>NC_056434.1:65904159-66519659 GCF_018296145.1 Oncorhynchus tshawytscha
TAAACGACTTGCCAAAACTATAGTTTGTTAACAAGAAATGTGTGGAGTGGTTGAAAAACGAGTTTTAATGACTCCAACCTAAGTGTATGTAAACTTCCGACTTCAACTGTTATTATTATTATTGTCTATTTACCAATCATGACTATATAAACAACATAATTAAGCTATGTCTGATGTAGTAAAAGTATGTCAAATACATTAGGCTTGAATATAGCTCATTTACACCTTTTAATACACTGAAGATAATCCTTGGTGGCTACTATCGGCAGTTTGTGAGCCATTCGTCATGCCCTGGCTTGGTACAGACCAGAGGGAGGGAATGAAGGGGGGATCAGGCAAGCAGGGGCGGGGGGTTACTGGGTGATGTGTGGAAAGTGTCCAGGGCAGTAATGCCTCCCATTAACATTTGCTTCTGTCTTACAGAAGTGTGCCCGCTTCGTCCTGCCCCACCGACTGTGTGGCAGGATTAGAACAAATGAGGCTAAGAACAGATTAGAAAAAAGGGGAAAAGTAAAATAAGAAGAAAATCGGTTTAAAATGCAAACGTTTAATTCACAATTAATGACAATGAATTTAACCTCCATGTGGGCGTTCAGGTCAGTGTTTCCTAAAAGTCAGTGAAATATGTAACAAAACTATGAGATGATTGGTAGATGCCTGGTGGCCAATGAGTGGACATGGCATTTTTTTTGTGAACTACTGTATGCTAAAATTGGTCCAAAAATGAATGCTGCACAGAATAGAGATTGCAGAGGACATGTATTGGACATTTATGAACTATATTGTTTGCACTGGCAAACACTACTGTCAATACAGTTGCCATTCTCATTTAATTTTCTCCAGACTACATTTGACTGTACAGTATCATCATGTCATCATATAAATAATGTTGTATCCTTCTTCTTGTTTTTTTCTCCATATACACATTACACTGTCCGTGGCTAAACTGGATTGTCTGACAGAGATGTCAGAGTGCATCGCCATCTTCGACCATCCATGCTCAGAGTAGCATTGGCCTGTGTTCCAGAGTGTCTCTGTTGTGAGACTCCAAAGAGGGTAGCCTATGTGGCTGTGCAGTGGGGCGTGCAGTCCTCTGACAGGGGGAACAGAAGTAGCCTGGTTGGATCTACGACCCCCAATCCCTCCCTGAGGTGAAACAGTTGCTCCCTAATGTAACGCATATGCTCCTTGACATCCTCCCGGTGCCCTGCCAGATGCCTGGTCAGAATTGGTTGTATCCTTGATAGGATAATTTATTCTTTATTAGGGTCATTCCCTAGTGACTCGATGTGTTTTAGTAATGAATATATTATCAATGAAGCTACAGCAGTGAAAAGACCACACAGACACCACATTGTGAACGTCTACACACAAGACAATTCATTGTGAATTTCTTTCACACCATTTTACACTGTGAAAGTTGAATGGGTCATGTCCATGCATTTCCCAATGGTTGATGGTAAATTCAGCATGCAGGCACACACAAAAGATACAGCCTACACATGAGTACACTCTTAGAAAAAAAGGTGCATCTAGAACCAAAAAGGGTTCTTCAGCTGTCCTCATAGGAGAACCCTTTGAAGAACCCCTTTTGGTTCCAGGTAGATCCATTTTAGTTCTAGTTAGAACCCTTTTGGGTTCCATGTAGAACCCTTTCCACAGAGGGATTGACATGGAACCCAAAAGAGTTCTACCTGGAACGAAAACGGGTTCTACCTGGAACCTAAAAGGGTTCTCCTATGGGGACAGGAGCAGAACTATTTTGGAACCCTTTTTTCTAAGAGTGTATGTGACATAAATGGGGACCTCAAAAATAATTGTTTTTCCTAAATACAGTGTCACCTCAGAGCTGTGAGCTACAATGACTGACAGTAACACACATTACAAATTAAGCACATTTAATGCCTCCAGTGGAATTACCATAAATTACAAAAACAATCATCCTCTGTGAGATCAGACAACAAAAGCCAGGACCCACACCACAGGTTGCATCAGGAGGCATCTTATTTATTTGGCCATCACTTAATTTTTGCTGCTTATCTCATTGTAGGTCCCAAATCCAAGTTAACTCGGATTATCCTTCATGAAAAAGGCATTAAGGGGAGGATAACCTCTGCTTCAAATTAGTTAATCTACTGGCACGTTAATGAGTCTTGTACTGGATTAGAATTGCTTAAATTAAAAGCAAATATCAACAGTCATCTGACTAAATGAGGGTGAGTGCCTGGC
This sequence comes from Oncorhynchus tshawytscha, assembly GCF_018296145.1. Lineage (NCBI taxonomy): Eukaryota > Metazoa > Chordata > Actinopteri > Salmoniformes > Salmonidae > Oncorhynchus > Oncorhynchus tshawytscha. The sequence continues at coordinate 65,906,389 of NC_056434.1, forward strand.
CTGGCCTCAATAAATCATTCTGTATAATGCTATAAGTGATTTGATTCCCTGGGTCATTGCTGTAATCATGTAATGTAAGCAGAAAACAATAAAATTAACAGGTTATCAGTCAAATTAAACAACTCTAATTTAAGTGGGGGGCAGTCTTGACTGGCATTTAAAGGGGCTCGACTTTAAGTTGAATCAAGGCCCTTGCTTATTGGGGAAGAGGGATGTCCCATGCTGATCGACACTTGGGGTGACAACTTTGACACTTGACCTTTAGGCAACACAAATCATTTAAGACTTTTCCTGGGGAAAGTTATGTTTTACAGTTCCTTAAATCAGCTTTTCAACCACTTCTCACAAATCTGATTGAAAAAGATTTATCAGTGAAATGTATTTTCTGGTATCGTTCTGATATTCAAGGTCACAAAGCTGTTACTGTCTTTATAAAAACTCATCTCCTGTAAGTTGTTGCAATTGTTTGCATAGGATATATGCTATGTGGAAATATGTATTCTTGCAATATCTATTTTATGATTAAACTGGGGGAGTTTTGATTGCTGCAGCTTATTTTACCAATTGTATTTTCTGAATTTCATTTCAGCCTAAAAGAGCATGTGAAAAGGATTTGGGTCTACAGTCTCAGAGCCCAATAAAACATTTTTTTTTTAATGAATGCTCATAATGTTCCTGCTTATACACTGAGTATACAAAACATTAACAACTACTGCTCTTTCCATGACACACTGACCAGGTGAATCCAGGTGAAAGCTATGATCCCTTATTGATGTCACTTCTTAATTCCACTTCAAATCAGTGTAGATGAAGGGGAGGAGACAGGTTAATTAAAGAAAGATTTTTAAGCCTTGAGACAATTGAAACACAGATAGTGTATGCCTGCCATTCAGAGGTTGAATGGGCAACACAAAATATTGAAGTGTCTTTGAACAGGGTATGGTAGTAGGTGCCAGGTGAACCGGTTTGTGTCAAGGACTGCAACGCTGCTCGGTTTGTCATGCTCAACATTTTCCCGTTTGTATCAAGAAGGGTCCACCACCCAAAGGACATCCAGCCAACTTGACACAATGGGAAGCATTGGAGTCAATGTTGGCCAGCATCCCCGTGGAATGCTTTTGACACCTTGTAGAGGCCATGCCCCGGCGTTCCTAGTGTTTGGTATTTTCAGTGTATACCATGTATGCAGGGTTGGGAAGTAATGGATAAGATGTAATCCTTTACATGTAACTTGATTTTTAAAAAATTGTAGACCTAACTAATGCGTTACGTTAGAAGCAAACATATTGTAACCAGATTACAGATACTTTTGCAAAAACGAGATGATTACTTCTAGGATTACTTCCACATTCAGAAATTCTTTCTGTTTTCTGAATGACATTCAAATCAGCATTGAAAAAAGGCACACATTTAAGTTTGTTCAGCCTAAACGAGTCTGAGCACAAGCCAGAGACAACTATGACGACACACCAAATGCGTTTGATGGATCACGTGAAAAGAACAGGAATAAGCTTTTGTAGGCTTATTACGGAAACCTGTAATTAACACGGTCATTTGAGAACAGTAAAGTACTCTGAAACATTTTCCTGCAGCATACTGTAAATGATGATGCATTGTGGGAAAATTTTGTGGGCAAGGAAATAATGGTACTGTAATTCAACCCCACAGATTACAGTCCTGTACCGTATCTTTGGAACGCTAAAAACCTTATGACCATTAGTGGTTGCATGGTATTGTAGTGTCTGGCTCATTAACCTATTTTGAGGCTTGCCTTGAAAGAACCTGCATTTGTTGCACCTGTGAGTGAGAATGCTGTACCAATTGAACTCTTATGTGTTTATAGTGCCCCATCAGTTTACCTTGTGTAAAGAACAGATTGGAATAGCAGAAATTCTTAAACCTTAAATGGTTGAGCATTTTGCCATGTCCTTTTGGTCTGTTTTGCCCTGTAGTTGCTGCCAGTTTGGAAGCTGTTGTTAAAGGCCTCGAGAAGTGCCACCAAATACTCATTAATAATATGCTGTAAAGTGTAAACACTTATGTGTAAACACTTTACCTAGCACCCAATTTGCTTGCACAAATCCCTTGTAATTACATTAAATATTGTGAAATACAACCCCCTCCCTCAATGAGTTTCATTCATCCATTACGATTATGGGAGCATTTGCTTATTTTTTAATTTTTTTACAGTATAATAGAGTCAATTTTAAGGTGGCATAATGTACTCTGTGTCATTACACAATACTTGCTTTGATACCGTGTTTATATATTACAGTATGTGAACTGTAATATGAAATACAGAATTTTACTGTAAGGTACTGTCAAATGCATGCTAAGCCCTTTAAAGTGTACAGTCCAAGCTATGTCTTCTAATGGTGCGTCTACTGTCTGCATCCAAATACTATCAAATTCGAATAAATGTTTGGAGTTAAGTACGACAGCACTGGTGTAGTAGGCCTAGCCTACTGGTGATATGGATATCACTTATTGATATCTACATAGCGCATTGATGTGAATCACACTGCTCCTCTCTCATTTAGCTGTTTGCGCCTTACGGATTGTGGTTGTTGTGGATGACTGTTCACAAATGTATATGTGTATTTTATCCCAATAATGGTTGAATTTAAGAAGTTCAAGTTGTCTACCAATCATTGTTTTTGCGACCAGTGGACTTGATGTGTCATGTTTGAAAAATTGTGCAAAACATTGCACAGGTCTTATTTTCACGATTTGGACATGAATTCGCTTTCCAAAGCTAATATGTGGAAATGTGAGCAGCATTCCGTATTCCTAGTTGAATTAGTTAGGGAGCGTAAACAAAGTACAAACTTTTTTTTACATTCGAATTTCAAGAGCTCCTTGGTCATGTGACCTACTGAACTCAAACAAGGTTCAGAATGTACACTCAGTGGGCCTACACATTGCACACTCATTAGTTTGTCCATTTTCATCTCACATGTTTTTACATGAATTTTTCTAACTTTAGAATTTCAATTGCTCCTTGGTCATGTGACCTACTGACCTCAAACAAACTTCAGAATGTCCACGGACGAGCCGTATATATTGCACACTCTTGTTTGTGTACTGTAATCTAACGCGGTGTTACGTACATTTTTCATAATTTGGAATTTCAATAGCTCCTTGGTCATGTCAATTACACACCTAAGAAGTGTGTAGTGGATATGCACCCATATTGCATAACCTCTAGTTATGTATCTTCTATATTGATGTACATTAATATTAGTTTGATAAATAGGGGGTTCAGTCCAGTGTTGTGTATACCCTTTTCTTTAATATTTACCTATAATAATTGGTAGTTCTGAGTGATTATTTTCCCTTTCCTTAAGTCTTTATTTTGCCACAGTATTTATCAGCAGTACACAATAGGATAGAGAAAAAATATATCTCCTTGTTAATATCAACCAATATCTTTGTTAATATCAAAGGGTCAAGTACGAGAGTCATGTTATTAATTGTCCAAAGCAGGGATGGAGAGTGAACTGCACAGCCAGTAAGATTTTTATGTTGCAAAGTCAAATTAAACAGAACTAGTTAGTTGTCAGGTGTGTGCGTACTGGTAGCGGAGTCAGGTGCAGGAGAGCAGAAAGTTGTGAACAGGCGCACACTTTATTGAGGCAGGAGAAACCAACAGACGGACACAACTGTGTCAAAACCTCCAGCCCATAGACAAAAGTGCAAAACGTGCAAACAGTCACAATAATTTATGTTTAACAATATACATCTTTGTGAACAACACGGTATAAGCAAACCAGTCTGGCGCATCAACAACTAACACGTAACACAAACAATTTCACACAAAGACATGAGGGGGAACAGAGGAATAAATATATGCAGTGTGATTGGGGAATGAAAACCAGGTGTGCAGGGAACAAGACAAAACAAATGGATCAATGAAAAATGGAGCAGCGATGGCTAGAAAGCCGGTGACGTGGAAGCATGTGGAAGTCGTGACATTAGTAGTATACGTTTATGTACCAGGGAAAACAAGGCTTTTCGATTTGAAATGACTTACCAGAGTCACATTAAAAGCTTAGTCTTTGATGTTTCGAAATAGCAAGGACAAAAACGCTTTAGACCTACAAGCTACATTGAAGCTTCAGACTATGTAGTTTCTGTGGGCCATGAGACAGATATTTGTTTACATTAACATGGAAAAGCAAGGTCTCCAGCCCGACTGGGTAAAAGCCTTTGGTTCAAGCATATTGTTAATGAATATTCATAATAGAAGAACCTGTGTTGCTTTGTTCGTTGACAATAAACACTGCCAGATTGTTTCCATGACGGTGCCTGTATCAATTAGCAATAGCAACTGTTATCTCTCTGGAGGCAAACAGACTTGCTGTCTCCAGCTGACCATTTGCTTACTAGCCTGGGCAAATGTGCATCTCAGCTTACCCAAGGGGGAAAAAAACATAGTCATATAGACATTCTAAATTACTCATAAAACATTTCAGGAATTCTAGTTCTTCTTCAAAGACAACATGATTCCCTCTAAGATAGTCACACAAATGTAAGGATTTATTAGTGTATTCCTTATTATTACCTTGCAAAAGTTGAATGTAGTTACAGGTGAAGATGGGCCTGCTATGTCATTGTTACTTGTGTAGTTCTAACTTTTATAACAATTTTGTGATATAGAATAATTAATCATTTATGACAAAAGATTACCGCAAATACTCAGATTGTGGAAGTTTACAGGTTTATTCAAGAAATTGGATGTAAGAAATCTGCAGGTTGTCCTCCATGAAAATAACTATTGGTCTTTGAAGTACTAGTGGCCTGCTTACATGAGCACACATTTGAAATAAATACACCACTGGTGAAGAATGAGACATGTTGAACCAAACATAAGGACCTATGATTAATAGAGAAGAAACAAAGGTGTTTTGGGGAAAAGCTTCAGGATGAGTTCTGGATTTTGTTGCACAAATACACACAACATCCTAAATGGACAGACAAATTGGCAGAGCATATACCCTCTACCGAAGTATATCTGATCTGGTAAGAAAACGTGGCAATCTTTAATGTCAGCCATCAAAGAAACAAAGGGCATGTCAGCACTTTTGCATACAGAACAAAGTGATCCTGCAGGTAGTGTTACAATACAGTACATATTATCTCTGCAGGGGTCTCAGACAACCTGGCCCCCGATATTCCTTTTGTATCGTGCGGACACATGTGAGTCTTTACCCATCCTTCCTGTCAGGTTAATAGACGTGACGGTGTCTCTGGGAAGAAGGCTGTGGATTGGGAATCTCAGTTGTCATGGATCTGGGGGCGTCTACAGCTAGAGGGCTCTCATGGTTCTTGAAGTGTAGACAAATGGTAGAAGGTGAGAGGGGTGTTATGAAACGGGAGGGTGGTGGCGTGGTGCTTATAACATAATGACACCTGACTGGAGCTAGACTGAAAAGGCATCAATGCCGTCCACTCAACAGGACCTGAGAAAGCAAGAAACTGGAGATAACATTTTATGCTCGATCATAAGACTTACAAAAAATTATAACATTAACTCTGAATTTCAACAGCTACACAGTATTTGACCATCCTATTGAAGCTTGAGGACTGTTAGAAAGGAGTCTAGGGACCATGGAATATCCTGCATGGTGAGATTGTAATGTCCTGAAAGGGTTTGAGGGTACAAGGGGTTCCGACAGATAATAGTAATCACTGTTAACTACTCTGTCAGTCAGATACTCTCTTTTTACCCAAATTCCCTTTGAGTGTGGGTGTCCACTGTGCAGCAATGTCCACACCTACTGGGTCTCAGGCTTACAGATTTAAGTCTAATAGCGTGAGATGAAAGTAGACAAACAGAGTGTACAATATGAAGGCATAGTGAGTGTTGTTTTAGGGTGGTTTTAGGGTGGTAGGTCACATGACCAGGTAACTATTGAAATTAAAATGAATGTAAAACAGCGTGAGATAAAAATGGACCAACTAAAGGGTGTGCAATACACAGTGGCAAGAACAAGTATGTGAACTCTTTGGAATTACCTGGATTTCTGAAATAATTGGTCATCAAATTTGATGATAGACAAATTAGACAAATAGACAAACAATGTGCTTAAACTAATACAAATTATTGTATTTTTCTTGTCTATACATTATTTAAATATTCACTGTCACGGTCTTCCTCCTCTTCATCTGAAGAGGAGAGGTGAGAAGGATCAGAGGACCAATATGCGGCGTGGTATGTGTTCATAGTGAATTTTAATAAAGAGAACACTATACAAAAGAGTAACAAAAACAATAAACCAAATATGACCGTGAAGCTACAAATGAGACCTGTGCTGACACAAGCCACTAACATAGACAATCACCCACAAACAAACAGTGCAACCCAGGCTACCTAAGTATGATTCTCAATCAGAGACAACTAATGACACCTGCCTCTGATTGAGAACCATACTAGGCCGAAACATAGAAATACCCAAATCATAGAAAAACAAACATAGACTGCCCACCCCAACTCACGTCCTGACCATACTAACTAAATACAAAACAAAGGAAATAAAGGTCAGAACGTGACATTCACAGTGTAAGTTGGAAAAAGTATGTGAACCCCTAGGCTAATGACTTCTCCAAAAGCTAATTGGAGTCAGGAGTCAGCTAACCTGGAGTCCAATCAATGAGACGAGATTGGAGATGTTGGTTAGAGCTGCCTTGCCCTATAAAAAAAATCACAAAATTTGAGTTTGCTATTCACAAGAAGCATTGCCTGATGTGAATCATGCCTCGAAACAAAAGAGATCTCAGAAGACGTAAGGTAAAGAATTTTTGACTTGCAAAAAGTTGGAAAGGGTTACAAGAGTATCTCTAAAAGCCTTGATGTTCATCAGTCCACGACAAGACAAATTGTCTATAAATGGAGAAAGTTCAGCACTTTTGCTACTCTCCCTAGGAGAGTCCACCCTGCAAAGATGACTACAAGATCACAGCGCAGAATGCTCAATGAGGTTAAGAAAAATCCTAGAGTGTCAAAGACTTCCAGAAATCTCTAGAACTTGCTAACATCTCTGTTGACGAGTCTACGATACATAAAACACTAAACAAGAATGGTGTTCATGGGAGGACACCACAGAAGAAGCCACTGCTGTCCAAAAAAAACATTGCTGCATGTCTGAAGTTTGCAAAAGTGCACCAGCAAATTGCAAAATATTCTGTGGACAGATGAAACTACAGTTGTGTGGAAGGAACACACAACACTATGTGTGGAGAAAAAAAAGCACAGCACATCAACATCAAAACCTCATCCCAACTGTAAAGTATGGTGGAGGGAGCATCATGGTTTGGGGCTGCTTTGCGGCCTCAGTGCCTGGACAGCTTGCCATCATCGACGGAAAAATGAATTCCCAGGTTTATCAAGATATTTTGCAGGAGAATGTCCGGCTATCTGTCCGCCAATTGAAACTCAACAGAAGTTGGTTGATGCAACAGGACAACAACCGAAAACACAGAAGTAAATCAACAACAGAATGGCTTCAACAGAAGCCATTCAGAACATACGCCCTCTGGAGTGGCCCAGTCAGAGTCCTGACCTCAACCCGATTGAGATGCTGTGGCATGACCTCAAGAGAGCAGTTCACACCAGACATCCCAAGAATATTGCTGAACTGAAACAGTTTTGTAAAGAGAATTCCTCCTGACCGTTGTGCAATTCTGATCTGCAACTACAAAAAACGTTTGGTTGAGGTTATTGCTGCCAAAGAAGGATCAACCAGTTATTAAATACAAGGATTTCACATACTTTTCCCACCCTGCACTGTAAATGTTTACACGGTGTGTTCAATAAAGAAATGAAAACATATAATCGTTTGTGTGTTATTAGTTTAAGCAGACTGTGTTTGTCTATTGTTGTGACCTAGATGAAGATCAGATCACATTTTTTAAAACCAATTTATGCAGAAATCCTGGTATTTCCAAAGGGTTCACATACTTTTTCTTGCCACTGTATAAGGCTAGTCCATCAACATTCTGAAGTTTGTTTGAGGTCAGTAGGTCACATGACCAAGAAGCTATTGAAATTTGAACATTTGAAAAAGTCAAGTAAATTTGTGTGAGATGAAAATGTACAAACAAAATGGTGTGAAATATATCAGGCTTGTCAGTGTACATTCAGACAGCAGTTTGAGGGTTGTAGGTCACATGACCAGAGAGCCATTGAAATTCAAAACAATGAAAACATAGATAAATTCATGTAAAATCACCTGAGATGAAAATGGATGAACAAAAGTGTGTGCAATATATGAAACTAGTGAGTGGATGTTCTGAAAGTAGTTTGAGGGTTGTAGGTCACATGACCAAGGAGCTATTGAATTAGAAACATTGAGAATTATTGAAAATTAATGTAAAATCGTGTGAGATTAAAATGGACAAACAAAAGGTTGTTCTACATATAAGGCTACTCCGTGGATATTCTGAAAGATGTTTGAGGGTTGTAGGTCATAATACTAAGGAGCTATTGAAATTTGAAACTTCCAAATTCTCGTAAAATCTTATGAGATGCAAATGGACAAACAAAAGGGTGTGCAATGTGTAGGCCCAATTAGTGTACATTATACACCTTGTTTGAGGTGTGTGGGTCACATGACCAAGGTGCTATTGAATTTCAAACATTTAAATAAATCATTTTAAATAGCACGAGATGTAAATCGACAAATAATGTGTGAGCAATATGTGTCTCTGCCATCAAGTTAGCTAGAATCTGTTTTGAAAGTTTTAGGAGTAATGGTTAAAGAGCTATTGAAATGTGAAAAATTTGATTTGTCACTATGTTGACGGTCCCTAACTGCTGTTGGTGGACGTAAGGAAAACCACAGGTGAATATCTGTTGCATATCCAACCTGAATCTGTCTTTACCTCAGTCTAGCACCGATCCCTGCCTATGGAATAAAAGTTTGAGGGTGTTCCTCCCTTCTAAATGTGCTCCAAACTGTCAAAAACAAGTTTAATTTAAGAAGACCACGAGTGGGGCTTTTATTGCTCAATCTAATTTGTGCTGCAAATTTCATAGGTGTAATGGACACCATTGATAGACTTAAACAGCTGCAAATTATCTAGATATTAAAGTGTTACCAACAAAAACGCACACAATAGGTCTATAGCAAATGCAGCATGTGGCAATAATTTTCATATGCAAATAGCACTTTTTGGTAGTGATCAAAGCATGTCATTCCATGACACCAGCATTTATTTTTCAAATCAATGAGCCCAGTCAATCCTCCATGACAACAAGATAAGATAATAAATCATTTGTTTTGGGTTATGCTCAGGTCAAACAACTTTGATAATCTATATTTCCATATTTCCAAGTCCTATTCTTGAAGATCATGGGGTATTAAATGAATTGGAATGCCTGGACATCAGACAGGCTTTGGTTTTTAATGTAAAGATATAGCCTAATCATATTATTATCTGTAGTTAAAAGCAATGGGTTAGAAGAAGCCTACATAACCAACCCATAAAGTAGAATGCAACATCCATTTATGGTCAGCTATATAAACTCTAACATTGATTTATCCTGTCATAGATGTCATTCAATTGGTTATTTAAATGTTAGTATACATGTCTCTAAAGGGGAAAATAACTAAAAGTAATCAGATTACCTTACTGAGTTTGGGTAATCCAAAAGTTAAGGTACTAATTACAATTTTGGGCAGGTCACTAGTAACTGTTACAGATTATATTTAGAAAGTAACCTACCCAACCTGCATGTATGGAATATTATAGTAATGGTTTAATGGTGCTCAATAAATCAACAAAACACTCTGGGAAAGAAACCAGAATATACATTTATCTGAGAGTTCACCAACAATTGTATATTATAGCAACGCAATCTGCCTGGGTCACAGTGTAAGTGATATCTTATATTACTTTATAGCATAACTGACGAATTGAGGCTGATCTGAGGGCAAAGGAGGGTGCAACTCAATATTTAAAATCAAATCACATTTTATTTGTCACATGCGCCGAATACAACAATGCTTACTTACAAGCCCTTCACCAATGATGCAGTTTTAAGAAAATACCTACAAAATTAAAGAAAAAAGAAAGAGATAAGAAAAACAAATGATTATGGCTTGGGGGTAGAAGCTGTTTAGAAGCCTCTTGGACCTAGACTTGGCGCTCCGGAACCGCTTGCCATGTGGTAGCAGAGAGAACAGTCTATGACTAGGGTGGCTGGAGTCTTTGACGATTTTTAAGTCCTTCCTCTGACACTGGTATAGAGGTCCTGGATGGCAGGAAGCTTGGCCCTGGTAATGTACTTAGCCGTACGTGCCTTGCGGTCGAAGACCGAGCAGTTGCCATACCAGGCAGTGATGCAACCCGTCAGGATGCTCTCAATGGAGCAGTTGTAAAATCTTTTGAGGATCTGAGGCCCCATGCCAAATCTTTTTTTGTCTCCTGAGGGGGAATAGGTTTCGTTTGTGCCCTCTTCGCGACTGTCTTGGTGTGCTTGGACCATGTTAATTTGTTGTTGATGTGGACGCCAAGGAACTTGAAGCTCTCAACCTTTTCCTGTAGTCCACAATCATCTCCTTTGTCTTGATCGCGTTGAGGTTGTTGTCCTTGCACCACATGATCAGGTCTCTGACCTCCTCCATATAGGCTGTCTCATCGTTGTCAGTGATCAGGCTGTTGTGTCATCACTGTTGTGTCATCAGCACACTTAATGATGGTGTTGGAGTTGTGCCTGGCCATGCAGTCATGAGTGAACAGGGAGTACAGGAGGGGACTGCGCACGCACCCCTGAGGGGCCCCCGTATTGAGGATCAGCGTGGCGGATGTGTTGTTACCTACCCTTACCACCTGGGGGTGGCCCGTGTGAGGGGAAAATTATGTATTCACCTTGTTTGTTGGATATGTAACAATTATTTCCTTAACAAACAGTAAGATATTTCTATCCTGCTAATGCTGTGTTTTATGGTCTTCACTCTAGCACCCTGCAGCTAGTCTGGGTGTTGAGGACATGGGTTCTACTAGAGATAGCTTGAAGCTGACATTCTATAGACAAGATGTGGTGTGTGTGACTCGAGATAGAGAGAGCCTGGAAGAGTTGAGAACAATGCCTCATTGTCTCATCTTCCTGGCATCTGGGAAATTAAGTAAAACCATCCTGTGTAGATAACCAACATGGCTTAAGGGAAGGTTAGAAATGACTAACTAAGCAATCTTGGTATCAGCTATATAAAAACTTTGCATCATCTGTAAAGGCTAGACTCTCAGACTAACAGTCAGTCCAGACTGGTGGGCTGACGGTCTCATTATTGCAATAATTAATCGATATTAAATAAAGAAGATTGTTTGAAGAAATGACCAAGTCTCTCTCAATACTGAATTTCCACGACACCCATCAGGAAGTCTAGGATCCAGTTGCAGAGGGAGCTGTTTAGTCCCAGGGTCCTTAGCTTAGTGGTAAGGTTTGAGGGCACTATGGTGTTGAACGCTGAGCTGTAGACAATGAAAAGCATTCTCACATAGGTGTTCCTTTTGTCCAGGTGGGAAAGGGCAGTGTGGAGTGCAATAGAGATAGCATCATCTGTGGATCTGTGCGGTATGCAAATTGAAATGTAATGGTGTTGATGTGAGCCATGACCAGCCTTTCAAAGCATTTCATGGCTACAGATGTGAGTGCTACGGGTTGGAAAGTGTACCTAATGTTTTGTACACTCAGTGTATATTGCATGCTCCAAATTGGTTTTAAATGATATTATTTTATACTGATACAATTGCTCAGAGAAAGAGATCTTGTTTATCAAGTAATCAAAATAAATCTTAAAAAGATAAGGGTCAAAATTATTTGCACCCCTGTTTTTAATACTCTAGCACCCTCCCTCGCATGGATAAAAACACTGAGCCTTGTGTAATGTGATTTTTTAAATGTTGTGGCGGTATGCGTCTGCATGTGTTATGTGTGTGTGTGTGTATGTAGTGTATGTGAATGTGTGCGTGCAGGTTTTGTGTGGGAGTGTCAACGTAGTGTGTGTGAGTGGTTGTGTATATGGCGTGTATACACTGAGTGTACAAAACATTAAGGACACATGCTCTTTCCATGACAGACTGACCAGGTGAATCCAGGTGAAAGCTATGATCCCTTATTGATGTCACTTGTTAAATCCACTTCAATCAGTGTAGATGAAGGAGAGGAGACAGGTTAAAGAAGGATTTTTAAGCCTTGAGAAAACTGAAATGTGGATTATGTATGTGTGCCAAGACAAAGGATTGAAGTGCCGTTTATCTGTGTTTTCCCATTAAACAGATTCCCATGTGTATATCAAGAATGGTCTAACACCTATAGGACATCCAGCCAACTTGGCAGAACTGTGGGAAGCATTGCAGTCAACATGGGCCAGCATCCATGTCGAATGCTTCGCCACCTTGTAGAGTCCATGCCCCAACGAATTGAGGCTGTGGATGAACAGGGAGTACAGGAGGGGACTAAGCACACAACCCCGAGGGGCCCCCGTTTTGAGGGTCAGCATAGCGAAGGTGTTGTTGCCCACCCTCACCACCTGGGGCCGGTCCGTCAGGAAGTCCAGGATCCAGTTGCAGGGAGGGATTAAATTTCAGGGTCCCTAGCTTGGTGATGAGCTTGGATGGGACTATGGTGTGGAATGCTGAGCTATAGTCTGTGAACAGCATTCTCACATTTATTCACCCTATTGTCCAGGTGAGAGAGGGCAGTGTGAAATGGAACTGAGATTGTGGCATCTGTTGGAGCAGTGTGCATATTGGAGTGGGTCTAGGGTGTCTGGGATGATGGTGTTGATGTGTGTCATGACCAGCCTTTCAAAGCACTGCATAATTACAGATGTGAGTGCTACAGGGCGATAGTCAATTAGGCAGGTTACTTTGGAGCTCTTGGGAACAGGAACAATGGTGGTCAGCTTGAAACATGTTGCAATTACAGACTGGGACAAGGAGAGATTGAAATTGTGTGTGAAGACACTTGCCAGAGGAATCACTACAAAGATACAAGCATCCTTCCTAACTCAGTTGCCAGAGAGGAAGGAAACTGCTAAGGAGTTCCCCATGAGGTTAATGGTTAAAACAGTTATAGAGTTTATTGACTGTGATACGAGAAAACTGAGGATCAAGCAACAACATTGTAGTTGTCCACAATACTAACCTAAATGACAGTGAAAGAAGGAAGCATGTACAGAATAAAAATATTCCAAAACATGCATCCTGTCTTCAATAAGACACTAAACTCAAATATGTTTGGGGAAAATCCAACACAACACATCACTGAGTACCACTTTCAATATTTTCAAGCATGTTGGTGGCTACAACATGTTATGGGTATGCTTGCCATCGGCAAAGACTAATGAGTTTTTTAGGATAAAAAGAAATGGAATGAGAGATAAGCACAGGCAACAGGCTTTCCAGACAAATTCACCTTTCAGCCAGACAATAACCTAGAACATAAGGCCAAATATACACTGGAGTAGCTTACCAAGACGACATTGAATGTTCCTGAGTGGCCTAGTTACAGTTCTGACTTAAATTGGCTTGAAAATCTATGGCAAAACTTGAAAATGCCTGTCTAGGAATGATCAACAACCAACTTGACAGAGCTTGAAGAATTTTTTAAAAGAAAAATGTGCAAATATTGTACAATCCAGGTGTGCAAAAGCTCTTAGACTTACCCAGGAAGACTCACAGCTGTCATCGCAGCCAAAGGTGATTTTTATGTATTGACTCGGGGGTGTGAATACTTACAATATGTAAATTAGATATTTCTGTATTTCATTTTCAATAAATTTGCAAACATTTCTAAAAACATGTTTTCACTTTGTCATTATGGGGTATTATGTGTAGACGGGTGAGAAAAATAAAATAATTTAATCCATTTTGAATTCCGGCTGTAACAACAAAATGTGAAATAAGTCAAGGGGAATGTATATTTTCTGAAGGCACTTGACCTGTTATGACTGTCCCCTTCTCCTTATACAATAGAGTTCAATTTTTGTCATTTAGCAGATGCTCTTATCTAGAGCAACTTACAGGAGAAGTTAGGGTTAAGTGCCTTGCTCAAGGGAACATTGACAGATTTTTCAGCTAGTCGGCTCAGGGATTTGAACCAGCGACCTTTCGGTTACTGGCCCAATGCTCTTAACTGCTAGGCTACCTGCCACGGTAAAATAAGCTAAGTTAGGTTAATTTAATTTTCCCTAATTGAAAGTCTCTTGGTGAATTCTAAATATATCATCCCCAACTGCTCCCCAACAGGACATTGGCTGAGGGATTAGCCATAGTTTGGATTCTTTCATTTTTTAATGTATTAAACAATGTCTGCAGATTAGCCTGACGATTCAGAACACATCAAATATTGAAAATTGCATTAAATTATCCCAACATTATTATAGTTCCCCTGCCTGCACCCCCTGAATTCATTATATAATGAATTAAAGTGGTATTACCCAAGTATCCCTTTAATTTTCCATCTATAAAGGACCTGCGCTAGAAAATGGAATTGAAACTGCATAATGCAATCGGCTATAAATGAAATACTTGGGACCGGACTATAATAGCAATAGCCTCCACAAAGGGCAACTAAGGTCCTGTGCCTACATGGGTTGAAAAATAGTGGAGGTGTATGGTTACTTTTGTATACAATTTCATGGTTTGCTGACATGGTTGATGCTTTAGAACACTTTCTGTTCAAGCTTTGAATGGGTTTTTACTTACAACCTGAAAGTCACAGACGTTTGAACCTGCACCATTTAGCTCAGTTAGCACAATTAGGGTTAAGTGCCTTGCTCAAGGGAACATTGGCAGATTTTTCAGCTAGTCGGCTCAGGGATTCGAACCAGCGACCTTTCGGTTACTGGCCCAACGCTCTAAACTGCTAGGCTACCTGTCACGGCAAAATAAGCTAGGTTAGGTTAATGAGCATAAGAAATTGAGGGACACTAGTGTCTGCCAATTCCGGAGCGCCATTATGATGATACTATAAGGAGGATTATTAGGAAATAACTTGAAGGATTTATAGGCATATAATTCAGTGTAAGTACAGTATATTAGAATAACAATTAATAGAATATTTCACTTTTCATATTTTAAATCAGGGTTCTCCATGGATTACGAGATGAACAGCATGGACATCTGGTCTGAGCTACCTTTAATTTTTCCAAGTAAATATTTGTCTCTTATGCATGTCCTTATGTATTTCATTGGTTGTTTCATAAAGTCCTTTGCTCATATACTACTGACCCAAGACGTGGACATTTTGACTATGCAAGAATGATGTATTGTTATGTACTATTATCTTTCATCCTCTTCAGTAATTGGGATCATAATATTCAGAAAAGCCGTTTTATTCAACAATCTCAAACCCAAGACTGAAAGACTGTACTCCAGCCTTTCTTGAACCATACCAAACTCTGCAAAAATAAATAGTATACTGATTAATCTCATTGGATTATTTACGTTGCCTTCAACATGATTGAGCTGAAGAAATGAAATTGAAATGTGTGTTCAATGGGATTTTCTAGGAAAGTCCTGTTATGTTAGTTGAAAAACCACTATGGTAATAAGGAATGACTAATTCTCCCAAAGTCGATTAAATGTAATCTCATCCAATGGTGCTCTGTCCCCATGAAATACAGCAGGTCGTGGATTTTTCTGAGGTTATGTGTATTTAGAATAACCAATAAGAGCTGGATTAGACAACTGTTTGGTACTTTATAAGGAGATTAATAAGGGGTTTTCTTATTATTTCAGGGTGTACTGCTCGCAGGGCTTAACTATGTGCATGGAAAACAAGCCATTAGAGAAACATAAATGGTCAAATAGGCTATACACTGGAGGTCTCTCTGATAACATAATATCTAGTATTGAGTCATCCTAGTTTTAACAGTAAACACACAAAGCAGTGTCAACCTGCTGTTTTGATGTACTGGGACTCAAGTGTTTCATAGAAGAGACTATGATGCTATAATTGTGAAAAGAGGGGAATTTGCCTAACCCATTTCTATCCACAATGGAGGGAAGCAAAGTCTGTGCATTGAGATATTTATTTGACAATATTTCTCTCAATCATCCTCTGTGTTGAGCTTATTGATTTTACTGTATTTGGAATTTGAAAGGAAAGAGTGAAATTCTTAGAATTCAGCCCTCTAGAGAGCAAGTGGGCCATCCTTAAAATATAGCAATATACACATGCTTTGCACTGTGTATTCTCTACTACTATAGTATATTCTAGTGTTACTAGTACTACTACTCCAACAACTACTCGTTATTTAGAACCTTGAGAAAACACTACCATTACTTTTTACTTATATTCATACTGCTACTGGTGATCACAATAACTTGTAAACAATTTAGTAGCAATGTAGTAGTAGTAGTGGTAGTGGTGGTAGTAGTAGTAGTGGTAGTGGTAGTAGTAGTAGTAGTAGAAGTAGAAGTGGTAGTAGTAGTAGTAGTAGTGGTAGTAGTGTTCGTAGTAGTAGTAGTAGTAGTAGTGGCAGTAGGCCTAGTAGTAGTAGTAGTAGTAGTAGTGGTAGTAGTGGTAGTGGTAGTGGTAGTAGTGTTAGTAGTAGTAGTAGTAGTAGTAGTAGTAGTAGTAGTGGTAGTAGTGGTAGTAGTGTTAGTAGTAGTAGTATTAGTAGTAGTAGTGTTAGTAGTGTTAGTAGTAGTAGTATTAGTAGTAGTGGTAGTAGGCCTAGTAGTGGTAGTAGTAGTTGTTCACAAGTGGTTAAAAGATACCATATAGCACTACGGGGGCAAAGACCTTCTTTGAGAATCCAAGATCATAACCATGATGTGAGCAGAAGCAGGTCAGAGGGGCTCTTTCCTCAACACATAGACAGTTCTGTCTCGCTTAACAACTTAGTTGGATTCGTCATCTTTCCATTGGAAGTGCTCCTTAACGATCTGACGTAATTGTTCTAAATGTCATTTGTATGTAAATCTCTGGGCCGATTAGGATACACTCAACATACTTTTGTTGTTATTATCATTATTATTAAAATGTTTGCTTGTATGAGGAGAAAGATTACAGAACCATTAAGCATGTTGTCTGACCCACTGACTGACAAAATGCTATTAGGGGTTTAAAGATGAAATTACATACAGTACCAGTCAAAGGTTTGGACACACCTACTCATTCCAAGGTTTTTCTTTCTTTATTTACTATTTTCTACATTGTAGAATAATAGTGAAGACATCAAAACTATGAAATAACACATATGGGATCATGTTAAACAAATACAAATATATGTTATATTTGAGATTCTTCAAAGTAGCCACCCTTTGCCTCAATGACAGCTTTGCTCACTCTTGGCATTCTCTCAACCAGCTTCATGAGGTAGTCACCTGGAATGCATTTCAATTAACAGGTGTGCCTTGTTAAAAGTTACTTTGTGGAATTTCTTTCCTTCTTAATGCATTTGAGCCAATCAGTTGTGTTGTGACAAGGTGGGGTTGGTATACAGAATATAGCCCTATTAGGTAAAAGACCAAGTCCATATTATGGCAAGAACAGCTCAAATAAGCAAAGAGAAACGAGTCCATCATTACATTAAGACATGAAGGTCAGTCAATCCAGAAAATTTCAAGAACTTTGAAAGTTTCTTCAAGTGCAGTCGCGAAAACCATCAAGTGCTATGATGAAACTGGCTCTCATGAGGCAGGCCAAATAAATGCTTCACAGACAAGTCTCAACATCAACTGTTCAGTGGAGACTGCGTGAATCAGGCCTTCATGGTCAAATTGCGACAAAGAAACCACTACTAAAGAAACCAATAATAAGATGAAACTTTCTTGGGCCAAGAAACATGAGCAAATGACATTAGACCGGTGGAAATCTGTCTTTTGGTCTGATGCGTCCAAATTTCTGATTTTTGGTTCCAACCGCTGTGTCTTTGTGAGATGCAGAGTAGGTGAATGGAGGATCTCCACGTGTGTGGTTCCCACCATGAAGCATGGAAGAGGAGGTGTGATGGTACTTTGCTGGTGACACTCAGTGATTTATTTAGAATTCAAGGCACACTTAACTAACATGGCTACCACAGCATTCTGCAGCGATACGCTAGCCCATCTGATTTGCGCTTAGTGGAACTATCATTTGTTTTCAACAGGACAATGACCCAACACACCTCCAGGTTGATATTTGACCAAGAAGGAGAGTTGATGGAGTGCTGCATCAGATGACCTTGCCTCCACAATCACCCGACTTCAACCCAATTGAGATGATTTGGAATGAGTTGGAACACAGAGTGAAGGAAAAGCAGCCAACAAGTGCTCAGCATATGTGGGAACTCCTTCAAGACTGCTGGAAAAACATTCCAGGTGAAGCTGGTTGAGAGAATGCCAAGAGTGCACAAAGCTGTCATCAAGGCAATGGGTGGCTACTTTGAAGAATCTCAAATATATTTTGATTTGTGGTTACTACATGATTCAATATGTGTTATTTCATAGCATTGATGTCTTCAATATTATTATACAATGTGGTAAATAGTAAAAATAAAGAAAAACCCTTGAATGAGTAGGTGTGCCCAAACTTTTGACTGGTACTGTATATGGACCACAAAGTGAGGAAACTGCTATTTCTCTACCTCATGGAGAGTATAAATGCTTTACACTGGAGAAAGCTCAGAAAAACCACCTGCAGGAGAGACAGATAAAAATAACTATTTTTTGTTTTTTTACCATTTTCTTCTAATGTAAAAGTTGAATATCAGTTGGCATAAATCCTGACATCATGCAACACAATGAATTTTTGAATTTTCATCTTATGCACCATTTTATATCCTTTGAATAGCTATGACAAATTGAGCCTGAAGCAGCCTGCAAACCGCCACTTAACAAATTAATTGTGTTAAACAATGCGCGCAGTAGGTCGCTGATTCAGGGGATCCAGGGGGTGTGGTCTTTTGTGCAGAAACTGTTGATGGGCATATGTAATGACTGGTAGAAATACAATAGATCTACTCATGTGTGTATCCATTTGGAGAGAGAGAGGGGCCCAGTCCCTCCTCCAATAGCAGCAAGTGTGCAACAGTTTGACGGTAGGGTTGCTCACACTAACCCCCATTCAGCCCTTATTGATCTTTGATAACAGAGAAAGGCCTCTGGGTCAGTCGGTCCTTCAGAACCTTGTGACCTAGATACACACACACACAACTGGGCATATGGTCTTTTCAAAGCGTCCTCTGCATCTGCAGACAATTTGCATAAGGGCCTCTAATTGAATATCTACAAAACCATCACCAACCTCCTTTCATATTCCCAAGACCCCTAAATGTCAGTCATTTATTTACTTATATATGTATGAGTGTGTGTACACTAGCGTACTCACACTCCTTTGTGAGTGAGACGTGTGGGTGGGTGGGTACGTTAAGAGCATTGCATGTGTGTGTGTGCATGGGAAAGCACACCAAAAGAAAACAGATTGGCCCATATATCAAGACTAATGATCGTTAATTGAGGTAATGAATAGAGTAGCAAGAGGGGCCCATTGCCACAGGCTAGTAAACGTTAACAAAACTATTGATTGTTGGAGAGGGAGGTGAAGTGCTTCTGACACGAGCTTGCCAGAGGCAGACCAGCTGGTGCCATATTGCTTCTGTATCTCTCTTTGAAAAAAGGGTGGGAAACGTTGGGTAAAGGAAAAATGTTAGGCTTTTGAACTGTCCGGTTGAGTTAAGATCCCTTATTACAGATTTTAGTAACACCCTGTGTCTTCATATAATTATTTTTAAATGATTCATTTTGGGATATTGGGTAAAAGCAAATTAGTATTACTTTGATTTAAATGTTTTTTTTTAACTTACATTTATTGACAATGTTGAAAAATATAAACATGAATATTGAAAACATAAAATGTTTCATTTGGGCAATTTTGTCAATATATTGTTGAGTATAATTCCAGAAAAAAGAGCATAAACTCAGTCCTCCGGACCCCAAGGGGTGCATGTTTAGTTTTTTGCCCTAACACTACACAGCTGATTCAAATGATGATGCTGCTGCTTAGTTTATTATTTGAATCAGCTGTGTAGTGCTAGGGCACAAACCAAAACGTGCACCCCTTGGGGTCCCGAGGACTGAGTGGGAAACACTGCTCTACGGGCATATCAAAGTTCCAGAGTGGGATCTCTGCTACTTTTAGAGTTATGATCCAATTTGTAAGCATTAGAAACAGAGTGAATGTGAAAATGGATTCAAAATGGCTGCCCTCTGCTGGTGATTTGCAGGATGTGCAATGATACAAGTAAAAGGAGAGCTGTGATTGGTTATATTGCCTACTATGCCAATTTCTCTGTATCATATGGGCACTAACTTTACAACTAGCAGAGATCTCATTCTGGAACTTTGATATGCCCGTAGAGTAGATTATCTTCAACAGTATATTGAAAAATGTGCCTTTTTTATTGCATAAAACACATTTGTATACTTCCGGAAACAGGAAGTATACAAACGTCTCAAACTCCATATAGAAAACAGTAGTATTTTTTATTAGTGAATATACATACATTCACAAGAATGAATATGACATTTTACCATTAGCATAACTACATTTAAGAGGAACATTTGTTTTCTTTACCCTTATTATAGTTAAGGAAACCGAGCAGTACATTTTCCTATAATAAACAAAAGTCATCAAGAATATTTTCAATTATACATCTACAAATATCTTGCAAGAATCTCTTCACATGCAGACAATGCCAAAATAAATGCCAAACTGTTTCTGGATGCTCAGTAGGCAAGTCAGTTAATTACAAATTCTTATTTACAATGACGGCCAACACCAGCCAAACCCGGAAGACGTTGGACCAATTGTGCGCCGCCCTATGGGACTCCCAATCACAGCAGGTTGTGAAACAGCCTGGAATCAAACCAGAGTGTCTGTAGTGATGCCTCAAGCACTGAGATGCAGTGCCTTAGACCGCTGCGTCACTTGGGAGCGCTGGGTAATGTGAATGTGTTTTTTTTTTAGTTTCTTCAAGTAATTTTTTGCAGGGTTATACTAATGGATAATTCTGAAAGAGACCTGTTTGACCATCTTATTAACAAGCAAGTATTTGTGTGCTAATGACCAAACCTTTTTCCAACAGACAAACGTAGTCCAGTTAATTGGGACTAAGGAATAGATATGACATCCCTTTGAAATAAATAACCTATAGATATGTTATTGTTCTGAGGGAGCAAGGAAAAACACATTTTTCCTACTGGAGAGACTCAACTGGACTAAGCAAGGGTCTCAAGAAGGTGAGGGCTGGTTACACTTTTAAACAGCATGGGAGTTCTGGATGGAATAGGATCAAGACTATTTATTTAAACTTTTTATAATGAACAATTCTTATTTACAATGACGGCCTACCCCGGCCAAACCCTAAACCAGATGACACTGGGCCAATTGTGCGCTTATGGGACTCCTAATTAAGGCCGGTTGTGATACAGCCTGGAATCAATCCAGGGTCTGTAGTAGTGACGCCTCTAGCACTGAGATGCAGTGCCTTAGACCACTGCGCCACTCGGGAGCCCCTGACTATGGCGAACTGTCTAGCTAACAGGGATTTTGTAAAGAGATACAAATTCTTAGTGATTGAGTAACAACCCTTATGCATTATACGTTTGTTTTACCAGTAAGATATCATTATAATCAAATCAGTTCTTAAAAAGCGAAGACATATTTCTATAAGAAATATACTTATTGTTCTAAATGAAATACCTCTGCGAAAATTTGTTTAATTTTAATTACCACGCTAAGAACACTTGTCTGCAGATCATTTTGTAGGAATCTTATCAATATTACAGTTACAAAACGAATAAAATTGAAGCTACCAAAACGGGAGAAGATATGCAGCGTTCAAAACAAATTGAAACTCAAAAATCTGACTACTCTGTGTTCAAAAGAACTGCGAACTCTGAGAAAAAAACGAGTTCCGACTGGGAAAATAGTTTTGAACAGTTATCCAAATAACTGAAATTCTGGCATCTTTATAGAACTCCGTCTTTTCGACATGAAGATCACTGATGTCATGATTTGATCTCGTTTTTTTCCAGAGTCCGCCATTGTCTTAAAAACACCAGGGAGCTCTTTGTTTTTTTCTTCCCACATCATCACCACACACTGACATAATTAAACAGACACTCTTGTGTTTTCAATAGAACTGGGGTTCCCAGTTGCCTTGAACGCATTTAAGTCGGAGATTTCCGAGTGGTTTGAACGCGGTATCGGGGGTTGGTTTGAGGCAGCGATGATAGAGAAAGGATAGAGCGATATTAGAGAAAGAATAGAGCGATATTAGAGAAAGAATAGGGCGATATTAGAGAAAGAATAGAGCGATATTAGAGAAAGAATAGAGCGATATTAGAGAAAGAATAGAGCGATATTAGAGAAAGAATAGAGCGATATTAGAGAAAGAATAGAGCGATATTAGAGAAAGAATAGGGCAGAACCTGTTCTCTTTTTGTTTAAAAAAAATCCATTCCATTGGCCCTAAGGTAGAAACTGCTTTCCGGTGAGACAAATTAAGTGTGCCTGATGTTTTTCTGTCTTCTGCTTCTTCAAACTTTACTTTTGGGCAAAACGGTGGCAGTATGAACAAGGTGGAGGACAACCTTTTAAGATGACACAGTTTTCAAAACAAATTTAACCTTGGATGGAGTTTTTATACATATTTAAGCCAGTGTGTCCATGATGTGTGAAATTGATTTTGTTAACATACTAGCTATTGTTTTTAGGTTGCTTTTATATAAGTGATTAATTTATCATGCTAGGTATGGTTCTCGTTGACGCAACAATTTTCATATGAGCGTCAATGCTCTCCTGGCTTCGGGGAGAACAACTTCTACTTGATTTGAAAATGTAGCTTTTGTTGCAATGGGTGAAACATACTAATACATTTTGAATACAATGTAAGTTGCTCTTTTTTGAGAGTAAATGAACTGTGTACATAGACAAATCTGTTCATAAATCTGGCCAGCATGGAAGCACATTTTGCAAAGCACAGAAAGGCAAGCTTATTAATATTCAGACGAGCAACAGTCCAGCATCATTGTATGAGTATTTCACAACGTGCAACAGTTTAAATAAAAAAGGATAGGGCAGTGGAGAAACTTACTACGCCTCACCCAGCAGACTGTCGACCAATTGCGTTCACCTTCTCATGCTGCGTCACGCGGTTGCTAAATGAATCGTCAAGCAATCCTTCTCAAAGTCAGGGTATGAGTCAAGAAACCTGCCTACTTTCCTCAAGTACGTAATGTCACGATTCCAAAAGCGATACAATATTAGAGAAATTAATTCTCCCACATCCGGGAAAATGTTTAATGGTGTAGTTCTGTTAACTAAATTCATGGTAAGTTTTTTGTTGTTGATAGATCTCCTTGTTCCATAATTTACCGGAATGCACCGCGCGGCCCATTGTCGACGGATGAGCAACTTACACTATGAGCGTTCATAAAATTCCAATGGAGTTTCCCCTTCTCCTTAAAATTCTCTGGTTGAGTTTCGTGCACCAAGCTAATTATTTGACATATCGTGAGTATTAGTCAAGCCATCGTCCGAAATAGGAATATCGAACATGCAACTGGAAGCAGAGTAAGTAACTACTTATGATCCACGCATAGGTATGTATCCATCTTTTGTTTTGTAAGTTGTCTTCAAAATCAGCAAGCCAGGGACCACGCCAGTTACAGTAGCTTGCTAGCTGCGAATACATTTTCTGACATCTCTCACAGCCCTAAAATACAGTGACAGTTAGCCTGCCACTATTCTAGGTACATACGAATTCATACTAGCAATGCAAAAGTGAGAAACCCACCCCATGTCTTGTCTTACAGAAGTCACAGGTCAAGAGAAACTTAGCCTTTGATAATGACTCTCTGTTCCATTACACATTGTGTGTCATTGTTGGACAAAGGCATCTTCTGTATGGCCCGTAGGAAGTTTTAGTTAAAGTTCCCGAAGCTTTGTCTGAACACTAACATGGAAGCATAAGGACCTTGTCTTTCATATCAGGGAGGAAACATATTCAAACCGTTATATTAATTCAAACATTGATAAGGTTCTCACACGGCAATATCTCCATGTTACAGCGCTTGTTTACGGAAGACAACGCGACCACCTGTGCTAATTACCTTTATAAACTGTGTGGTTCGAGCCCTGAATGCTGATTGGCTGACAGCCGTATACCACTGGTATGACAGAACATGTATTTTTACTGCCCAAATTACGTTGGTAAACAGTTTATAATAGCAATAAGGCACCTCAGTGGTTTGTGGTATATGGCCAACAAACCACGGCTAAGGGCTGTGTCCAGGCATGCCGTGATGCGTTGTGCCTAAGAACCCCCCCCCACACACACACTTGTGTTATGTCATGACATACCTGGATCACCTATTGCAATGTGCCTTTTTGTTATGTAAATCGAGTGTTAAATGATATGAGGAGGAGACTGGAGTGTCGCTTTAACACCTGATATACTTAACAAAAGGCACAGGTAAGTCATGACATAGCACAAGTGGATGGGGCGGGCTTTCCTCATTTGTTGTCTATTGCACCTCTATTGTTCCTCAAGCAAGGGGGAGGCTGGTGATATCACAAGCAAGGCACTTCATTTAGATTTTGTTTACCTAGTCAGCTGGGAGATTTGAAACGTGACCTTTCAGTTACTGTCCCAAAGCTCTTAACCGCTAGGGTACCTGCCACTCTTTGAATGCAATACCACTTGAAGTTTAGTTGTCTAAAAAAAAAACACACATTTGCTCAAAAAAATGTTTTCTCCCATTAGTGTGTGTACTTTTTATATTTGGGATATTGCTTTTCAAAAGAAAAAGTTCCAAAATCACTGGAGGGTGTCTTTTTAAATGTAGTTATGTAGCTAGCTAGTACTAGTTGGAACAGTTTCTACATTCTACTGATAGAATTGAAAATCTTAACATTATGAGTACAGGTGGCCTAGCTAGCTAAACCTTGTTGTCAATTATTGAACAGCTTTCTATCAGATGGCTAACTGCTGTATGTCTGTTTCATTTATAGGAGGAACACCAGAAATGACAGCCTTTAGTTCTGTATGGAACTGCAGAATGTGCCTTACATACACCAGTCACCACGAGGTTACCGAAGATCAGTGTTTTTGTCTTCTTGGGCTGCCTGGTGGCTTACCTGATGTTTGTTAAGCACCACTATGATGGTGTAAGGCCAGCCATCTCTAAAATATCACCTCACTTCCACCCCAGATTGGGTTTGTCAGGGAGCCCAAACAGACCAACCTCCTCAGAAGTGGTCAGCGGATGTTTCCAGTATGGTGTTATGTTTGATGCTGGGAGCACAGGGACAAGGATCCATGTCTTCAAGTTTCAACTAGAGGACAATGGTACGGTACATGTGATAACAAATATTACACCCCTTGCCTGGGAGAGGTAGAAAATAATGTAGAACGTTTACTTCCATACCTCTCAACCCGAAAATGTATATAGGCTCTATTCCATCCATTCATGGACTTGTTTGGGTGCATGTACATAGAATAAGCTGCATCTGCAAATGTAGTTTACCAAACGGAATCAATTAAATGTAGCTTTTTGCATTGTTTTTAGCATTTGTCAGCCATGTGAGGCAGCAAAAAGTGTTAATTACAGATTTGAATTCATGTGAGAAGGCTTTCAGGCTTAATTTGTATTATGTGATGTTGCCATTACAAAATGCACAAATTCATTACTCCATTTAGAGCCTCATATTAGGCTTACGATGCCTCCTATCAGGAATCCTAAAAAAAAAAAAAAGTTTCTGTAAAGCTTTGCCAAATGGCTTAGTTATCGCATTATTTCAACATTAAGATAAATCACATAAGTGCTGTTTTGGCATTATTGTTAAATCTATGATTGTTATTCTAATGGTTTCCAAGCACCTGCTGTTTGTTGAAATAGCCTTAATCGTTTTGCAGAGACATGTCAGTAGGTCATAAGCATCACAGAAGAAATGTATAAATTCTGACAAGATGGAACAAGTCACTTGTTAAGGCAGTGTTATGTAGGCTACTGTATAATAGCACGCAGCTTGCCATGGATCTCTGCCTTTGGTAACTATTAGCATTAGTTAAATCTACATTATCACCCTACAATTCCCTTTAAATTGTGAATTAAATAAGTAGATTTCTGCAGTGGGCTTTATAAAACTCTTGTTTTTGTCTTTTTTTCTCCCACAGAGGCTCCTAAATTGGCACATGAAACATTCAGAGCAATAAAACCAGATCTATCTGCATATGCTGATGATCCAGAAAAGGGAATCAACTTCATGTACATTGCAATCGGAAAGTTTAGACCCCTTTTTCCACATTTTGTTACGTTACAGCCTTATTCTAATTTAATCTATTTTAACATCTTTCCTCAATCTACACACAATACCTCATAATAACAAATTGAAAATGGGTTTATAATTTTTTGCAAATGTAAAAAAAAAAAACTAAACAGAAATACCTTATTTACATAAGTATACAGACCCTTTGCTATGAGACTTAAAATTGAGCACAGGTGCATCCTGTTTTCATTGATCATCCTTGATGTTTCTACAACTTGATTAGAGTCCACGTGTGGTAAATTCAATTAATTGGACATGATTTGGAAAGGCACACACCGGTCTATATAAGGTCCCACAGTTGACAGTGCATGTCGGCGCAAAAACCAAGCCATGAGGTCGAAGGAATTGTCTGTAGAGCTCCGAGACAGGAATGTGTCGAGGCACATATCTGGGGAAGGGTAACAAAACATTTCTGCAACATTGAAGTTCCCAAGAACACAGTGGCCTCCCTCATTCTTAAATGGAAGAAGTTTGGGACTGCCAAGACTTCCTAGAGCTGGCCACCAAGTCAAAAGGCTCAATCGGGGGAGAAGGGTCTTGGTCAGGGAGGTGACCAAGAACTAATGGTCACTCTGACAACTCCAGAGTTATCTGTGGAGATGGGAGAACCTTCCAGAAGGACAACAATCTCTGCAGCACTCCACCAATCAGGACTTAATGGTAGAGAGGCCAGACGAAGCCACTCCTCAGTAAAAGGCACATGACAGCCCGCTTGGAGTTTGCCAAAAGGCACCTTAAGGACTCAGACCATGAGAAACAAGATTCGTTGGTCTGATGAAACCAAGATTGAACTATTTGGCCTGCATGTCAATAGTCATATCTGGAGTAAACCTGGTACCATCCCTACGGTGAAGCATGGTGGTGGCAGCATCATGCTTTGGGGATGTTTTTCAGCTGCTGGGACTGGGAGACTTGTCAGGATCGAGGCTAAGATGAACAGAGAAAGTACAGAGAGATCCTTGATGAAAACCTGCTCCAGAGTGCTCAGCACTTCAGACTGGGGCGATGGTTCACCTTCCAACAGGACAACGACCCTAAGCACACAGCCAAGACAACGCAGGAGTGGCTTCGGGACAAATCTCAATGTCCTTGGGTGGCCCAGCCAGATCCTGGACTTGAACCCGATCGAACATCTCTGGAGAAACCTGACAATATCTGTGCAGCTACCCTCCCCATCCAACCTGACAGAGCTTGAGAGGATCTGCAGAGAAGAATGGGAGAAACTCCCCAAATACAGGTGTGCCAAGCTTGTAGCATCATACCCAAGAAGATTTGAGGTAGTAAGTCCTGAATGTAGGCAATTTCTTATTGCCCTGACTATCTTTTGAAATCTAATCCCTTGCCTTCTCTGTGGGTTGTTTCTCAGTGTAAAGAAGGGATCTTGGAGGTGGCCCAGGACTGCATTCCCTCCTCTGTGTGGAGCAGCACTTCTCTGGTCCTCAAGGCCACCGCAGGCCTTTGCCTTCTGCCTGGGGAGAAGGCCACACACTTACTGGACAGGGTGAGCCTTTTGCCGCAGGTCACTGTCTGTGGACACTGCATAGATAGATGACCAGACCACAAACACTCTGCACAATCCCCACTCTCACTCTGTGGAGTTATCTTTCGTTTTAGCCGTCTTGTTACATTTCACTCTGATTTCTGACGTTACACTGTAAAAGTTGTGGTGGAAAGAGAATGTAGGTTGGCAGCGGTCAAGGCATGAGTTGCACACTTAGAAATTAGCTAAGCAATGTATTTGCATAACATGTCTACATTCACCCCTAACTGTAATACTATCAGCTGAAAGCAATTGTCATGAGTTTATTGCATAAGTGACCTGTTATTGTCTAGTTTTATTGCCTGTCGGTGTTCCGGATCCTACACTACTCACACATCCTCCTCTCCACCTCTCTCTTTCTCCATTTAATAGCCTATAACAGATTCGGATAAGGACGACACATCCTAAATCTATAATACTGCTATTTAGTTGTTAATTGACCTGTTGCATTGATCCCTCTACCTTCTACGTGGCAGTGTTACCTCACCCAACTGCTTTGTACAACAAAGGGAGGTGTGGCTTGAATTCAATCTAAATAGTCAATTACGTAAATAGTCGACATGCATGTTACGGAGTCTAGTTGATAGGTAATCGACTAGCCGGACTGTTCCCCGGACTCCAGTTGTAGCCATTCGTACAATGCACAAACAAGGCTATTGAACCTGACATTGGTGTCTGTCGTTATTCCTTTATTTAACATATCATACTGAAACATGGTATCAGAAGTGGCTCGGAAAACACACGTTTGTTATTTTTGTAGCTAAATACAGTATAGGCGATAGGCGCAGTTACGTTCCATATGCGAACACACACCGTTTCCTACTCACAACACTGATCAACTCGTTGTTAGCTGCCTAGCTAGCATCACTACCTACGTCGATGACTGAAGGCAAAGAAATCTCATATTCCATTGCTATGGCAGCGAACATTCCGCCACCAAATCCCATGGTTCTCACAGGGGACTGGAATACTAATTGGGACAACTTCAGGGATGAATTCGAGGACTATGCGCTGGCGACCGGTCTACATGAGAAACCCAACGAGGTACAAGCGGCAACTCTGAGGAGTTTAATGGGCAGCGAATGCAGGCATATCTACCGGCACAATCTCACCCTCACAGCACGTCAACAGTGTGATGCAAAGGCTATATTGGATGCATTGGAGAATTACTTCAAACCCGCCAGAAACGTAATTTATGAGCGGTTCGTTTTCGGAAGCTGTAAACAGGAAGAGGGTGAGTCAGTACACAACTTTGTAACCCGTTTGAGAGAGAGATCCGCCACTTGTGAATACGGGGGATTGAAAGATGAATTGATTCGTGACAAAATAGTGCTGGGAATTGCAAATGAGGATGCACGCCGGCGTCTACTGAGAGAGAGAGACTTAACATTAGTAACTGCCATTGAAATGTGCCGCACTGCTGAAGTCACTGACATGAGAATGAGAGCAATGGAAATCGAAACCCCACGCTCCGACGTTGATACCGTTCACGCTGTTGCTAGGCAGACATTCAGACTAAACCAATCGAGGCAGAGCAATTCAACACGAATGGTGAACACAGAGAGCCCCGTAGCATGTAAATACTGTGGGAATACACACACACACACGTGGCAAAGAGCACTGCCCTGCCTACGGAAAACCATGCAGAGCTTGTGGAACTAATAATCATTTTGCAAAAGTGTGTCTCAAAAGCAAAAGAAGGGTGAGTGAGGGCAAGATTCACTGTGTTGTTGATGTCATTCAATGTTCAGAGCTGAAAAGTGAAAGTGACATTTACATGCATGAATCCATTGGGGCTGTACACTCGAGGGAAGAAATGGTTTGTGACACTACGATTACACAACAAGCAACAACAATGTCAACTGGATTCTGGTGCTACATGCAACGTAATGAGCTACAAAGACAAAATCAATCTGGCACCTGACACACATCTATTGCCCAGCGATACTAGACTAAAGCTCTACTCAGGAGAGCTAATGAGCTCTATGGGCACCTTTGAGACCGAATGTGTTATTCGGGGATGCAAACACAAGCTGGAGTTTGAGATTGTAAAAACCAGTCAACATCCTCTCCTCTCAGGCTCTACATGCGAACGCCAGGGACTGATGCAGTTCACTGTACCAAATGACCTGCACATCGTGGATCATGTCCAGCATGGACCCCTGTCCAAAGAACAACTACTTAGCAGATATGACGATGTATTCAACATGCCCGTTGAATCTGTGCCTGGGGAGGTACACTTTGAAGTGGATGAGAGCATCACTCCAGTCCAGTGTGCTCCTCGCAATGTGCCCATTGCAATGAAAGTGGCTGTGAAGGCCCAGCTGGACAAGTATGAGGCTGATGGCCACATGACATCTGTGACTGAACCAACTGACTGGATCAGCAATATGGTCATAGTGAAAAAACCAGAGAAGCTGAGGGTCTGCATCGACCCAAAGCATCTGAACCAAGCACTGAAACAATCCCACTACATCATGCCGACACTAGAGGATGTCCTCTATAAGCTTCCCAAGGCCAGGATTTTCACCTTGGTGGATGCCCGAGATGCATTCCTTCAATGCAAGCTGGATGAAGAAAGCAGCCTCATGACTACCTTCTGGACCCCCTGGGGTCGGAAACGCTGGCTCAAGCTCCCGTTTGGTGTCTCGGTGGCGCCTGAGATATACCAACGTAAGCAGCACGAGTTACTGGCTGGGCTCAAGGGCATTGAACCCATCGCAGATGATGTCCTGATCGTAGGCTGTGGTGACACAGACGAAGAAGCAGTATGCGACCACGATGTGAAGCTCCTGGCACTGATGGAGCGCTGCCGATCAGTTAAGCTTCGCCTTGGCCTGAAGAAGCTGCAGTTCAAGGTGAAAGACGTCCACTTCCATGGCCACATTCTCTCGGCAAAAGGCCTGAAGCCGGACCCAGACAAGGTCAGAGCGATCCTCGACATGCCAAACCCGTCTGCTGCAAAAGGAGTACAGCGTCTCATCGGCTTTGCAAACTATCTTGCAAAGTTCATGCCACACCTATCAGCAGTCTGTGAGCCTCTGCGCCGGTTGCTGGACAAAGACACACCATGGCACTGGCTACCCAAGCACGAGGCCGCAGTGCAGGAGATGAAATCTCTGGCTTCATCCATGCCAGTGTTGCGCTACTACGACGTCATGAAGCCTGTCACAATCCAGAGGGACTCCAGCCAAAGGGGACTTGGATGCTGCCTTATGCAGGAAGGCCAGCCCGTTGCGTTTGCCTCGAGAGCGCTCACCCCCACCGAACAAAACTATGCACAAATTGAGAAAGAGTGCCTCAGCATTGTCTTCTCCTGCCAGCGATTCCATCACTACTTATATGGGCGAGACCTGGTCATCGCTGAAACTGACCACAAACCACTCATTGCCATATTCAGTAAACCTCTCCTCAACGCGCCCAAGAGGCTTCAAAGCATGCTCCTGACTCTGCAAAACTACAGCCTGAAGGTCATTTACAAGCCAGGACCAGAGATGTACATCAGCGACACACTGAGCAGGGCAACAACACAATGTACAGGCAGAGGCACTGTCTATCAGCGGCAGGCCATCTGTTCGCTACAGCAGGAACAACAAGATGTTCAACAGATCAATCAGGCAGACTACTTAAACGTCACAGATCACCGCCTAGCCCAGATAAGGCAACACACTGACAAGGACGAACGCCTACAGTCACTGAAGTCCATGGCTCTCGCAGATTGGCCATACCTGAAAGAGGAGACACCTTTCACAGTGAGAGAATACTGGACCTTTCGAGATGAGATCAGCGTGCAAAATGGCGTCTTGTTCAGAGGTCAGAAGGTCATTATTCCCAAATCACTACGTCCAGAGATGCTTACCCGCATACACTCCAGTCACGTTGGAGGTGATGCATGCTACCGCCAGGCTCGTGAAACATTATACTGGCCAAACATGCAAGCAGAAATTAAAGACTTTGTCAGCAACTGTACCACATGCAACGAGTACGCTCATGAACAGCAAAAGGAAACCATGATGTCACACGAACTGCCCACAAGGGCCTGGCAAATCGTCAGCATGGACTTATTCAGCCACAGACAAAAGGACTATCTTCTCATCGTTGATCACTACTCTGACTTTTGGGAAATTGAACTGCTCCCTGACTTGTCTGCAGAGACGGTCATAAAGCGCTGCAAGGCGCAGTTTGCAAGGCAAGGTCAGCCTGACAAGGTAATCACGGACAATGGCCCACAATTCACTGCACAGTTCAAGCGTTTCGCCTCAGAATGGGAGTTTGACCACGTGACCTCCTCCAAGACACCCAAAAGCAAATGGCAAGGCAGAATCAGCTGTCAAGATTGCAAAAAACCTGTTAAGCAGGGCCTTGCGCGACAGCAACGACCCATGGAAAGCGATCTTACAGTGGAGGAACACACCCACTGAAAACATGGACAGCAGCCCAGCACAACGCCTTCTGTCCAGACGTCTGAAGACTACCATCCCCGTAGCTAACAAGCTACTTGAGCCCTGCGTCATGGTTGGCGTCACGGACAAACTGCGTCACAGAAAACTGCTCGGGAGCTGTCATTGCGAGTTCAAACCCCGAGCTGACAAGGTACAAATCTGTCGTTCTGCCCCTGAACAGGCAGTTAACCCACTGTTCCCAGGCCGTCATTGAAAATAAGAATGTGTTCTTAACTGACTTGCCTGGTTAAATAAAGGTAAAATTAAATTAAAAATAGTTATATTCTGTTAAAGGTCCCCAAAGCACACACGTCCCTGGGTCCGCTTGTCTTTTCAGTTCACTGCAGCTGGCGACTGGAACAAGCTGCAACAAACACTCAAACTGGACAGTTGTTGTCTTAGGTCTCTCTTTATGTACTGTTGTGATGTGTGTTTTTGTCCTATATTTTTAATCTCAGCCCCGGTCCCTGCAGGAGGCCTTTTTGGTAGGCCGCCATTGTAAATAAGAATTTGTTCTCAACTGACTTGCCTAGTTAAATAAAAAAATATGTCTACCACCCCTACCTTGTCACAACTGATTGGCTCAAACGCGTTATGGAAAGATATTCCACAAATTAGCTTTTAACAAGGCACACCCATTAATTGAAAGCATTCCAGGTGACTACCTCATGAAACTGTTTGAGAGAATGCCAAGAGTGTGCAAAGCTGTCAAAAGCAAAGGGTGGCCACTTGGGAAGAATCTAAAAATATAAAATATTGACATAACACATATGGATACATGTAGTAACCAAAAAAGTGTTGATGTTTTCACTATTTTACAATGAAGAAAATAATAAAAATAAAGAAAAAACCCTGGAATTGAGTAGGTGTGTCCAAACTTGACTGGTACTGTACTTCTCCCTACAACCAGCATGATAGCTGCAATGAATGAGTATCGCAAAGTGTTTCCGATTTAAGCTTTTTTTAATTTAACGGCTTGTCTTAGCGGTATTATTAGCGGCTTGTCTTTTAATATCAAGGAATAATTCACATTTTTTTGGTCATAGGAGTAACGACATGAATTGGTGCATGAGGCAAATAATGCAGTGCGACTTGAGTTTCGCTGTGAGCTGGAACACTTTCCCTTTTTCTCAGCGGAAGGAGGGAGAGCGGCGGGACACTGATTAGGGTGAGAGGCACCCTGATTGCTGCAATCTCCCTCCCCTCGGACTGCATCTGATGGTCAGTCAATCAGTCCAGTAAAAACAATAAGCAAATTATGTTCTCAGCTGTGCCTCAGAAGTAATATACAAGAAATTATCTAAACGGATGCTTCTGATTTATACATCCTGAGAGACATCTGGCTCCTATCTGTGGTTTCAGCACGTTGTAGTGGCACGTGTTAGCATGTATTTCAGCACCATTTTCCTGCAGAAACGGAAAGAATGCCCAGGCGTCCTGTCTTCAGTCAGCTGTTTGTTCCCCCCCACAGTTATGACCGTTAATTTATTTACTATGTCACATATGTGCAGCTATGGGCACTACGTCATTGTTCTCTCGCTCTGCTGGGTGTGCATCTTGATGTTTGTCACTCAAAGGGCGAGGGGCTAAAGCTCATTGGCTGAAACTCGAATTGCTAGTGGGGTGGCCCACGTGGAGGAAAATGTGGGGAAAATGGCACCACACAGCTTCCGGTAAATAGTGTCTTTCAAACTAGGGATTTGTCGCTAATTGAGGTAAGACAGTAATTCTGCTCATAGATTACGCATGGTATGAACTACACATTGACACATCCAGCCCAAAGTGGGAGGTTTAAAGAATACTTACTAGTCACCAAAGTTCCAGAGCATGTCTTCAACACTACACTTATATGGATAGGGCTAGATTTAAATGTTTATTACAGAAGAAATGGGTCTTTCTATAAATAAAGGGGCCAATGTGTGACATCAGGGTCAACATTTCTAAATGATTTGATACACATTTAAACATGATTTTCTTGCAGCTTCACGTGTAGTTACAAGAATAAAAGTCTAGGTAGGCACAATGAAACTGTAAATCTACCTAACAGCAATAAAACATCTACATGTCATTCAAAATGTCACAAGAAACATGGACACAGCATGTTTATTTCTCATGTGTTGTTGCCAGGTCTTTTTGTGCTTTAGTCAACTTCTCCATTTATAGTCATGCTAAACATAGCTGAATAATTTTTAACCTTTATTTAAGGTTAGTCAGTTAGTGTTAGACTAGTAACCGGAAGGTTGCAAGTTCAAACCCCCGAGCTGACACGGTACAAATCTGTCGTTCTGCCCCTGAACAGGCAGGTAAGAACAAATTCTTATTTTCAATGATGGCCTAGGAACAGTGGGTTAACTGCCTGTTCAGGGGCAGAACGACAGATTTGTACCGTGTCAGCTCGGGGGTTTGAACTTGCAACCTTCCGGTTACTAGTCCAACACTAACCACTAGGCTACCCTGCCGCCCCAAACCACCATGAAACCACCATGAAAAAGATCAACAGAATTTATGTTTTAATAGTTGATATAATACAATCATTATTCAGTAAACTCTTCAAGCATTGTGTGTGTCTGTCTTAGACTAACAGTCAAATTCTTGCTTCCTCTGTCCTTGTTTTCGCCACTCCTTGCCTCTTCTTGAATGTGCATTGTTGCCTGAGGGGAGGAACTTTGACTCCTCTCCCCCAATGTCCTTTGAGAAGGCGAGGAATGGGGAAAACCCATTGGATAAGGTGAGAGGGGAAGGACCTCTGAACTTCTCATAAAAGTATTTTGAGAAAGAGATGAGGAAAGCAGATGCAATGAATCAAGGAAATGCAAGGACAGGGGAAGCAGGTACTTGACTGCTATTAAAGCCCCCATGCAGTTGGAATTTTATTTTTAAATCATCACTGTATGTCTAAATCACTGTTTATTTAATGAAAATAACTCATTTGTAATAATTTATTTCCCTGAGCCTCCTTTGGCCCTTCAAATGCTCAGTCTGATCATGTGGGCGTTGGGAAACAAATTAAGATATTTACATACACAGCCCCGATTGGCTGATAGGATGGTCTAGAGCCCACCCCCTTACCCAGGCAGTATCACTCCGGCTCTTATCACTTGACTGTCATTCAGAAAATCCTTTCCAAAATCGACAATTTCCCCACATAACTAAACAACCGGAGATCATATGCGCCTCAAACAACTATTATGCAGAGTTATTGAAGAACCCTGTTAATGACGTATTGATTTGTCTTGATTCATCATGTTAAAGTTATGCTTTGTGTTAGAAGTATTCGATTTTCAATCCATACATTATTTGGGATGTGTGCACACCATAACATAGGGAGCATCCCAAACATGCTCAATGGGTGACATGTCTGGTGATTTATGCAGGCCATGGAAGAACTGGGACATTTTCAGCTTCCAGAAATTGTGTACAGATCCTTTCGACATTGGGCCGTGCATTATCATGCTGAAACATGAGGTGATGGTGGTGAATGAATGGCATGACAATGGGCCTCAGGATCTTGTCACGGTATCTCTGTGCCTTCAAATTGCAATCGATAAAATGCAATTGTGTTCGTTGTCCGTAGCTTATGCCTGCCCAATACCATAACCCCAACCCACCATGGGACACTCTGACAACATTGACATCAGCAAACCACCCGCCCACACGACAACATACACGTCGTCTGCGGTTGGACGTACTGCCAGATTCTCTAAAACAACGTTGGAGGCGGCTTATGGTAGAGATATGAACATTCAATACTTTGGCAACAGCTCCTTTTATTGTCCCCAGCACAAGGCACACCTGTGTAATGATAATTCTGTTTAATCAGCTTCTTGATAATCCATCTACCTTACTGGTGTGGCCTACCTTGGCAATGAGAAATGCTCACTAACAGGGATGTAATTTTTGCACAATATTTGAGTTATTTTTAAATGTTTTATTTCAGCTCATGAAAATGGGACCAAACTTTACATGTTGCATTTATATTTTTGTTCAGTGTTTATCTTTAATGTATTCATGTGAAGAAGAAATAAGGTAAATTATTATGCATGACTTTGTGACAGCTCCAAACAGTTGTCCACTACAAGAAATGCTCACTGGTACCTGCATTTATAGAAAGACCCACATATGAAATGCATATGCATAGGCATGGTAGCAATTAAAAGGAAACAGTTTGGAGATTATGGGTAAATTATTAGACCAAAATTGAGGACACAACAATTCACCTGAAACCAGACTAAATCCAAACATCACATTTTTGATTTTATTTGCATTCTACTGTACTTTTTGGCACTTCTGTTAATGAAATCTGAAAATACTCTGGATACATTCAGTAACATAAGAATATTCCTGGAAAATGTGGGGTAAGTGCAACAGACAAAACAATGATGGGTTTGAGTGAGAGGATACACACCTCTCCAAAGTGTGCACAGCTCTTAAGTAATTTAAATGCACTTTTAACTCGAAGGGTCTTCAACTATAGGGTGCTTCTTTTTTATTTATTTTTTTAGCTCTCCTTGCTCTGCTGTTGAGGAACTAAAGCACGCACACTTTAGTTTTGTTTGGAACACAACCCTGAATCCCCGACATCACACAATTATTCTTTACACAATCCAAAAACATCCTGTTAAAAATCACAATCTGCGTCAGGTGGGCAACATTTGAAAGCTTGTTCATTTGTGAACATGACTAGCTAAGTTATAAAATACGATCTTAGTGTTAGGCTTTCACAGGGCAATTCAAAGAGATGTATCATCATTTTGGTATGCTTAGAAAGAAGTTCCACTGCAAATTTGTCACAATAGACAGGCTCATTCTGTTCAGAACAACCCAGGTTATGACGCCATGTCATCTTGTAACTGTACATGAAACAAACCTTTCTAGTTTTTTCTTTAATCTTGCATGATGAATTGGCATCAAAAGAAAATAAAGCCTTTTTAAGTGAGCAGAAATTGATGAACAGTTATCATAGGACTGGATCCTTGAGTAGGATTTTTCCGCACCACTAACTTGGTTTCCATCCAAGTGGCAACAGATTTTCATGCGAATAAATAAAATATAAAATCTGCATAAAGAAAAGATGCCCATTTTCCCACCAAACTGACTTGTTGCAAATAAAAATCAGTGCGTGACGTAGTGCACTCAAAATGTGTTTTCGTGTACTGAATAAAAATCTCAATGTGTTACCATTGCATTTTCAACTCTACTGATAGTTTTGTTACAAACTGTTGAGTTAAATAGCAAATGTGCCTACTCTGGTCTTGACACATGCTCTCTAGCCAACAGCATGCAGATACAGTGCAGGGTTAGTGCTTTTTGAGTTCTGGTTCAATTATAAAATAATCATGGATTTTGGTTTCTGTAAAAAATAAATAATAATTACATTAAAATGCACTTATGTGGGTTGAATTATTTAACAACACTGAATAAATGAATTCATAAAAGTTCCATGATGGTAGTGACTGCACATGACTTCTTATTACTATTAACCATAATTTATTCACATTTCTTTAATGAAATATTTCAGTTGTGTATTTCTTGTTCTTTAAAACATGAAATATACTCGCAGTGACGCCGCTCAACAACTACATCATATTAATCATCTAACAGACTCGCATACAGAGCGACACACAGAAACAACCACGGTCAACGCCCTGCTCAAGGGCACGTCGGCAGATCTCCCACAAGGTCAAAAACGGGGACCCGAACTAGCGATCCATCAGTCACCGGCCCAAGCTCCCAACCGCCAGGCCACCAGCCCTCCAACACCCCTCCCACAGTTCCCCAAGAGCTGCCCCTCAAGCATCCAAGACCCTCTCCCCCCACAGAATTATATATTTTTAAATAAATTAATATTCCATTCCCCACCCCCAAGACCCCCACCCCCCAATGCACCAACAAAATTAAAAGAAAGACAAAGGAAAACAGAAAACAACAATGCAAAAAACTAAAGACATCAAGGACAACAAAAATCATAACAGCAAGGCCAACTAAATATGTTTGAGTGCATGTATTACAGTATTTACGTGTGTGTGTCCGTGTATGTGCACATGTGGGCATTTGAATGAGTGTGTATATGCATGTGTACAAACACCTACACGGCATCAGCCTCAGGCAAACCGGCATTAGCTGTAAAAATACTGCCCCTCATTGTCATTCAAACATACTTTTTGTTATGTTTTAATTTAAAAAAAACTTACTACATTTTATTTTATTTGATGACTTTAACTGCTGTCTATCTCTCGATCACGCGTTGTCTGTCTGTTTCATGAAGCAGGTGTAAAAGAAACACAGACCGGACAAGTAGATGCACAATGGATTGTGGTCGTTGTAGTTTATTACACATTTTTCTGCGCTACACTATGTAGAACCTTGGCCTGTTTGAAACTACAACTCTTTACTACATCGCACAGTTTGGGCTTGATCTGATTTATCTCTAGAGAAACTGCACAATGTGTGCTTTGAGCTCACAGTTGGAACTGATCTCAGTCAATTAGTTCTTTAAAAACCGACAAAGATTTTAGTTAGTTGCTCAGCACTAGTGTGGGTAGGCTAGTCTATATGATGATGTTATTATGGAAAGAGCGATAATATTTTTGTCAAACTGCAAGCATCGATCATCATGTCAAAGAATAAGATCCTCGATATGTATTGGAAAGGGGCATTAAGCTCATCGTGCACTTTTAACCACCCTGTGAAGTTCATAATTTATTTAATCTGTCGCCTAAAACTGCATGGTATCCCGAGTCGAGGACCACACACCATCATCATGTGACTCCAAATTTACTTCGATATGATGGTTTATATAAATATTTGCACATAAAGGCGTCTTCACCTCACGTAATTTATTTTAGACACAAAAAGATCCCACCATGTCGAATGAACAAATTATCTTTCTGCACTTATTAAATTCTACCAAGACTTCTTGTTTCCATCACAACTGTTGTGTTTTTTATATTTTTTATACAGTATGACTTTACTCGTATGTTAATGTGGTTAGTGTTGAATTGGGTCTGAGAGAGATAGAGAAGTCACTCAGTTTCACCTGACCCTGATTTTACCAATGCATACCGAGGGACTTAGCGAATTATGGAAAAGCAAGTTAACTTCATGTCAATCTATGCTTTAACCTCCATGACTTATAATAGCAAAACTTTGACTTGAGTGCAGAACTACAGTAATACATTCACAACTAATGGAGTTGGGCCTGGACTGGGACCCTCTTTGACCTTTAGAACCACACAGCCACTATTCCCATCTGTCCAGTGGGACGGCCAGATGATAGAAGCCAGGCCCTCTCTGGTCCATTACTGGCTTGTTTGATCAACATCCAGCTGTTTGGTGGCAGACAGGGCCACTGTGGCTATTAAGTTCTGGTCCTTTTCCCCGGCACTGACCCTTCAATTCTCTGCCAATATCGTGGGCATTGATGCTTTAATACGGTTGTTATATAGAAATAATATATACCTTGGTGTTTTTGTTGAAAGGCATGTTTGATATGGGCACAAGCAATACACAAAATATTTTAATCCAATCCTTTTAAAGTAGTTCATACAAGCAATTAGGGGACTGTAGGATAATGTTCCGTTTAATCTCTGCAAACCGATTATCCGCCATTCATTTCTGAGGCTGAATATTTTTTCTTCTTTCCCCAAGTCTATCAGCTTGTTACAGTGGAGGTGACCTGAAAAATGCATTTTATGATTACTGAATTAACTTTGAAGTTCACATTTTTGTGCCTAATGGACACATTCCCCTGGCGTCATTGCTGAGCTGAAATGCTAAACTCCCACTCGATCCATAAACGGATTTCGCCGCCTTATCAGTTAGATTTTTGCCACTCTTGCCCCAGACGCTTAGCCTAACTGAGATTACTCAGACTTCTCTGATTTGAACAGACTTGTTAATGCAAAGACTAAGTAGAATTTGAGGGATGCAGGACAGATGAAGTGAACAAAGTGCATGGTAGCTAAGTGACAACGTATGGTGGTTTTGACTTATAGCACATCACTCTGTTTTGAAGTTTGTTTGTAAATGTAAATTGCTTTTTAACATCCTACTGTAAAAGTCCATAAACTAGGAAAGGGTCATTTTGCACTTTGAGTATGACTCCATTGTGTGCATCAATCAGTGCATTTAACAACACGTTAAATGCACTGATTGATGCACACAATGGAGTCATACTCAAAGTGCAAACAATGTGCAATATACACAACCGGTCAAAAGGTTTAGAACACTTATTCATTCAAGGGTTTTTCTTTATTTTTTAAACTATTTTCTACATTGTAGAATAATAGTGTAGACATCAAAACTATGAAATAACACATGGAATCATGTAAACAAAGTGTTAAACAAATCCAAATATATTTTATATTTGAGATTCTTCAAATAGCCACCCTTTGCCTTGATGACAGCTTAGCTCAGTTCTTGGCATTCTCTCAACCAGCTTCACCTGGAGAGCTTTGCAAACAGTCTTGAAGGAGTTCCCACATATGCTGAGCACTTGTTGGTTGCTTTTCCTTCCCTCTGCGGTCCGACTCATCCCAAGCTCAATTTGGTTGAGGTCGGGGGATTGTGGAGGCCAGGTCATCTGATGCAGCACTCCATCACTCTCCTTCTTGGTAAAATAGCCCTTGCACAGCATGGAGGTGTGTTGGGTCATTATCCTGTTGAAAAACAACTAAGCCCAAACCAGATGGGATGGCGTATCGCTGCAGAATGCTGTGGTATCCATGCTGGTTAAGTGTGCCTTGAATTCTAAATAAATCACATACAGTGTCACCAGCAAAGCACCCCCACACCATAACACCTCCTCCTCCATGCATTATGGTGGGAAATACACATGCGGAGATCATCCGTTCACCCACACTGCGTCTCACAAAGACACGGCAGTTGGAACCAAAATTCTCCAGTTTGAACTCCAGACCAAATGGCAAGTTTCCACCGGTCTAATATCCATTGCTCTTGTTTCTTGGACCAAGCAAGTCTCTTCTCCTTATTGGTGTCCTTTAGTAGTGGTTGCTTTGAAGCAATTGGACCACAAAGTTCTGATTCACACAGTCTCCTCTGAACAGTGTCTGTTACTTGAACTCTGTGAAGCATTTATTTGGGCTGAAGTTTCTGAGTCTGGTAACTAATGAACTTATGCTCTGCAGCAGAGGTAACTCTGGGTCTTCCATTCCTGTGGCGGTCCTCATGAGTGCCAGTTTAATCATAGCGCTTGATGGTTTTTGCGACTGCACTTGAAGAAACTTTTAAAAGTTCTTAATTTTCCATGTTGACTGACCTTCATGTCTTAGTCATGATGGACTGTTGTTTCTCTTTGCTTATTTGAGCTGTTCTTGCCAAAATATGGACTTGGTCTTTTATCAATTAGGGCTATCTTCTGTATACCCGCTCACCTTGTCACAACACAAATGATTGGCTCAAATGCATTAAGAAGGAAAGAAATTCCACAAATTAACTTTTAACAAGGCACACCTGTTAATTGAAATGCATTCCAGGTGACTACCTCATGAAGCTGGTAGAGAGAATGCCAAGTGTGTCCAAAACTGTCATCAAGGCAAAGGGTGGCTATTTGAAGGATCTCAAATCTAAAACCTATTTTGATTAGTTTAACACTTTTTTTGGTTACTACATGATTCCATATGTGTTATTTCATAGTTTTGATGTCTTCACTATTATTCTACAATGTAGAAAATAGTAAAAATAAAGAAAATCCCTTGAATGAGTAGGTGTTCTAAAACTTTTGACCGGTAGAGTACATATATTATGGCATAAAACAGTGTCATCTCTTTTGACCTAAATAGTTAACCTTAAGCACTGTTCCATGATCAACTTTAATATGTGTTTTAAATGATTTCAATACAAACTATGTATACATGTTATACATGTATTATGAAGGATTGATTTAAGGGGGATGAGGTAAATCACCATCTTGTTTTCTCCTCAAAGGGATCTCCGCTTGGATCACAGTCAACTTCCTCATAGGTGAGCCAGTTTCAAACTTTGATTACTGTCAGTTATTACTGGCATAAGTAGCATTGGTAAGGATCAATATAGATTAAGATCCAAGATTAGGAGTACTATATGTAAGAGAAAATTAATTCCATTGGGGATGTGACCATCTCTACCCAAATATGGTCAATATCTGAGTCAAAGGGTCAGGCCTTAGTGTGGTGTGGTGAGGGGTCAGTGTTTACTAGGCGTGACGGATTGAACTAAAGGCATCCTGTACTGACCCTACCACCCTCACCCTCCGGGGCCCTGGCCCCAAACTCAATGTTCAGAACAGGCTTAATTCTGGTACATAAACAGAACACCAGCAATATAGATTAATATTCTGGACAAGACATTTTGATTACCTGTTATTGGATTAGCCTAGCGCTGCATCCCCAGTTCCTCTTTGGTGACCAAACTGGTACTGCCCCCCCACCCCAACCCCTCTCTTGCTCTCTCAGCAGGGGGTCTCCACGGCTCTGACACACCCACTGTGGGGATGCTGGATTTGGGAGGGGGGTCCACTCAGATCACCTTCTCCCCTCAGGATGAGGTACAATAAGGCATCTCTGTTTGATAGCGGACACTCATGCCCACAGTCGGTCTCTCTCTCTCTTTCACACACATACACAATGAAGCCAGATCTCTTCTCTAAAGCAACACAAACTACCAGGATGGCCTCTCATTTTAGGGCTTAATCTGCAAATGCCCCGCTAATCCTAAAGGGCTGGTAAATAAACGTTGGGCATTAGGTTGGATGGGAGGGGAGGGGGGTTTCTTGTTCCTTAACTAGGTCAGGTCTTGTACACGAGGGATTGAGGACCAATTTACCATGTCATTACACTGCTTTTCAAAGAGTTTAAACTCTCCCGGCAAGCCATTCACGCTTTAGGGATGAAATTGGTTTGCAGATTGCGGCAGTTTTTTTCTCCTTATTGAGTAGATCCTTTTTGTCGGTTTGATGTCGAACAGCACAGTGTGATATGTTGTATAAGCTGTAGCTGGTCAACCAGGAATTGCCAAGGTTAATATAAGAAAACATGTTTGATTCTGACGTTTACATCTAGAAATAATGTTTTGCTTGCAAA
Organism: Oncorhynchus tshawytscha; assembly: GCF_018296145.1. Taxonomy (NCBI): domain Eukaryota; kingdom Metazoa; phylum Chordata; class Actinopteri; order Salmoniformes; family Salmonidae; genus Oncorhynchus; species Oncorhynchus tshawytscha. The sequence continues at coordinate 65,949,781 of NC_056434.1, forward strand.
TGTATACAGCCACACAATGATCATTTATGTTTTGCATCATTTTTTCTCTCCAGAAGACCATCCGGGCCTCACCCATCGATTACATGACATCATTTCAGATGTTCAACAGCACCCACACACTCTACTCACACAGGTACTACCATGCACTGTGTTTAGACAGATAGTTGTGCTCTTTGGGAAGCCCTCTTCCCACTGGGTACACGCTGGTCATGATATTACGTTGAACCAATGTGGAATAGACGTTAAATTGACGTCTGTGCCCAGTGGGTTCCGTCTTTATGTCAAACCTGCAGTGTGGTGCATCCAACTGCAAACTGGTCACTACCATGTCGCAAAAAACTGGTCTATTTTGTCCTCTAACATGATTTAATTGGGGGGGAACTTATTGCTGTTTTAAAAAATAAATAAAATGTTTTAAGTGAGAAGTAGGCATTGGTCTGAAGCTGAAAAATAAAGGAAATTCACATGAGCACCACAATGCCTACTTGAACTCTGAAGTATTTATTTGGCCTGCAGTTTCTGAGGCTGGTAACTCTAATGAACTTATCCTCTGCAGTAGAGGTAAGTCTGGGTCTTCCTTTCCTGTGGCGGTCCTCATGAGAGCCAGTTTCATCATAGCGCTTGATGGTTTTTGTGACTGCACTTGAAACTTTAAAAGTTCTTGAAATGTTCCATATTGACTGACCTTCATGTCTTAAATTCATGATGGACTGTCGTTTCTCTTTGCTTATTTGAGCTGTTCTTGCCATAATATGGATGGTCTTTTTTTTTCAATTTAAAGTTTTATTAAGTTTTCTTGTTTTTCAATGAACCAACAAAACACATTCCACATTCACAGATGTGACAGGCTTAAAAAAAAAAAGAAGAAAAAAAAAGTTAAAATATATAATAACAATAAAAAAACACAAAAATACAATTAAAATAAAAGGTTAAGAAAATAATACGTTTTATATATATATATATATATATATTAGTCGGGCAAAAAAGTATTTAGTCAGCCACCAATTGTGCAAGTTCTCCCACTTAAAAAGATGAGAGAGGCCTGTAATTTTCATCATAGGTACACTTCAACTATGACAGACAAAATGAGAAAAAAAATCCAGAAAATCACGTTGTATTATTTTAAATAAATTTATTTGCAAATGATGGTGGAAAATAAGTATTTGGTCAATAACAAAAGTTTATCTCAATACTATATACCCTTTGATGGCAATGACAGAGGTCAAACATTTTCTCTAAGTCTTCACAAGGTTTTCACATGCGGTTGCTGGTATTTTGGCCCTTTCCTCCATGCAGATCTCCTCTAGAGCAGTGATGTTTTGGGGCTGTTGCTGGGCAACACGGACTTTCAACTCCCTCCAAAGATTTTCTATGGGGTTGAGATCTGGAGACTGGCTAGGCCACTCCAGGACCTTGAAATGCTTCTTACGAAGCCACTTCTTCGTTGCCCGGGCGGTGTGTTTGGGATCATTGTCATGCTGAAAAACCCAGCCACGTTTCATCTTCAATGCCCTTGCTGATGGAAGGTTTTCACTCAAAATCTCACAATACATGGCCCCATTCATTCTTTCCTTTACACGGCTCAGTCGTCCTCAGCATTCTTTGTCCTCCAAACACGACGAGTTGAGTTTTTACCAAAAAGTTATATTTTGGTTTCATCTGACCATATGACATTCTCCCAATCTTCTTCTGGATCATCCAAATGCTCTCTAGCAAACTTCAGACGGGCCTGGACATGTACTGGCTTAAGCAGGGGGACACGTCTGGCACTGCAGGATTTGAGTCCCTAGTGGCGTAGTATGTTACTGATGGTAGGCTTTGTTACTTTGGTCCCAGCTCTCTGCAGGTCATTCACTAGGTCCCCCCGTGTGGTTCTGGGATTTTTTCTCACCGTTCTTGTGATTATTTTGACCCCACGGGGTGAGATCTTGCGTGGAGCCCCAGATCGAGGGAGATTATCAGTGGTCTTGTATGTCTTCCATTTCCTAATAATTGCACCCACAGTTGATTTCTTCAAACCAAGCTGCTTACCTATTGCAGATTCAGTCTTCCCAGACAATGCTAGACCTCATGTGGCTGGAGTGTGTCAGCAGTTCCTGCAAGAGGAAGGCATTGATGCTATGGACTGGCCTGCCCGTTCCCCAGACCTGAATCCAATTGAGCACATCTGGGACATCATGTCTCGCTCCATCCACCAACAGACTGTCCAGGAGTTGGCGGATGCTTTAGTCCAGATCTGGGAGGAGATCCCTCAGGAGACCATCCGCCACCTCATCAGGAGCATGCCCAGGTGTTGTAGGGAGGTCATACAGGCACATGGAGGCCACACACACTACTACTGAGCCTCATTTTGACTTGTTTTAAGGACATTACATCAGTTGGATCAGCCTGTAGTGTGGTTTTCCACTTTAATTTTGAGTGTGACTCCAAATCCAGACCTCCATGGGTTGATAAATTTGATTTCCATTGATAATTTTGTGTGATTTTGTTGTCAGCACATTCAACTATGTAAAGAAAAAAGTATTTAATAAGAATATTTCATTCATTCAGATCTAGGATGTGTTATTTTAGTGTTCCCTTTATTTTTTTGAGCAGTGTATACACACTTCCTCTTGCAGGAACTGCTGACACACTCCAGCCACATGAGGTCTAACATTGTCTTGCATTTGGAGGAACCCAGGGTCAACCGCACCAGCATATGGTCTCACAAGGGGTCTGAGGATCTCATCTCGGTACCTAATTGCAGTCAGGCTACCTTGGCGAGCACATGGAGGGCTGTGCGGCCACCCCACACCATGACTGACCCACCGCCAAACCGGTCATGCTGGAGGATGTTGCAGGCGGCAGAACGTTCTCCACGGCGTCTCCAGACTCTGTCACGTCTGTCACATGTGCTCAGTGTGAACCTGCTTTCATCTGTGAAGAGCACAGGGCGCCAGTGGCGAATTTGCCAATCTTGGTGTTCTCTGGCAAATGCCAAACGTCCTGCACGGTGTTGGGCTGTAAGCACAACCCCCACCTGTGGACGTTGGGCCCTCATACCACCCTCATGGAGTCTGTTTCTGACCGTTTGAGCAGACACATGCACATTTGTGGCCTGCTGGAGGTCATTTTGCAGGGCTCTGGCAGTGCTCCTCCTTGCACAAAGGCGGAGGTAGCGGTCCTGCTGCTGGGTTGTTGCCCTCCTACGGCCTCCTCCACGTCTCCTGATATACTGGCCTGTCTCCTGGTAGCGCCTGGACCCTACGCTGACAGACACAGCAAACCTTCTTGCCACAGCTCGCATTAATGTGCATCCTGGATGAGCTGCACTACCTGAGCCACTTGTGTGGGATGTAGACTCCGTCTCATGCTACCACTAGAGTGAAAGCACCGCCAGCATTCAAAAGTGACCAAAACATCAGCCAGGAAGCATAGGAACTGAGAAGTGGTCCGTGGTCACCACCTGCAGAACCACCAGAACCATCCTTTATTGGGGGTGTCTTGCTAATTGCCTATAATTTCCACCTGTTGTCTATTCCATTTGCACAACAGCATGTGAAATTTGTCAATCAGTGTTGCTTCCTAAGTGGACAGTTTGATTTCACAGAAGTGTGATTGACTTGGAGTTACATTGTGTTGCTTAAGTGTTCCCTTTATTTTTTTGAGCAGTGTATATATTAAAGGTCGACCGATTAATCAGAATGGCCATTTTTGGGCTCCGATTAAAAAAAACAACAACATATATAATATATATATATATATATATATATATATATATATATATATATATATATATATATATATATATATATATATATATATATATATATATATATTATTAATAATAATAATAAAAGTAAATTATTCGTAAAACATTTTTTATACCTTTTATTTAACTCGGCAAGTCAGTTAAGAACACATTCTTATTTTCAATGACTGCCTAGGAACGGTGGGTTAACTGCCTTGTTCAGGTGCAGAACGACAGATTTTCACCTTGTCAGCGCCAATCTTGCGACCTTACAGTTAACTAGTCCAACGCAATAACGACCTGCCTCTCTCTCGTTGCACTCCACAAGGAGACTGTCTGCTACGCGAATGCAGTAAGCCAAGGTAAGTTGCTAGCTAGCATTAAACTTATCTTATAAAAAAACAATCAATCAGAATCACTAGTTAACTACACATGGTTGATGATATTACTAGATATTATCTTGCGTGTCCTGCATTGCATATAATCTGACTGAGCATACAAGTATCTGACTGAGCGGTGGTAGGCAGAAGCAGGCGTGTAAACATTCATTCAAACAGCACTTTCGTGTGTTTTTCCAGCACCTCATCGTTGTGCGTCAAGCATTGCGCTGTTTTATGACTTCAAGCCTATCAACTCCCGAGATGAGGCTGGTGTAACCGAAGTGAAATGGTTAGCTAGTTAGCGTGCGCTAATAGCGTTTCAAATGTCACACGCTCTTAGCCTTTTAGTAGTTGTTCCCCTTGCTCTGCATGGGTAACGCTGGTGGCTCGATGGTGGCTCGATGGTGGCTGTTGTCGTTGTGTTGCTGGTTCGAGCCCAGGGAGGAGCGAGGAGAGGGACAGAAGCTATACTGTTACACTGGCAATACTAAAGTGCCTATAAGAACATCCAATACTCAAAGGTTAATGAAATACAGATGGTATAGAGGGAAATAGTCCTATAATTCCTATAATAACTAAAACCTAAAACTTCTTACCTGGGAATATTGAAGACCCATGTTAAAAGGAACCACCAGCTTTCATATGTTCTCATGTTCTGAGCAAGGAACTCAAACGTTAGCTTTCTTACATAGCACATATTGCACTTTTACTTTCTTCTCCAACACTTTGTTTTTGCATTGTTTAAACCAAATTGAACATGTTTCATTATTTACTTGAGGCTAAATTGATTTTATTGATGTATTATATTAAGTTAAAATAAGTTTTCATTCAGTATTGTTGTAATTGTCATTATTACAAAGACATTTTTTTTCAAAAAATTGGCCGATTTAATCGGCATTTGCTTTTTTTGTCCTCCAATAATCGGTATCGGTGTTGAAAAATCATAATCGGTTGACCTCTAGCATTATATAACATTTCCATATGCAAAGCCTGTCATTGGCAGTGCTATTGTAACCTGTAATGCGGACTCTGACAAAAGGTCTGAACCTTATGGCACAGGTGGTGTGCTTGCATAACTGCAAGAGTTGCTGGTTTAAACCCTCGTCTGCTGGCTGTTGCCCTCGAAAATTAGTTTTGAACTAACTAGATTGCGCAGAGTCTTCCATTGTAAAATATGACTTCCCATTCAAAGCAAAGTTTTAACTCAAAGCAAAACTGTTTTATAGCTGACTGACTTTTGAAGGTCTTAGCTCAGCCTCTGAATTTGAAAATTTTGCAGCCAGCAGCGTGTGACTGGATCTGGCCCTGCACAACAAACGTCAATGGCAGTATATGTCAAATACACTCTTACATGTTTGGCTTAATCATATCTTATACTAAGGCAATGCGCTAAAACAGCTTTGGTGGGAAATGTTGTTTAGTATTTGGCTTTCCTGAAAATCAACCTTCGGCGATGTTGTTCAGAGAGGTGCATAGAAACGGTAGTATTCTTTCTGTCCTCAGTTTAGTGTGTATGATCCTGCTAAGTTTGGTTGCATGTTGCACAGTGCACAATCATTGTTCAAACTATGACTATACAAACTCTGACACACACCTCTCTCAATCTTATTTATGTGTGTCACACACTGATTCTGCTTTCTGTCTTGCACAGCTACCTTGGTCTAGGCTTGATGTTGGCAAGACTAGCTGTCTTGGGAGGAATCGAGGGACAGCCTTGTATGTGGTTTTTCAATTTGCTTTCATCGTTGCCTTTAAAGACCCTCCCCGACCCGATAAATAAGCCATTATCTAATCTTTTAATAACATGGACCAAGATTAATTCCTTGCATGCCAGCTGTTGCTGTGATTTAGTTGATGCCTGGCTTTAAGAACTGCCATCAGTCGAATGCCCCGGATGCAGTTCTCCATGGGGATTTGCATTTTAGACATTTGAATTTTAATCAGATTTCTTTGTTGATACATTTGTTTGTTGTATAATCTATTTATTCTCAATGTTCACTCAATGTTTTTTTGGTTATAGGGTTGCTTTTTAGTGTGCCAACAGATGTTGGCCAATGGCCAATAGCCATAAAACCTATGTTGGAGCACAGCAATTTCAGATGATGTGTCCCCTTACAGCATTTGACTTATATTGGAAATTGTTGGCCAAACGGCAACACCACATTAGTTCATTGTTTATTTTTTTATAAGAGATCTTAAAAAAGATGTAGCCTTCTCCAGCCATAGCTTCCATATATCTATATAGAGAGATATCCTGCATGTGTACCAAAACATGAGCTACAGTTTGTTGGTCAGGTCCAAATTCTCAGTGCGTTCTCTGTTCTATTTTAAACAGTAGAGGGCAGCAGCACAGAGCTAGTGAATCAAATCAAATCAAATCAAATTTTATTTGTCACATACACATGGTTACAAGTCCCTGCTTGGCCCCAGACTACTCTGGACTCTACTCTACTCCCATTCTTAAGTTTTGTTTTTGCGTCTTTTAAGATGGCGCCGGAGAAGGCAGACGCTTTAAATGCCCCCTGCTGATTGTTTTTTATTCATTTATTTGCGTTGTTTGTAACTTATTTGCTTACTTATTTTGTACATAATGTTGCTGCTACCGTCTGATGACTGAAAATAACTTCTAGACATAAGGACTGCGATTACTCACCACGGACTAGCAGAATTATTTTTATCCTTTCACGACACTGACGAGCCCGACGCAAAGGATATACTGCTTCCTCTGGAACAGGCCCCGATCCCCGTGATCTGCGTGAAGAGGAGGCGGAGAAAGAGGGGCCAAAGGGCGGGAATTCGTAGCCGATCGAATAAACCCCCACTTCCCTCCATTCTGCTAGCAAACATGCAATCCTTGGAGAATAAAATCGACGAGTTACAAGGACGATTTAACTACCAACGCGACACTAAAAACTGTAACAGCTGGCTGGTTATACGATGTACCAGCAGGATAGAACCGCAGCGTCTGGTAAGACAAGGGGTGGCGGGCTATGTATTTTTGTAAATAACAGCCAGTGCATGATATCTAAGGAATTCTCGAGCTATTGCTTGCCTGAGGTAAAGTATCTCATGATAAGCTGTAGACCACACTACCTACCGAGAGAGTTTTCATCTGTATTCTTCATAGCTCTTTACATACCACCACAATCAGAGGCTGGCACTAAGACAGCATTGAATGAGCTGTATTCCGCCAAAAGAAAATAACAAAAAGGCTCACCTAGAGGCGACGATCCTAGTATCCGGGGACTTTAATGCAGGGAAACTTAAATCTGTTTTACCAAATTTCAGCATGTTAAATGTGCAACCAGAGGAAAAAGAACTCTGGACCACCTATACTCCACACATAGAGATGCATACAAAGCTCTCCCTCGCCATGCATGAGGTATCTCATGCATGAGAGCACTAGCTGTTCTGGAAGACTGTGTGATCATGCTCTCCTGCAGCTGACGTGAGTAAGACCTTTAAACAGGTCAACATTCACAAGGTCGCAGGGCCAGACGGATTATCAACTGGCAAGTGTCTTCACTGACATTTTCAACCTCTCCCTGTCCGAGTCTGTAATACCAACATGTTTTAAGCAGACCACCATAGTGCCTGTGCCCAAGAACACTAAGGTAACCTGCCTAAATGACTACCGACCCGTAGCACTCACGTCTGTAGCCATAAAGTGCTTTGAAAGGCTGGTCATGGCTCACATCAACACCATCATCCCAGAAATCCTAGACCCACTCCAATTTGCATATAATTTGCAATCATTATTGCACTCCACACTGCCCTTTCCCACCTGGACAAAAGGAACACCTATGTGAGAATGCTATTCATTGACTACAGCTTAGCGTTCAACACCATAGTGCCCTCAAAGCTCATCAATAAGGTAAGGACCCTGGGACTAAACACCTCCTCCTGCAACTGGATCCTGGACATCCTGACGGGTCGCCCCCAGGTGGTAAGGGTAGGTAACAACACATCCACCACGCTGATCCTCAACACAGGGGCCCCTCAGGGGTGCGTGCTCAGTCCCCTCCTGTCCTCCCTGTTCACTCATGACTGCACGGCCATGACTGCACGGCATGACTCCAACACCATTAAATTTGCAGATGACATGACAGTGGTAGGCCTGATCAACGACGAGACAGCCTATAAGGAGGAGGTCAGAGACCTGGCCGTGTGGTGCCAGGACAACAACCTCTCCCTCAATGTGATCAAGACAAAGGAGATGATTGTGGACTACAGGAAAAAGAGGACCAAGAACGCCCTCATGGAGTTGGAGAGCCAAGTCTAGGTCCAAGAGGCTTCTAAACAGCTTCTATCCACAAGCCATAAGACTCCTGAACATCTAGTCAAATGGCTACCCAGACTATTTGCATTGCCCCTCTCCCCCTCTTTACACCACTGCTACACTCTGTTGTCATCTATGCATAGTCACTTTAATTACTCTACCTACATGTACATATTACCTCAACTAACCGGTGCCCCCGCACATTGACTCTGTATCGGTACCCCCCTGTATATTGGCGGGTAGCCTAGTGGTTAGAGCGTTGTACTAGTAACCGAAAGGTTGCAAGATCAAATCCCGAGCTGACAAGGTAAAAATCTGTTCTGCCCCTGAACAACGCAGTTAACCAACTGTTCCTAGGCCGTCATTGAAAATAATATTGTTTTCTTAACTGACTTGCCTAGTTAAATAAAGGTAAAATAAAAAATACAAATAGTCTCACTGTTGTTATTTTACTGCTGCTCTTTAATTACTTGTTACTTATATCTCTTATCTGTATTTTTTTAATTTGCAATGTTGGTTAGGGGCTTTTAAGTAAGCATTTCACTGTAAGGTCTACACCTGTTGTATTCGCCGCATGTGACTAATACAGTTTGATTTGGACTTTTAGTTTCGTACACCAGCTGAAAATACTATATTTTTGGTTAATATTGAAAATATATTTCACAGCGGTTTAGGTGGTACAATGATTTTCTATCCTCTACACAATTGCTTGTTTTGTCACTAACTGAAATTAGGCGAACTATTCGAATTTTAGCAACCAGGAAACGGTGGATCGATTTCTGCATATTGCACCTTTAATAAACAATTAATTGTCTCTACAGACAGTGCCTAACCTGACCATTTGTTTGTGTATTAAGTTTTGTTTCTGTTTCAGGAGAGCCCATTTGAGTCCTGCCTTAGGAAAGTGGAGAAGTTGTTGTTTCAGAAGGTGAAGAAGGCAGAGGAAGCCAAAGATATTGAATTCTATGCCTTTTCATACTACTATGACAGAGCTGTGGATCTGGGCGCTATTCGTAGGAACCCTACCGACCTTTTGCCACTTCAGTTGGTGTAAAAGAATATGCTGCTTTGTTTAATGATATCTTCATATAGTAATTTAATGTTCTATTCTAATCTCCCCTTTCACTCAGATGAGAAAACAGGAGGGACTATAAAAGTCAGCGATTACATTGATGCTGCTAAAAGTGGTAAGACAGCGCCCTCATGCTGCAGTACACATGTGTACTGTATGTGGTTCGCTGCTACTGAACTGAATATGAACTTGACTTATCCCTTTTAATCAATGCTTCAATTATTGGAATTTAGTGAATTCTTGCAAGAAATCACCATTTATTTCTCCCAGTGTGCAACGGAATTACAGTTATTCCCAGAGAGAATCCTTTCCTTTGTCTGGATCTAACCTACATCTCTCGGATGCTGCAAAAGCTTGGTTTTCCCAAAGGAAAAGTATTTAAGGTGATAACCAAATGCAAAGAAATGCCATTTATCATTCAATACGTTTCCATGGGTCTGCATCCGTTGGTCGAGGAAGTGATTTGTGTGTGCTTTCAGCTGGCAAGGAAGATTGATGAAAGTGGAGACTAGTTGGGCTCTGGGAGCTACTTTCCACTACATAGAGTCCCTCCAGAGTCAGTGAGCTGCCAGTTTCACCTCACTTGTTGCTGCCATGACATGCCAGTGTTTCTGTGCTGCAAAGCACACTCAGGCTGTTTTCCCAAAGTGATTACACAGAGAAAAAGTACAAAGTTTCCCGAATGTTAGTTTATTTTACCAGTTGCCTTTGGATGTTCGACTTTTATTTTTGCAGGCGTGGTTTGTTTATACTTAATGAATGTTGGTTGTGTAAAAGCACATGCTACTGCTGTAGTTTAAAAGAGCATGACCAATTAAATATTTGGTATTTGAATATAACATTGTGCTAAAATGTCATTTTCTGTGTACAATTCAGAATCAACTGGGTTAATGAAGGCATATGTATTTTGAATAAAAGAAAACAATTTATATTCCACATCTTTATTAAATTATTCTGCTCAGACAAACCAAGCCACTGACATTTCCACTATAAACAGATGAATGTTCTAATCTTTAAAATGTTACATTAGGGACTCATAGGAATGCATCACACCACTCTCTCAGGCACTGGGAGCAGGATGTAGCATTCCTGGTGTTGGCTCCGCTGGTGTCTTTCAGCCACTCAGTGAACAGCTCCCCATCCTTCCGCAGCAGCAGGTACTGACCCAGAACCACAAAGGCCTAAGGAGATGCAGCAGTTATCCTACATATTACTTTGTTGCAGTGGGCCTGCCCTTAAGTGCAGGTCAGTACTGTGGTGCTACTGTACATGGTGGGTAAATCATCAAAACAAGCCTTGTCCTGGGGACCATTTACCAGTCCCCATTTGCCATGAAGCCAACGCCTTGACAACTTAAGGTGCAGGAGCTCCACAATACTTGACCTAACGTTAACATTCTAAGAGGTCATTTTTTAAAAATCTAGTCTAGAATGCATAGCATGTGAAGCGCTGTATTTAAAAAAACTAACGAATTTACTCTGTCAAAACCTTGCTCCTCCAGTTTTTTTCCCAAGACCTCGCCAATTCCCGACAGTGCAGTCACCGGTTTATCGCCCATGGGTTCTGCAACGAAGTCCCTGTGCTTCTGAGAAGTGGTCGACATTTCTGGAAGAGACAGCTGCACAATGATGGTCTAGTAGTCAAACAACTATACTGTCTGTGCTAACTCACTCTAATAACGTTCGCTCTAGGCGTGTCTGTGAGCCATATGGTACCTACAGCTTCCAGTTAATATTTCAGTAGGCATATGTTGAAATAACTTCCACTATTGTATTTCACGTCCTTACCCGAGACAATGGACACACTGGCCTTCACTAATTGTTACCACGCGTTTATGATTTTGACGGATCACGTGCTATAAAAGTGCGCGAATGTACGCACTAAAACACCTGTAGATAATTAAATGAGACTGACGATAGGCTATTGATGGTAGGTGGGGATTGACGGTCTGTTTACATAGCAGGTTAGGTGAACTAACAGCAGGTTAGGTGAAATAACGTAGCAGGTAAGGATAATGAGGTTAATGTTAGGAAATGGCATAGATGACGCATAAGTTTAAAGTTTGTGGAATCTTATTTTGACCATAAAAATGCACCTTTATAATAAAGCATTCCATGCATCATCACATTTGCAGACTTATGCAAGAAACCATTCTATTCATAATGTGATGAGTAGATTGGATAGTCATAATTTAGGCTATAATATAACTCGATCACTGTTCGCAAACAGACCGTTCAATGCATGGCTGAGTGCATATAGCAGGGATCAACTAGATTCAGCCGAGCACAGATTTTTACTTGAGCGGATTGAAAGGAGGCCTGAACATAATTACAAATATTTGTCAACTGCAAATTGACAGCAAAACACCCAAACGGACTAAAACAGAATGTCAAACCGTGCTTACATTTGTATACGATCACATACTGTATATCTCTATTATGTGTGGGAATACTTTGGAACAGATTTTACAGTATTTTATGTCCAACAATAAAACATTAAAAAAATATATAGATTAAATATATATATTTATCAGTGAAGGCTCCTCAGAGGAGGAAGGGGAGGACCATCCTCAGTGAATTTAATATTTTTTTAAAGGAAAACATTGAAAAAGTTATCCTTTTTAGATTTAACTATACTAAATATATTCACGTCATAAACTAATTGATTAAAACATAGTGTTTTGCAATGAAGGTCTACAGTAGCCTCAACAGCACTCTGTAGGGTAGCACCATGGTGTAGCCGGAGGACAGCTATCTTCCTTTTTCCTCTTGCCAGTACATTGACTTCAATACAAATCCTAGGAGGCTCTTGGTTCTCACCCAATTCCATAGACTTACACAGCAATTATGACAACTTCCGGAGGACGTCCTCCAAGCTGTCAGACCTCTTGCAGCATGAACTGACATGTTGTCCACCAAATCAAAGGATCAGAATCTGGTACTGAAAGCATATGCTACAGATAGTTAGTTCTGCATAAAATGTGGTGACTCAAAGAGAGAAAAAGACAGTTTAACAAATTAATTTCTTCAAAAATGAAGAAGTGAGAGAGATGTAATTTTGTTCACTTTCAGTTTCACTTACTTAGCTAGCAAATGAGGCTGGCTAGTTTAGCTACTCAAACACCTGGCTAAAACAGAGGGATGCTATGTTAGCTAGCTGGCTACAACTATCCAACACAACACTGGAACTCTTCCAAGTCAAAGCTTTTGGTTTTATTAATTTATTGCCACCGGGGCCCACCGGTCTAACTGCTAACTGACTATAAGCTGTAAGGTTACTGCATGACTGTAGCGGGTTTACTAACGAATTTGCTCATTTAGCTATGTTGATTAAGATGTTACGTTAGCTAATATGGGGACAACGATGTAGGCTGTGTGTAGCGGTTATGACATGGATTGGCTTGGAAAGTTTTTTTTGCCTGGTCACATACAGCTGATGTGTTGTTTATTGAAGTCCACAGGGCGAAGGGAAAAGGTGAGAGGAGGAGAGTGCATAGAGGCTAGAATTAATACAATGTGGCTGCTATGAAAGTGAACTATGTTGGTGTGATCAGGGTGTATTCATTCTGCCGATTCTGTTGAAAAACATTTCTGAAATGGAAGAAAACGTAACGGGGATAAAATACCTGAATTTGTCCAATAGAAACTCTCGTTTGCAACTGTTGAAATACTGATTACACCCTAGATATGCTAGATGCAGGCAATCAGTGTTTAAACCCTTTACAGTGAAGATCTGTGAAGTTGTTTGGATTTTTACGAATTATCTTTGAAAGACAGGGTCCTGAAAAAGGGAATTTTATTTTCTTGCTGAGTTAAAATAAAATAAAATTTCAATTATCTTTTGCTCAGAAAACTTGGGGTGCTAAATAAAATCACCAGCGAGTCAAATTCGGCACGCAGCCGCCAGTTAGAGAACCCTGGCGTGTAGTGTAGAATGAGCCTAGGCTATAGGCTATACAAGCTTCGTTTCTTCTTTGTATGGTAAACATTGTGTCTTTTATAAACACATTTCAGGCAATTATATTACACTTTATATGACTGGAGACATCAACAGAATATTGTTTAATTAAACATATTCAGGGTAGACTACTCTGCTGACACTGACAATAAAAACGACATTATCCATAGGTCTATGAGAAGGAGAGGCACAACTTTGATAATGATTGAATTGCCTATGCACAGTGCGCTTGCCGGGGATGCCTATGCTCTCCCGCTGGTGCCAAGAGGCTATACTGTTGTTCTCACAATTAAGTTGCATTTTTTTGCAACTAAAAGAGAGATTACAGTCGTTTCATTGTCTTCTCTTTACAGCAATACACTACATTTCACTGACAGTCGCAAGTCAACAATCATCTATTTGGTATTTGCAGTGAGCGCTGCGTTTCTTTCCAACTGTATGTAATACAATTTAAAACAATCCACATTGTATTTTTTTAAAGAGGCTAATGATCCTCTGGCCAAATCATGCTTTAGTAGGCTAGCCTATTTGAATGATTTAATGTATTTCTGTATAGACAGGAGAAGGCTAATTAGGTTATATAATTTCGGCAATGTATTTGAATTTCCTTTTGGGAAGCGCTTAGCTTCAACTACCCGTATGGACGCGTCGACTATTGGAAAGTGTTTAGGCCAAAGACAGGTTTAGAAACTCTGTGGTTAGGTTTATCTACAATGCTATTCGTCAACAACTGTTGTCCCCGACACTATCACTAGATGGCGCAGTAAGACGATCTAGCCACAACGAAACGGAAACAGACCATCAGTCCCGATCTTATAGCTAAATGGCCCCGACATACCATAAATCAGTACCATAACCATTGAGCTATAAAATAACACTCATAACCAGTGTAATTAGCTAGATTATACCAAACATTATAATTCCCACTTCTGTCTGTAACTATACTATTACAGAACATTACGACGTCGACATCGACGCGACGCTTGCTCTAGATCTGACGTCAAGACGTTTTCTTTTTTCGCACAGATTGACCAATAAGAGACAAGTGCGAACACACTCCCCTCCCATCAATCCAAACTGATAAAATTAAGGGGTGTGTTTCGAGGAAGTTTTTTTTCCTTCTAGGAACCAACTGTCTGTCACCAAGGGCTATCAGGCGTCGATCTTCTCAACTCAACTTCTAATCAATTCAAACCTTGCACAAATTCGGGTAGAGTTTATCTGAAGCTATGAGCAGCCCACTGAGTGATCATGAAAAGAGAAAACAGATCAGCGTGCGTGGCATTGCAGGGTTGGGCGATGTCGTAGAAATCAAGAAAAGTTTCAACAGGCATCTTCACTTCACTCTTGTCAAAGATCGCAATGTAGCCACCCCTCGGGATTACTACTTCGCCCTGGCTCACACAGTCAGGGACCACCTCGTTGGGAGATGGATCCGCACTCAGCAATATTATTATGAAAAAGATCCAAAGGTAAAGGCGAAAACATCTCCCGAAAGGATACAGGAAGTGTATGGGATTCGGTTTCCTTGTTACTTGGTTGCACATGCAATGTGTCCAGTTGCATTTTGAAATCAGTGGTTATTTGTATTGTTGGTCTGCTCTTCATGCAAGTTTCTATTTGATTATTCCCAGATGGCCTGTATGTGTTGAGTTGTATGAGTTGTTTCCATAGACTGTATGAAAAATCATTATTTTGTTCAAAATTGTATCAGCTTCCTAGTGGTGGCTGCAACCTGGTCTCAGAGCATTTCATAATATTCTGTACGTAAATCCGAGACACTTCATTAAGTGTACGTTACTTTTCATATTGTATGTATTAATTTGTGAATGTCCATCTCCCATTTCGTATATATGATATATTACGAATTTGGAAAATATAATGTTATGAATTTCTAGCATGGTGGCTAATGTTAGCTAGCTGGCTAATGTTAGCTAGGCTAAGGGTTCAGTTTAGGAGTTGGGTTAGCTAAAGGGGTTAGGGGAAGGGTTTTATTTTTTTTAACATGCTAAGTAGTTGCAAAGTAGCTCTAAAAGGTAGTAAGTAGTTGAAAGGTTACTAAAATGCTCAAGTTGTCCATGATGAGATTCAAACTCGCAGCCATCCACCCTGACCAACCACCCTACTTTTGTTTTTGCCATGAGTAACCATCTGTCTTTAAAAATATATATATATATTTTTGTGTGTGAATTTTTACCCCTTTTCTCCTTAATTTCGTGGTATCCAATTGTTGTAGAAGCTACTATCTTGTCTCATCGCTACAACTTCCGTACGGGCTCGGGAGAGATGAAGGTTGAAAGTCATGAGTCCTCCGATACACAACCCAACCAAGCCGCACTGCTTCTTAACACAGCGCGCATCCAACCCGGAAGCCAGCCGCACCAATGTGTCTGAGGAAACACCATGCACCTGGCAACCTTGGTTAGCGCGCACTGCGCCCGGCCAGCCACAGGAGTCACTGGTGCGCGATGAGACAAGGACATCCCTACCGACCAAGCCCTCCCTAACCCGGACGAAGCTAGGCCAATTGTGCGTAGCCCCACAGACCTCCCGGTCGCGGCCGGTTACGACAGAGCCTGGGCGCAAACCCAGGGACTCTGATGGCACAGCTGGCGCTGCAGTACAGCGCCCTTAACCACTGCACCACCCGGGAGGCCCGTAACCATCCGTCTTATGTAACCAAATCAAACATTACATATCCTACTAATTTGAGTGTCTCGGATTGACATTTTACTATGTTACGTCTAGTCTGAGACCAGGCCTCAGCCGGTGAATATCTACTTTCAGGCATTCTGCTACCAATAGCATAGCTCTCAAGAACCTAAGTGGGATATACCCAGTTTACAGCCGGCCCTCCTTAGGTTCTCAGTTGATGGTACTGATCACAGCCTGCTCCCTCGCGAAGTTCACTCCCGATGCTCTGTTTAATCCCGACGCTCTATCTAAACGCATATACGCCTCACCTGCGATACGGGGTTGGAAAACTTTTGGAACGTAACTTTCATAGCGAGAAAAAAATATTTAAAATACAAAATATACACTTACTGTGCGAAGTGACACATCCTCCCACCTTGCACAGGCATTTACATTGGACCATTCCACTTTTCCTGTGATTCTCAAATACAGCTGAGTGCAACTTTCCTAAACTGCGTACAGTAAAAGTGTATCTTTTAGTATTTGAAAAAGTATTTCTTGATTATAAGAAAGTTAGATTCCAAATGTTTCAGAAACTGTATCATGTGCGAGGCGTATTTGCGTTTAGACAAGAGTATTTTGGCAGCATTGAAGCGTCAGTGAAATATAGCCTAGTTATCTTTACTCATTGTGTATTTATTCCTCATGTTATTGTTTGACTATTCCATCACATTTTTTTTCTCTCTGCGTTGTTGGGTAGTAATTAAGCATTTCACTGTTAGTCTACACTTGTTTACGAAGCATTTGACAAATCAAATTTGATTTGATCACCTCAGGCAGCAGACCGCTTTGTGAATAGACTGTATGTATACTGTTTAACATTTACCATCTATTTGAATGGGCTACCAATAGCCTTTATTATCCAATATTCTGTTCAGTATGCTGGATCATTAAGACAAGACTACAGATGAAGTGTTTTCTCTTTTTTTTTTATCAGCATCTACATTTTGTCTGGCAATAGTGAAATAGCCATGGGCATTTGGTTTGTCTTAATTATTCAGTTTAGTTTATGAATATTTTTTCAAAACGTAGCTAGAGGTTGTCCATATTTGATTGTGGACATACCCTTTTTACACATCTGTGCATGAACACAGGGGCAGGGTGATGGCTTTGAATGAATAACAGAAAAACCTGTTGGCTTTTCAACTGTGTGTTTGTTCAGAGCTAAATTCTTGCACACAGTATATCCCCATGCCATCCATTGTGTGGAACTAAACAGTCCCTCATCTGAGAAATACTTTTTTCCCTCCTGCTCTGGCAACAATCAAGCTGACACGTTCCTTAGCATAGCTTTGCATGGGTTCTGAATTTGAACAGTACCAATGACCTGATGGTATTGCTTCCTCTCTGGGGGGTGGTGAGGGTGGTGGAGGACTGAGGGGGAATAGTCGGAGCAGTGAATCATCTGAGATGCGTTAGGCTACAAGTGACCGAGTGCTGAGCAGAGGGTCTGCAGTACTGCGTGTTGGTGGTTTATGATGTCATGCTGACCCAACTTTGCTCAGGTCTGTAGCACAGATTCTTCAGCTTCTGATGATCTCAAGTTGATTAGCGCCACTGAATGACCGGTCACACATCTGTTTTGCTACAAAGTGTTTGAGTCATTGTGCCTACAGTATATCATTTTTCCCAAACCGTTTCTTTGACTGTCTACATACCTCTGAAATGCTGAAACCCATCTGTCATCTTCAGAGGATCCACTATCTATCATTGGAGTTTTACATGGGTCGGACCCTTCAGAACACCATGATCAACCTGGGCCTGCAGAATGCCTGCGATGAAGCCATCTACCAGGTAAAACCATACACCTGTACTGCCAGTGTCTTTAAAAAATAAAATAAAAACTGTACCTCCTGCCATACAGTCAGGATGAAGATGTGGGCCTCAAACTCCCCACGTATCCATCCCTAGTCCAAAATCAGACCTGACTTTGTGTGATGGCCTTATTAGTGTCTCTCCCAGGTACAGTGCTTTCATCACCATTGTCACAGTCCAGCTCCAGCACTGAAGCTCACTGTGTTCTGACTGTACATGTTTTATAAGGCCTCCCTTTCTTTTAGCTTTCAATGGGGATTTAAAGAGTTTCTTCAATATTTTTGAATGCTTTTTAGTCACTAGTTCTGAAAGTAGCGCTCTACAGCCAAAAAGTGTTCCCTGAAATTGTGTACCACGTCAATGCAAGCTCTTGTTTTGCTGTGTGTACATCTTGCTAGCTGTCACTCAAATGTTGAGGGGCTGAAGCTCATTGGCTAGATCTCAAACTGCTAGGGGGCTGGCCTACGTGGGGGAACATTTTGGGAAAATGATGCAGCACAGCTTCTAGAAAAACAGTTGCTTTCAAACTAGGGATTTCATGGCCAATTAAAGTGAGACAGTAATTCTACTCATAGATTATGCATGTTTGAACTACACATTGACACATCCAGCCCAAACGGGAGGTTTATAAAATACTTAGTCACCAAAGTTCCAGAGCATGTCTTTAATGCTGGTAGCTGTAACCCTATTTCTCATGATTAAGGTGCCTTTGCTAGTGATGTTTTAGAGACGTATCAGTACAGACTGTTTACTAAGGCTGCCTGTCCCAGTATCTGAACGTTAGAGATGTCAACGATGAGTATGTCTCCACTCTAAAGCCCTGGAAGCTCCGATTCAAACTCACATTAGACAGCTCTGTAAGCGTTATAATGTTCAAATGAGTTAGTTGCTCAGCGAAAATCCATATTTGGTAATAACTAATACATTTACCCCTGTTACGGCCATTATGTACTTCCAAAAAAGGTCTAAATAAAAATGTACACGCAACCGAAAACATGCCTATTCGGCACCTCTAATTTAAATCCGTCATTACAGTGCAGGTTGGAAGTCTACAACAGCTCAATACATTGGAAGTGCCAAAGATGATTTCTTTTCCCGGTTGCTTTTATATTTTTATATAGACCTTTTTTGGAAGTACATACTGGCCGTAACGGGAGTACATTTAAGATAGTTGCTCAGCAAAAATCCATATTTGGTGAATAACTAACACATTTTGACATAACGCTTGCAGAGCTGTCTGTGAGTTTGAATTGGAGCCTCCTTGGGCGATCGAGGGGAGACCCGCCAGACTCATGGTTGACATCTCTAACTGAGATACTGGGGCAGAGGCTACCATGCCTCTCGTATAGTTTCTCAGTGTAATATCTGATTAGTAGACCTAGCCAATGTGGTCTCCTCAAAAGCAACATGAGATTTAGACCTACTGTACAGTATCTGTAGCTTTTAACAATCTTCTTATTCAGGACAGTGCACCCTTTTGTTTGCACTAAGTTAAAAGAGAATCTCCCTATGAAAAAAAAGGCATCACAGCCTGCAAGTGTGAGGTCTGTTGGCCACGTTGTGTAGACGAGGAGGCCTACATTGGGAGAGTCAACAGCAGTCGGTTCTCACTCAGTAGAGAAATGTAGGCCTATATTTGTTTTATTTCCTCATTGTTCTTCATCGAACACAATCTACAAGGAACAAGATGTTACAAGTGTATGATTACATTTTTTTTTAAATACCACACCAACTAACCTGCAAGTAGGCTACATACTGCTGTGTCTGTATTGCTTAAATTCAAACCTTAACAGTATGCTTATTAGGACTACTTGTGCTTGAAGTTTCTACAATGCAGACAAGGGTTACTCAAGTTCATGTCAAACTCTATTGGCACCTGATGCTGATGTATGCCTGGGGCTGTATAGGAGATGTTTCTAATGAGTTCTCTCTGTTGACCAGCTGGGCTTGGACATAGAGGAGCTGGAGGAGATCGAGGAGGATGCTGGCTTGGGGAATGGGGGACTGGGCCGCCTTGCAGGTAAGGCTTCAAACACTCTTTGTCACAAATGCCTTGTGACACTCAGACATTCGAACATGATCTGTGTAAACTCGAACATCTCACCCAACGCAGGCAAATGTAAGTAGAGCATACCATAAGAAATGGACCTTCACACATTCTTCCATTTCAGCTTGTTTCCTGGACTCCATGGCCTCTCTAGGCCTGGCAGCCTATGGCTATGGTATCCGCTATGAGTTTGGCATCTTTAACCAGAAGATCTCCAATGGCTGGCAGGTAATGGAGCATGGCATTCTTGGTCACATTTAGCGGTTATTGTGATATTGCATCCGTACATATTTTTGTTCCCTCTCAGGTGGAGGAGGCTGATGATTGGCTGCGGTATGGGAACCCGTGGGAGAAGGCTCGTCCAGAGTACATGCTCCCTGTGCATTTCTATGGCCGAGTGGAGCAAACAGCAAAGGGTGTAAAGTGGGTGGACACCCAGGTGAGTCTGTGCACCAGACACACGTGTACACATACACCATGTGATCCCAGACAAAACATTAGAATCGATCGGCATTTCTCTTCTAAATTCTCTGTTTCCCATTTAATTTCTCCTAATACTTTTTTTTCTTTGTTCCCTAGGTTGTCCTGGCCATGCCTTATGACACTCCTGTGCCTGGATTCAAGAACAACACAGTTAACACCATGAGACTGTGGTCTGCCAAGGCACCCATTGACTTCAACCTGCAGGAATGTACGTCTCCATGCCCATTTTTAGCATAGATCTGTTTAGCTGTTAAGATATATAGCCTGTTGTCAATATAGGTTGGTAACACTACTCAGAAACTTTAATCCAACTGTAGCTGATTCACTCAGGTGCCTGAAAGACGCCTTGCTAGGCCTATGTTAAGAACACGCTAGTCACAATTGATAATGGAAGTTATATTGCTGTCTATGGGAGCTAATTCATCTCTAGAGAACTGTGGAATGTAGACCTTGAGCCCAGCCTTGAACTGTCCAGTTTTGCACAGATAGACATTTCTTTTGAGTTTCTAAGGAACTATTTATGGAAAATACATCCAGATTTTTCTTTGTATAATATTGATTACTTACAAAGCCATCTGGCCTACAGTAGTTCTTATTCTGGGTTCTTGGTTTCTCCTCTTATATGGCAGGTGGACAGAGAGCCAGGGAAATTATGCTAATATAATATCAGGCCAAGATTAATGGGTATTGATGCAAAGAGTGGCAATGGGGGGGAGATGGTTACCTTAAAAAAGAAGCTGTTTGGAATACAAAGTGTTGCCCCCTGTACCAACACAATGCCATTGCCCCATTGGTGGGGGAGGGGAGAGGGCAGCCTGCCAACATTACCCATGGATACGACCCTCTTAGGACATGGAGCTTAGGGCGCTTTCTACGCTGACTGTTTCCAGGAACTCTCTACTGTTGTGCAGAAAATCCTTAATGAAGTTGGCCACTCAGCCAAAATAAATTCAACACTGGATCCCATTTCAAATGCTGTGACATTACATAATACTAAGATGGTGTGCCATTCTCCTAGTGAAGTGAAGTGAAGTGAAGTGAAGTGAAGTGAAGTGAAGTGAAGTGAAGTGAAGTGAAGTGAAGTGAAGTGAAGTGAAGTGAAGTGAAGTGAAGTGAAGTGAAGTGAAGTGAAGTGAAGTGAAGTGAAGTGAAGTGAAGTGAGTGTGTGGTCTTCCAAGCTGTATTTAGATGAGCATGAGAGGCAGGTTTGGTTGAGTTAATGTTTACCATGCAAGCATGTGTAGCCATGAGAAACAACTGGGTTCCCTGGGCTCATGTAATCGACGAGTGGTTACAGCAAGGGACAAACCTACAAGTCACATCTCTCGTGACCTTTCTTTCAACCACTACTCAATTGCATTAGGATCAGTTATAAACCCCTTTTTCAAAGTGAGGCGTAGATCATCTATGCTGTTTTATACTGTGTACATATACTGCTCAGCCACAGCAGGACCCACAACAGCCAAGCTGCCTAAAGCCTTTGAAGAAGAGATTGTCCTCAACCTTGACAGGTTGCTGATGTATAATTGAAATACTGTATCATTTTAAATGGTCCCCTCTCTCTTGTGCAGTCAATGTTGGTGACTACATTGAAGCTGTGTTAGACCGCAACCTGGCTGAGAACATCTCACGCGTCCTCTATCCCAATGACAATGTGAGTATCTATGTAACCCTTATGGAGTAGAGATGACATTCTGCAAGTGCTCAAAGTGAAAATGACCAGCAATAGTGTGTGAGGAAAAAGGCATTCACTAGGCCACATGGGGGTGGTGCGTTCTCTCCAGCCACGACCTAATAAGGTCATAAGGGATGTGTTGTGGCGGTGTCTTAGTACAGCATTCAGCGCAATCTCCTCAGTGCTGCAGACTCCGATGTGTAACGTGAAGCACGTCAGCTGTTCAAGTTAGGATGAGGAAACCGCAAGGTTGCTCAACATCTACTGAGAATGGTATTACTCAAGATGCATGTAAATATGTGTAGCATAGTTAGTATGGGTGGAGCAGAGGTCTATGCCTGCCCCAGTTTATCCCTTGGTTAAATAAAAGCAGCATTTGGTAAAAGTTGGATCAACCTGCGCCTCTCATACATACTCCTGCTGTATCTGACATGGTAGTGTGATACAGTGCAGACCCCTTCACTTTTGTCACGTTACAGCCTTGTTTTTAAAATGGATTAAATTGTAAAGAATCCTCATCAATCTACACACAATACTCCATAATGACAAAGCAAAAACAGGTTTTTAGATTTTTTTGTCCACATAAAAAAAATATATATACACAACTTTTATTCAGACCTTTTGCTATGATACTCAAAATTGAGCTCAGGTGCATCCTGTTTCTGTTTCTGTTTCTACAACTTGATTGGAGTCCACCTGTGGTAAATTCAATTGATTGGACATGATTTGGAAAGGGGCACACACCTGTTTTATATAAGGTCCCCTCAGAGCAAAAACCAAGCATATCAAATTTTATTGGTCACATACACATGGATAGCAGATATTAATGCGAGTGCAGTGAAATGCTTGTGCTTCTAGTTCCGACAGTGCAGTAATATCTAACACGTAATCTAACAATTCCCCAAGTACCTAATACACACACATCTAAAGGGGTCAATGAAAATATGTACATATAAATATATGGATGAGTGATGGCTGAGCGGCATAGGCAAGGTGCAATAGATGGTATAAAATACAGTATATACATATGATATGACTAATGTAAGATATGTAAACATTATTAAAGTGGCATTGTTTAAAGTGACTAGTGATCCATTTATTGAAGTGGCCAGTGATTGGTTCTCAATGTAGGCAGCAGCCTCTCTGAGTTAGTGGTTGCTGTTTTTCAGTCTCTCGGTCCCAGCTTTGATGCAGCTGTACTGACCTCGCCTTCTGGATGGTAGTGGTGTGAACAGGCAGTGGCTTGGGTGGTTGTTGTCCTTGATGATCCTTTAGGCCTTCCTGTGACTTTGGGTGCTGTATGTGTCATGGAGGGCAGATGGTTTGCACCCAGTGATGCGTTGTGCTGACCGCAACACCCTCTGGAGAGCCTTTCAGTTGAGGGTGGTGCTGTTGCCGTACCAGGCTGTGATACAGCCCGACAGGATGATCTCGATTGTGCATCTAAAAGTTTGTCAGGGTTTTGGATGACAAGCCCAAAATTTCAGCCTCCTGAGGTTGAAGAGGCGCTGTTGCGTGTGGGTGGACCATTTCACTTTGTCGATGTGGCTAGGGGGTGCTCCCTCTGCTCTTTCCTGAAGTCCACGATCATCTCCTTTGTTTTGTTGATGCTGAGTGAGAGGTTGTTTTTCCTGACAACGCTCCGAGGGCCCTCACCACCTCCCTTGTAGGCCGTCTCGTCATTATTGGTAATCAAGCCTACTACTGTTGTCGTCTGCAAACTTGATGATTGAGTTGGAGGCATGCATGGCCACACAGTCGTGGATGAACAGGGATTACAGGAGCGGGCTGAGCACGCACCCTTGTGGGTCCCCAGTGTTGAGGGTCAGCGAAGTGATGTTGTTTCCTACCTTCACCATCTGCGGGCGGCCCGTCAAAGACCAGGACAAAATTGCAGTCCTTGTTAGCGGGCCATGACGGTATTATCCTCAAAGCGTGCAAAGAAGGTGTTTAGTTTGTCTGGAAGCGTGATGTCGGTTTCCGTGACGTGGCTGGTTTTCTTTTTGTAGTCTTTTTGTGATTTACTGTAGACCCGTGTCTCGTGTCTGAGCCATTGAATTGCGACTCCACTTTGTCCCTGTACCGGCATTTTGCTTGTTTGATTGCCTTGCGGAGGGAATAACTACACGGTTTATATTCAGCCATATTCCCAGAGTACGAAGGAATTGTCTGTAGAACTCCGAAAAAGGATTGTTTCGAGTCACAGATCTGGGGAAGGGTACCAAAAAATGTCTGCAGCATTGAAGGTTCCCAAGAACACAGTGGCTTTCATTCTTAAATGGAAGAATTTTGGAACCACCAAGACTCTTCCTAGAGCTGGCGACCAGTCAAACTGAGCAATTGGGGAAGAAGGGCCTTGGACAGGATGGTGACCAAGAACCCAATGGTCACTTTGACAGTGCTCCAGTGTTCCTCTGTGGAGATGGTTGTCCTTTTGGAATGTTCTTCCATCTCTGCAGCACTCTACCAATCAGGCCTTTATGGTAGAGTGGCCAGACAGGAATCTACTTCTCAGTAAAAGGCACATGACAGCCCGCTTGGAGTTTGACAAAAGGCACCTAAAGGATTTTCAGACCAAGATTCTCTGGTCTGATGAAACCAAGATTGAACTATTTGGCCTGAATACCAAGCGTCACGTCTCGAGGAAACCAGGCACCCTCATCACCTGGCCATTCTGATCGCTACGGTGAAGCATGGGAGCATCATGCCATGGGTATGTTCTTCAGCGGCAGGGACTGAGAGACTAGTCCGAATCGAGGCAAAGATGAACGGAGCAAAGTACAGAGCGATCCATGATGAAAACCTGCCCCAGAGGACCTCAGACTGGGGGAGAAGGTTCACCTTCCAACAGGACAACGGCCCTAAGTACACAGCCAAGACAACGCAGGTGTGGCTTCGGGACAAGTCTCTGACTATCCTTAAGGGGCCCAGCCAGAGCCAAGACTTGATACCGGTCTAACATCTCTGGAGAGACCTGAAAAATAGCTGTGCAGCGACGCACCCCAAGAATACGGCTGTAACGTAACAAAATGTGGGAAAAGTGAAGGGGTCTGAATACCTTCCGAATGCATTGAATATACTATTTATTCACAAGCATTTCACTGCACCTGCGATAACGTCTGCAAATCTGTGTCCGAGAATAGACTGTTATCATTCTAAAGTGTGTGTGTTCAGTTCTTTGAGGGCAAGGAGCTGCGTCTGAAGCAAGAGTACTTTGTGGTGGCCGCCACACTGCAGGACATCATCCGCCGCTTCAAGTCTTCCAAGTTTGGCTGCAGAGACCCTGTCAGGACCTCCTTTGAGACCTTCCCAGAGAAGGTATTGTATTTCACTATATCCAATTTTGAGCTGTCAATTGTTTTTTTCTTTGATAAACCCAACCTTATTACTGTTCCTCAAATCCCATACACAACCTTTAATATTACACATTTTACAATTAGTACAACCAATTTTTATTTTATTTAACCTTTATTTAACTAGGTACGTCAGTTAAGAACAAAGTATTATTCACAATGACGGCCTACCAAAAGGCTTCCTGCGGGGACGGGCTGGATGGATAAAAAAATAAATATATATCGGACAAACACACCTTACGACAAGAGACACTGCAACACTACATAAAGAGGGGCCTAAGACAACAGCATAGCATGGCAGCGACACATGAAAACACAGCATGGTAGCAACACAACATGACAACATGGTAGCACAAAACATGGTACAAACATTATGGCTACAGACAACAGCACATAGGGCAAGAAGGTAGAGACAACAATGCATCACGCGAAGTAGCCACAACTGTCAGTAAGAGTGTCCATGATTGAGTCTTTGAATGAAGAGATTGAGATAAAACTGTCCAGTTTGAGTGTTTGTTGCAGCTCGTTCCAGTCGCTAGCAGCAGCGACCTGAAAAGACGAGTGACCCAGGGATGTGTGTGCTTTGGGGACCTTTAACAGAATGTGACTGGCAGAACGGGTGTTGTGGAGGATGAGGGCTGCCGTAGATCTCTCAGATAGGGGGGAGTGAGGCCTAAACCATGGCCATGACTGACACTCTCTCCATCCACTGGTAGGTAGCCATCCAGCTGAATGACACCCACCCTGCCTTGGCCATCCCTGAGCTGATGAGGATCCTAGTGGATCTGGAGAAGTTGGACTGGGACAAGGTAACGTATTCTCCCAGGCTATGGTTGAATGGCGGGAACCCAGTTACTGAGATTTTCTGCCAAAAACCACTATCTTTACCCGGGATAAATAACTGAGGGAAACCAGTGAATTTTAATACATTTATTTATATCAACAGCATGATGTAAAATGGAACTGTTAAATTATATGCGATGTCTTAAACTTGCTTCTGTTTATCAATCATCAACGCTCATGTTGACAGCCCATCTCCGTATGTAGTGCACTTCACAATGCATATAGACCTATCATCTCATGGTTTTTTCTTGTGACAGGTAGGTCTACATCTGCTGCAGCATAGCCTATGATACAGTAATATAAGGACTGAATGCCTAATTTACACATCTCCTTTCGGGGGTCCCCTTATTTTTTTATTGTAAAGATGTATATTGTTTTTAATTGCAGCTGCAGTTTTTTTTTTAAACAGACTATCACTCGAATATTGTTGTGTGAGCAGTCTTTCTCTCTCTCTCTCCATCAATTCCATCTGAAATGGCATCCAAAATAGATAGACCTGTTGAAGATTAAGAAATATACATTTGAAGTCGGAAGTTTACATACACTTAGGTTGGAGTCATTAAAACTCATTTTTCAACCACTCCAAAACATTTCTTGTCAACAATCTATAGTTTTGGCAAGTCAGTTAGGACATATACTTTGTGCATAACACAAGTCATTTTTCCACCAATTGTTTACAGACAGATTATTTGGCTTCTAATTCACTGGATCACAATTCCAGTGGGTCAGAAGTTTACATACACTAAGTTGACTCTGGCTTTAAACAGCTTGGAAAATTCCAGAAAGAGATGTCATGGCTTCAAAAGCTTCTGATAGGCTAATTGACATCATTTGAGTCAATTGGAGGTGTACCTGGGGATGTATTTCAAGGCCTACCTTCAAACTCATTGCCTCATTGCTTGACATAGTGGTAAATACAAAAGAAATCATCCAAGACCTCAGAAAAAAAATTGTAGACCTCCACAAGTCTGGTTTATCCTTGGGAGCAATTTCCAAACACCTGAAGGTACCACGTTCATCTGTACAAACAATAGTATGCAAGTATAAACACCAGTGCAAATCAATCCCAGAACAACAGTAAAGGACCTTGTGAAGATGCTGGAGGAAACCGATACAAAAGTATCTAAATCCACAGTAAAACGAGTCCTATATCGACATAACCTGAAAGGCCGCTCAGCAAGGAAGAAGCCACAGCTCCAAAACCGCCATAAAGCCAGACTACGGTTTGCAACTGCACATGGGGACAAATATTGTACTTTTTGGAGAAATGTCCTCTGGTCTGATGAAACAAAAATAGAACTGTTTGGCCATAATGACCATTGTTATGTTTGGAGGAAAAAGGGGGAGGCTTGCAAGCTGAAGAACACCATCCCAACCGTGAAGCACAGGGGTGGCACCTTCATGTTGTGGGGGTGCTTTGCTGCAAGACGGACTGGTGCCCTTCACAAAATAGATAACTTCATGAGAAAAGAAAATGTATGTGGACATATTGAAGCAACCGCTCAAGACATCAGTCAGGAAGTTAACGCTTGGTTTCAAATGGGTCTTCCAAATGGACAATGACCCCAAGCATACTTCCAAAGTTGTGGCAAAATGGCTTAAGGACAACAAAGTCAAGGTATTGGAGTGGCTATCACAAATCCCTGACCTCAATCCTATAGAATATCTGTGGACAGAACTGAAAAAGTGTGTGTGAGCAAGGAGGCCTACAAATCTGACTCCGCTACACCAGCTCTGTCAGGAGGAATGGGCCAAAATTCACCCAACTTATTGTGGGAAGCTTGTGGAAGGCTACCCAAAACATTTGACTCAAGTTAAACAATTGAAAGGCAATGCTACCAAATACTAATTGAGTGTATGTAAACCTCTGACCCACTGGGAATGTGATGAAAGAAATAAAAGCTGAAATCATTCTTTCTACTATTATTCTGACATTTCACATTCTTAAAATAAAGTGGTGATCCTAAGATGGGGCATATTTTTTTACTAGGATTAAATGTCAGGAATTGTGAAACTGAGTTTAAATGTATGTAAACGTCTGACTTCAACTGTATGTCCTTGCCTATCTGTTTCAGGTAATTAATTCAGTGCAGTATTAGCCTTATTACGCTTCTAATTTATAGCCTCTTTCTTTTGCAGAATACGCACGCACCTGTGCACTGCTGGCCTCTCCTTTAACCTGTCTGGGATATGTGGGACGGTAGCATCCCACCTCACCAACAACCAGTGAAAGTGCAGGGCGCCAAATTCAAAACGACAAAAATGTCATAATTAAAATTCCTCAACCATACAAGTATTTTACACCATTTTAAAGATAACATTCTCCTTAATCCAGCCATAGTGTCTGATTTCAAAAAGGCTTTACAGCGAAAGCACCACAAACGATTATGTCACAGAAAAACACAGCCATTTTTCCAGCCAAAGAGAGGAGTCACAAAAAGCACAAATAGAGAGAAAATTAATCACTAACCTTTGATCTTCATCAGATGACACTCATAGGACTTCATGTTACACAATACATGTATGTTTTGTTCGCTAAAGTGCATATTTATATCCAAAATTCTCATTTTACTTTGGCTCGTTACCTTCAGTTGTTCTAAAACATGCAGAGAGCCACATCAATTTACAGAAATACTCATCATAAATGTTGATGAAAATACAAGTGTTATACATGGAATTGGAGATATACTTCTCCTTAATGCAACCGCTGTGTCAGATTTAAAAAAAACGTTACGGAAAAAGCAAACCATGCAATAATCTGAGTACAGCGTTCAGACAACAAAGCAGCCAAAAAGATATCCTCCATATTGTGTAGTCAATGTTAGTCAGAAATAGCATTATAAATATTCACTTACATTTGATCTTTATCAGAATGCACTCCCAGGAATCCCAGTTCCACAATAAATGTTTGATTTGTTCGATAAAGCTCATAATTTATGTCCAACTAGCTTCTTTTGTTAGGGCGTTTGGTAAACAAATCCAAACTCTCGTTCAGGTCCAGCCGAACGTCGGACGAAAAGTTCAAAAGGTTAGTTTGACAAGTTTCTACGACCTGTAATATAAGTATAGAATCAATCTTTAGGATGTTTTTATCACAAATCTTCAATAATGTTCCAACTGGAGAATTCCATTATCTGTAGAAAAGCAATGGAACGAGAGCTAACTCTCGTGACCGTGCCTCACGAGCCTGTGGCACTCTGCCAGACACCTGGCTCAATCCCCTCTCATTTGCCCACACTTCACAGTAGAAGCCTCAAACAAAGTTCTAAAGACTGTTGACATCTAGTGGAAGCCTTAGGAAGTGCAATATGACCCCATTTATACTGCATATTGGAATGGCAAAGAGTTGAAAAACTACAAACCTCAGATTTCCCACTTCCTGGTTGGATTTTTCTCAGGTTTTTGCCTGCCATATGAGTTATGTTATACTCACAGACATCATTCAAACAGTTTTAGAAACTCCAGACGGTTTTCTATCCAATACTACTAATAATATGCATATATTAGCATCTGGGACAGAGTGGCAGGCAGTTTACTCTGATCACCTTATTCATCCAAGCTACTTAATAATGCCCCCCCTGTCACCAAGAAGTTAAGTCCCATGCAGGAGGAGCTAGACCAGAATAGCTTTCTGGACATTTTTTGTTGTTGCATTTCTTATACCAATACTCTCTTAGTAGAGAGATGCAAGCCCTTGTTTTGCTGAATGTTAAATACAGCACACAGTAGAACTCACGGGTAGTTTGAAAGAAAGGCAAACGCACGATGTCAGTAGGCTATAGCAGTTATTTATTCAGACCTATAACCGTTCAATCTTTGTGAAGGGAGGTGGGTGCCATCTGCATCTAATTCGGGTTTTACATTACTCAAGGATGCCATTAGAATGATGATGATGAGGACAATGAAACGTATTTAATTTAACTGTTAAAAGCGAGGAAGGAAAGAAGCAACAATACAGAGAAAGAGGGGGTAGGCTAATAACATTAGTGGAAATATTATGAAAGGAATATAGGCGTCAGCCTACTAATTATACAAATAGGCCCTATATATATTTCAAATTCCGATTTGTTAGCCTATACTTGTGACTTTAGGCCGCATGTGCTGCACCAGAATAGCATGTTTTAGCAGCTTTATCATGGTTTGAAAGAGGTGTGTAATTCCAGTAATATAATACAAAACAGTAATACAGGTGCTTGATTAATTTATTTACAGTAGGGGTGCATGGGTAAAATCCCTGGCAAAGCCAGGAAAAAAAAGACGTATTACAACCTGTCTCTTGCGTTGATAATTGCGTTGTTCGCGCTACAACCTGTTGGTTCATATGCCTTGCAACTGTGAGGTGTGTATGTGTGTGTGTATATATATATATATATATATCTCTTTCAGAAGTGCCAAGACAATAAGAAGACACAGTGGCAGAATGAGTTACACCACACATTATTGTTTCATCACAAAACCAGAGAGCCACCATATTGCATGTAACAAGCATTTACATTACCTTCAGCACAGTCAAGCAAGGTTGTTTCCGATATTTTCGGACCACTAAGCAACTATTGATTTAGAACCACAGAGAGTCACCCCAAGTCGCAAGGAAATCAGGAGCTGCCTCCATTAATCCAGCACCATTTCAACATAATCAGATCACCTCTGCTTAGTGACAACTAAAAGTGATAACTAGAAGATACCCGAAACAATTTAGTTCTATCAATGTAGGATAAATATAATGTGGCTATCAATGGTTCTGATTTCTGTGCAAGTGACTGCGTGTGCGTACACATTTGTGCAAGTAGAAAAAACATGTTGACTCGGCTTACTTGTAGAGAAATGCCAATGCCACCCTTATCTCTTTCATGTTGACAAAACAGTTCATCACTCTGTCAGTACATACTTTTATTTTCTGTTGTCCTAGGCTACCTGGCTAAAATGCTTGCTCGCTAGCCTAACTTCTTGTCATGGGCACCCCTAGCTAGTTAACATTAGCCTTCTACATATTGAACTTCCATCCTCTCAGGCCAGGGGAACAATATATGAATTAATGATTGGATCAGAATCCCTAAACCCATCCATGGCTAATTTAGGAAAGGGCCAATAGCTAGCTAGCCCCTGGAGGACAACAACACAACAAGATGCAACAATTCACGGTGTTTCTGTCAATGACGTATGCTCTCAATGCGATTTGAAAGGGAATGACACCAAATCCAAACTGTCTTCCCTTGACACTTTTTAAAACTTTATTTATTTATTGGTGCGACAGGACCATTCACAGTTGAGTTTACTCGGTTTAGCACAACGCTGATTGGCTATTTTTTTGGGGGGGGAGGGTTTATCAAGGGAGGCCAAATCCTCGCTGGCTTCTATTGCATTTGCATTCAATGATACGGGCCTCAACAATGTCATAAATATTTGGACCAGACAGCATCAGATGGAAACCTACAGACAGAGGGGGACTGTTTAACTCACTCGGATGCTTTCTCCGGTGAGATACATTCAGCCATTTGCGAGTTGAAGGAAAATTATGAAACACAGAGAGACTAAATATAAATGAGTCTCTCTCATGATTTGTTTTTTTTCTTAGTAGATTTTTTTGGGGAACCCTGGCTTCCCTTGGCACCCATGAATACACGCCATGGTTTATTTACCCAAGAGAGCATATAGCTATCTACATCTATGGGCTTTCATGTTTTTCTGTCGTACGTAGCCTATATATCATATATGTATTGGATAACGGCACAATCGCTTGGGATTTTAAAATGTGTTTTTAATGTAGGGCTCATAGAATGTATTTAATGAAAGGGTCATCAGGCTCAGGTAGCATCAGGCTCAGGTAGCATCAGGCTCAGGTAGCATCAGGCTTGATCAAAGCTTTAATCAAATCCAGACAGGCCTATTTATATGCTTTTGAAGGACACTTCAGGTTTTGTCGGGAAATACCGGGTTACCTGTGAGAAAAGGGATTTTATTCTAAGGATGGATCAGTTGTAAAGTACTGGGAAAATATTAAACCCTATCCCAGGCCTGGCACTCACTATGACAAACCGTACCAAGTGAGATGGCTATGTAGATGGTAGGACTGCTTAGGTGTGGGACTGTGTCCCAGTATGAACTCTGGTTGAACTGCAAACCAGAGCTATTTTGGGGCAGCATTGTTTGAGCAGGGTGGTTTTGCCAAGTCATCGTGACGCCGTAACTGAACTGATCCAGCGTGTTGAGCTTGGGTGGAGGCTGTGCATTGGGCAATGCTTCCCTCCTCAGGGAAAACTTCCTTCTACTTGAAGAAATAATACAGTTGGCTAGGAATCACATTGATATACATCTGTTACATTGTACAGTACATGCAATTTCCATTGTACCTGTATATGTACAGTATTAGTTATTTATCCTAATCAAATCAACAAACATGTTTTGTGATAGAACTGATTCGGAAGCACTTTTATTGTATAGACATTGTTGACCTGCGATGCCTTTTCTCTTCTCTCCTTACTCCGTCCCCTGTGTGTTCCAGGCTTGGGAGGTGACGCGTCAGACCTGTGCCTACACCAACCACACCGTCCTGCCTGAGGCCCTGGAGCGCTGGCCCATCAACCTGTTTGAGAAGCTGCTGCCTCGCCACCTGCAGATCATCTATGAGATCAACCATCTCCACCTCCAAGTAAGCCCTCTGTGTCCACTCACTGTCTCGGGACAAAGGAGGCTGATTTCTGCTGCCCTGAAATGGGAGATATTATCATTCATCTCGACTTGGTACGTGCTTTTGATACTGGGTGCTTGAACAAGCTTATCCAGAGTGTGGATCTTTTTTTGTGCTCTGAAGGATCCCCCCTCCTCCCCTCCCTTTTGAGTGCTGTCTTGTTTCTTTCCACAGATCTGAGCTCAGTGTAACTTTAACTTTTATATTAGTAATCAGCAGCACACAAATGCAAGTTGGGACTATATGTCTGCGTACTTATGTGTTGATTCTCTGTGCTCACTCAGAGGATCGCTGCCATGTTCCCAGGGGACAATGACCGTCTGAGGAGGATGTCCCTGATCGAGGAGGGAGACCCCAAGAGGATCAACATGGCCCACTTGTGTGTGGTGGGCTCCCACGCTGTCAACGGGGTCGCCCGGATCCACTCTGAAATCGTCAAGAACACTGTGTTAGTGTTTGACCTGAGTTCACGTTTGATTATTAAATAAGTCTTACCAAAATAGGTGGTGATGGTGGCAGCTTTGAAACAATTTACAGGCAAACCTGGAGTATTGTTTTATTAGCTTTCCAGCGACGTTGACATTCCTGTTGCGTTGAACGAGTCTATCAGAAAGACATCCACTGATCAACTAACTTGTTGTGTGCCTGATATATTGTTGTTGTATGTCTCTCCGTCCTCAGTTTCAAGGACTTCTATGAGGTGGAGCCAGAGAAGTTCCAGAACAAGACCAATGGTATCACTCCTCGCCGCTGGCTGCTGCTGTGTAACCCAGGCCTGGCTGACCTCATCGCTGAGGTAACAGATTTTTACAGAGCTAGAGTACAGAGTACCTCCGAGTGTCTTTTCTTTTGGTGCTACCTGCCGGGGAATGAACCTCATTGTGGGTTAGTAGTCCTGCACACCCAATGAACTAATGTCTACCCTTTGTTGTGTTGACACTGATCAGTATGTGGTTATTCAAGACCACAAAAGTCTCTGCACACTGTGTCCACATATGCTCAAATTCAATTATATGACTATGGTAGCTATTTATGCTTTTTGTTTTCACTGTAGAAAATTGGAGACGACTTCTTGACAGACCTCTTCCAGCTGAGGAAACTACTGGACTTCATTGATGAAGATTCTTTCATTTGTGACATCGCCAATGTAAAACAGGTAGCTGCTCATTCAGTTCCGCGTTCTTAACATCTCAACCCATTATTTCTTTCTCCCATAAACACAAGAATATAGAGTTGATACAATCTGGTGTCGTGGCCAGTCTTGGGAAACCCTTTTGAAGTGTTTCTCCACCTTTAAATGCCCCTCTGTGTTATTACAGGAGAACAAGCAGAAGTTTGCAGCCTACCTGGAGAAGGAGTATGAGGTGAAGATCAACCCTGAGTCCATCTTTGACATCCATGTGAAGAGGATCCATGAGTACAAGAGACAACTGCTCAACGTCCTCCACATCATCACCTTCTACAACCGTAAGAGCTCCTCCACACCTCATAATATGGGGTGATGTTAGTGCCAACAGAAATCTCATACTTCAAACAACTGCACAGTGGAGACTGGTTGCACAGCCAGCACTTTCAGCAACCCAAAGGGCTCAGTGTTTTAAATCCCTAATGATTTAAGGCTCCTGAGTGGCGCAGCTCGGTCTGGAGGCGTCACTACAGACCCTGGTTCGATCCTGGGCTGTTTCACAACCGGCCATGACTGGGAGTCCCCATAGGGCGGCGCAAAATTGGCCCAGTGTCATGCGGTTTAGGGGAAGGTTTGGCTGGGGTATGCCGTCCATTGTAAATAAGAATTTGTTCTAAACTGACTTGCCTAGTTAAATAAAAAAATGTAAACACATTTAATTCAGGCAACTTCTATTGAGTAAATCGTTAGACCATCTGTTCATGGTGGCAATGAAAGCCCACTGCTGTTTGTATAGTGATCTCTAGTGACACACTGTCATTTTGGTTCTGGGCAATTTGGACAGAGATCCCAGTAGTAGGTGTACACTGCCCTCTGGCTGTGGAACTGTTTTTTAAATGTAATCTTTATTAAGCTAGGCAAGTCAGTTAAGAACAATTCTTATTTACAATGACTACCTACCCCGGCCAAACCCTAACTCGGACAATGCTGGGCCAATTGTGCGCCGCCCTATGGGACTCCCAATCAAGGCCGGTTGTAATACAGCCTGGAATCGAACCAGGGTCTGTAGTGACGCCTCTAGCACTGAGATGCAGTGCCTTAGACCATTGCGCCACTTGGGATCCCAGTTAACTGAGCTGAGGGAAATGGAGTAAATTATAATATTTCTCTACAGGGATTAAAAAGGACCCCTCTAAACACTTTGTTCCCAGGACTGTGATAATTGGAGGAAAGGTATGTAGCTAGACATCTGAGGTATATGACACAATCAGTCACCATGGAAATAGTATTTTGAAAATGAAATGTTATAACTGATCTGTTGACTTGTTTGTGATACTTTATATTCGATGTAAGATGAGTTGGTCATTCAGAGATATAAGCATATATATATATATATATATATATATTTTTCCCTCATCAATATCCAACTGTTGACGCTGTCCTCTCTACCCAGGCTGCACCTGGCTACCACATGGCCAAAATGATCATCAAGCTGATCACGGCGGTGGGCCAGGTGATCAACAACGACCCGGTGGTGGGGGACAGGTTAAAGGTCATCTACCTTGAGAACTACAGGGTCTCCCTAGCAGAGAAAGGTGAGAGGATGGTTTGTCCAAGGATTCACAGATGGCTTCCTTTCCTCATGTCCTCTCCTTTATGACCATCAATATGGAAGGACTTGATGGGTGTGAGGAATAGGGTTCAATCCTATCTAGTCCTGTCTGCTATCATTGAAGGAAAGAGAGGCTACTGAGAATGGAACCCGAATCCTGTTTGTATGGCGCTATGGTTTGGACAGTTGTTTTTATGTCAATGTTTTAATGTTGTTCTACAGTATGTCTACATGTTACTGGGTAGCAGTGGTGGAAAAAGTACCCAATTGTCATACTTGAGTAAAAGTAGATGCCTTAATAGAAAATGACTCAAGTAAAAGTCACCCAGTAAAATACCACTTAAGTGGAAGTCTAAAAGTAATTGGTTTTAAATATACTTAAGTATCAAAAGTGACAGTATAAATAATTTCACATTCCATAAATTAAGCAAACCAGACGGCACAATTTTCTTGTTTTAATTTATGGATAACTAGGGGCACAATCCAACAACACTCAGACATAATTTATAAATTAAGGATTTGTGTTTAGTGAGTCCACCAGATAAGAGGCAGTAGAGATGGCCAGAGATGTTCTCTGATGTGTGTGAATTGGACCATTTTCCTGTCCTGCTAAGCATTCAAATAGTAACGAGTACTTTTGTGTGTAACGTACAATATTTTGTTTAGGAATGTAGTGAAGTAAAAGTTGTCAAAAATATAAATACCCCCAAAAACGACTTAAGTAGTACTTTAAAGTATTTTTACTTCAGTACTTTACACCACTGCTGGGTAAGATATACCTAGTATGTTTGTTGTTAAGCCCTTCCCTCTCCCTGCTGTATGTTCCAGTGATCCCTGCAGCTGACTTATCAGAACAGATCTCCACAGCGGGAACAGAGGCCTCTGGCACTGGCAACATGAAGTTCATGCTGAACGGAGCGCTCACCATCGGCACCATGGACGGCGCCAACGTAGAGATGGCTGAGGAGGCCGGAGAGGAGAACCTCTTCATCTTCGGCATGAGGGTAGAGGATGTGGATGCCATGGACAAAACAGGGTGAGAAAGAGCTGACTGGATTGGTGTCAGAATGAATGGGACTTGTCATAGACTTAGAAATAAGCGACGCAGAGCAACGGCAAACGTGTGCTCTTATAAACTGGACGGTAGACATTTCCCTGTTCATATTATAGGGATATTTCACCCAAATTACAAAATGACAAATCAGTTTTGGTACCAAAAACCAATGTAATTTTGCTAATCTGTCATTTTAACAGTCAAGATAACAAGGCAAATATTTACCCTGTAATGTTTAGCCATCATAAGGATAACCTTGCAACCTTCAAACAATGTATCTGCCCAGGTACAATGCCAGGGAGTACTACGAGCGTCTATCAGAGCTGAGGCAGGTGATAGATCAGATCCAGACTGGCTACTTCAGTCCCAAAGAGCATGAGCTCTTCAAGGATGTGGTGAACATGCTGATGAACCACGACAGGTAAGCAGAATAACAGCAGTGTTGTTGACATATCAGTGTTATTAGCATATTGTCAGCTCTTCAGAATGCAAGGATGAACGGACCTTGCTTGTTGCTGTTAGCCCATTTTTGTTTGGTCCCCCCAAGTTTTCTGAGCTAAACATGTATTAATTGTTGGACATACGACTGTAAAAACACCAGAAAATTCACTCCAAGTGATTTTTAATTTTGTAAATCTGTTCCAAAGTACTCCCACGCAAAATAGAGGGGTATATGTGATCGTGTACAAATGTAAGCAAGGTTTGAAGTGATTGTTTTAGTCAAATATTATATCAGTTGGGCTTTTTGCGTTCAATTTGTAAATTATTTGTAATTATGTTCCGGCCTCCTGACATGCGCTCAAGAAAAACATTGTCCTTCCGCTGAATCTAGTTGACGATCCCTACAATAGGGTACTTGATCACTGTTTTATTATCTGAAATGGATGTGGTATCTCTAGGTTTTGAAACCTAAGAACTAATTTGTCACTCTGCATCGCTTCCTCACCTCAGGTTCAAAGTGTTTGCTGACTATGAGGCCTACATCACTTGCCAAGATAGAGTCAATGAGCTATACAAGGTGGGCTATGTGTAATGGATTTCATACCTTGAAGAACAGTTCTTGCACACTTCTGTCTATTTGAGCCTGTGATGTCGGGCCCTTACTTTGACAGTTTTAGTAAGTCCACCAGGGGGTGCTGTCTATGGCTCTGTCTACCTTCATACCAACACAAACTGCAAAGCCAT
The DNA here is from genome assembly GCF_018296145.1 of Oncorhynchus tshawytscha. Classification (NCBI taxonomy): domain Eukaryota; kingdom Metazoa; phylum Chordata; class Actinopteri; order Salmoniformes; family Salmonidae; genus Oncorhynchus; species Oncorhynchus tshawytscha. The sequence goes on from NC_056434.1 coordinate 65,987,774, forward strand.
CTCTCTCTCTACCATTGGGAGGTCAGGGCAGTCAGCATGTCACGTTTACCTGTCAGCAGCCCAGTCCTGGTGTTGTGTTACCGTCTCATGTCTTTAGTCTCATTAACAGCTGGAGCTCCTGTTGCACTCGACGGTTGGGTTGTCACAAAGTGCAACAATTTACAGCAAACCTCAGCACCCCCATAGCTGCTTCTATTACCAGTTCCCCATGTGGTTGCTGAATTACCACATCCGTTGCAATCGTGTAGACCGACAATCGTCTGTGTACTCGCCAAAACAAGAAGGCAGTCGTTTGTGGCCGACATTTTGATTGAGCTTCCCAATTGTTTTCTTTTCAGAACCCTAAAGAGTGGACAAGAACAGTGATTCGAAACATCGCGGGTTCCGGCAAGTTCTCCAGCGACCGAACCATCAGCGAGTACGCCCGGGATATCTGGGGCGTGGAGCCCTCCGATGTGAAGATCCCACCCCCCAACGAGCCCCCTGTTGAATCTCGCAAATGAGGAGCCCGTCTTCACTCTCCAGTTAGGAGAGAAGTGCTTGTGTTACTTCTCCTCGCTGTAGGTCTGTCTCATCAGGCTTGACTCATAGCCCCCCCATTACCACATTGCAGAGATGGGGTTCGAGTCGGAGGCAGATCGCATGTGCAACGTCTAAACAGCCAAAGGAAGCGTGTTTGAATCTAGCCTCTGCTTACTATTACTCCTGCTAGTCTTTGACTCCACCATGTGCACGTATACTGTAGATGCCAATCCCAGTTGATCAGTAATGACCATACAGTTTACACTGCTGAATATGATTGGTCTATTACTGCCTCGGAATAGTCAACCAAAAATAACTTTGTTTGCTACTAAGACTGGTAATGGGGATTTTGTTTTAACTATCACTGACAAAGCATTGCATTTCAGAGTTATAGAATGTGTACTGTGATATTTTCCTCTATATGTAAAGTAAGTGCCTGGTCATTAATGTACCAATTTTAGACCATAGCATTCATAAGAGAGAGAGAAACAATTATCTAGAAGCAAGTGCCTGGACTAAAGTTGTAACATGCCATTGGTCTAATGGAACGTTTTGTACAATTCTACTGTATTTGATTTGAAAATGTGTAGTATACAGCTTGGGCAAACAGTTCTGATGCTTCACTATGACCCTTATTATGAAAACCATGCTCAGTGGCCTGTTAGAACACTCACACTTCAGAGATTATGGAGCAGCTGTCGCCACAAATGGCCTTGGCGTGACTTCTGAATTGAGATGGCTACTGTATGAGTAATCAATATTTCAGTAGCGTCACTTAAATACCTTTGCGCTAAATGTACTTCAAACAAAAAGCATTTGCTGTTTCTCAGTAACTACCTTTTTTAATCCTTCAATAACTACTGTATCACTTGTCACCGCAATCACGTTCATATCATTAAATGTTTTTTTTTTGTGATTTATAGTGTGTACATTTGAGTATAGGGATCCTTAGGTAAATGGTCAAACTGCAGTGGCAGCCTGTTGTGGTCTGCCATGTCTCTCCACCCCTCTGCATCTGGCTTGCTTCTCAAACTGGTCCAACAGGAGTGTTCTTACTCTCAAGCCTGCTTCTGATTTGTGGGGACTAACACCACTACAGCATGTTTTCAAAGACTGCATCTACACAGGCAGCCCAATTCTGATCTTTTTTTTCTCTCTAATTGGTCTTGACTGATGAGCTCCGATGCAAAAATCTGACTGGCCAAAATACCAATTAGTGGGAAAAAATAGTTGGGCTGCCTGTGTAAACGCAGCCCATCTGGCATTGCCACTTGATCCAGATGCTCTGCTCCCAATACCATCCTCAAAACAATGTATTTAAAGCTAGAATCCTTCATTGAAACAGCATCACCCTGCCTTTTCTTTCTGTAAAAAGCTCAGGCATGGGCCTAGAGAAATGTAACCACTCATTCATTAGCTGAGCTATAGATGCAAGAACTGACCATCTACGATATCAAAATGATAGTTTTAACCATGTTGAGGCAAACCTAAGTAAACACACAGTATTAACATTGAGGTGAATCAAGCTTATGATCTGATGGGATATGACAGTTGAACTAAGCTCATGAGGTGTAAGTTCTATACCGATTTGAGTAGATCATTAATGTAGCAATTTAGGATTTTAGCTTTGACATTAATTGTCAAGGTCATGAGTCCAAGGAAGGAATTAATGTTCAAAGTAAACTTGTTTTTAATCCAATTAAGTTTATTCCATTAACAAGCATATGTACATAATTCTTTATGTCCGGTATAGTAGATACCAAAAGTTAGCAAGAAAATCAAGATTTTTAACTATAGACAATGTTGACTATGCAGGCTCCAACATGAGTTGTCAACAGTTACTCTTAACCTGACTCTTGAGGTATATTCAATCTACCAGCCCACATATCTTACTGAGTCACTCGTTTCTACACACAGCAAGAATGAGATATATTGCAAAGGGCAGCAGACACAATGTACGTTACTGGAAAAGGTTCAATGACAAGCACAATATGCTAAGGCCCCTTCACGGACAAGAAGCAATACAAGCAAACTTCACTTGTCACATCTCAGTGTATTAAAATGGCTTAGAGAAGTTGACTCAAAGAGCCTGGTTTGGTTAATCAAGATTGGAGGTGAAGTCTGCTTATGGCAACAGTAACCTGCTAATTCAACTATGTCCTTGCTCCACTTGAGGTGATTCAAAAGATGCCCTCCGTTGGAAATGTACATATCTGTACAAAATGATTGTTTTAATTTCTCATCAGATCGCGTCGCATCATAAAGTTGTCGTCTGAGAATTATACATGTTCACCCTTAACTGGGAAATGCCTACAGTCTCTCCACCTAACAATACTCATCCACTTGTACATGCACATATAAATACATCTTATTTCTAAATTGAAGAGGAAATTTTTCCACTTACAGTATGTCCACTCAAGCTACAGAACAGCTGACCTTTACCCTCTTACATTGTGTGATTAAAAGAACTTAAGTACAGACCGTAACCTGACCATCTGAGGGCACTTCCTAACCTGATGCATTGAATTCCCCACAATAAATAACTCGTTTTGGATGACCTGGTGGCCATCATGTTGCTTTACTGCAGAGACTGAGAGATAGCTGGTGAAAACTGTTACATTTCAACATCAAATCCAGAGGGGAAAGTGGCCATCAGAAGAGAGAACTGGCCACTTACCATTCATTAAATAATGTTACAATTTGAAAAAGTGTAGAACAGCCAATAGAAAATAACAGTAACGGTGTACTTTGGTCAATAAATTACAAACAAGCATTATCAGTGTGGGGTAGCCCTAATTGAAGAAAGAAAAGAAAGTCCGCATCAACTAGTAAACACTGATATGCAAAAAGTAACATTGGGGTAATTTACTCAGCAATGTTAAGTGCATTGGATGGATGGGCACACTGACATTCCCGGACTGCAGGTACTGCCCAGCCACACTACTCGCTGGCTCCATCCTACATTATGGTACCGGTCAATTGCGATCAAGCCAAAGAGAACATAATGTTTTTTAGTCTTCCTCTGACCACATCAATGGAATATGCACCGTCACTCACACACCGCTTTCTAAGATTGAACAGGAATAACCACTAGCTGGGTGATTGTGTTTTAGCACTAAGAGATTTGGAATTAAAATTTCCATTAGGTCTTCTCAGTTTAGGTAAACACTTTCTTATGCACCGAATCATTAATATGGTATTTCTGCTTTGAGGTAGGCTATAATTGGAAAGTGGAAATCATATTTCTTAAACCTTACCTCTTCATTTCATTTCCTCCCTGAAATGGTAAAATTCATGAGCTTGCCCTGAAGTGTCCTAAGGGGTTCTAAAATGAAGCGACTAGTCTTCTCTTTAAGGCGGACAATAATGAGACTGACAAGCCCAAAACCAATATTAATGTTTGGTCAAATGTATAATATTTAATTCAAGTTATACACTTCCTTAAATAGAGAAAAGCTAGAGTCCAAAACTTCTCATCTGAGATGAGTCAAATATAATAGATACACTTTTAAATCATGATCTGTAATGTAACAAAAATAAAATTGGGAAAATAAACTGGACTGGTATTAACAGAATTTGCTCTGTGCTGCAGATGAGTTGTAAAATGAAAAACGTTCTCCTTCCTCACCTTGTGTATGAATGTCTATTCCCCAAACATTGTGCAATTAAAAACACTGCTTCCCTGCTCAATCCACTGTTCTTCCCACTCCATGATGTTTGTCTTGGCTCCTTAAAATATGTGCATATTTCATCTTTGTGTTCAAGCCATCCTCTTGGTTTGTGTAACCTTGACAACAAGCCAAGCCAGTTGTCCATCCCTCGCTCTTTGCCAGTGTTCCGTTTATGTCTTGCAGGAATTTTAGGTGTCAAAGGAATGCTAAATAAAGGAATGGATGCATCTTCTTCAGTCCATGCATGTACATTTCAATGTTTTATGAGATATGTACACACCAACCATAAAGCATACAGTAAAAGAGTTTCAGTGTGCGTGTGCGCGTGTGTGGGGGGGAGGGGGGTTGTAAGAGGAAACAATGGACAGGTGGAAATGTTCTTGTCGGTTATGCATGGGGATGAGTCGTGCCAAGGAAGTCACTGGAAGAAAAATTAAATCAAAACAGAAATACATTTAGCACAACTCGGTACAAAAGGCAGCCAAGAATGTAGTCACCTAGTGTACAACTAATTGCCTACATTTAATCATTTCTGCTCAGTTGGCCTAAGATCAAGACACAAATTGTCAACAGTGAAACACTTCTTGCCACAGTGTATATGTGCGCAACTGGTCTAGTTGCTGTACCTGAGTATGTGTGGCAGCTCAGGACTCCTGTAGATGAACTTGTGCTTGTAGGCCAGAGAGACAGGAAAGGGGATGAACTGAAGCTTGTGTCCACTCAGGCTCTTGGACTGGGAAGCAATGTTGTACAGCTGGGAGGAGGGGGAAGGAAATAAACACAATGGAGTTATGGGAGGATTGTGTTCAGTCCAGGTTAAAAGAACAGCCAATATAGACCTGGCCCTGCTCTGAACTATGACCTCTGTGCTATAAAGCATTACAGATGTCTGCAGTGGTGATGAACATTTGAGAGGATCATATTTATTTTTTAGAAGCCAATGAAAGAGATGACCAATTAATTAAAAAGAGAATAGTAAAAAAAAATATATATATTTCTGGGTTCCTTCACTGCTATAATACAGTAGCTCGACTCAAATCTCAGAATAGTTTGGGATTTTGGCAATGGTCCTTTATCAACTTCCCCAGAGTCAGATGAACTTGTGGATACTAGGAAGTTGCCAACTAGCATTAGCGCAATGACTGGAAGTCTACGGGAAGGGCTAGCACGCAGTCATTGTGCTCAAGTTAGTTCGCATTGGCTCACAAAACTACCTCAAACTTCATTCATACTGGACGCAGCAACATAAAAATGCTATCCAAGAGTACATCTGACTTTGGGGAAGTAGATTTGGGGCATTTTAAAGATATCATTAAAAAAAAATATATACATTTTAGCTCATTCAAGTGATAGGAATTTGAACAGCAACAAGCGAGTCGTTTTCAAGACGACAGCTGATTATTAATGACCTGTATTAAATCTATGAAATTAACTTAGCTTTTTTTGGTAAATCAAATAGCTTCCTGTTTCCTTTGAAAAAGGAGGACCAGATGAAGGCTGTATGAGGTCACGATGATGTGGCTGACTTTTATGAAGCCCAAACTAAAAAGGATACCTTCTTCCCTAGATGGAAGGGCACGACTGAGTCATCCTCGGCATGAAGGATAAGCAATGGACAGGATATGTGGTCCACACTACAAAAGAGAAGAAACAAGCTCAAATTACAGTCAAGTCTCTGAAGATCTTGGAGTGCCTGAATATGCATGGTTGGTCGTATGTTAATGGCCCTTATACTATACTAGTGCTTGGCAACTCCACGAGAAAGTACTGCACAAAGGAAGTCTCGACATAGATGAATGTCCTCTGTAGGCCACCTATAATACAAGTCTGACCTTCCGAGTTAGTCCCCTCAGCACATTCCAGAGGACATGGAGAAAAGGCATGGACAGAGCCTGGGTCGGCCAGGTTCAGACTATGCCTCTGCTCTTTAACATGCAAACACACAGTCTGTTAAAATAACATTTGATACAAGGGTTTGAGCTCTTGATGAATGGTTGTGTGTCAGAGAGATCTTATTGACTCAACAAGCAGTTTGTATGAAGACACCGGTTTGAAAACATGAGCAGGAACAAGTGACGTGACACACGGCTTTAAATCTAACGTTAAACTATATGGTCCGGAAAGAATCAAGTTCAACCTACTTTTCGTCACTGGCAAATCGAATGTCGTTTGCTGAAATGGTATCTAAAAAGAACCATTCAAAGCCTGGAAGGTACCGGTAGACCTAGAAGAAGCAATGACACAGACACTGGCTAATAAAATAAAAACGTTACATCAAATAAGACTCAACATGTAGTCAAGGGATTAAGAGGAAATGCTTGCCATAGAGAAGGGGTGGCTCTTGGCCTCCTCTCGGATGTTGGTGAATGGAGATTCCAAGACTAAGGAGTTTGGGGGCATCCCTAGAAAATAGAAAAGTAATTCAAATCAAACCAACCCTCATGAAACATAACCATACGTATCTAAGATGTAGCAATACGTTGCCTTGAATTCACTTCCTTCAGACATTCACTTTCTTGAATAAAGCAGTCACAACAAGCCACTTTCGGTGACCCTGTAACCCAGTCAAATAAGTGTGAAAAATTCAAGCTGTGGACACTTGAGCTACCACTGGAAGAGGAGCCTTGTGTCTGGTGTGTTAAGGTCAACAGCCAATGAGTTAGTTCCTCCGGCAGTACACAATACCAAGTTAATGTTTCTCACTTGCTATGATCTGATAAGTGATCGACTATACTTGAAAATGGGATGAAGCCTTATAATACTGTATGAGCATTCAACCTGTACAGGCCATTGGGTGAGGAATGCTTGTAAAAGGTTCACGGTGGACCCAAGCATGTGCCCCTCAAACTTAACGTTAGATAAATGTCAAAATATTTTGTCAAACTGTTCAGAATCCCACTTTGGACTCCAAAAGAGGGTAAGTTGGCCCACTTCATTTAAACAACTTTTGAATAGTTTAACTTGGTGAATTTTTATTTTACATTATTTTAACAGTAATAAAGAGCACATGTTCAACTAAATAAACCCCCCCCCCCATTTCAAGAGGTTTAAAAAAATAAGACTATAGAGTAAATGCCTATTAAATGCCAAATAAAGTAAGTGTAGAAGTCTTCATCATTTAATCAGCCCCGAATCCACTTGTGGCAGGAGGAATGGTAGCTTGTTGTGTGCACGGAGGGGTAGTTGAATGCAAGCGTGACATATATATTTTTTTTTAAATTGTTCAAACATTTCCATCTATGGGTAGCAGGATTGACGTGTTAAGCTCAACCTGAACATTTTTCTACCACAAAACACCAGAAAAAGAAAAAAAAGAGTAGAACCAGCTCACCTGCTTTTACACTGTGATTTGACTATTAGATGTTCAATGTCTCTTGAAAAGTTTTTATTTTTTTTAAATGGAGGGAGTAGTTATATTTTTTATGAATCACTAATAACATTTCATACAAAATATCTGATTTATTGCATTTTAAAATGTGGTCCATCTTAAAAGGGCACTTAATATAACAGACTGAAAAATAGATATTTGTGCACAATTTCTACTTAAAGTGCAAAAGGCACTCATTTCATGGAACAACCCATATAACACCTTAATTCTAAGGCCACTTTATTTAAACTCTAAAAATGTGTGACTTGTTTATATCAAACATTTTGTTGCGTGATACACGCAGCACCTGCATTCACTAAAGTCTACATAAATCAAGTACATACAGTGCATTTGGAAAGTATTCAGACCTCTTGACTTTTTACACATTTTGTTGCATTTACAGCCCTATTCTAAAATTGATTAAATTGTATTTTTTCCTCAATCTACACAAAACCCCATAATGACAAAGCAAAAACTGGTACAGAATTTTTTTGCAAATGTATCAAATAAAAATAACTGAAATATCACATTTACATAAGTATTCAGACCCTTTACTCAGTACTTTATTTTATATTGATTTTATTTAACTAGGCAAGTCAGTTAAGACCTTATTCTTATTTACAATGAAGTCCTACCAAAATGCAAAAGGCCTCCTGCGGAGAACACTTCATAAAGAGAGACCTAAGACAACATAGCATGGCAGCAACACATGAAGCACCTTTGTCAGCGATTACAGCCTCGAGTCTTCTTAGGTATGACGCTACAAGCTTGGCACACAGATATTTGGGGAGTTTCTCCCATTCTTCTCTGTAGATCCTCTCAAGCTCTGTCAGATTGGATGGGGAGCATCACTGCACAACTATTTTCAGACCTCTCCAGAGATGTTCGATCGGGTTCAGGTCCGGACTCTGGCTGGGCTACTCAAGGACATTCAGAGACTTGTCCCGAAGCCACTCCTGCATTGTCTTGGCTGCGTGTTTAGGGTCATTGTCCTGTTAGAAGGTGAACCTTCCCCTCAGTCTGAGGTCCTGAGCACTCTGGAGCAGGTTTTCATCTAGAAACTCTGTACTTTGCTCCGTTCATCTTTCCCTCAATCCTGACTCGTCTCCCAGTCCCTGCTGCTGAAAAACATCCCCACAGCATAATGCTGCCACCACCAACACCATGCTTCACCATTGGGATGGTGCCAGGTTTCCTCCAGATGTAACACTTGGCATTCAGGCTAAAGAGCTCAAACTTGGTTTCATCAGACCAGAGAATCTTGTTGCATATGGTCTGAGAGTCTTTAGGTGCCTTTTGGCAAACTCCAAGCGGGCTGCCATGAGCCTTTTACTGAAGAGTGGCTTCCGTCTAGCCACTCTACCATAAAGGCCTGATTGGTGGAGTGCTGCAGAGATGAGACCCTTCCAGAAGGACAGCCATCTCAAAAGAGGAACTCTGGAGTTGTCAGAATGAACATCACCTCTCTGACCAGTCTCCCCTGATTGCTCATTTTGGCCAGGCAGCCAGCTCTAGGAAGAGTCTTTGTGGTTTCAAACTTCTTCCATTTAAGAATGATGGAGGCTAATGTGTTCTTGGGGACCTTCAATGCTGCAGACATTTTTGGTACCCTTCCCCATATCGGTGCTCGACACAATCCTGTCTCAGAGCTCTACTGACAATTCCGTCGACCTCATGGCTTTCTTTTTGCTCTGACATGCACTGTCAACTGTGGAACCTTATATAGACAGGTGTGTGCCTTTCCCAACCTGGTCCAACCAATTGAATTTACCACAGGTGGACTCCAATCAAGTTTTACAAACATCAATGGAAACAGGATGCACCAGCTCAATTTTGAGTCTCATAGCAAAGGGTCTGAATACTGTAAATGTCTGTAAATAAGGTGTTTATTTATTGAATACATTTGCAAAGACTTCCAAAAACCTTTTTTCGCTTTGTCATTATGGGGTATTGTGTGTAGATGAGGTAAAAAAAAATATTTCATCCATTTTAGAGTTAAGGCTGTAACGTAACAAAATGTGGAAAAAAGGAAGGTGTCTGAATACTTTCCGAATGAACTGTATTTAGCCTGGGAGGTCGGAAGTCAGAGCCTTAATGAGCAGATGCTTACCTCTGTCACACAGACGTCGGACTAGGTTAGTGGCCACCCTGGAAAATGTGAAAAATACATATTTAAAAGTTACCACTCTGTAAATTGACTGATTTACCAGTACAAACAAATTCACCCAAAGTATACGGTCATCCAATTGTTGGTTCATAATCATACAAGAGTTTATAATTTTACACAAAATGTATTTGTGAAATGTTGAGCTGAATGTGATGAGAGAGAGGTGTGTTCCTACCCTGTCCCCAGTGAGTGGCCCCAGACGTTGAGGGGTTTGCTCCCCACCCTCTCCTTCAGCCACTGGTAGAGGAACAGGGCATCTGACGTCATTCCGCTCTCAGAGGGGCTCCCGTCTGAATCACCCCAACCTGGAACAACCAGAGAAGTATGAAAGATGGGATGAATGGTGATCGAAGATCAGATTATCTTTTTAAAAGGGATATTGTGATTATTAATCAACTTAGAAACAGCTCAAAGTGGAACCCCACTTACCTCTATAATCAAATGTGACTACGTGGTAGCCTAATAAACTAAGGACCTGGGGAGGGGAAGCCGAAACGCATCAAATCTCAACTCCAGATCAGACTGAAAGCAAGGTCAATTAAAAAAAAAATGTATTGAATTCTGTTTGTTAGTCAGTACTCAATATAGCTAGATACAGTATGGGTGGGATACAGGCGAAGCAAGTTAGTGTGTTTGCAATGAAATCCTCTCACCTTGTAGAGCTGAACTCTATGGTCCCCTCCTCTGAAACAGACAGGATGGACAAGTTTATAAACCAGGTGAAAGGTAAAGCAACATATCTCAGCCATTCTAAAGAGCACATTGTGTTAATATGTACAAGTTCCAAGGTTGTGAGTCAGCTTCGACAAACACATTTAAAAGGTGGAAGGTTGTCATGTGAGTTAAGGGTATACGCCAGGGGGTACTGGACCAGAGTAGCACTGAGATAGTACAATTAAAAGTGCTTTTTAACCAAAATGTATGATCACCTTGTCCCTGCGTTGCCGTGAAGGTACAGCATGACTGGATAGGGCGATTTAAAGGTACTGTCATACCACTCTCTGTCCTTCCCCTGCGCCTCTTTCCACATCTGGTCTGGGACTGTGTGCCTGGGTAGAACAGGAGCAGTGATATAGACAAGGAGAAAGCTGTAAGCAATGTACACAATATACACCTACTATAGACTAAGAGGTGTGGGGTGGGGCAAACTGGTTTAATATACACCAGCATCTCATCTGTACTTGAGTCTAACTGGGGACAAAGACTATACTGTAAGAACTAGCAGATTGGAGTAGGCTACATGTTTTACATAACTGGACACACAACCCCCATGTTCTAAGAGAATAGCCCTGAACAGAGACTTGTCTATTTACATATCATCACCTCAGCCTTTAATCTTTATCTACCACAACCCACACTGCTAAACTCCTCTGGGCTCAACATGCCTTTCCCACAGTCAACGTTCCCCAGTTAGTCTGCTCAAGTTCCTACCCCCCCGGCCGGTAAACATCCACAGGGACTGGGGTGGTCTTCCCCCCCTGTGGTCCAGTCTCTTCTGTATCATTCTCAGACACACAAAAAAACACTGCACCTTTTCCCCGAGAGGCAGTGTGGTGTGTGTTATTGTTTTCCCAGCCGAGGAGTTCATTACACCCCTGAGACAGAGGGACAGCTAGAGGGCTGTGTGTGAGAGAGAGACAGCGAGAGGGCTGTGTGAGTGAGAGACAGAGAGAGGGCTGTGTGAGTGAGAGACAGAGAGAGACCATTTACAAATGGCGCCAGAGGGCATGGCTGCCGTTTTACAGGCTCCTAACCAACTGTGCTTTTTTGTTTGTTTTTTCGCATTGTTTTTAACTTATTTTGCTACCGTCTCTTATGACTGAAAAGAGCGCCTGGACATCACCAGCAATTACTCACCTCGAACTGGATAAAGAGTCCAACGCAAAGGATATACTGCTTCCTGGAGACCAGGCCCAAATCCCCATCATTCACATGAAGAAAAGACGGAGATACAGGGAGTGAAGGCCGGGGTGCATTGTGAGGATTCGTAGGCGAGTGAGAAAAATCACCACTACCATCGGTTCTATTGGCCAACGCGCAATCACTGGAAAACAAACTGGGTGCTTTACGGTCAAAACTATCCTACCAACTGGACATGAAAAACAAATATCTTATTTTTCACCAAGTTGTGGCTGAACGACGACACGGATAATAGAGCTGGCTGGGTTTTCCGTGCATCGGCAGGACAGAGCAGCTACATCTGGTAGGGCGGGGTTGTGTGCGTATTTGTCAGTCTGTGCACAATGTCTAATATTAAAGAATCTTAAGGTATTTCTTGCCTGAGGTAGAGTATCTCATGATAAGCTGTACACCACACTATCTATATTTTTCGTAGCCGTTTATTTTCCACCACAAACTGATGCTGGCACTAAGACCGCACTTAACGAGCTGTACAAGACCATGAGCAAACAAGAAATTGCTCATCCAGAAGTGGCGCTCCTAGTGGCCAGGGACTTTAATACAGGCAAACTTAAATCCGTTTGACGTAATTTCTACCAGCATGTTACATGTGCAACCAGAGGAGAGAAAAAAAAAAAATACATATACACACACACACATTTTTTAAAACTCTAGACCACCTTTACTCCACACAGAGATGCATACAAAGCTCTCCCTCATCCTCCATTGGGCAAATCTGACCATAACTCTATCCTCCTGACTCCTGCTTACAAGCAAAAACTAAAGCAGGAAGTACCAGTGACAGATGAAGCGGATTCTACACTAAAGGACTGTTTTGCTAGCACAGACTGGAATATGTTCCGTGATTCATCCAATGGCATTGAGGGGTATACAATCAGTCACCGGCTTCATCAATAAGTGCATCGAAAACATTGCCCCCACCGTGACCGTACGTACATATCCCAACCAGAAGCCATGGATTACAGGCAACATCCGCACCAAGCTAAAGGCTAGAGCTGCCACTGTCAAGGAGCGGGACACTAATCCTGACCCTTATAAGAAATCCTGCTAAACCCTCAGATGAACCATCAAACAGGCAAAGCATCAATACAGGACTAAGATTGAATCCTACAACACCGCCTCTGACGCTCGTCAGATGTGGCATGGCTTGCAAACTATTATGGACTACAAAGGGAAACCCAGCTACTTCCCAGTGACACGGGCCTACCATGCTTTCTTCGAGGCAAGCAACAATGAAGCATGCATGAGCACCAGCTGTTCCGGATGACTGTGTGATCACGCTTTCCATAGCTGATGTGAGCAAGACATTGAAACAGTTCAACATTTACAAGGTTGCAGGGCCAGAGGGATTACCAGGGCATGTACTCTGAGCATGCAAGACCAACTGGCAAGTGTCTTCACTGACATTTTCAAGCAGACCACCATAGTCCCTGTGCCCAAGAATGTGAAGGTGACCTGCCTAAATTACCACCGCCCTGTAGAAATCACATCTGTAACCATGAAGTCCTTTGAAAGGCTGGTCATGGCTCACAGCAACAGCATTCTCCAGGATACCCTAGACCCACTCCAATTCACATACTGCCCCAACATATCCACAGATGATGCAGTCTCTTACACTCCACACTACCCTTACCCACCTGGACATAAGGATCACCTATGTGAGAATGCTGTTCATTGACTACAGCTCAGCGTTCATCATCATAGTGCCCACAAATCTCACTATTTAAGGACCCTGGGACAAAACACCTCCCTCTGCAACTGGATCCTGGACTTCCTGACTGGCCACCCCATTGGCCACGCTGATCCTCAACATGGTGGACCCTCAGGCATGCGTGCTTAGTCCCCGCCTTTATTCCTTGTTCACCCACGACTGCGTGACCAACCACGACTCCAACACCATCATTAAGTTTGCTGATGACAACAGTGGTAGGCCTGAAAACCGACAACGATGAGAGCCTATAGGGAGGAGGTCAGACCTGGCAGTGTGGTGCAAGGACAACAACCTCTCCCTCGATGTGAGCAAGACAAAGGAAATGATTGGGACTACAGGGAAAGGCGGGCCGAACAGGCCCCCATTAACTTCTTTGGGACTGGGGGGCAGTATTGAGTAGCTTGGATGAATAAGGTGCCCGGAGTAAACTGCCTGCTACTCAGGCACAAAAGTTAGAATATGCATATAATTAGTAGATTTGGATAGAAAACACTGAAGTTTCTAAAACTGTTTGAATGATGTCTGTGAGTATAACAGAACTCATATGGCAGGAAAAAAACCTGAGGAAAAAAAGTCTTTGCCCATCCAATATACAGTGTCTATGGGGTCATATTGCACTCCCTTAGGCTTCCACTAGATGTCAACAGTCTTTAGAACCTTGTTTCAGGCTTCTACTGTGAAGGGGGAGGAATAAGAGCTGTTTGACTAAGAGGTCTGGCAGAATGCCATGAGCTAAGTCAGGCGCGTGGCCGTGAGAGTGAGCTGCATTCCTTTTCATTTCTAAAGACAAAGGAATTGTCTGGTTGAAACATTATTGAAGATTTATGATAAAAACATCCTAATGATTGATTCTGTACAAATCGTTTGACATGTTTCGACGAACTGTAATATAACTTTGACTCACGCATTGTGCATTTGGATTACTGGGCTAAACGCGCAAACAAAAAGGAGGTATTTGGACAATGATGGACTTTATCGAACAATACAAACATTTATTGTGGAATTGGGATTTCTGGGAGTGCATTCTGATGAAGATCATCAAAGTGAATATTTATAACGCTAATTTGAGTTGTGACACCTCTCCTTCTTTGGAAAATGGCTGTATGTTTTTCTGCGACTCGTCGTTGACCTAACATAATCGCATGGTGTGCCTTCGCCATAAAGCCTTTTTGAAATCGGACACTGTGGCTGGATTAACGAGAAGTTGATCTTTAAAATGGTGTATAATACTTGTATGTTTGAGGAATTTAAATTATGAGATTTCTGTTGTTTGAATTTGGCGCCCTGAAATGTCACTGGCTGTTGACACTAGCGTCCCACATATCCCAGAGAGGTTTAACATCGACGGGGCTGTAGCCGAGCGGGTCGAGAGCATCAAGTTCCTTGGTGTCCACATCACCAACAAACTAACATAGTCCTAGCACACCAAGACAGTCATGAAGAGGGCACGAAAACAACTTTTCCCCCTTAGGAGACTGAAAAGATTTGGCATTGGTCCACAGATCCTCAAAAAGTCCTAAAGCTGCATCCTGACCAGTTGCATCACCGCCTGGTATGGCAACTGCTCTGCATCCAACCAACCGTAAGGCAATACAAAGGTTAGTGCGTACAGCCCAACATGTCACTGGGGTCAAGCTCCCTACCATCTAGGACCTATATACCTACTAGGCGGCGTCAGAGGAAGGGTCAAAAAATTTTTGAAGACTACAGTCACCCGAGTCAGACTGTCCTCTCTGCTACCGCACAGCAAGCAGTACTGGAGCACTAGGTCCAAAAGGCTCCTTAACAGCTTCTACCCCCAAACCATAAGACTGCTGAACAAATAATCAAACAGCCACCCAGACTATTTACATTGGTTTTTACACTGCTGCTACTAGCTGTTTATTATCTATGCATAGTCACTTTACCCCTACCTACATGGAGAAATTACCTGGACTAACCTGTACCCTTGCACATTGACTTGGTACCGGTACCTGCTGTATATAGCCTTGTTATTGTCATGTAATCTTATTGTGTTACTTAGCAAATATTTTCTTCACTCTACTCTTGAACCGCATTGTTGGTTAAGGGCTTGAAAGCAAGCATTTCACGTAAGGTCTATCTATACCCGTTGTATTCCTGTGCATGTGACAAATAACATTTAGAGAGACGAGAGCGGGATCGAGAGACGCCATCATGAACAGCAGACTGTGGTCACTGAGAAAGTGCAGTAATGTCCTGAGCAAAAGTCAAAATTGGATTCCTACCAAATGATCAAACCATATTTATACCTTACATACCCTAATTGACATGTTAAATCAAAAAGCTTGAGCGATCAACAGCCCCCAATCTCACTCGTAATGACACAGAAATAAAATGTCTCCTGTATGCAGATGACCTGGTGCCGCTGTCCCCCCACAAGAGGGGCTACAGCCACAATTAGATCATCTGCAACAGTTCTGTCAAACCTGGGCACTAAGAGTCAATCTCAAAAATACAAACATTATGATATTCCAGAAAAGGGCCAGATGTCAGGGAAACCAACATGCCTTTTTACTAGACTCCACTCATATAACACACACACACACACACACACACACACACACACGGGACAAAAAATGTGCTCCACAGGGAACTTCAACTTGGCTGTGAATGAACTGAAAGAAAGGAAGGAGGGCTTTCTATGCCATTGAACAATCTAGTAAATTAGACATAGCAATTAGGATCGAGGTCAAAAATATTCTGATCAATAATAGAACCGAAAGGTTGCAAGTTCAAATCCCCGAGCTGACAAGGTACAAAATCTGTCGTTCTGCCCCTGAACAGGCAGTTAACCCACTGTTCCTAGGCCGTCATTGAAAATAAGAATTTGTTCTTAACTGACTTGCCTAGTAAAATAAAAGGTAAAAAAAAACTTTAAAAAAAAACAATTGCACTATATGGCAGTGAAGTGTGGGGTCTGTTTACAAAGTAAGAATGATAAATTGGACAAACACCCCTACTGAAAACCAGCAGGAGGAATTCTGTAAGAGCATCCTCAGAGAACAGAGAAAACAACTCCAAATGCATGCAGAGCAGAATTAGGCCAATTCCCTCTTCTGATTAATATCCAAGAAAAGAGCCACCAAATGTTATCATTTAAAAAACAAGTGACCACCACTCCTGCCATTACAAAGCCCTCAAAAGCCAAGAGATGACAATAGAAACGAGTCCTCAGCCAGCTGGCTCAGTTCACTAACCCCTACCTACCCAACAAAGCCTCAGGACAGCACTCCGAAAACCTGTCCCAACCAAATCACGAAGCAAAAATAAAAAGCTCACCTATTGGAAAGGCACCACAAAAAAACCTAAGTAAACATCAACGCTATTTGGCCCTAAACAGACAGTACATGGTGGCAGACTATATTACCACCGTAACTACGTACAGACTAAGTGAGCATGGCCTGGCAATAGAACCTGACCGTCACACTCTGCCCTCAGAAAGGTTAAGACAGAGCTGCATTTTCTCCTACACTGCGGGAACTATACAGACATGCGGACACTTTTCTTTCCTAGTATCTAAAATAAATAGTTTGAAAACAGAAAAGGAGAAAATCCAATATCTAATGGAGCAAAAAAACCTTTATGCCATATTAGCTGCAAAATATGTAGCTTCCTGCCACACCCATAGGGACAGTCAGTGGAACGACCAACCAGAGCAATAACATTGCTACTTGTATCTTTCTCAACATTTCATTATAGTCCTAAATCATTTCTGCCTGTAGTGTCCTGTTAATGGTCACTACTCATTGAGTATTATTATTTTTCCTATTTTCACCGGTGTCATCATTGACTTGATATGTGAAAGTAGAGAGCGAGAAAGTACGAGATCCATCCCACAGTCTTAGCCAAGCAGCTGGTGTGAGTGTGAGCATGTCTTCTTACCATACACCAATGTTGACACCAGTCTCTGGCTGCAGGTAGAAGTTATAGGTGTGGTTCAACCCATGGTCTTGTGGCCTTTTCAAGTCAATGAAATAGGGCAGCCGCACTGCAGGGGGTGGGGTTGGGTAGAGGGTAGACAGAGGCTGTGTTAGATGTGCTAAGACAATAAGATATCACTGACAAAGCAGCAGCACTCAGCTAAAATCCACAGGACAGCTGCTCTAGAAATGGCAGGGCTCTGCCTCTTTCCACTCAATAAGGTTACACGAGACAGTCACAAGTCAATGTCCACTTCCTGTACAGACATGTACTGTTTCACTTCCTCACTGAATACAAAGAAAACCTCCAACTGTCTGCCATCCACAAGACGTTTGGGTCTTTAGCTGCACTGCAAACCATTCAAAAGATCCCAAAAGAAAATCAGATGTCACTGAGTGCGACAGAAAACCATGTTCAAATCTGATGGGGTTACATGTTTTACAATGGATAGTTCCAGTACTGGATGTTGATTGGTTGAAACCAAGTAACTAGAATCAGACATGGTCACAACACACCACTCAGTACTACTGAATCAATGTTTTAGGTGCAATCCTGCCCATTGCTGCCTATAATGCATGAAACTACTACAGTTACACACGCACACTGCATATCAGATGGAGGGAGCAGTGAAGGCTGTGTATTGCATGCTTGCAGATGGAATATACACCCTCTTAACTGCCTCTGTCTGGAGTTTCATGCTGTGTTGGGTTTCAGGTTCAACTGATGAGCAGGCTCTCATGTGCACACATTAGCACATGCACCCTTGCTTATGTATGCAGTATGCACACATACTAAATGAGCTACAAGTATCCACCTACCAAATGAAACATGCCGAGGCCAGAGCTAACTGATGAAGCAAGCTTATTTAGTCTCATAAAATGTTTTTATTTTTTTTATTGAACAATTCTTAAATCAATGCAAACTAGATCGAACAAAAAACATACCTTACTGGTTTCTATATCTATATACTCACCAAAATTTAAAAATACTAGTTTTGCCTGAATTGAGGGGCATAGTTTGACGAGGAAGGGGATGGTTATGTAGACTCCCAGCACCCACAGGAGGATCCTCTTCAATCTGCCCATTAGGCCATATCTGGAACACACACGCAGGGGAGAGAGACAATGTCAGCATTTTACATTGATCTTCAAAAACTAAAGTAGAAAACATTAAGATTTGAGATGGCAGGTAGCCTAGTGGTTAGAGCGTTGGGCCAGTAACCGAAAGGTTACTAGATTGAATCCCCGAAATGAGAAGGTAAAAATCTGTCATTCTGCCCCTGAACAAGGCAGTTAACCCACTGTTCCTAGGCAGTCACTGTAAATAAGAATTTGTTCTTAACTGACTTGCCTAGTTAACTATTATTTTTATTTAACCTTTAAGACTGCTATCCATTCCAATTGCACACAGATATGTACCGTACAAAAATAGTTAAATATTAAGCCTAGATCATAGTGTTATCAGGATGGGGGTTCAGAGTTCAGACTGTTTAGGAAATAACTCTTCCCTGTTCATACAGAGTAAAACCAGATGTTGCTTGGTTCTATCAGAGGGTGATGTGGTTCAAAGAGGGTCATGACTAAGTCCTCGTTACAGCCTGTAACCTGCACCTTTCCTCCCTTCCTTCCAAACTGTTTCATCCAGCTAGACGCCAGTCTGAGGTTACTGCAAAATTCTGACCTGGGAGCAGTGGAGATCATGACATCTGGCCATTTCAGAGAGACGTTAAAAATATCAGACAGGAAAATGCTGTGTAAAACACACTGCACCTTAGCCTTGCTCAATGCAACCCTTTATAATGAGGAAGTTCTACATGGCCGGCAGAATCAAGCCTGGTTCACATTACCAATGTTACGTTGCGCCGTATGTCATGCATTTCAAATGGGGGCGTCCACAATGGAGTGGAATCGCAACACCCCCTTGAGGTTGAAGGCTCCATTGCGAGACGGACGCCGCATACTTTCAAATGTTCCAAAACAAGCATCGTCTTCAGTCCAGCCAGTGTCGAAGAACAGGAAGTTACCAAAAGTCTGCACGTTTTCGGTGATGGCTTTATGGGATAGCTAGCAACTTGAAAACAATTACCCATTCCTGTAAGTGAGTACTATTTTAATAGTAATGTTAAATACACACTGGCTGTTGCCTCCCATTTAAGTTTAATATGATAAGGACGTTTGTTTTATAACAATTATTAGGGGGAGGTCACTAGATATAGTGGCATCTTAAACCTGCAGTGCAAGCCAGCTTGACTTGCTAAAGTTAGAGAAACAAGTTGATGAAAAAGTAACAAAACATGTTTTACTATCACCTAAAACATTCATCCTTTCTTGAATTAATAGGTCATATTTTGCAATCTTCCAAAATAAATGCCATCTTGCGGTTACACTTGTCCGTTCAGTAGCGAGGCTCTGAAGATGACATACGGCATAATGAAATAGGCCACGATGTATCACGTCTAAATTGGTGTCAGCTCTTCTCTGAGCACACCGTATTTCCTAGAGTCTTGCTTGGGACAGAATGTGTAACTTTATGGCAAGTTAATAGGACTATCCTTTTAAATCCTCTCTCTGGGAGAGCTGCTGTAATAACAGAGGGACTGCTGATAGTCAGGAAGTCACCCATCTCCCTTCTAGGGCTATGGACAAATCACTTTGTTTTTCCTCCAATATTGATGACATGCCTTATTCACATAACTTACCCCACATGGAGGGTGAAGTCCCTGACAGATACTAGGCCCAAACAGCACACCCTGCAGCAGAGGAACAAAACAAACGTCCTCCAATCCGTGAAACGGACCCCACAGACGCCAATGAAATGAACAGAGATGACCCCAGTGTGACAATATGCAAGAGGCACGCATGCATTCAAGGATGTGCTCATGTCTCTCAAAGTCAAAAAGGTCAGGGGAGGGCTGGAGCGGACCCTCTGCTGCCCTCCCTCCGTCTCGCTGGCGTGTTGCATAACGGATCTCTACGGCCCGGTGCACCCGGGGGACTCGGAAACTGTATGTCATGATGATGTGGCTGGAGCGTCAGTCAGCGAGGGGGGCCAGGGGAACTGTATTCACTACTGGGGGTGTGTCATAACCTCTAACTTACTGGATGTGTGATGAACGTAAAGCAAGCAGTGGAGATACTGTATAATTACTGTATGAGTGCAGTGGCACAGGAAAGGTTGCTTTATAGCACTACAGACTTGTCAGTGAGTGACAATGAATTATTCACCAAAGAAATATAATATGGACAGTTCAACTGACCTAAATTAAGTCTTATCCTGGACTAAATAGCACTTTAATGAATATGTATGAAAGGATCCAGTCACAGACTCCGTAGTATAGACAAGGTTAACTAATGCTCATTAATTCTATTTTTATATTAGCAAAGCCAGAAATAAACCTAGGCCTACTCCATTTAGTCTAGCCTAGTTCTTAAATAGCCTACTTACATTCACATGTAAGATGTTTGTTACATCTGCTGTTGTTTTCAGCCTCTCTACCTGACCAGCTTTGCCAGAGATGGAATCTAACAGCTCTAACAAAATGCAGACACACACACACACACACACACACACAAATGCACCAAGTGCAGTTTGTGCAGACATGGTAAACCCCTTGGAGTGTACACAGAGCTCTCTCTGGCCCTATGAATAATGCAGAGTGCTTGAGAGAGCCTGTTAGATACTGTGTGCTGCGTTATCAAGAAGCCACTGCGAGAAAGAGAGAGACATCAAGTTAGACACTGGAGTAATAAAATAAAATTTAAAAAAATACTATCCACGCCTTAATTTGGATGCATTGTATTAGCTCCACCTCTGTCCCACCCATCCAACTTACGGCTGTAGTTAGCACAGCAAAGACGTACATCTTCACAGCTTGACTGGCCCTGCATTTTAAATTCTTATTATTTACAAAGGAATGGTTATTCTGGTTGCACAGTATCTTATGACAGGTCAATAGCATAGCCCTAGTCTCGTTCACTCAACAATTGGAAGTCCAGCGAACTTCAGATTTGGATTTCGAGTTTTGAATGGAAATGGTGGCCTTCAGCGCTCGCAAAATTATTATTTTTTAAACGCAACAACTTCAAAGATTTCACTGAGTTACAGATAAGGAAATAAGTCAATTGAAATGAATGAATTAGGCCCTAATCTATGGATTTCACATGACTGGAAATACATATGCATCTATTGACCACAGATATCTTTAAAAAAAAGTTAGGGGCGTGGATCAGAAAACCGTCAGTATCTGGTGTGACCACCATTTTCCTCATGCAGCATGACATCTCCTTCACATAGAGTTAAGCAGGCTGTTGATTGTTGCCTGTGGAATTTTATCCCACTCCTCTTCAATGGCTGTGCGAAGTTGCTGGATATTGGCGGGGACTGGCACACTTGGTCGTACACGTCAGCCACGAAGACAGTTGTGGAGATCCTGGGCTGGCGTGGTTACACGTGGTCATGAAGCTGGTTGGACATACTGACAAATTCCCTAAGGAGGAGGCAGCTTATAGTAGAGATATTAATATTAAATTCTCACTCTAAACAGCTCTGGTGGACATTCCTGCAGTCAGCGTGCCAATTGCACGCTCCCTCAAAACTTGAGACATCTGTGGCATTGTGTTGTGTGACAAAACTGCACATTTTAGAGTGGAATTGTATTGTCCCCAGCACCAGGTGTATCTGTGTAATGATCATGCTGTTTAATCAGCTTCTTGAAATGCCACACCTGTCATGTGGATGGATTATCTTGGCCAAGGAGAAATGCTTACTAACAGGGAGGTAAACAAATTTGTGCATAAAATGAGAAACTTTCTGGGATTCTTTTATTTCAGGTCATGAAACATGGGACCAACACTTTACATTTTGAGTTTATATTTTTGTTCAGTGTCTAACTAAACACAAGATAGTTCATCTGTGTCGATTTCAATGGGAGCATATTAAGCATAGTAGGCAGACCCAAGCACAAGCTAGCGATATCCTTGGCGTGTTCTAGCATGTATTTGCATATTCCCGTTATGTTGGGCATACACTACACAATTGCGCCACGTTTTGCCATCCCAGACACATTGGGGTGAAATCTTCTGGACTAGTTTGAGGGGGAGGGTCAAGGACGCACCGATGACGGCTGTTCCGTTCTCCAGACTCAAGTCAGATGTTCCGAAAATCTTCTGACATGTTAGAAATGTGGTTTGTGCATCTTGTTTTATGCGCATTGCTATGACACGATTGGGCAAGGACAGCTGCCAATAGCCAATGAGCACTCAGCATGTGAGACCAAAACAATGGTGAAGAGAAAAGCAACAACATGAACCGTGTGGACCAAGGTGATGAAAGATTGGAAGAGCTGTAGAGAGAACGCAGCTGCCTTCTCAATATTAAAAGTCTTCTATTACCTCCAATTCCCTCTGTACAATACAAAGTCCATATAGTCCACGTCTGCCCAACAATTTGCGGGTCCATATCCTGCGCCTCTGCTCTTTTTTGATGTTTCTGCACACTAATAAAGCAGCTCGCTGTTTGCGTGTAAACATATATTTTATCCCCCCATACGACAGAAGAGCAGGATCAGGATCAACTAGTGAATCATCGTGTAATGTGAGCACCCACGTCCTGGGGTTGAGGATGGATGCAATTAAAGATTTGGGACCAGGAAATCGGGAAATGTGAGCACGTCAAAGTTGTTAGAAGTTGTGTAGTGTATGCCCAACATTAGGGAACACCTCTGAAGTGAATGTAAGCAATAATTCAATTCGTCCCAAGTTGCACTCCTTGTAACACAATTTTTGTATAAAAAAAAACTAAAAAAAAATAAATAAAAAAAACTTAGTGCACTCTGTTTGTAACAGACGTAGTTCTGGGAACAGAAAACTAATCAAGATCTTGATTTTCTTTGACAATATCTGCAGAATGTCGGCCCAGTTCAATCTCGCTCCATACTCTCCCACTGCCGGCCACTGGGCTTCCTCTCAACATATTTGGTGGGGAGTGGAAATTCCAACCGTATGCTTCAGATTTATACATCCGGTGAAACATCTGGCTCCTTGTTCTGTGGTAGAGGCATTCCCTTGTGTTTTGTTTTTTTTTCTTCTTGTTTTTCCTACAGTGTCAGACAATGTTTTAGTAGCCTATGTAGTATTCGTTTTGTATTGGAAGTCTCTTAAACTCCATCCATGCGGAATCTTGATAAGTGGCAATGCGTCATTAGTTCCCATCTAGACTCTGCCGTACTCCACCCCTTTTCATCTTCTTTCTGAAAGGAGATCTTCCCCAGGCTTTCAAACAGTACAGTAGAAGCCTGGGCTTTCAAGGCTAGCATAGCCCTAACCAGGCTATGGTTCGGGCAGACGACTCCGCACAAATAAATACACCATAGCCAGTCAGTACTTGACAATAGTATGTTACGCTTGCCTGAGTGTGCATACCAGTACATATACCAGAGGGATATAACAGAAAATGCCCATCATCCTCCTTCACAGATAATGAAACAAATAAGATAGGTTTTGAACACTGTGACAGATGCATGTTCAGCCAACTGGAGCACAAGGCTGACCAGTTTTGACCCAGCGGACAGCACTCTTGCTTTGTTCAGAACAAGCAGTGTACCAGTCATGCCAACCAAACAGATGGTGGTCTAATTTCACAGGCGCCCAGCGTTTTCTTATGGGGTACCTACTCCAGTTGAACCATCAGTGGGCTGAAGGTTAATTGCCATGTAGAGAACAATTCAGTCAAGGGTTACGCAAACAGATCTGCCTGTTTCCACCCTATGCAGGCATAACAGCAGGAGGCACTGTTGATCAACAGTGGTGCAACAAGACAGCAGGACAACACCTGCCCTGCTAGCTGGCCTCCAGGCGTTAATGCGTTTAGCGCAGCGGATGGGCCTGCTGCCATATGGACCTGATTACAGCCTGGTAGACATGACGAGATGAAGCTACATTGCATTAGATCACATTGGTCATCCGCTTGGCAGAGAGTATATGTTTTATTGTCACTTACACCAGATAGGTGCAGTAAAATGTGTTGTTTACAGGGGCAGCCATAGTAGTATGGCCCCTTGGAGCAAATTACAGTTAAGTGCTTTGCTCAAGACCACAGACAGATTTTCCCCTTGTCGGGTCGGGTATTCGAACCAGCCACCTTTCAGTTACTGGCCCAACGCTAGGATAGGCTAACACCTATGCTACCTGCTGCACTAACCATTCATTAATCAGATTCATAAGGACTTCAATAAAGCCATGTTATCCATGTAAAACAAGGCGACAATACCATGGCAGTGTGGTTTTAAATTAATTTAACTATCATTCAGCTATTCATCCAGAAGACTGAAGTCCATCCTGTGGCCAGTGCTGCTTCGCCACAGCTCCCTGTAGAGAACTTCCCTTCCCCCGATCCCTGTCCAAGGTGACAGTGTAACAGCCAGGACCTTGACAGAGCCATGGCTGCCAAAGTAGGGCCAATCAGGGCAGGAGATAACTAATGCAGTCTGACATGGGATTTTGAGAAGAGGCTTTGAGCAGTGTCAATGCCACCCTGTCTGGTTGGGCGGAAAAAGAACAGCCTAGAGCCCTAGGACCAGAGCAAGACTACGAGACAGTCAGGGGTCAGGTATAACCAAAAGGGATCTCCAAGGACCAAAATAATATACACTTCAGATGGGTACTCACAGCAGAATATGAGTTGCAGTATAATAAAAAGCAACACTAGAGCTAGGTTTGGCAGATAAATATATTCAAACCCTTTGACTACTGCTGTACATTAAGCAGCAGCTGCAGGAGAAGCACCTCCAAGGTTAACAGCTTCCGTGTCTGAAACCAGATTCTTCTTGGTCATTGACACCATAGAGGCTGAACTTGTCTCAACTTCAAGTTGGAATACTTCAGCCCACGAGAGAGCTGGCCATCATGTTCTCAGTGAGGCTTCTAAAAATGAGCCTCTGCGATGAGCACACCCACACTATATTCCATAGAGAAATAGAAATCCTCTGCTAGCAATGGGAGAGCTGTCAAGAGGGCTGGAGGGATCCTAAAATAACAGCCATGACACAGCCGATTCCAGCCGCTTGAGCCTAAACAGCCTTGGACAGGGCCAATCAGACCAAAATAATTAATCCCTTCATGGGAGGGCCAGTCAGCCAGAGCAATCACAGCCCTGTTTCAAAATAAATAACAGAAACTTTATTTTATTTTTTAAATCTGCATGCTGTGGTTTGGTATGAAGGGCAATACAAAGCAATATTTTATTAGCTAGGAGGTCTGGCAGGCACAGTCGGACATAATCTGAAGCAACTACAGGGTGTTAGTACATGTGCACCCCTATAAGCTAATCAATACTTGGGTTTTAAGCAGAATTAATGCCACCATGCTATGGGGGAAGGCAACAACACTAAATTAGTTAACCCTAGTTCTTCCTCACTAAACTTGATACTGGGTGCTTAGCACAATTTCCATTTGGAGATTTACGGGCACAGCCACAGAACATTCACACTTGTCACCCTATTGCAGATTCAGTCTTCCCAGCCTGGTGCAGGTCTACAATTTTGTTTCTGGTGTCCTTTGACAGCTCTTTGGTCTTGGCCATAGTGGAGTTTGGAGTGTGACTGTTTGAGGTTGTGGACAGGTGTCTTTTATACTGATAACAAGTTCAAACAGGTGCCATTAATACAGGTAACGAGTGGAGGACAGAGGAGCCTCTTAAAGAAGAAGTTACAGGTCTGTGAGAGCCAGAAATCTTGCTTGTTTGTAGGTGACCAAATACTTATTTTCCACCATAATTTGCAAATAAATTCAATAAAAATCCTACAATGTGATTTTCTGGATTTTTTTCTCTCATTTTGTCTGTCATAGTTGAAGTGTACCTATGATGAAAATTACAGGCCTCTCTTTTTAAGTGGGAGAACTTGCACAATTCGTGGTTGACTAAATACTTTTTGCCCTGTGTGTGTGTGTGTGTGTGTGTGTGTGTGTGTGTGTGTGTGTGTGTGTGTGTGTGTGTGTGTGTGTGTGATATATCAGCCAGTCGTGGTGGGAGGAGTTATTCATATGCATTAGTACAGTCAGTTCATGAATCTAAAGGTGACTGCACATACTGTAGTATTGAACCACCCAACAGCCCTGTACGGTTGTGCAGTAGCACACAGAACAGCTAGTTCCTCATGCATCACATGGGAATGAGTGAAACTTACTCCTCAGCCTGAAGTTATGCTAGCGAATAGCTAGCTTGTCGCTGACTGGTGAGACGCTTCAGGGTGTTCACGTGTGCTAGATGGGCCAAATTGGGAGGAAGTGGTACTCCCTAAGCAAGCAGCGTGACATCCTTTACACTCGCAGTCTAGAAACACAGTGAAAAAAATAACATAAGAAATATATTGCAGGATGGACTGCACCATACCTTGCCCAGACCACTAAAGACTAACTGGCTGGCTGAGACATCAAGGCAAAAAGAGACCACTGTAGCTAAATAGGCTAAGGAACTGGCACTCATTTCTGCAGAGTAAATAAATCTCTCTAAACGTAGCCTAATATTTTGATTAAGAAATGGGGCATTTGCTGCCAAATTTGGCCAAAAGGTCAGACAATGTCTTCTGGACTTTCTGTTGAGGAAAGTAATGCTAAAAATGTAATGAGACAAAAATACACAAAATACAGGAAGTGGATCTGCAAGACCTTTGTGTCTCAGGGTCTGACGGATTCCAGTGTGTTTATTGGAAACAGGTTAATGCACTATGACAGGGCAGCAGCAGTAGCTAGCAGTCTTGCCAATTGCAAATCTGACAAAATTGAGAGGGGAAAAAAAAAAACAGTGCAGTCATCTTGACAGATTGCAGCTGTGGGAATAGGCTGACAGGTACAACACATGACACCTCAATAAACCAAGTAGGCAAGAGACACCAAGGAAACAGAGTGACCCTGGGAAGCCTATTCCTGGAGTGTGGGTAAAAGAGGGGAATGTTGAGAGGAGCACCTAGTGGGAACTGAAAGTCGCTGTGTAACGCTACATATCCCGCAGGAGGGAAGGGAAACTGTGCATTCTGCTCTCGGTTCTTATTTCCTTTGCACTAATGCGTGTCCCTGGCTTTCCAGCTGGCCTTCTGTAAATTGTTTGAACAGTGATGCCAGTGCAAGTTAGCAGTGTGCCTATATGTAATGGTCCTGTCCTGTACATGTTTCTATTAGATGTCCCATCAATGGACCCACATTCACACCCAGAAAAGACTTTGAAGCAGCAGTAGCCTAAACTGGCTCCAGGTCATCTACAAGTCCATGCTAGGTAAAGCTCCGCCTTATCTCACTTCACTGGTCAAGATGGCAACACCCATCCGTAGCACTCGCTCCAGCAGGTGTATCTCACTGATCATCCCTAAAGCCAACACCTCATTTGGCCGCCTTTCGTTCCAGTTCTCTGCTGCCTGTGACTGTAACGAATTGCAAAAATCGCTGAAGTTAGAGACTTATCTCCCTCACCAACTTCAAACATCTGCTATCTGAGCAGCTAACCGATCACTGCAGCTGTACATAGTCTATCGGTAAATATCCCACCCATTTTTACCTACCTCATCCCCATACTGTTTTTATATATTTACTTTTCTGCTCTTTTGCACACCAATATCTCTCCCTGTACATGACCATTTATCACTCCAGTGTTAATCTGCAAAATTGTAATTATTCACCTACCTCCTCATGCCTTTTGCACACAATGTATATAGACTCCCCTTTTTTTCCTACTGTGTTATTGACTTGTTAATTGTTTACTCCATGTGTTACTCTGTGTTGTCTGTTCACACTGCTATGCTTTATCTTGGCCAGGTCGCAGTTGCAAATGAGAACTTGTTCTCAACTAGCCTACCTGGTTAAATAAAGGTGAAATAAAATTAAAATAAATAAAAAAACAGAAAATTTGAGCAAGTTCTAATCTAGCCTAGTTTTGATACCTTGGAGCTTTCAGTTTAATAGCATTCTTAAGGTTAACTGGCCAACTCCCCTGCCTGAGGTAACAAAATCAGTGTATATAATTTATTCTCCAGAAGAGGGGAAGAATAGCAATGGAGATGTCACATCCAGAAGAATATTTATCACCATCATTAAAAAACAAGACCTCACGTCACACCTGCCCCAAAGACCAGAACACAATCATATGGTCCTCTGTCCTCCCACCCAGTTAGTAGAGTTCAGTGATCACAAGAGGTGCCCTTGAAGGATGTTTTCTAACCAGCAAGCTTGAAATCTTTATCATCATAGCCAGCCAACTCAAATGTGAATCACTCCAACATGGTAGTGTTGAGTTCCGGCCTGAATTACAGTTCTCTGAACAGGATAGTGACTAAGGACCTGACCACTGTCCTGATGTGAACTGGCATTAGTCCAAGTGGTTACATGAGCTTCAAGGACTGAGGACCGTGGCACTAAAAATGCCTCTTCATGAGGTCTCTAATAACCAGTCACCAAACCACAATGACTAGCTCAGACAAATGGAATGCAATGCCTTCTTAACTAGAACCAATGTCAAGCCACAGCTTATTTATTGTCGAGACAGAGCTGTATTCAGACTCAGTGGACAGGGCTCTAAACAAGCCTCAAAGCTCATCTCCCTCACTCTACCTAACCTTGGTGACAGGCAAAGGTTCTGAAAGGAGACCGAGGCTATTGAATATTTAATCAGAGTATTCTAGTCACCTCAAGCCAGCCACTACCCTCGAGTGAACTGAAGACTGGTCTTTCAAGATAAGAGCGCCGG
Source organism: Oncorhynchus tshawytscha (assembly GCF_018296145.1). Lineage (NCBI taxonomy): Eukaryota > Metazoa > Chordata > Actinopteri > Salmoniformes > Salmonidae > Oncorhynchus > Oncorhynchus tshawytscha. Next base: position 66,016,804 of record NC_056434.1, read on the forward strand.
GCTAAAAACAACCACAAACTAGGCTAGAATGACTTCACACACTTCCCAAAATTAGTCTTGGAATGTGAAGAGGGCAGCAATAGCAATCACATTTGCTTGATGATCACTGATGCATCAACATGGATTTCATGAATACAGTACAATTACAAGTTTGAATTCCATCAGTCTGAAATGTGGTACTTCTTTCAGGAACAGGTCACAATAAAAATGCATAAAACAGGTATGTTCTACAAGAATAAATCTCGAAGGGACTTACACCCATTTGTGTGGGATGTTAGTGCAGGCTACTTATTGTTTTTAGTTTGATTAAGTAAAAGCATATTATCTTGCTGTGCGTTTCTGATGAAAATAATTAGATACAGTAGGCTAGATATAGTCCAACTGAGCTGTCATTTGGATAACTAGGCTCAAAGTATAGGGTTGACATTTAGTCCACTTACATGAAGAGCCCTTATACACTACATATACAAAAGTATGTGGATACTACTTCAAAATTTGTGGAGTTGGCTATTTCAGGCACACCTGTTGCTGACAAGTGTATAAAATCGAGCACACAGACATGCAACCTCAATAGACAAACATTGACAGTAGAATGAGCTCTTCAGTAAGACCAGTGACTTTCAACATGGCACTGTCATCAGATGTCACCTTTCCAACAAGTCAGTTCGTCAAAGTTCTGCACTGCTAACGCTGCCCCGGTCAACTCTAAGTGCTGTTATTGTGAAGTAGAAACGTCTAGGAGCAACAACGGCTCTGCAGCGAAGTGGTAGGTCACACAAGCTCGCAGAACGGGACCACAGAGTGCTGAAGCGCTTAAAAACAGTATGTCCTCGGTTGCAACACTCAATACTGAGTTTCAAACCGCCTCTGGAAGCAACGTCAGCATAAGAACTGTTTCGTCAGGAGCTTCATGAAATAGTTTCCATGGCCAAGCAGCCACACAGAAGGCTAAGATCACCATGCACAATGCCAAGTATCGGCTAGAGTGGTGTAAAGCTCTCCAGCCATCTGGAGTGATGAATCACGCTTCACCATCTGGAAGTCCGATGGACGAATCTGGGTTTGACTGATGCCAGTAGAACGCCAACTGTGTGCTCCAATGCATAGTGCCAACTGTAAAAGTATGGAGGAGGAATAATGGTCTGGGGCTGTTTTTCATGGTTCAGGCCCCTTAGTTCAAGTGAATGGAAATCCTAACGCTGCAGCATACAAAGACACTCTAGACGATTCTTTGTTTCCGACCTTGTGGCACTTTGGGGAAGTGCCTTTCCTGTTTCAGCATGACGATGCCCCTGTGCACAAAGTGAGGTCCATACAGAAATGGTTTGTTGAGATTGGTGTGGAAGAACTTGACTGACCTGCACCGAGACCTGACCTCAACCCCATCGAACACCTTTGGGAGGAATTGGGACGCCGACTGTGAGCCAGGGCTAATCGCCTGTGCTCACTAATGCTCATGGCTGAGTGGAAGCAAGTCCCTGCAGCAATGTTCCAACATCTAGTGGAAAGCCTTCCCAGAAGAGTAGAGGCTGTTCTAGCAGCAAAGAGGGGATCAACTCCATATTAATGCCTAAGATTTTGCAATGAAATGTTCGATGAGCAGGTGTCCACAAACTTTTGGGTCATGTAGTGTATAATAAGGGGATTATAAAGTATTCACTTGGAAGACACAGTAATCCCATAAGTAATGTGGGCATACCCATAAGTCTTAAGATACAACTCAAAGCACCATCCTCAGATAAAAGCATATCAACAGCTCTGTGCCTACGGTATGTACATCGTTCCACACCCACCCCAAGCAGTTCCACTCCTAACTTTAGTTGTCTTTTGTTATCCAGTAAAACCTGTGTGACCGGAGGCAGAGGGATAACTGTTTCATATAATTTAAAATGTATTCACAGTGAAATGTCCCTCCTATAACCTAATCAAAAGGTGCAGGCGTAATGTGATTACAATCTTGAAATATGAATATGTCCTCATGTCAGCCTGCCTGGAGTGGAAGCTTGAATTAAAGTATGTTTGTTAAATACACATTTGTATTCTTGAACCCCCAATCTTCCACAACACAGTAATGAGATTAGTGTACTGGCTGGATAAATGTAGGTTGCCTATTAGACTTCCATGGTGCAAACGTTTCTTACCTTCGAAATGGTCTGCCCATTTTTTTGTCCGATTCCGAGCTAGATGGTACACAAGGCTCAGGAACCCCTTCCCCTCTCTTGTGACAGTAGTTTAAATCCGGACTGCTGTCCAGCAATGTGTTGGTGGAAGAGCTGTCATGGTCCACGGTGAGCGAGTTATTTCGCTTTCGCATCACTGAAATGTAAAAGCACAATGTGAAAGAAAAGCGACAAAGAAGGTGAAACACCGTCTATCACTATTGCATTTGATTTGACAGCAATACTAGGCAGCGCCGGTGATGTAGTTTGGCAACGAATTCTCGGTAAGAAGCCGGGTAAAGATGAGGTCAGGGTGCCGTTGTTTTCTCCCCCAGCACCGCTGACTATCAGCACTTTTACTAGCTACATTGTTTGTAGAAGTCCGATATCTGCAGAGACCAGCTGATCAAATCAACCTTTCCCCTGGGTTCCCATTTAAGCCAATCAGAGCAGACCAGTACGCCATCTTTTTAAAGGAAATGTAGCTACAAAGCTAGTTCGCCATTTAGAGCTAGCTAGCAACTTTTCAAAACACACCACCTCAGTTATCTAGCTAGTAACTAACTACACAGTATTGCAGAATAAACCCCCATATATTCCAACATTGAACTAGCTAACATATTAACTGTGACATCTAAACTATCTCCACCAGCTAACCTAAATTGACAGCAAGTGGTTTCGCGTTAAACACTAGCTAGCTAAGCAACACAACGTGATGTTTGTTGTTGTATTCGAATGTAAATACTATTTATGGTTTTAATAAAATGAAAATGATAAAAATACAATACCTTTGTTATTATTGTTTTATTAAACTGACAACATGACAAGCGAGGACACCGGTAATGTGCTGTCCGCCAGCGGTGACAGCAGCAGGTGTGGTGGGTTGGTACAATTTGTCTTTCATCGGTACCCATAGTTTCCGCCTATGTGATCATAACAAAGCATTTTGCCGCGAAAACTCAGTCGCTGTCCGACAGTAGCTATTCACATCATTCTAGATACGGTGAAATAATTACAGGATAATCACTCATTTAATGCGAGTGTAAGGTTTAGCCTACTGTTAAGTCTAACTTGATATACGGCATCCTATTAATTTATAACAATATTTACCAAGAGAGATGTTTTGTGAAAAGGCAATCGAAATAATCAGAGAACTTCACCGGATGGGCGATGGTCAACTGCCTGCATTCAATGTAAGTGGCACATTCAGCAGGTTATAAAATATACTGGATTTGTAGCCATTAGTGCAGATGGAATTGCTAACTAGTTAGATTGTTAGTTTACTCTAGCGATGCAGGAGTCAACACTGTCTTGACACGTGATACCTAGTACACCCAACTGCCACACATAACATATACTATTAATGGCTTAGCTATATCAACCTCATTAGGGCTGCACAATTAATCGCATTTTCATCGCTATTGCTATATGGACATGTGCAAGAGGCTGCATATTTTTTTTTTACGCCATGAATGTAAATTCTAATGTAATAAGGGTCCCCTGAGAAACTCTAACCAACACTTTGTTTATATTCTGTCACAACAACGTATACGGTACCTGGCTTTTTCATTCGTTGTCATGCCAAACAACACCAACCATATTATTTAAATACTACTTTTATTTATATGATTCCAACAGTACAGTGTTTTGATCTAAATCGCAAGTAAAATCTCTATCGCAATATTTGGTTAAAAAACAAATTGCAAGTAAATGATTTGCCCATATGGTGCAGCCCTATTCCTTGCCCTGCTCTTCTGACTTGGGGTTCTTGAGAGCTAATATCAACCTAGCCAGCCATCACTAGAATGCGTTTCACTCAGTAATAGCTAACATCAACGTAGCCAGATTATGAATACAAAGTGAAGACGTTTAGATCAGTTTGATTGTTAGCAATTTGGTTATAATGCCACTGACTACATGGTCATTTGACTTTTATTACTGCTCACTAACTGACACCTTCTTTGCATATATGCTCTCTGCAGGAAGATGGTATTCGTCAGGTGCTGGAGGAGATGAAAGCATTATATGAGCAGAATCAAAGTGATGTGTGAGTTAAGACATTAAACATTGTCACACATTGACATTCTCTTATATTTGAATGTGTCTCTTTCCCATCGAGTTCTGAAATAATTACCTTGTGGGTTTTAACAAATACGTTTTATTTCACACACTTTAAAGCAATGAAGCCAAGTCTGAGGGAAAAAGTGAGCTGATTCCAACCATCAAGTTCCGTCACTGCTGTCTGCTGAGAAACCAACGTTGCATCGCTGCCTACCTGTGAGTGCCTGATGTGATGAGTTGATTTTGAGCTCATCATCACTACTAATGTTTTTGTTGACAGTTACACTGACCATATCATAGTTTCTTAGGATAGGACAACATCATTGCTAATTTCCTCTCCTCAGCTATGACAGGCTCCTCCGCATTCGGACTTTGAGGTGGGAGTACGGAAGTGTGTTGCCCACAAACATCCGCTTCCACATGTGTGCAGAAGAGGTATGTTTCTTTCTTTCAAAGGCAAGAAACAAATTGGACAGAAGATGGCAGGGTGATGGCATCTGACTCTTAAAATGTCATGTTTCATTTTGAATAGTTGGAATGGTTTAACCAGTACAAGAAGTCACTGGCTACCTTCATGAGGTCACTTGGAGGAGAGGAAGGACTTGACATAACACAGGACATGAAGCCTCCAAAGAGTTTGTACATTGAGGTAAGATACACAAGGGAACTGCATGCCCGCAAGGACCTGACCAGAGACTAAATGAATGTAGGTAGGGGCCACTTGTGCCATTAGTCATCAACTGTATCAATTAATTCAAACTGCAGCACATAGAGCCTTGACTATTAGGTGCTCCTTCCTTTGGTCTTCATTTAGATATTTTTACATATTGGTCATGTTATATTGACTTTACCCTCTTGCCATTTAGTTTTTCTCACCATGTATTTCTCTCCATAGGTGCGCTGTTTAAAAGATCATGGCGAGTTTGAAATAGATGACGGGACCATCATTCTTCTGAAGAAAAACAGTCAGGTATAAAAAAAAAAGAAAAAGTATTATATGTGAAAACCATCACTATACTTGCACATTGTGTAAAGAATTGAACATGAGTCACTCTTCTGTCTCCGCAGCACTTCCTGCCACGATGGAAGTGTGAGCAGTTGATTCGCCAGGGGGTCTTGGAGCACATCATGTCTTGAATCAAATGCCAGAACTATATTACCTTTTTTTTCAGCAGAGGATTATCCATTTAAGTGAGACAATGCATAAGGTGATGCTATTTTGAAAAAGATCTTTAAAACAATAATTCATTCAAATATACTTATCTGTAGGTGATTTATTACTTGGTCAGTTTTGTTTTACTTTAATTGTGGAGTGACTGTAGTGCATAACAAATCCATAACTTGCATGTTAGTGTTTTTACAATAATTACCTACTTACATTGTTCGATTGACAAAACATTGTCGCAACAATCTTTTTTAGTACTCAAATAGTTTAGGAATTAAAAGGTTTGACTGTACAGCAGTGCATGAGGATTGAACATTGTGCAGATGTGTATCAAAACTTTACATTTGTAAATACTGTGCTTTTGGTTGGTCATTTAAAATACCACAAAGAACACTTCATTAAAAGTTGCTAAACCCTTTCTTTGATTCATTTTGTGATTAAATTAGGATTCAGCCTTTCGCATACAGTACCATTCATCTCATACAGTCTGACAGACTTAACGTTAAGTTCAGTACCTTGAGTGTGTTTGATGATCAAACTGGAATGTTATACCATTGGTCCCATTATACATCTAATCGACTCTCAGACCTACCAACACAGCATGATGCTGGAGGATAGTCTGTAACCTAACGTACTGCCTGCCTCTGCAGAGACAGAAAAAAATACTTAATGTGAACTTTGATTGACCTTCACAAAAAATGAGTCTTGCGTTAACCTCAATAAAAAATATATATACACAAAAAATAACGTACATGCATAATACCCTGGTGGCTGAAAACACTTAAGTCTTGTGCTGTTCCACTTACCCAAATAACTTGTGCTAATTGTGTGCAATCAAACCCACCATCCCAAGAGTGAGTTGTGACACAGTGATTTTGTTATGGATCTTACATAATCATTGTGGACCACCTGCCACATTACGCATCAATGTTTCATTGGGATGGTCATCCAATAATAAGGTTAAGGGAAGGAAACTTAAGAGGTCTTTCACAGTTGTCAATGTCTTTTGGGGAGTAGCGTTGTTCTGAGTAGCAGGGAACTGCTACGCAGAGAGGGAGGCAGGGGCGATCTTACGAAGGAGCTTGTTGAGGGCTGTAATCTTCTCCTCTAAGACAAAGTTCTTTTTCTCTGCACTCTTCTGTCGCTGCTCAGTGACCTGCAGTGCCTTCATCAGCTGGGAGTTCTCCACATACAGGTCCTTCAGCATGATGTCTGACTTGGCATTCTTCGCCAGCTGTGGGTGGGACAGGGACAATGAAATACAGTCAGCTTTTCAGGGCATGTTTCTCTGCCGTTTGTCTTGTATGAATGGTAAACTGACCTGCTCCTTCAGCTGGTTGACCTTCTCCTGTAGCATCTTGCGCACACTCCTCAGCTTGGTCTCCACCCCCTCCATCCCCTCCTGCATGTTCACGATCACCTTCTCATATTGCTCCTGAGCAGAAACAGAGAGCCAGCACTTACAGCACGTAAAAGTTGGAAGTTTACATACACCCTAGCCAAATACATTCAAACTCAGTTTTTCACAATTCCTGACATTTAATCCGAGTAAAAATCCCTTGTTTTAGGTCATTTAGGATCACCACTTTATTTTAAGAATGTGAAATGTCAGAATAATAGTAAAGCGAATTATTTCTTTCAGCTTTTATTTCTTTCATCACATTCCCAGTGGGTCAGAAGTTTACATACACTCAATTAGTATTTGGTAGCATTGCCTTTAAATTGTTTAACTTGGGTCAAACGTTTTGGGTAGCCTTCCACCAGCTTCCCAGAATAAGTTGGGTGAATTTTGGCCAATTCCTCCTGACAGAGCGTGTGTAACTGAGTCAGGTTTGTAGGCCTCCTTGCTCGCACATGCTTTTTTAGTTCTGCCCACAAATGTTCTACAGGACTGAGGTCAGGTCTTTGTGATGGCCACTCCAATACCTTGACTTTGTTGTCCTTAAGCCATTTTGCCACAACTTTGGAAGTATGCTTGTGGTCATTGTCTATTTGGAAGACCCATTTGCGACCAAGCTTTAACTTCCTGACTGATGTCTTGAGATGTTGTTTCAATATATCCACATAGTTTCCCTCCCTCATGAAGCCATCTATTTTGTGAAGTGCACCAGTCCTTCCTGCAGCAAAGCACCCCCACAACATGATGCTGCCACCCCCGTGCTTCATGGTTGGGGTTCTTCGGCTTGCCAGCCTCCCCCTTTTTCCTCAAAACATAATGATGGTATTTATGGCGAAACAGTTACATTTTTTTTCTCCATCAGACCAGAGGACATTTTCTCCAAAAAGTATGATCTTTGTCCCCATGTGCAGTTGCAAACCGTAGTCTGGCTTTTTTTGTGGAGGTTTTGGAGCAGTGGCTTCTTCCTTGCTGAGCGGCCTTTCAGGATATATCGATATAGGACTCGTTTTACTGTGAATATAGATATTTTTGTACCTATTTCCTACAGCATCTTCACAAGGTCCTTTGCTGTTGTTCTGGCATTGATTTGCACTTTTCGCACCAAAGTACATTCATCTATAGGAGACGGAACGAGTCTCCTTCCTGAGCGGTATGACGGCTGCGTGGTCCCATGGTGTTTATACTTGCATACTATTGTTTGTACAGATGAAAGTGGTACCTTCAGGCATTTGGAAATTGCTCCCAAGTATGAACCAGTCTTGTGGAGGTCTACAATTATTTTCCTGAGGTCTTGGCTGGTTTCTTTTGATCTTCCCATGAGGTCAAGCAAAGAGGCACTGAGTTTGAAGGTAGGCCTTGAAATACATCTACAGGTACACCTCCAATTGACTCAAATTATGTCAATTAGCCTATCAGAAGCTTCTAAAGCCATGACATCATTTTCTGGAATTTTCCAAGCTGTTTAAATGCACAGTCAACTTTGTGTATGTAAACTTCTGACCCACTGGAATTGTGATACAGTGAATTATAAGTGAAATAATCTGTCTGTAAACAATTGTTGGAAAAATTACTTGTGTCATGCACAAAGTAGATGTCCTAACCAACTTGCCAAAACTATAGTTTGTTAACAAGAAATTTATGGAGGGGTTGAAAAACGAGTTTTAATGATTCCAACCTAAGTGTATGTAAACTTCTGACTTCAACTGTACATTTATTGATCATTTTTAGTTCTGTGTTAAACTATGGTTGATTCTTCTGAGAAGTCTGAAAGGGTGCAAATCATGCCTATTGAACTGTAACCAGTGGCTGGATTGGGTGCATCCTGTAGCGCAGTACACTACCTGCTGCAGGCCTATCTGGGTGCTGGCTTGCTGGGCCTGTGTGCGGAGGGTCTGCTGCAGCTTCTTCCCCCTGCGCTTCTCATCTGCCAGCTGGGCTTGAAAGTGTGCCAGCTGCTCCCTGGAACCCAGGCCTGCCTGCTCCCTCAACTGCTGCAGCTCCCGGACATGCTGAGCCTGGGCTAGTGTCAAGGCTGTGTCCACCATCAGTGCCTGCACCATAAAACAGTATGCGTTTGAGAATCAACTACATTGTAGTCAGACTGTACAGTGAGCCACTAATAGCCTAGCACCCCAAACTATTCTTGCTCAAACTTGATCCCCTCAAACACACTGATAGACTCAATAGGGCATAGGAATAGAGTTTGGAAATGTTCATGAAATGAAATTCTGCAAGCCTGGATTAGTGCACATTTGTACCATGGTGTTAGTTGCTCAATTTGAGTTTCAATGGGCAAACCTGCATTCAGTTTAGAATGATATTTATCAATTATTTGACCAAAATGTCTGAAGTAGTCACCTGATCCTGTGCCTCTGCCCTGGCAGTCTCCAGCTGTGTCTGTTTGTTCTTTAGAGTCAGGCACTCCTCGGTCAGACTCTGAACCTCCACATCCTGGCCCTGCAGCTGATACACCTGAAGGAAACAAAGCACAACAACCACTTAAAAAATAATTCACCTTGAAAATAAAGCATTGCATGCAAGCATCAGTGACCGCATTTGCAGACTAACAGTAAGATTTAACTCAACAGAGTGCACATTCAAGGATCAGCCCAAAAGCTTCATTATTTGAAGAGGTCTGAAAAAATAATGGGCCTATTTTCATGGAATTCTACGTCATTTGGCAGATTAGAGTCTTCTCTTTTTAGCAGTAGATATTTGATTTCCAAACTGTGTTTTCCAGTGATTGTATTTTGAAATAGAAGGCCAATTTTACCTGCTGTTCACTGAAAGCCGCAACTCAACAATTAGCTGATATTGGGCTCCCGAGTGGCACAGCTGTCTAAGGCACTGCATCTCAGTGCTAGAGGTGTCACTACCGACGCCCTGGTTCGAATCCAGGCTGTATCACAACCGGCAGTGATTGGGAGTCCCATAGTGCGGCGCACAATTGGGCCAGCGTCATCCGGGTTTGGGCCAGCGTCATCCGTGTTTGGCTGTCATTGTAAATAATAATTTGTTCATAACTGACTTGCCAGGTTAAATAAAAATAAATAAAATAAAACATATTTGCCACGCACTGCCCAAGTTGCAGGCTGTAGTTGGTTATGCACTGCGTTTATGCTTAAAAACAATCCACCACAGCTATTTTTTTAAAGAAGCTAGCTATTGATCCTCTATGGCTAAATTATAGTATCTGGTGTAGTATTTAGAATTTGATCTATTTATGTACAAACAAGAAATACTACATACTGAACAAAAATATAAACGTAAAGTGTTGTTTCCATGTTTGATGAGCTGAAATAAAAGATCCCAGAAATGTTCCATATACACAAAAAAACGTTCAAATTTTGTCCACAAATTGGTTTACATCCCTATTCGTGAACATTTCTCCTTTGCCAAGATATGCCACAACGGTCAGGTGGATGGATTAAGTTGAATAAACAGCATGATCATTACACAGGTGCACCTTGTACTGGGGACAATAAAAGGCAGCTCCTAAATGTGCAGTTTTGTCACACAACACAATGCCACAGATGTCTCAAGTTTTGAGAGTGTGTGCAATTGGCATGCTGACTGCAGCAATGTCCACCAGAGCCATTGCCAGAGAATGTTCATTTCTTTACCATAAGCTGCCTCCAACGTCGTTTTAGAGAATTTGACAGTACGTCCAACCGGCCTCACAAACAAAGACCAAGTGGGAACCACGCCAGCCCAGGACCTCCACATCCGACTTCTTCACTTGAGGGATCGTCTGAGACCAGCTACCCGAACAGCTGATAAAACTGGGTTTGCACAACCGAAGAATTGCTGCGCAAACTGTCTGACATCGTCTCAGGGAAGCTCATCTGCGTGCTCGTCGTCTTCACCAGGGTCTTGACCTGACAGCAGTTCGGCGTCGTAACCGACTTCAGTGGGCAAATGCTCACTGGCCATCGTCACATTGGAGAAGTGTGCTCTTCACGGATGAATCCTGGTTTCAACTGTACTGGCATAAAGAGTGTATGGCGTCGTGTGGGTGAGCCGTTTCCTGATGTCAATGTGGTGAACAGAATTGAATTTTATCGACGGCTGTTTGAATGCACAGAGATACCGTGATGAGATCCTGAGGTCTATTGTCGTACCATTCATCCACCGCCATCACCTCATGTTTCAGCATGATAATGCACGGCCCCATGTCGCAAGGATCTATACACAATTCCTGGAAGCTCAAAATGTCCCAATTCTCCCATGGCCTGTATACTCGCCAGACATGTCACCCATTGAGCTGTTTGGGATGCTCTGGATCGATGTGTACGGCAGCGTGTTCCAGTTTCCGCCAATATCTAGCAATTTCACACAGCCATTGAAGAGGACTGGTTTTCTGATACATGCCCCATATATTTTTTTTAAGGTATCTGACCAACAGATGCATATCTGTTCATGTCTACATTTGACACTTAAATGCGACTTCTGCTATCAGAATAAGATAGCATTGAAAAGACGGTCTAGTCCCTTTGTGGTCTGATTGGGTGACCAATTGTGGTCTGAAGTGGCTGACCACTTCAGGTGGTGGTCAGGGATGCATTGTGTGCATATTTCTCTTCAGTCTGGATGAAATCAGGCTACCGAAAGCCAAGCAGTGGGTGACTTTATCACACGTTCCTCCCATAAGTCTCCAGAAAACTTGTGTTTTGGGACTGAGGCACCTTTTCGTTCTAAAATTGGAGGAAATACGTTCCTAGTGTGTGAGGAACGTGTTTCTAGGCTTCATAAATGCTAATATTTAGAAAAAACATTTTTATGCTTACCCATTTGCCACCCCTTAGAAAGCGTTGCTTTCTAGCCTGCTGGCTAGCTACAGAGATTAGCTGGCTAGTTAGCTACATTAGTTAGCTAGAGACGGCCTCTGTATTCCCAGTCATGTGAAATCCATAGATTAGGGCCTAATTCATTCATTTCAATTTATTGATTTCCTTATATGAACTGTAACTCAGTAAAAATCAGAGAAAGTTTTGCATGTTGCGTTTATATTTTTGTCCAGTGTAATTTTGGCAAAATATATTCCAATTTACAAGGGGCTGCTGCAACACCTCCAGCACCCCTACATCCCGTGGCTATGGCTTTAAGAGCAAGTAACGTAGCTCTACCCTGTGGAGCAGCTCCTGGTTTTGGAGGCGCAGGCTCTGGCACTCCTTTTGTAAGGCCATAGTGGCCTCCTCCTCATGTTGTTTCTGGGCCAGACGCAGCTGCTCCTTCTCCCTGCTTAGCCTGCCCATGCTGGCCTCCAGCTCCTTTACCTGATGATCAGCAGACAACAATGAAGTCAGTCAAAGTGCTAATGTATCACAACACTTCATTAAAGATCACATTCAGGACCAGCAAACAGTGAGCAGACATTTCTATTGTTTTCGTCGTTAGTATGTCACCTACCTTGTCCTGGGCATCCTGTATCATCCTCTGGTGGTTGGCTACTTCCTGGGTCTGGCCAGTCTTCTCCTGATCCACTGCATGGAGCTGGGAGCGAAGCAGCTCCATCTGGGAGTCCACAGAGAGAAGAGACTCTTGGAGCTTCTCAACCTGAAAACAATAACATCATAATTCATACATATTCAGTCAGAGGAAAGACTTGGAAGATGTCAACCCCCCCCAACAGAGTTGCAATAGCCAAGTACATCCTTCTCTCACCTTCTGGGTCCTCTCCTCTACCTCCCTCAGCAGCCTCTCCTTATCCTGCTCCAGCCATTGGTGCTTCAGGGTCAGGCTGGTCAGAGAGGACTCCACCTCTGATAAACACTGGAGCTAAGAGCAAACAAGACATTTAAGAACCAAGATACATAAATGAGGCCCATTCATTAAAAATGCTGACCAAGAAAATTCTCACGAACTTCAATTTCCCATAGACCAAAACATAGTATCTAGTCAATGGAGAACTCTACCACAACGGTCCCAAAAGTCCCCTATATATACACACACACACACACCTTTTCCTTGATGGTGTGGAGTTCTCTCTCTAGCAGCTCCTTGTCATGCCGCCAGGCTGCCTGCAGGTGGAGTCTCTCCCTCTCCTGCTGGGTGGAGGTCTCCTGGAGCTGCCTGGCTGTGGCCGCCCCCTCCTCCTGCTCCCGGGACACCTGCGCCAGCCTCTCCGTCAGCATCTGGACTGCCCCCTGGTCGGCATGGAGACGGGAGCTAAGCTCAGCGTTCACGCCGCTCAGCTGCAGGTTGTGGGCTCTCAGGTCCAGCACCTCTTCCTGGTACTTGGCGTTCTGAGAGGGAAGGGAATGGATGAAGGGTTTATCAGACTGGGATTGCTCATCACTATGCAGTGACCTCGGGTGATTGAGAGAATGATCATGTGTCCAATGATCAAATGTAGGCTATTAAAATCTATCAGGCTAAAAGGGTCAGTTGAACTATGCAGGGTGATTATAGTGAAATGGAAAACGATTGAAACCAAACCTCTTTGTGAAGTCTCTCCTGCTTCTCCCTGTTCTTCTCGTGTTCCTGCTCCACTTCGTCCAGTTTCTTTCTGGTGAAATCAAAGACGGAAAGGAATGATTAATAGCTGTGAAGACAGAATACAGCTTAAATAACAACCCCTTCTGTAACAGACATTTGTAAACCATATCGGAATTTAACATTATCTCACAGCAACACATTACTGACAGATCAGCTTACTTCTTCTTGACGATCTCTTCCTCCATTCTCTGGACATCCTGCTGTAACATGGCCAGTCTGTCCTTCAGAGCACTGTTCTCACAGTTGACCTCATCTAACTGAGAACTAGAGTTGAAATAGTTTACATAGGAGTTTTTCCTCAAAGGCATTTTAATCTGGAAGATATTTAAACATAATATTTATCTGGGGATTGATTTGATAGAGGCATTTATAATTTGAAGCAAACATTTGAGTTCCAGATGAAACTCTGGTTGAAATCAATGCACTTATGTGGCGAAAGTAAAATGGACACTGGTTTAGACAAACAAACATTCAATGATATAAAATACTGTTATTCAGACAAATTAAATCTAATATCATGCACCTAGGTGAAAATCATGCCGCTAGAGAGACAGAAAATTGTTAATGCATTCCAGACAATTAAGGTGTTAAGGTTTAGAGAAGGTTAAACACTTGGAGAAGGTTTGTGAGGAGAAAAGGTGAGGATCTCTTTCAGATGAGAGCAGATCGGTTGCAATTAGTCATTCAAATTTCAGCCACCATGTTTGGGGCAGAAACACATTGGAATGTTTCAAGGCAGGTGGAGGTTAGTCATTTGAAGGTTGGTTTGGTTTGATTTCCGGCAACAGGCCTGCACATCACAAACCTGTGTGGACTGGTAGGATCCATCACCATCTCCAGAGCCATGACCAGCTTCTCCATCTCCACCAGCTGCTCCTTCATCCTGCCCTTCTCCCACTCAAAGTCCTCCTCCAACCTGTGGACCTCTGCCTGAGAGGACAGCAGGGCCTGCTGCAGCTGGACGGCGGTGCTGCTGCCAGCCTTTCCTCTGAGGGAGCACAGCTCTCTCTCCTTGGTCTCCAGCTGGGTGTTCAGCAGCTCCTCTTCCCTATAGTGCTTATTGGACAGGGCTTCCGCTATCTCTACCAGACCTGCAGTCTGCTTTATGTCTGATTCAAGGTGGTCTACTTCTGTGAATTTGGCCTCTAGCTGGGTCCTGAGATCAGAAACCAGGTTGGACATTTCACCCAGTTGGGCTTTCAGCTGGTGGATGTGGTCTTGGAGTTTGGATGATTCTGTTTCCATTTCTACGATCTGGTTGGAGAGTTGGTCTGCCAGGCGGATGTAGTGGGCGTTCTCCTGGCCCAGACAGCCCGTCTCTTCCCTCTCCAGGTCCAGGGTGGATTTGATCTCCATGACCTGGGTTTGTTCCAGCCTCAATGCTTCCTGTAGACTCTTCTCTGCCCTCTTCCACTGGTTTAACTCCTCAGTGACACAGTCAAGATGTGACTGTAGACAGTCAACAGTTGTTCTGTGTTTTCTCAGCTCCTCCATCAGCTTCGCTCTGTCCATCTTCTGGGAGTCCAGCTCAGCAGTCTGCCTTGAGCATCGTTCAACTTCATTTCTCAGAGCCTCCCGTGCCCTCTCCAACTCCCCCCTCAGGGTCTCCGTGTCTTCCTCTTTGGCCCTCAGCTGAGCTTGCTGTTGTAGGAAGGTGCTGGACAAACTGCTACAGTTCTCCGCCATCATTTCCTTGTCCTGAAGAAGTGTCATATATTCAGACCGTAGACTATGCAGCTCCTCTCTTAGCTGAGACACCTCACTAAGGATCTCTCGCTCTCTATCCTTCACCAACCCCAGTTCCTCCTCTACATCATGCTGTTCAGAGGTCAGACGCTCGGTCAAAGCCTCAGACTCCAGACACACAGTGCGTTCCTCCAGCTCCAGTTGGGCACAAACCACTTCCAGTTTGGCCTCTAGTTGACTGCACCGATCGCAAGTCTCTTCCAGTTCAGCCTCTAACTGACTGCACTGTGTTTGATAGTGCTCTAGTTTCACCTCTAACTGACAATGCTGTATAAGTGACTTCTCCCTATTGGAGGTCAGATCTGCCTGCTCCTGCAGACTGGCTATGTGCTCTTTCAGCTGCCGGACTTCCTCCTGGTGCCCTTCCTCCAGCCTCTTTCTCTCCATAGCGGACCGGCTGCAGATCCTGGCCTGCTCCTCAACCGCCCTCTCTGTACTGTGGAGTCTCTCCCTGTGCCTCTCCTGCTCCAGTTCCAGTCGCAGGCGCTCACAGCGTAGCTGGTGCATGAAGCTGCACTGGGCCTCGCCTTGCTGAGTCTTCATCTGAGACACCTGCTGCTCTGCCTCTTCCCTGATTACATAGCACACACACTGTTCACCAAGGCACACAGAGACAGATACATACACATATACAGTACGAGTGAAAAGTTTGGACACACTCATTCAAGTTTTTATTTGTATTTTTTAAAACTATTTTCTACATTGTAGAATAATAGTGAAGACATCAAAACTATGAAATAAAACATGGAATCATGTAGTAACCAAAAAACTGTTTTATATATTTTATATTTGAGATTCTTCAAATAGCCACCCATTGCCTTGAAGACAGCTTTGCACTCTTGGCATTCTCTCAACCAGCTTCACCTGGAATGCTTTCCCAACAATCTTGAAGGAGTTCCCACATATGCTAAGCAGTTGTTGGTGCCTTTTCTATTCACTCTGCGGTCCAACTCATCCCAAACCATCTCAATTGGGTTGAAGTCAGGTGATTGTGGAGGCCAGCTCATCTGATGCAGCACTCCACCAACTCTCCTTCTTCGTCAAATAGCCCTTAAACAGCCTGGAGGTGTATTGGGTCATTGTCCGATTGAAAAACAAATGATAGTCCCACTAAGTGCAAACCAGATGGGATGGCATATCACTGCAGAATGCGGTGGTAGTCATGCTGGTTAAGTGGGCCTTGAATTGTAAATAAATCACTGACAGTGTCACCAGCAAAGCACCATCACACCTCCATGCTTCACGTTGGGAACCACACATGCGGGGATCATAAGTTCACCTACTCTGCGTCTCACAAAGACACGGCGGTTGGAACCAAAAATCTCAAATTTGGAATCTGCAATTTCTGAGGCTGGTAACTCTAATGAACTTATCCTCTGCAGCAGAGGTAACACTGGGTTTTTCTTTCCTGTGGTGGTCCTCATGAGAGCCAGTTTCATCATAGCGCTTCATGGTTTTTGCGACTGCACTTGAAGAAACGTTCAAAGTTCTTCAAATGTTCTGGATTGACTGACTTTTATGTCTTAAAGTAATGATGGACTGTCACGTCTCTTTGTTTATTTGAGCTGTTCTTGCCATAATATGGACTTGGTCTTTTACCAAATAGGGCAATCTTCTGTTTACCACCCCTACCTTGTCACTACACAACTGATTGGTTCAAACGCATTCACTTCTCAGGGAGAGAAAGAAAGAAATTCCACAACTTAACTTTTAAGAAGGCACACCTGTTAATTGCAATGCGTTCCAGGCAACTACCTCATGAAGCTGGTTGAGAAAATGCCAAGAGTGTGCAAAGCTGTCATCAAGGCAAAGGGTGGCTACTTTGAAGAATCTCAATTATAAAATAATACTTTTTTGGTTACTACATCATTCCATATGTGTTATTTCATAGTTTTGATGTCTTCACTATTATTCTACAATGTAGAAAATAAAAATAAAAACCCTGGAATGAGTAGGTGTGTCCACAATTTTGACTGGTACTGTATATACACCCATATACAATACCAGTCAAAAGTTTGGACACACCTACTCATTCCAGGGATTTTCTTTATTTTTCTACAAAGCTTTCATCAAGACAAAGGGTGGCTACTTTGAAGAATCTGAAATATAAAATATATTTTGATTTGTTTATACCTTTTTTTTTTAACAACATGATTCCATATGTGTTATTTCATCATATTATTACTTCATTATTATTCTACAATGTAGAAAATAGTAACAATAAAGAAAAACCCTTAAATGAGTAGGTGTGTCCAAATGTTTGACTGGTACTGTATATACACACACGTGCATACAATGAGTGGACAAAACATTAAGAACACCTTGAGTTGCACCTCCTTTTTGCCTTCAGAACAGCTTCAATTTTGTCGGGGCATTGACTCTACAAGGTGTCAAAACCATTCCACAGGGATGCTGGCCCATGTTGACGCCAATGCTTCCCACAGTTGTGTCAAATTGGCTGAATGTTCTTTGTGTGGTGGACCATTCTTGGTACACACTGGAAAATGTTGAGCATGAAAAACCCAGCAGTGTTGCTGTTCTTGACACAAACAGGTGCGCCTGGCACCTACTACCATACCCCATTCAATTGTACTTTACGTGTTGTATTGCCCATTTATCCTCTGAATGGCAAACATACACAATCCATGTCTCAATTGTCTCGAGGCTTAATTTTTCTTTAACCTGTCTCCTCCCCTTCATCTACACTGATTGAAGTGGATTTAACATGTGACATCAATAGGGGATCATACCTTTCACCTGGATTCATCTGTCTTCAGTGTGTCATATCAAATTTGTCACATGCGCCAAATACACAGGTGTAGACCTTACAGTGAAATGCTTACTTACAAGCCCTTAACCAAAAAAAAAGTGTTAAGTAAAAACTAGAAAATGGTAAGAGTGTTCATAATGTTTTGTACATTAAGTTAAAATACATACACACGACGTACACCAGTCCCAGCTCACACACCATTGTTGTGTAAGTCCAGTGTATATGTTATGGAGTTAAAGGGACTCATGCAAAAGTTACAGTTGGCACAAAAAAATGTTACATAAAATTGAATGCGAAACCGGGAGCCAACCTACACAAGAATGTGAACTTTAAATTAATTTGTTTGAATTTCAGAAGACAGCCCTGGGGAGGAGGATAGTCTGGCCACACTCACCTTACGAGCAGCAACTCTTGGTCCATCTTGAGCTTCAGCTCAGCCTCTAGCTGGTCTTTCTCAGAGGTCAGTCTTTGGACCAGGTTACTGATCTCCCGGGCATAGTTCTGCTCCAGCTCAGCCTGTTCGCGCTGGGCCCTTCTCTCCTGGTCAGCGCCCCAGCCTGGCCCTCTCAGGCCCCTGGAGCTGCTCTGTAACTCGGTCTGCAACTTCTCCACTGCCTCCCTTAGCCTCTTAATCTGCTCCTCAGCCTGGGCCTTCTGCTCCTCCAGCTCACTGATCTCCACCTTGAAGCCCGAAGAGATGTCCTTCCTCTCCACCTCCATGTTCCGTCGCATCAGCTCCAGGCTGCGCTCGTAGAAGTTCACCTGTGAGGCGAGGATGATGAGGTGGTTCAGGGCTATCCCAGAATTAGAAAAATGGGCCTCCCATGTACTGAAGTTAGTTCAGTATTTACATCTAGTGTCATTCAAATTGCCAACAATTTTGGACGTTTCAATTTCACATACAAAAATAGGAGACGGTAATCAAAACAATACAAAAACGTGTGAGCTAGGTTTTAATGGCGGGAACCGGGTTACCGAGCTTTACTGGAATTTCCCGCCCAAACCCATCTTTTCCCGGGATAAATGATAGTGAGAAACCAGTCAATTATAAATTATTTCTATGAACAGAGTGAAATCAAATGTAAATGTTAAATTATGTGCAAAGTCTAAATCTGTCATCATACGGCCTGCTCTGCTATCTGCATGATCAATAATCAACGCTCAGGGTGTGTTGTTGTAGCCTACCGTATTTACTTACAAAGTCACTACTGGTTGGCCTATCTGCTTTTATTACACTGAACAAAAATATAAACGCAACATATAAAAGGGTTGGTCCCATGTTTCATAAAGAAATAAAACATCCCAGAAATGTTCTATACGCACAAAAAGCTTATTTCTCTCAAATTTGGTTCCATCCCTGTTCTACTTTGACAAGATAATCCATCCACCTGACAGGTGTAGCAAAATCTTTGTAATTGTTGCATTTTTAGTTTTGTCTGTGGGGCAAAGTTTGACAAAAATGATTGCCAACGAGGCCAAATGCAAAACCGACCTACTGAAAATCCTCTCTAAGGAGGAAACAGATGGGTCAAAATACATGTTTGAGGCACTCGCAACGATCCAGGCCACCTCCATGGAGACCAAGAGAGTCTTCTCAGTCTGTGGCCAATTTGTGGCGAAGATCAAAAACCGCTGGGAAGAATGTATGCACTGCGCGTTATGAGAGACCACTTCATCGGAGAAAATCAAAGTTAAACAGGTACGGCCTATAGCCTATGCAAATGATTTTGTTTGTTTGTTAGCTACATTACAGGTTGTAATGCAACAAAACAGGAAAAATGCCAAGGAGGGTGAATACTTTCGCAAGTCCGCTCTGACAAAATGGCTGTAAAAACAGTCAAAACAGCCACAACCTTCCCAAATTTCACCGATAGACAGTTGTAAGGGGAGAGAAAATGACCAAGCTGCATCTTTCAGTCAAAGGTAGGCTAAAACAAATGTAACTTTCAGTAGACTGTAATAACCTCATAATATTTTACCAGTTGGCCAACAGTGCGTCATAGACCTGTTAACTAGGCTACATCAATGAAATAGTGTGGTGACTTCGAGAGAACTGAGTTGATTAAATTGCAACAAATACAACAAGAAACCGTTAGATTCATGTGTCTATTTCTCCAATATAGTGGTATAATCATGTCAGATTTTTTCCCGCTGGTATTATAGCTTTTAAATAGCACTTCCGGTTTGAACGGGAATACCGGGAAGCCCGTAATTTCTTGCAATTTTCTCAGGAAGGAAAATGTGTAGTTTCTTGAAAATATTAAAACCTAGTGTGAGCATGCATATCAGAATGCCTCCTCTACCTTGGTCTCTAACTCAATCTTCAGGTCCTGCACCTCCTGGCTGTGCCTCTCCTTAAACTGTTCCATGGCCATCTCTGTCTCAATGCTCACAACCGGACCTGGCAGACTCTCCAGACAACCCAGGCCTGAAGGAACAGAAATAAAAACACCAAGGTGGCGAGTCAAACCCAACAGGTTTTTACAGAGAGGGAAAAAATGATTGATGTTTCCAATTCTTACCATTCTTATTGGCCACTTGTAGCTTTTTGCTAGCCATGGGAGATACGCCTATTTTCATCTCAGGGTCATCTGAAGCACAATCGACAAGATTACTGTAGAGAGCAGGTCAGTGGCTAAAGTGAAACTGTCAGTGTAACAGGAGTGGGACTGAGTGGAGAAATGAGAGGGTGTGTGAGAAAGAGGGCGTGTATGTGCATACATGGGTGGGGAAGAGAGATATGAGGGGCCTTTCAGTCCTCCAAGGACAAGGCCCATATACTGTATGTTTAAATAAATAAATATATGTTCTAATCAGGGCACGAGTATCAATTCCAGGGACAAATCGGGTGAACACAGGCTTAGGGCTGTGAGTGGGATTTACCAGAGTCAGACTCAGTGGTCAGTGATCGTCGGCTGGACCACGCGTGTGTGGACGTGTCTCTTGCCCGTCTGGGTCGCCTCCCCATCCCCTGACTCCTTAACATCTCCACCTCAGAGTTCAACTCGTCATTCCGGTCCCGCAGCTCCTGTGAGACAAAGACGTGTCATTTAACATGCAATACTTCCGACAAACATACATAACAAACACAGCAAAGCACAGCAGAAATAGTATAAAGATAGAGCAGTATTAGTCACAATGTCCTCACTGCCACGCACATGCTATTCAAACCACACTGCATCACAAATTCTGTGAACCTAGAACAATACACGCTCACCTTCACTTTCTAGTTTCCCAAAATGGGAGGCGTTTGGATAAATCAAGAGGATTGTCATTCACACACTCAAAACAGGTTTCGGCTCTGTCCGGGCAAGTAAACAAAAAGTCTTTAAAAATAGTTTGACAAAAATCATGAATGTAATAACTAATTACTGCACTGTTTTGGAAAATTGTGAAAGGTTGAGCGCCCTTGGGGGTTACACGCAAGGCATGATTATTTAAACACACACGGCCTTTCTTTTTTTTGTTGACCCCCTTTATCTCCCCAATTTCATGGTATCCAATTGGTAGTTACAGTCTTGTCTCATCGCTGCAACTCCCAAACGGACTCGGGAGAGGCGTGCATCCCCTGAATCACAACCCAACCAAGCCACACTGCTTCTTGACACAATGCCCACTTAACAGGAGTCGCTAGTGCACGATGGGACAAGGACATCCCTGCCGGCCAAATCCTCCCCTAACCCAGACACTGGGCCAATTGTGCACTGCCCCATGGGTCTCCCAGGTCACGGCCGGCTACAACAGAGCCTGGACTCGAACCCAGAATCTCTAATGGCACAGCTAGCACTGTGTTGCAGTGCCTTAGACCACTGCGCCACTCGGAAGGCCCAACACACACACACTCTTACCCGGCACTGCAGCTCATACTCCTTGATGATCTCAGAGACGCGCTCCTCCTGGTTCAGCAGTCCTGTATTGTTCGGATCCAGGCTCCCAAACTGTGTCAGCCAAACAAAACGGAAACCCTCAATCATTAATTCCTGGCAAAACCACACTCCTCACTCCCTGAGGGATGAGTTGCCACAGCAGGACATCATCACGCTAGGGTGACCACATGTCCCGGATTGTGCGGGACAGTCCTGCATTTTGGCCCTTTGTCCCGCTTTTGATCAACAAATTAAAACAGTCAGATTTCCTATTCATTTAATGAGAATATTCATTCCAACCGGTCTCTTCTGAAGTCACCTTGCGCTTATGACAAGATATATCATAAGGATGTGGTGCTGGTGATGTTAAAACATTTCTCCAAACGTTGTTGAGAGCTGATAGATGTAGGCCAATATCATATTGTCAACCAATCCCATTTGTGAAATCTTTTTGGGGAAAATTCCAAATAAACTTGGAGAGAGGACAGTTAACTACCAGTACTTCCAAAACACGTGCGTCTAATGAAGAGCTACAAAAGTACGTAAATAGCCATATTGGACTGAAAGGTAATTTCATAAAACTCTCCATGCTCATTAGTTGCTCATTTAACATATTTTCTGCTACTTCACTCAATCCCATTTTAAAAGTTTCCCCTTCCTAACTGTTTACATTCCCTGAGGGGTGCTGCCTGAAAAAAACATTCATGTATAGGCTACACTGTCCCGCATTTGGGAATTTTAAATCCGGTCACCCTACATCAAGCCCATCCTCACATAGTTCCCTCTCACCTTGTCTAGTAGGAGCTGGTCCAGGTCTCTCTGCAGCTTGGAGATGGTGTTCTCTGCTTCTGACAGCTTCCCCTTCAGAGCACTGCCCTCCTCCTCCAAACGGTGGTTCTCCTGTTAGCCCAAAGGGAGGGTTATTGAGAGTGATACGATACCGCTTTAAGATATCCACAGCAACACTATGGGGTACTAACGATGGGGGATTGTTACGAAGCTAAGCAGGAGTCTGGCATTCGTTGGTTGTCCGTGGGCAAGTTGGTGTAGAGCATGGGATGTTGCAAGCAGGAAGGCAAAAAACAAAATCACATGAACTAATCTAATGTTCTCTTTTGAGGTCTCTAGAGACTGAGATGGAAATGAAAACAAACTGCTTGCAGAAACTTAACCAGTTTATACTCATACAAAAGACGTGCATTCAAAAGCACGAGGAACCTCTTATGAAGTCAAATCAAATAGAGGTTAAGCTCAAGGAATCTTTTAGGCGGGTTGGTCAAGCAATCGCCTGTATTCCTAGTACTCCTTTATCATTGTAAAAACCTCACAGTGTGTATCTATAGTGCTTGTCACCTGGGTGGCATTACAGATTTCCTCCTGCAGACTGGCATCCTGTGCATGTAAGACCTCCACTTCCTCTTCGAGCTTGGCCCGCTCACACTCCACCTGCTGCAGCAAGACCTCGCTCTCCTGCTCTGATTCACTGCGCAGGGCCGTTAGCCTATACCGGAACTCCTGCTCCAGACCCCTGCCAATCAGAGGGAAGTTTAACTAAAAAGTTCCATCCCCACGCATGACAATACACAACTAGTCAAGCAAGATTTTCCAACCATCACATCAGTCTAACAGAATGATATGGAGGTGAGAAGGAAGAGAAGGTCTTACTTGATTTTGGTTTCATTCAGTGACTCAATAGTGGCGTGCCTGTCATCCACCTCTCTGACCAGCTGGAGGTTTCTCCTGTCGGCCCACTCCAGGTCGGCCTTGACCTTGTCCCTTTCCTGACACGCCTGGTCTGCAAGGACCCTGAGGGACAGACAGCGGACAGACAATGAGCATGGACCTAAGTACAACACTCACCAGAATGACCTGATCATGGAGGACTCACATTAACAGCAGTTATTCTATGTACATTATACACAAATAATCAAAAAAGGCAGACCACAGCAGTTTAATATTGGCAAATTAATACTTACTGAAAGAATGCAGTATTATGGTTCCAAAGTTGGTCAGTAAACCGACAAGGCAATGATTGTTACAATAAACAACATGAAAGCATCAACATCTCTCACCTCTAGGTGGAGACATAGTAATAATCTATCAACCAAAAATCCATTATGTAAAATGTAGGCTACAGGTTTTGTGTGACTATTACAGTGTGAAGTTGAACCAATGATTCCCCCTAAAGTAATTATTGACCATGAAATCAATAAAAAGAGTTGATGTAAATGATTTGGTCTCAGTTTAAGGTCATTGGCTCACACAGGAAAGGAATCCAGAGGATGCACTAAAGTGTCTTTGACCATAACCTCTATAGAGTCCATAGAAGCATGCAGTACCAAAAGTATCAAACCAAAGACTCACTGGAGGAACTGGATCTCGTTCTTGTAAGAGATGAGAGCGGCCTGGTGGATGCCGTTGCCGCTGACCAGCAGCTCATTGTCCAGGGCCAGGGTGAGCTCCGCCAGACTGACTCGCTCCTCCAGGGGAAAGTCCAAAGTCTGGAGGGGATAGAACAGCATGAGGTTAACTGACAAACTTACGGCAGTGGTCACCTAATCAAACCTGGTCCTTATTTTACTGCAGGGTTGGAACAAAAGCCTGCAACCCTGTAGCTCTCCAGGACCAGGGGCCTAATTTATAACCATATTTGACACTAAATATCTGCGTGCGCCATTTCTGAAAAGATTGCATGCTCACAAATATATGGAGATGTATACATTTGGCTAACACCATACATATGCATGCCCGTGTGAACGAGCATTATACAATGCATTTGAAAATAATGCAGACCCACTGACTTTTTCCGCATTTTGTTATGTTACAGCCTTATTCTATAATGGATTAAATCGTTTTCCCCCCCTGATCAATCTACACACATTACCCCATAATGACAAAGCAAAACATCTGGCCCAGCCAGAGTCCGGGCAACTCATCATGGCCAGAAAAGCTTTAGAACGTATTCTGCAATGATTATAATATATGCATTATGTTAATAAATGAAATATTTACTCGAGATATGTGAAATTACAGTATTCAGATGTCGCCTACAAACATCAATGGAAAAGGTGAACCGTCTGGTCTACCTTCGAACTGCACATCGGATCGCAAAGAGCAAAATACTTGAAATAGCCTATCTATTTACTACTGTGAAGTGGGTCAAATTAAATGAGAGATGGTATGTTTCTACATTTTAGTACACGCTCTTATCCAGAGCATGTGTGAATTGAACCCACAACCCTCAACCTTGGCGTTGCAAGCACAATGCTCTACCAACTGAGGCACATGAGACGACGGGTAGCCTATCTTAACTTTTTGTAGGCCTCTAGGCTATTTCGCAAGTACGAAACCATCAGTCAGAAAAGGTGAGGAATTTATTCTCCATTGATCAAGGAAATAAAGGCCTATTTCTAATGATTTTAGAATGCAAAGACCAAATAAATAGATTCTCACTAACTGCAAATTATTGCATATTAATATTTTTAGCAACCTGTTTTTTGTTATGAAAAAAAGTGTTGTGTATTCCTACACAAGGCTACTTTTGCCTTCTTGCAATGCAATACTTCAGCCACAAGAAACTGTGTGTACACATGGTCTAAAGATTGCGGGAGGATAAGCAAATTCTCACGTGAAAGTTCGGTTTTTATAAATGCAAACTTTCGCATGAAAACAGGCGCACGCATGTTTTCGGGCATATTATGTGCATACGCAACATTTATACATGAGGCCCCAGGTGTTTTGACAACTGGTGTATGGTAAATATACATTCAGGTCAAAGTTCAGTTCATCCTCATGCAACAAAATGTGTCAGATTTACAAGAGGATTATTTCAGTAACACATAATGTAACTAGAGTGTGTCTAGCGAGGGCCTTTTGTAGGCAGTGTTCCATAGATTATGGTTCTACACCACAGCATGTAATCTAAACCAAAAAACCATCCGCTACATGTAACTGGAACTCACAATCTCAATTCTACTCCTATTACACATTTTACACACAGGAAGGAGATATGCCCCTAAAGGAGTCAGAAATACAGTTTATGTAACTTGTTTTTATCAAAATGATGAAATGGGAAACCTTGCAGCCTTCTTTATTTAAGTGATAATGCCCGAGAAGCCGTGCCAATATATCCTCCAAACACCGGCTTCGAGGGCATTTTCACTTCTATACAACGGATTACCAACACATTCAAATACCGATTAACATACTTTAACTTAAAACGTTATTTAGATGAATTTAATCATACTATTTCATCCTTCCACAAGATAGTCTCGACACAAATCTAGGGTTGCTACCCAAGCAGGCTGGTCGTCCGTTCTATTGAATCGGTTGCCAGAGATGCGACCCAGTCGTTCAGTCTTTTTGTTCTGTATCTATGGACGCGACTCAGTAGTTCGCTCTAAATGTTCCATTGCCATATTGGCTGGCAACGTTCTTATCAGTTGCTTGCTAGCCAGCCATCTACGCCTAACTTACTGTCACGTCAAACGTCAAAAAGAACAACAACATTAGCAGCATTTGCATTTGTTGAAGCTGTTTTCTAGTGCCATTTATTTCGATACATCCATAACAATGATCTAATGAGGCGCGATTTCGCCTGGCAAATAAAATGTGCTCTCTCGTCAGGACACTGTTGTTCAGAAGAGCTAGCCAAGAACACAGCTAACACAATCACTTCAAACATAGAAGCTGTAAAGACTGCACTTCATTTTACCTTTTTTCAATTGACATTTCTTTGTATATATTCATAAAAAATTATGCCAGCTGATTCATGATTTCGACTGGCTGAGGAACGCTGCCTGCCTGCCTGTCTGTCTCGTCCCGACTCCCAACACGTTCATTATTATGGGACAGCTGGAGATCTAATTTTAATATTGAAGCAAGGTTGCAAAGGTCAGGGAGACAGACAGCAAGGTTCATACAAATCTCTGCTTTTGAAAACTAAATGTTAGTCTAAAAGAAATGTGAGGTAATGTTTAGATGCTTTTTATAGTGGATATCAAGTTTATAAATTGCCTGGGTGGGGCTGATGAGACAGTGGACTGCACATTCATATGGAACAGAGTAAATAGGCATTTTAACCTCATAGATTTAGCAGGTGGAAACTTGTGGAATAGACACCCTGGCTGGAATGTGCTTTTAACCAATCACCATTCAGGATTAGACCCACCCATTGTATAACCTGTACAAATCTCTGAACACCAAGGCTTTTCAGCAACATATCAATTCAAGTAGCCGCAAAGGAAGAGTAATCAACATTTCAAGGCTACTTCTGAAAATAACTGGTACAAGCAATGAGTGTGTACAGTAATAGGATGAAGACGTACATTGGTTCATAACTTTCTCACAAAGCTTACCTTTCACAGATTCTGCTCACACAAGCCCAGAGCATGCTAAACCACTAAAAATCACATGATGTTCACACTGGCTGCTTATTATCTAACATCAAACACATAGTGTGAAAGGATCCAACTAGCCTGACCTGTCATGGTTCAAGTCCGGCACTGACCTGTAGGATGTCCCTGCTGTTCCGGATTCCCTCCTCATTCCAGAGGGTGATGACCCTCTCTGGACTGGTGCAGCCCGACCCATCGTCCAGCCTGGTCAGCAGCCTCTGGCCCACGGTGGCAGACAGGAGAGAGGGAGAGGTGGAGCGCCCCATCCGCTCCTCAAAGGCCTGGCAGAAAACAGAGGAAGACATGAAAGCTACAGGAACAGACTAGCTGATGGCCCAATTTAGTTCCTCCTCCATGGAACACTGCTGTAGATCAGTGTGGCACTGCGTAGCCTCACCTCTGTTCCCAAATGCCATAGAAATACAAATAAAGTTCTACAAAGAAGGGCATTGTAGCAGAAACACCTCCTCCAGTCATGCCGCTTTCTCTAAGAATAACCCGACCTCCACTGTGCATTGTGTAATCCAGGCTCCCACAGACAAAAGAGCTTCAGCACCACAAATACATTTATTTCACACGCCACTAATAAACGCCATTTTACTGTCATAACACTTAATATGGCTTAGCCTACATTCCATTCCCCATTTGCTCATGGTTTACATCCCACACCAGTTTGGGACATGGAGGAGTAGCAGTAGTATTTAGGTTCTGAGCAAGCCTGAGAAACACA
The DNA here is from genome assembly GCF_018296145.1 of Oncorhynchus tshawytscha. Taxonomy (NCBI): domain Eukaryota; kingdom Metazoa; phylum Chordata; class Actinopteri; order Salmoniformes; family Salmonidae; genus Oncorhynchus; species Oncorhynchus tshawytscha. The sequence goes on from NC_056434.1 coordinate 66,044,594, forward strand.
CGTTTGTCTCAGTGCTGGTTCATGTACCTAGTTGTTCCTAACACATGGGAGGCATCAACATGCCAAGCTTGGAAAGAAAGGATGTTGTCTTTCATAGCCCATTTTAACAGACCACAGCGACATATCAGGCTTGAAGTGCAATACATGATTTCAAACTTTGGCTTTCTCTTCGTGTGGAAATGGTCATTCAGCAAGCGAACGCAGGAAGGGCAAACTAAGCTCTGTCCCCAACAGTCAATTTTATGATTGGCTGCTGCCTTAATTGACCAGCAGGAAATTGGGAGCATTCGTCATCTGAGAGAGACAGACAGCCTACTATAGCGAACAAAAATATAAACGCAACATGCAACAATTTCAACAATTTTTTAAAATGCGCTGCATGGTCAATACCACGCCTGCATTGGCCATACAGCATTTACTGTTGAGAAGGAAGTTGTCAAGGAAGTGAGTTTGTGTTTTACATGACCTTCCGCCCTCAACTACTGTTAACCAATCATGTAAATGATTGGAGCTATATGGAGCACTTTGCATTGTTACAACATTGGAGAGGCACACGGCGATGTGGTAACCTCTGGGGCTCCACAATTGTGTCACACCATCCATAAGGCACCTCCAACACTTTAGAATTATGCATAAATTGGCTCTTACAGTTCATATAAGGAAATCAGTCAATTTAAATAAATTCATTAGGCCCTAATCTATGGATTTCACATGACTGGGCAGGGGCGTGGGAGGGCATAAGCCCACCCACTGGGGAGCCAGGCCCAGCCAATCAAAATGAGTTTTTCCACACAAAAGGGATTTATTACAGACAGAAATACTCAGTTTCATCAGCTGTCTGGGTGGTTGGTCTCAAACTATCCCGCAGGTGAAGCAGCTGGATGTGGCAGTCTAATTGGTCTTTTGACCAGTCACATCAGATCTTCATATATTATATATTTTTCAGATCTGATTGGTCAGAAATATCAGAATTGGGTTAAAGTTTCTGTGTATAACGGTTTGCCTTTTATGTCAGATACTGAAGGGACCATTTCTAATCAATAGCTCATATTTTGAAAAATGTATTATGCCTTTATCTTAATCCTAAACTAAACTATGAGCCACAGAATATTTCAAGAGCCTCCCCAAGCAAGCACATAATGTTCACCGAACCATATGTTTCTTGGTGAGAGTGTGGTTGTCCTATGGTTATTTTGCATACAACCTTCCCACACCTTTCTGGGAATGGTGCAGGATAGTTGCTTGGCTTTGGAACAATCTCAGCACATTTAAGGAATTTGACAAAAAAAAAAACATTTTCTTGTTATTTCATTACTTTAACAGAATGTTTCCTAAAAGTTCAAATATGGTATATTTAATTTCAATGTTCTAGGAACATTCTCCAACTGGTTTGACATTGGGAATATTCTCAAATAGTTGAAAGTTAAGAAAACATTCTTCTGTGGGAATTTCAGTACTTTTCTGCAGGTTTCCTTATGGTTCTATTTAAAGTCATATTATCGAACATTAATAAAACTTTCCATTAAAAAAACACAAGAAAACATTAACGTCCAAAGAATGTTATTTAAAAACGTATAACTTCCGTTCTCAGTTTCAACAAAACTCTATAATTGATCTTGTAAAGTGTTTTCAGGCCCACTAATTGGCCACCCATAATCTTAATTAGTGCTAATTTCCGTTGAAATGGGGTATGTTTGAATAGATTAAAATTAACAGCTTTGTATGAGTTTAAAAAAACATGGCATCCTAGCACCATCCTGGTGGCACAGTGGACTAATTCCATGGATAGAGAACAGAAGATCATATGTTTGAATCTCAATGATGCCATGTCAATATAGAAAATAAATGTGTTTGCATGATTAATGCCTAAGGAAATTAATTTATGTGTGTCCAATCTGTACTCCGGGTTCAAAAAAGTTAACACCAAATAATAATTTCCACTGTAAGAACATTAAAGTGGCACTCCAGTCTCCTTTTCACCTCATTTAACACCTAATTTACTTAACAAAAGGCACATCTCAATAGGTGGTCCAGATAAGTCATGTCAAAGCACAAATGGCTGGGAGATTTATAGGCCTTTCCTATTTTGTTCTCTATTGTTCCTCAAGCAAGGGGGAGGCTTATGACATCACAAATTTGCATCAAACTCCTTGAACGACCTAGTCCTTGAGTTTGCAGTTGTGCAAACTGGAAACCACATATCCTGAGGCCGAGTCTTCAACAAAGCCAATTTGAGGAAAACACTACCGAAGATTTTTCAACACATTGCCTGTAGTACTTGAGCTTCAAAATCTCAACCATTGTTACTCTCCCTTCCGGGATGACTACAAGGCCCTCCCCCGCCCTCCCTTCTGAAAATCAGATCATGACTCCATTCTGCTCCTCCCTTCTGAGGAAGGGAGGAGCAGTCAGAAGAGTCAGAAACTCAAAACAGGAAGTACCTGTGCTAAGGTCTATTCAACACTGGTCTGACCAATCGGAATCCATGCTTCAAGATTGTTTTGATCACGCGGACTAGGATATGTTCCAGGTTGCCTCTAAGAATAACACTGACACGGTGACTATTAAAACCTACCCAAACCAAAAACAATGGATAAATGGCAACATTCACACAAAATTGAAACTGTGAACCACCGCATTAAACCACGGCAAGGTGACTGGGAATATGGTTGAATACAAACAGTGCAGTTATCCCCTCCATAAGGCAATAAAACAGACAAAACATCAGTACAGAGACAGCGAAGTTGTATGCAGCAGGGGCCCATGACAAAATTGGATTACAAAGGGGAAACCAGCCACGATGCAGAGATCGACACTACGCTGATCCTCAACACAGGGGTCCCATTAGAGTGCGTGCTCAGCCCCCTCCTGTACTCCATGTTCACCCATGACTGCGTGGCAACGCACCCCTCCAACTCAATCATCAAGTTTGCAGATGACACAACAGTAGCAAGGTGTGGAGGTGAGGGCCCTGGCGAAGTGGTGCCAGAAAAATCCCCTCTCCCTCAACAAAGCAAAGGAGCTGATCGTGGACTTCAGGAAACAGCAGAGGGTGCACCCCCTTATCTACATTGACGGGACCGCAGTGGAGAAGGTGGAAAGTTTCAAGTTCCTTGGCATACGCATCACTGACAATCTGAAATGGTCCACCCACACAGACAGCGCCTCTTCAACCTCAGGAGGCTGAAGAAATTTGACTTGGCCCCTAAACCCTCAAACTTTTACAGATGCACCACTGAAAGCATCCCGTCAGGCTGTATCACCACCTTGTACGGCAACCGCCCGCAACAGCAGGACTCTCCAGAGGGTCTGCCCAGCACATCACCGGGTACACACTGCCTGCCCTCCAGGACACCTACAGCACCCGATGTCACAGGAAGGCCAAAAAGATTATCAAGGACATCAACCACACGAGCCACAGCCTGTTCACCCCGCTATCATCCAGAAGGCGAGGTCAGTACAGATGCATCAAAGCTGGGACCGAGACTGAAAAACAGCATCCAACTCAAGGCCATCAGACTGAAAAATAACCATCACTAGCCAGATTCCACCCAGTACCATGTCCTGAATTTAGTCACTGTCACTAGCTACCACCAGGTTACTCAAACCTGCACCCTAGAGACTGCTGCCCTATGTACATAGACATTGAATCACTGGCCACTTTAATAATGTAACACTTGTCACTTTAATAATGTTTACATACTGTTTTACTCATTTCATATGTACAGTGCCAGTCAAAAGTTTGGACACACCTACTCATACAAGGGTTTTTCTTTATTTTTTACTATTTTCTACATTGTAGAATTTTATTTACTTATTTTTATTTCATCTTTATTTAACCAGGTAAGCCAGTTGAGAACAAGTTCTCATTTACAACTGCGACCTGGTCAAGATAAAGCAAAGCAGTGCGACAAAAACAACACAGTCAATAACACAAAAGAAAAGAAAGATTTTTCTATTTATGTACAGTGTGTGCAAATGTAGAAGAGTAGGGAGGTAGGCAATAAATAGGCCCTAGAGGCGAAAATAATTACAATTTAGCATTAATACTGGAGTGATAGATGTGCAGATGATGATGTGCAAGTAGAGATACTTGGGTGCAAAAGAGCAAGAGGGTAAGTAATAATATTGGGATGAGGTAGTTGGATGTGCTATTTACAGATTGGCTGTGTACAGGTACAGTGATCAGTAAGCTGCTCTGACAGCTGATGCTTAATGTTAGAAAGGGAGATAAGACTCAAGCTTCAGAGATTTTTTGCAATTCGTTCCATTCATTGGCAGTAGAGAACTGGAAGGAAAGGCAGCCAAAGGAAGTGTTGGCTTTGGGGATGACCAGTGCAATATACCTGCTGTAGCGCATGCTACGGGTGGGTGTTGCTATGGTGACCAGTGAGCTGAGATAAGTCGGGGCTTTACCTAGCAAAGACTTATAGATGACCTGGAGCCAGTGGGTTTGGCGACGGCTATGTTATGAGGGCCAGCCAATGAGAGCATACAGGTCACAGTGGTGGGTAGTATATTGGGCTTTGATGATAGAGTGTTGGAAGCTATTTTGTTAATGACATTGCCGAGGTCGAGGATCGGTAGGATAGTCAGTTTTACGAGGGTATGTTTTTCGGAATGAGTGAAGGAGGCATTGTTGCGAAATAGGAAGCTGATTCTTGAGTTAATTTTGGATTGGAGATGCTTAATGTGAGTTTACAGTCACCTAGGTATTTATAGTTGTCCACATATTCTAGGTCAGAACCGTCCAGAGTAGTGATGCTAGTCGGGCGGGAGGGTGCAGGCAGCAATCGGTTGAAGAGCGTGCACTTAGTTTTACTAGCATTTAAAAGCAGTTGGCGGCCAAGGAAGGAGTGTTGTATGGCGTTGAAGCTCGTTTGGATGTTTGTTAGCACAGTGTCCACAGAAGGGACAGAAGTATACAGAATGGTGTCGTATGTGTAGAGGTGGATCAGAGAATCACCCGCAGCAAGAGTGACATCATTGATAGAAACAGAGAAAAGAGTCGGCCCGAGAATTGAACCCTGTGGCACCCCCATAGAGACTGCAAGAGGTCCGAATAATAGTTAAGACATCAAAATTATGAAATAACACATATGGAATCATGTAGTAACCAAAAAGTGTTAAACAATTCAAAATATACTTAATATTTTAGATTCTTCAGTAGCCACCCTTTGCCTTGATGACAGCTTTGCACACTCTTGGCAATCTATCAACCAGCTACAGGCGAAATGATCACTTCCGGTCTCAGAACGTTTAAAAAAATGTTGCGCTTTACCAGTCAGGAAAGATGTGTTTTTCTTCTCAGTAGCAATGGGAAACCCAAAACTTAAGTTCCCACAACTTATAAGGAACCAAATGTGCAAGCTGGGTCCTTAAAGGTACAATATGCCGAAATCACTCTGCCATTTCCTGGTTGCTGAAATTCTAATAGTTCTCCTAATTTCAGCTTATGTGTACTATACAAGCAAGTATAGTGTTTAGAATCATTGTACCATCTAAACTGCTGTAACCAAAAATGTTGTATTTACAGCTGTTGAGGCTAGAGTATCAAAATCAAAAGTAAAAGATAGAAAAACGAAACATTAGAACGTGAAGCACAGAAATAGAGCACATAGAACAAATCTACTGCTTCTTAGACTTGTTTTCAATGAGAATGACAGATCTATAACTTACATTCGTATGTGAATTTGGTCCGGGCCCCAAAAAGTTACATATTGCAGGTTCAAACACCAACCAGCCCACATTTAATGCAAAGTGACAGTTTATTTGTTATAAATAGAATATCAAATACTCCCTTCAGTTCGAGACAGAAGGCGGTCCCATGTGGCAATGTATTGTCATTTGTATTATCCACGGATCATTATTCTGGCCTAATTACATACATTTACTCTACTGACCCAAACCCACTCACATAGTTTTCCATATAAATAAATTACTGTTAAACATGTACACGTTCCCTAAAAAGGGTGTTGTTCGGTCTGTCTGTCTGCTGACCTGCTGGAGTGAGCGGTGGGGGTTGGGGCGTATGGGGGTGGAGGAGGTGGGAACTGGGACACCCTTTTCTCTGAAAAGACCCTTCTGGAACTTCCTGAGGCTAACCTTCCCATCCAGGTCAGTGTCCAACTTCCTGAAGAGGGCGTCCAACTCCTGTGTGATAACGCGTAGAGTCAGGGGTTAAAAACATGAAGTCAAATTCCATACAGAAACCAGATACAGAGAGAAACCAGATACAGAGAGAAAGATTCAAAATACCAAGATTCAAACTACCAGATACAGAAAGAAAGATTCAAACTACTCACATCTAGGATAACACACCCAATATGTATACAAAAGTATGTGGACACCGCTTCAAATTACTGCAATCGGCAGTTTCAGCCACACCCGTTGCGGATAGGTGTATAAAATCGAGCACACAGCCATGCAATCTCCATAGACAAACATTGGCAGTAGAATGGCATTACTGATGAGCTCAGTGACTTTCAACGTGGCACTGTCATAGGACACCACCTTTCCAACAAGTCAGTTCGTCATATAGCCCTGCTAGAGCCACCCCGGTCAACTGAAGCTCGTTGGGAGCTTCATAAAAGCCGCACACAAGCCTAAGATCACCTTGCCAAATGCCAAGCATCGGCTGGAGTGGTGTAAAGCTTACCGCCATTGGACTCAACGGAAAAATCTGTGTTTGGCAGATGCCAGTAGAACGCAACCTGCCCCAATGCATAGTGCCAACTGTAAAGTTTGGTGGAGGAAGAATAATGGTCTGGGGTTGTTTTTCATGGTTCACGCTAGTTCAAGTTAAGGGAAATCATAATGGTACAGCATACAATGACATTCTAGACGATTCTGTGCTTCCATCTTTGTGAAAGGCCCTTTCCTGTTTCAGCATGACAATGTCCCCGTGCACAAAGCAAGGTCCATACAGAAAAGGTTTGTTGAGATCGGTGTAAAAGAACTTGACTGGCCTGCACATTGCCCTGACCTCAACCCCATTGAATGCCTTTGGGATGAATTGGAACTCCGACTGCGAGCCAGGCCTAATCGCCCAACATCACTACCCGACCTCACTAATGCTTGTGGCTGAATGGATGTAAGCCCCCGCAGCAATGTTCCAACATCTAGCGGAAAGCCTTCCCAGAAGAGTGGAGGCTGTTATAGCAGCAGACGGCGGACCAACTCCATAAGGCGGACCAACTCCATAATAATGCCCATGATTTTGGAATGAGATGTTTGATGAGCAGGTGTCCACATACTTCTGATCACGTAGTGTATCTTTGGCAAGTAACCAATGACTGCAGTCAGATGATTCCCTGCCCGTCTCTCTGAGGTGTGCACTTTTTTACTCCCCCTCATGGATTAAAAAGGAATGGACTGATGTATACTGGTATAAGAGGTATTGATGAAACTCCTTTGGCCCATATTTACACTAATCCAATGCCTTTGATCCCTTGACGGGGAGTCAGCAAGTGCACAGATCTGGGAATTAGGGAATTAAAACAGCCCCTTGCTGAAATGTTGGGCTGGCCATACCTCTGAATTCAGGTCCTGCAGGCCAAGGTGGTCACAGACCAGAGAGAGTTCCTGTCTGTTCAGAAAGCCTCCTCCTCCTACTCCAAGCTCCTCCCATACTGCCCTCATCTGGCTGTCTGACACCTCGGCCTCTGGCCCAGGGGATTGGAGTGGGCTCCCCGAACTGTCCCGCTTCCATCGCTTCTGCTGCCCTGAGACACACGTACAGATGTTAGGATGAAAGTCCCTCAAAGAGTATAGCATTAGACTGTATGAATAGGGCTTGGAGTTTTTCCTGATCACATGACCTAACTAGGAAAACTCCTGTCTTGAAGACTGAATGTACAATTAAGTAAACTTGAAAAATATTTAAGTACCTTGTGCCTCAAAGGTTTGATGGATGGTGTCCTTATGGCTTCCGGTTTCCTCATCTGACTTGAGACTCTGGAAGTAAGACAAAGAGTGTCACCAAGTGTTCAAAACTGGAACAACAACTACCTTGCCTAAATGCTGACCCATATGCCCGTCCACATACAGTATCATAATCTGGCTATGTTGTTTAATCAGTGGGTCGGACACGTGTGAGAACTGGTTTACCCTACTACTAAGTGGTGTGTGAGTGTGAGAGAGTTTGTACAGCAGATGAAGTGTGTTTGTGTGTGTAAGTGTGCCTGCTAAGTGCCCTCTAAATACACCTCTGCTGTCTTCAACCAGGATCTCAGCGATCACTGCCTCATTGCCTGCGTCCGTAATGGGTCACCGGTCAAACAACCACCCCTCATCACTGTCAAACGCTCCCTAAAACACTTCAGCGAGCAGGCCTTTCTAATCGACCTGGCCCGGGTATCCTGGAAGGATATTGACCTCATTCCGTCAGTAAAGGATACCTAGTTATTCTTTAAAGGTGCTTTCCTCACCATATTAAATAAGCATGCTCAATTCAAAAATGTAGAACTAAGAACAGATATAGACTTGGTTCATCCCAGACTTGACTGCTCTTGACCAGCACAAAAACATCCTATGGCGTTCTGCAATAGCATCGAATAGCCCCCGAGATATGCAACTTTTCAGGGAAGTTAGGAACCAATATACACAGGCAGTTTGAAAAGCTAGCCTTTGCTTTCCTAACAGAAATGTTCCTCCTGTATCACAAACTCCAAAAAGTTCTGGGACACTGTAAAGTACATGGAGAATAAGAACACCTCCTCCCTGCTGCCCACTGCACTGAGGCTAAGAAAAACTGAACAGCTGATGTTCTGAAAAAACTGCAAAATCTGGACCCCTACAAATCAGCTGGGCTAGACAATCTGGACCCTCTCTTTCTAAAATTATCCGCCGCAATTGTTGCAACCCCTATTACTAGCCTATTACTATTAGGCTAGTAGCCTATTACTTCAATCTCTTTCGTATCGTCTGAGATCCCCAAAGATTGGAAAGCTGCCGCGGTCATCCCCCTCTTCAAAGGGGGAGACACTCTAGACCTTAACTGTTACCTACCTATATCTATCCTACTCTACCTTTCCAAGGTCTTTGAAAGTCAAGTGAACAAACAGATCACCGACCATTTAGAATCCACTGTACCTTCTCCGCTATGCAATCTGGTTTCAGAGCTGGTCATGGGTGCACTTCAGCCACGCTCATGGTCCTAAATGATATCAAAACTGCCATCGATAAGAGACATTACTGTGCAGCCGTATTCATCGACCTGGCCAAGGCTTTCGACTCTGTCAATCACCGCATTCTTATCAGCAGACTCAACAGCCTTGGTTTCTCTAATGACTGCCTCGCCTGGTTCACTAACTACTTCTTAGACAGAGTTCAGTGTGTCAAATCGGAGGGCCTGTTGTACCGACCTCTGGCAGTCTCTCGGGCCGACTCTTTTCTCTGTATATATCAATGATGCCGCTCTTGCTGCGGGTGATTCTTTGATCAACCTCTACGCAGACGACACCATTCTGTATACATCTGGCCCTTCTTTGGATACTGTGTTAACAAACCTCCAGATGAGCTTCAATGCCATACAACTCTCCTTCCATGGCCTCCAACTGCTCTTAAATGCAAGTAAAACTAAATGCATGTTCTTCAACCAATTGCTGCCCGCACCTGCCTGCCCACCCGTCCAGCATCACTACTCTGGACGGTTCTGACTTAGAATATGTGGACAACTACAATTACCTAAGTGTCTGGTTAGACTGTAAACTCTCCTTCCAGACTCACATTAAGCATCTCCAATCCAAAATTAAATCTAGAATCGGCTTCCTATTTCGCAACAAAGCATCCTTCACTCGTGCTGTCAAATACCCTCGTAAAACTGACTATTGTCGTGGAAAATTGCGAGATTATGTTATAGTGCTTGAAAGATTATATTATAATCTTTGTATTGCATTAGAATGGTTGTTTTATTCAACAGAATAGAATCTGTCAACTATTGTGTGTTCAGTGTTCCACTGAGGATGGGCCTCTATGAGATAGCACTGACATGTTTTTGTACTTTGAAGTACCAGGGAAGAGATTAGAACCTTGTTTTAGAGACTAAACTGAACGATAATTTATAGCTAATGCTATCTGGCTATGGGATACACCTTTCTCAAGTAAAAGGCCCTTTGTGAAGTTTTCCTATGATCTGTGGTTCGTCATGTAAGTTGAGAGGGGTGTATCTTTTCTATAAAGATCTCAGTTGCCATTATGTTGACACTCAACTTTTCATTATAGATAGTGAATTGTTGAAGGTCACAGGGCTATGGTGAAGCTCATATTATTAAACATGAAGTTTAAGTATAACTCTGACTGGTGTGTGGTTTGTGACTCTCCTCATTTGGTAATACAGGAAATTGCTACGACACTATCCTACCGATCTTCGACTTCGGCGATGTAATTTACAAAATAGCCTCCAAAACTCTACTCAACAAATTGGATGCAGTTTATCACAGTGCCATCCATTTTGTCACCAAAGCCCCATATACTACCCACCACTGCGACCTGTATGCTCTCGTTGGCTGGTCCTCGCTACATATTCGTCGCCAAACCCACTGGCTCCAGGTCATCTATAAGTCTTTGCTAGGTAAAGCCCCGCCTCATCTCAGCTCACTGGTCACCATAGCAGCACCCACCCGTAGCACATGCTCCAGCAGGTATATTTCACTTGTCATCCCCAAAGCCAACTCCCCCTTTGGCCGCCTTTCCTTCCAGTTCTCTGCTGCCAATGCCTGGAACATATTGCAAAAATCACTGAAGCTGGAGACTCATATCTCCCTCACTAACATTAAGCATCAGCTGTCAGAGCACCTTACAGATCATTGCACCTGTACATAGCCCATCTGTAAATAGCCTATCCAACTATCTCATCCCCATACTGTATTTATTTATCTTGCTCCTTTGCACCCCAGTATCTCTACTTGCACATTCACCTTCTGCACATATACCATTCCAGTGTTTAATTGCTATATTGTAATTACTTTGCCACCATGGCCTATTTATTGCCTTACCTGCCTAATCTTACTTAATTTGCGCACACTGTATATAGACTTTTCTATTGTGTTATTGAGTGTATGTTTGTTTATTCCATGTGTAACTCTGTGTTGTTTGTGTTGCACTGCTTTTCTTCATCTTGGCCAGGTCGCAGTTGTAAATGAGAACTTGTTCTCAACTGGCCTACCTGGTTAAATAAAGGTGAAGTAAAAAATAAATAAAAAATAAAAAGAGATAAAGCTGAAAGCGAGTGCTAGCCTGTTAGCATGAGCAAGGATAACAGAGAGAAAAACCAAGCTAAAACATAACGTTCTGAGAACCATATGTTTCTTAGAACGTGGTTGTCTTTTGATTATTTTGCATACAACCTTCCCACAAGAGTTGCTTGGCTTTGGAACATTCTCAGCACATTTAAGGATCTTGACAAAAAAAAACTGATTTTCTTAGTATTTCATTACTTTAAACACGTGTCAAACTCATTCCACGGAGGGCCGAATGTCAGCAGGATTTTGTTGCACCCTTGTACTTGATTGATGAAATAAGGTCACTAATTAGTAAGTCATTCCCTCACCTGGTTGTCTAGGTCTTAATTGAAAGGAAAAACCTGCAGATACTCGGCACTCCGTGGAATGAGTTTGATATCCCTGCTTTAACAGAAGGTTTCCGAAAAGTTCCAACATGGTTACATTTAATTTCATGTTCTAGGAACGTTCCTCTGATTTAACATTGGGGAATGTTCTCACATAGTTCAGAGAAAGTTAAGAAACAGCGTTCTTCTGTGAGAATTTCAGTACTTCAGCATAATGTTTCCAAGTGGTGTAGGGGAGGGTATATGCAGGTATACACTGCATACCCACTTATTTTTGAGTGAGCATTGCGAATACTAATTTCTTTCTTGTAGTGGAGGCATACACCCTGTCAATTAAAGCTGCAATATGTAACTTTTTGGACAACCCAACAAAATTCACATAGAAATGTGTGCTATCGATCTGGCATTCCCATTGAAAACAAGTATAAGAAGCAGTATATATGTTCTATATATGTTCTATTTCTATGCTTCCCGTTCTTAAGTTTAGTTTGTGTATTTTACTTTCGGTTTTGTACACCAGCTTCAAGGCTTAAAATACAATATTTTTGGTTACGGAAAATATATTTCACAGCTGTTTAAATGGTACAATGATTCTCTACACTAGCTTGTTTTGTCACAAACTATTCAAATATTAACCAAGAAATGGCTTAGCAATTTCTGCATAATGCAGCTTTAAAAAGTAGCTACAAATATTCAAATGTATTTAAAAAAATATATATGTTTTGACAGTATTGAAAAACAATCCTGTGGCTTTTTCCAAATACCCCGGTATACGGTTTATACAGTATACCACCCAAGCCTAGTTCTAAGAATGTTATTTAAAAACAAATATACAACAGGTGGGTCTAATCCCGAAAGCTGAGTGGTTAAAACCGCATTCCAGGCGGTGTCTTTTCCACAAGTTACCACCGGCTAAATCTATTACGTTAAAATGCCTATTTACTCTTTTCCATCTGACTGCGCAATCCCCTGTCTCATCAGCCCAGCCAGGCAACTTGATCTCCACTATAAAAGCAGCTAGACATTATCTCACATTTCCTTTAGACTAAAATATGTTTTCAACAGCAGCGATTTGTATAAAAACCTTGGGGTTTCTCTCCGACATTTGCAACATTGAATTTGAAAATTGAAACTCCAGCTGTCACATAATGACGAGTCGGGAGTTGAGACATGACAGACAGCTTCAGTTTGAAGTGATTGTGTTAGCTGTGTTTTTGGCTAGCTCCTCTGAACAACAGTGTCCTGAAGAGAGAGCACATTTTCTATGCCAGGCGAAATCGCACCTCACTAGCTAATTGTTATGGATGTATCCAAATAAACGTCACTAGAAAACAGCTTAAACAAATGCAGCTACTGTTGTTATTCTGGCTGCACTGTTTGACGTGACTAAGTTAGCCATATTTGGCTAGCTAGCAAGAAAGGGATAAGAATGTTGCCAGCCATTATAGCAATGGAACATTTAGAATGAACGACTGGGTCGTGTCCATAGATACAGAACAAAAAGACTGAACGACTGGGTGGCATCTCTGGCAACCGAACCAATAGAACAAACGACCAGCCGGCTTGGGTAGCAACCCTAGATTTGTGTCGAGACTATATCTTGTGGAAGGATGAAATAGTATGAATACATTTATCAAAATAACATTTTAATGAAAATATGTCAATCATATTTGAATATGTTGGTAACCCATTGTATAAAAGTGATAATGCCCTGGAAGCCGGTGTTTGGAGGATATATTGGCACGGTTTAACAACATCCGTGGCAATATATCCTCTAAACACCAGCTTCTCTGGCATTATCACTACAATTCCATTCCATTCTCAGCATCAACAAAACTCTCTATCCTCGATCTAGTTAAGTGTGATCAGGTGTCTTGGCCGCGCCCACACCTGATCTTAATGAGTGCTTGTTTCATTTTGAAATTGAACAGCTTTCTTTGAACAGCTTTGTATGCGTAAAACATGGCATGCTAGTGCCATCCTGGTGGCACAGTGGACTAATTCCCTGGATAGAGAAACAGAAGACTATAGGTTTATGGGTTTGAATCTCATTGATGCAGTGTCACAATAAAAAATCAAATGTGTTTGCATGATTAATGCCAAAGGAAATTCATTTCCATGTGTCCTATCTGTGCTTTGGGTTCAAAAATGTTAACCCCAAATAAGCTGGCTGTGTTATTAAAATTCTTATTGAAATATTCAGTGAATGTCATAAGTTATTGAAAAACCTCCAAATAACCTATCATTTCTGTTATCATAGCGTTAAAAACACCTACCAGAAAAACTTAAGGAGCTAGAGTAAAATGTTCTCACGATAAACAATTTACAACTTCACCTCTGTTCTTTGAATGTTTAAAAAACGTTCAGTTTTGAAGTATGATTTCGCTTCCACAACCAATGTGAAACCAAAAACATTATGTTCCCCACAACTTCCAAGGAACCAAATGTGCTAGCTGGGAATGAACTGACCATAAGGAATTCCACCATGCCAACATTACTTCTGCTACACTGAGTAAAAACAACCAGCAGATTGTGATTCCAGCAGTCTCAAGAGTAGACTGGTACTCCCCAGCAGCACATGTGGCCGATGGCTCTCACACAGAGGGAGCTTATAACCTCCTCCACGTGTGTGTGTGTGTGTATACTTGCTGCAGACTCTTACTAATTATGGTCTACATAATAGCCTATCTGAAGGGATGAAATTCAACTGAAGTTAGCAATGGATTAGTTATGGAAGTTAATTATTGAGTACCGTCTTACTCATAGCAGTCTCTCTTTCAGGCTGGGAGGCACACTTACCCTGTTTATAACACAATATCTTCACTTTTTTTAAAGGATGAATATTTGCATGGTTTTGTATCAGACATAGCTTGTCAAGGGAATGTTGTGAGGATTACAATTCAACTAATGTCCTAAATGTTGTGTATAGCCAAATATGTAGTGTGTAAAATAAATTCAAGGTGAAGTACCTTTGTTATTAACTATAGTGAAATAAAAATGTAATCTAACCCATTATGGTTGTCGCCATGTTCCCTTTCCAATCTTTGGTTTGTTGCGTTTTAGCGCCAACCAGTGGTATACAGAGGCAAGTTCCAAAGCACTTTGTAGAATGAAATGCATAACTTCAGTTTATTATGTAATACCAAATTCCATAATTATGTAACCAAATTAATCCTGGTAACACCTAAAACAAACAGAATTTGTGGGGGAATCGGTTGCTACCCATCTTGGTTCAAAGGTCAAATTTTCCCCCTCAAAATCTTTGAAATGTACAGTATCATCTCAATCATTCCCATGTGGAAGATGGGTGTATTCATTTCATAGCTCCATTATAAGATATCAATCTGGGCATGGCCCCAAGCTGCAGCACTACATCAGAAACAGGCCGCTCATCATGACGCAATAAGCCACCGTCAATTATCATCAGCTTTAATATTGAACAATATTACGTAACTCATCCATGAAAGGCTTTTCAAACGGGAACACTGTGATGGTTTCAGTATTGGCTACTCTCTCTCTCATTCTTTTTATACCTCTCTCTCCCAATCTAATCATTTTGGTTCTCTCCAACACATGGCAGGGCTACACTTGGTCAGTGAATTTATTATTGTTGTCATCAGCACCACTTCGGGGTCGGAGAGCACCATTGTGCTCCTTACTACAGTGGCTCGAGGCTTAATAAATATAATCAAACTCTGTACCAACACAAAATGGTGGGAAGTGATGTAGACAGCTGAGAAGGGTAAGACATGACTAATCCTCTCAACATATCAAAAAAGAAACATTCAAAAGCAATCATTTCAGCTGGATGAATGAAATCATATTGTTTATGTCTGGAAGTCAACAATAGATTGAAGACTCTTGACAACCAGCTTTAACCAGACAAAAAGGAATTATCTGTCTGAATTGAGAGCATAAAGAATTCTCAACAAATAGAACGTGAGATAAAGGTGAGTGGAAACCGGTGCTAATTTAAGCAAGCCAGCCTAATGGGACACTAATATTAACATGTCCTTGAGAAGGGTCCTTCAGGAATTTAACCCGGACGGCACGCTGCATCGTAGGAGGATGTGTAGACATAAATGTAGGTTGTGTATGATAACTAAATAAGACATATAAAGTGACGTAAAGAGGAGGGTGAGCTTGCGTGAAATATTTAACAGGACCGGTTCAATTATTTACCTAACAAGGGCTAGCTGTTGGCGACATTCCACCACAATACTTTCACAAGAAATACGTGCCTTTCAGCCCAACAGCGGTGAACGATTTATCAACTCCCCAGCCCAATTAATCCACCCCTCCCCAACTCCAATCACATAGTTCACCCAGAATGTATGTTCCTGTTACCAAGGAGTTACCCATCTCCTGTAACCAACAATATGACAGGGATGCCATACAGTAGTTCCCTCTCTATCTTCCAGTAACTAGGAATCCACCAAGGCTTAAAGCTGCTTACGTATTGCCTTAAACTGCTGGAAATGTTAACTATTTAAAAGAGATTATTGGTGGAGAGCTTAATGAGAAACATGGCACAGGGATCTATCTGGCACTATGGCCTGACGAGGGAGAGAGGGGCTTTGGAAAGACGTAATCTCTCAAGCTATCAGAGATAGTCAATGCAGTGTTACATAAAATATCTAAATATTTCAAATGGGAAAGAAAATCTGGGATAACAGAATAGGTTTCTAAAATGAGAGCTGTGCTAACAGAAAGCGGCAGACAAGTCAACCCTTGCTCATTGTGTATTATGTTGTTTATGTATGAATATTCATAGATAAATGTGCGAAATGTATATTTTCATAATCAAAATCTCCATGATGTAACTCTTACTTCAAGTAACCTACTGAATCCAGACTCAAAAACACACACAAACTATGTACACACACAGAGAGACAGCGAACAACGGTGGCCGACGGCAAAAGGGCCCCAAACATTTCACTCTCAGCAGGGATTTCACACTGCATCTTTAACACTGACAGATACCCCCGTCACCCACCAACATGACCTTTCCTTCACTTGTCTTCTACTGTTATACAATTTAGAGGCCAAAACAATGAGCCTTCAATAGACATGATGTTTTGAGATAAGCACACAGCAACCCCCAACCATGACTTTTCCTGGGCCTCATTACTGTCATTTCACACCTAAAAACAATGTAATAAAATGTGATGAAACTATTGGAACCAATGAAAGAATAAGCCATGGAAGAAGGGAGAGAGGAAGAAACAGAGGGACACATCTTTGATCCTTAGCCAAACAGTGAGGGATGGATGGTGTGGGGTGGGAGCGGGGGCCACCAATGAGGGCTGCCCGTAGCACATTCCATATAATCCCACTTCCTGAGTGTGGAGTAGGACCGTCTGCCCAAAACCCCATGTACTCCTGAGATTCTACTCTCCCACTC
The DNA here is from genome assembly GCF_018296145.1 of Oncorhynchus tshawytscha. Classification (NCBI taxonomy): domain Eukaryota; kingdom Metazoa; phylum Chordata; class Actinopteri; order Salmoniformes; family Salmonidae; genus Oncorhynchus; species Oncorhynchus tshawytscha. Next base: position 66,061,567 of record NC_056434.1, read on the forward strand.
TGTCTGAAGAGTGTGTCGGCCAGAAACATATACTGTATATTTGAGACAGGCCTCACCCAGCACCAGCACAATGCACCATTCATTGGGTACACATGAGAGAAATGGAGTGAAGCACTGAGTTGGGAATTTCTCTCCAAACAGTCAGATCTTTTCTAGGCCCTGGCCCAAGCTTGAGAACTCAAGAGTCAGCTATCTTTCTTGGCATCTCTCAAATGATGGTGCACAGCCACAATGTAAACACAGCAGACAGAGGGCGAGAGGGAGGGATTAGGAGCAAGTCTCTTACCTCCACACTCTCCAGAGAAGTGGAGCGTCTGAGTTTGGCCCTCCTCACGCCAGAGGGAGAGAGCTCCTTCTGCTCTGTCCTGAAAGGAGGAGAGTCCTCCAATTCAGCTGGGAGCTCAGAGTCGGGCCTGTCAGGACGAGACCGCCGGCCGTAGCGCTTGGTTCCCTTCACAAACTTGGGCTTCACCTCCTCAGGAACAACTAGAGAGGAGAGGAAAGAAAGGAGGTGGGGAAGGACAGAGAGAGATGCAGTGGTTAAATGGTGTCTACTATGATATTACAGTAGAATGCCTTTATATAGAAAGGAATATTTTAGACCGGCTGGGCATTTTTTCTGCCCACAATTACAACTGCAAACATATTCTCACAGAAGCTTGGCAATGTTAAGTTACAAATTAACAAGGGAGAGAGTCTATAGTGAAGGTCTAAATTAGAGATTGTATAACCAGAGATTTACCAAAAACATTGTTAAACACACTCTTTAAAAGGGCATGTCCCCAGAAACTAACTTGGCAATAAACTTCATCATACTGTAACATTCTGGGGGAAATGAGGGAACTCTGCTGCCCTCGTAGATCCTCCTACTGCAATCCCCAACTCAAGAAACACATTTCAAAATACTATAACACATACCAATGAGTTGTCAAATATTATTCAGAAATCATATAAAGTGAAGAGCTGTACAATAAATGATATCTCAACTGAGTTAGGATTTGTTAAAGGTACAGGAAGTGTAGTATATTTGAATCTGTATTTGTTAGAGAATAGAATCCAGCCTGGGGCTAATAAGGACAGAGATTATTAACATGATCAACTATATTTCTTTAGGGAGGGAAAATACGAAATATACTGTATCCCTTTGATGTCTCCACTAGTATTTTTCTCATTTCGGTGAGCTCATGGTCAACCACCCAGGCAGTAGACAAACAACCAGAATAGACCAAAACACTACTTGACTAAGTAATGCTTTTTAGTGTGCTTTTAATGATGTCAAACTAACTTAGGTAGACCACAATGGCTCCAGTCTCAGCCTCAGTCAGTGCCTTTGTCAAACATTGAAAATGTAAATTATAAAAGAAATAACCCCAAGGTTTGCCGTTATCCACAAGGATACATTGTTTACATAAAGCAATCTTATCGAATCCCCCACATAGGGCCCATGAACAAATGTAAACAGAAATCTAAACTACTTGGGTATATAAACAACTGATTTCATTGGATTCAATAAGTTTGCACAGCCGTGTAATCAATGAAAACCAGACATACATCAATCCCCTCCTCACCACTCAGCATGCGTGCTTTACCTGGCTCCAGGTAGCTGCTCTCCTCTTCTGAGGTGCTGAAGTCCAGAGAGCTTGATAACACGGCTACAAAGCCTTCTTTGAACTCCTCAAAATTCACCTGCATAACAGAAGGAAAATGAGTTAATTGTCAACAGTGTGAGACATGACTACTGTTCTGTCAATAAGGTAGCAACATGATCAAACATGTATTGGGCTTCTGATTTGAGATTTCAAATGGGCATACAGGCTTACCGACTAACTATTAGAAAATGGAGAGTGGTCATAACACAGCTATTATACAACTACTACACTTTTACTATAACAACGCATTTCAGAGCTTTACATATGTTTTAATGAACTGCTGGTAAGGGAAATTTAAAGCAAATCCACAACAACGAGAGATGTTACTAAGGTGGTCTGGTCTCATACCCGAGCATAGTGGTGTGGTCCTAGCAAGGTGTCCAACAGTAAGGGAAGGTGAGCATCCAGGGACAGCTTGTGACAAAGGGATGACAAGTCTTCCTTGTCCAGGTAACCAGTGCCTGTGGTGTCACAGCTGTCAAACTCCTCCTTCAGCTGGGCCACATAGCGGTTCTGCTCTTCCTCATCCATCCCAGTACATATTGTAGGCTTGCACCTACAGTGAAGTAAGATGGCGATCAGGAAAAGACCGTAAGCACAATAAAAGTTCAACCAGATACTGCCACACTCTTGCACAAACACACACAATGCAACTTCAATTAGTCTAACATCCAGGGAGGCTAATCTATTCATTTCAATAGACTACCAGGCTTGGACTACGTACAGTGGTAGAATGTTTTATAGTATATCTGCTGCTTTTAGGCTTGGATTTGATTCCCTTGATCTTGGATTACAGCCACAGGCCAGAAACATCTGCCTCAGTGGTTGCAATGTCCTGTACTGAATTCTGCAGTTGGTCCTGATTGCCATTAGTTATGTAAGGCGGGGGAATTCTGTCTTTATTGTTATTGTCACCCACCGCTCCCCACAAAAAAGTAAACAACAAAAACAAAAAGGCAAATCATTTTTACTGGTAGGACTATTTGTTTGCCCCGTACACATACTATTGCCAAATCTTACTTGCTATATAGGGCGGCCGAGGATTTTGGGGTTTGGTAACCCAAGAAACAGCAGTTTTATAATCAGGATATTCAGCAATGAATCATGATACTCAGCAATAAATGTCCATTTATGTCCGTTTGAATACATTCTGACACACGTTGTAAATGATTGGGGGTGACATTTGGCAATGAATAGGCTCGAAGTAGGAATAAACAAATTCATATCAATCGTTGCTGCATTTGTCTTTTTCCCATCTTCTTCGAGAATGAAAAAGGCAGTTGCCCATAATTGCCCACCATGCAAAGAAAATATATGGCCAGTCTAATGTCATACATGAACAGTTCATTGCTCGTTCTATCACAAATTGATCAATACTAGGCAGGCTCCCTCCTTGTAGTGAGTCTGCTATGCTTCACCATGGGAACGGGGAACCAGCTGTGGCAAAACAAAGGTCAGGTAAAATAGAAAAAAATAGACTAAAAGTATCCAAACTCTCAAGCTTTCGCACACTCTAGGAACTAAAACCGTTACAATGTAGCATTAGCTTATGCGTTTGTAAACAATTGCCATTTTAGCCGACCTCTGACAAAGACAAGGCTAGCACAATAATGAAATTGCCCTTACCGTTTTAACAGTACACCGAAGCCTCTGAAAAAAATTCACGGATGGTCCAACATATGCATCGGATGCTTTTTCATTTTGAAAAGATGTGTCTGTCTGCCTGTCCCGGTGTTATTTTATGGAAAAACGGGTCACGTCTCCATAGCTCTTCTCTATGAAGTGGCCACAAGTATGCGTGGCGGGTATAATGCTGAGTTCATAACCAAGTGGGAAGTAGGAATTTACCACCCGATTGTTAGATAGGACTCAGAAGGATAAAACCAGTCTTGGAATGGACATAGCCATAGCCATTGAGGACTCCACCATTTTAAAGTAGTCAACTGGGTAGAACTTCCTATGGGTGAAGGAAGGATCACATGATTCCATCCAGGTCATCAGCCAATGAATTACACTTGTGAGCAAACATTCCATAACTGTAGGCATCAGGAAATCACTATCCTTGGCTTTATACCTGTTCAAATAACACACTCTAGATTGCAATATGCACACTTTCAGTTTGTTTCACAGAAGTAGTAGAAGTAGCAAATGGACTACTTCAAAATGGAGATGGCCTCAATGGCGCTGCCTCTACACTCACAGGCACCATAATGGGACACATACTGTATACATATGATATCTCTATCATTCTCTATGTTTACCATATAGGACTGGGAAAAATCTATTTGAACGGCCCCCTGACTGGTAATTACTAGTGGGAAACTAATGTATCAGTCTTGAGCTCCAAGTGAGAGGTGGGAATTTACTCGTGAAGTTGTAAATTCCAGTTGGATGCATTCAGGTGGTTTGAACTAGTTTAGAAACGCCCGATTGGCTGATGGCCAACAAGCCATAAATTAAAAGTACAACTATCAGGCTTGTAAACAAATTTTAGTGTTCAACAACCATATTAATAGATTGCTTTTAAAAAAAATCTTTTGTAGTTACATTTAACTGCCAAATATATATATATATATTTATTAAATGAGCATGGCCTTATTTCTATTACAGGATATTGGATTACTGTCATTCATATTCCAATCACCCAGCTCAATGTAACATTGATTGGTTTAGGCTACTACATGATACATACAACATGACACACAAAGTTGCCCAATACCCATCATGAGGTTGCTACAACCTAAATAAAACTTTATAATGCAGGTGCACAGGTCGAGAGACAAATTTAAGTATTCAAGCTGACAGACAGTGACACATTCAATACCGCCTTGCACACTCTTGCCTGCGTCTAGTGGATCTGGGGTGTAATCATTAGTCCAAACAGTTGCATTCCGCTTTGCAACTAAAACAAGAGTTTCTATTGGACAAATCCAGGTAGGTCCCTCCCCGTTTCGTTACGTTTGCTTCTGTTTAAGAAATGTTTTGCAACAGAATCGGCGGACAGAATAGACCCCTGATCACCCCCACACACAGTTCACTTTTATAGCAGCCACATACAGCATCATCACTTTGCCTGTTGTATAATTCCTTCTCTCATCTACAAGCTTTCCTCCTCTCACCTTTCACCTTCGCTTGTGGACTTCAGTGAGCAACACAACAGCTCTCTGTAACCAGGCGAAAAAAACTCTCCAAACCAAACTTCATACCATAACCTCTAAGCAAACAGATGTTTTGGTTTTGTGTGTATTGTATTGTCCGGTATTACTGCACTGTTGGAGCTAGAAAGATAAGCATTTTCCTGCACCTGCGATAAGATCTGCAAAATACTGTATGTGTATGCAACCACATAGCCGTGGGAATTAGGGGTGCTGAGGGTGCTGCAGCAGCCCCGGATAAATCACAATTTTTTTAATATAAAACATTTCATTAAACATCTAGATTTCCCCCCCAATCAAATTATTGCACTAGGGCCACATTACTCCTGTTTGAGCGGAGTAAAATACACGCCAGCAGAACGAGGAGCAAAAATACCCTCCCCACAGTACCCCCACCCCAAAACATCTTCCCACGGCCATGCGTGACCAATAAAATGTTATTTGATTTTGAACCGCTACACAGCTTACATCGTTGTCACCATATTTGTAAGGAATGAGGCTGGAGTTGAGAAGCAGGTACGGGGATTCAAAATTTAATCGGAACAGACATGAAAACAGGACAGGAACAGCGTCAGAACCGGGTAAAACACAGACGTAAGACAATTAATGCAGCAGCGGTTTCTATACGTGTTTCTACTACTATGTTGAACATTCATATTGCAATGTATAGGGTTATCTGTGGATCTTCGGTCAATTAAATGGTGTATCAGCCTACTCAGTGACACCTACAGAACGCAACTGTGAAAAGGTTTCACAAAGATTAGCCTCGTACACACAAATACTCACTGAGAAGGTTGATACCCCATTTCATGGACCCAAGATCCACAGGTAAGGCTGTAAATTGCAATATGAATGTCCAATACAGTAGGTTGACAGATTAGTATAACGACACAAGGTGAGACCCAGATGCAGACACGGGAGGCAGATGCTTTGAGCTCTGATATTTATTATAGTCCAAGGGGTAGGCAAAAGGCAGGTCGGGGACAGGGTCCCAAAATAAGAGCTACAACACTAACATTTGTGTAAACTCTTCACAGTTGTGTTCTCTGGGTGTCACTGAGTAGGCTGATACCCCATTTCATGGACCCAAGATCCATAGGTAATGTTGCACATTGCAATATGAATGTCAATATGCACAATAGGCTGGACAGTGAGGTGATTTCCCACAAAGTCCTGGTACCCCATTTTAAGGCTGTGTTTTGCAGTGTTTAGCATGATCTAGTGTATAGTCCAAAAGTGGCATAATTTCACTATTTGTTTCAGTTTATCACTTTCACTGAATTACTTTTATTTTTTAAGGCAAACCACAAATTCCACTATTGTGGCTCACCGTTATTGTGGCTAGCTTCACATAAGTACCACAACCTTGTTCGTTTGCTCCTTCCACATAGTCGACAAGAAACTCACACCTGAAAATTCCTGCCCTGCATTTCGGTTTGGGCCCCTTATAGCCTACATAGTCATTGCTTGAGGCATGAACACTCACAGCCACGTTTACATGCACACCAATATCAGAATACTTGAGTAATGATAACGGACGTTATTATTCGGGATACTCAAGTAATCTTATTTGGAGTTGACACATTAACATCATATCCCGTTTACAATAATCCTGAAAAAAACTTGTATCCCGATTATGAAAAACCCGGATAAAATGTATGGGATATGCTGATCTTAGATATTGGCTATCTGTGGCATGTAAACATATCCTGTTAACTGTTGTTTTTCTGGTCTTTGCAAGCTGTTTCGCATATCAAGGGTGTTGTGTAATGTCATCTGACTGTCATACAAATCACATATAAAAAGTAGGCTTCCTGATCAGTTCGATGCACTATAATTCTATCATAGTGTATGTTGCTGATACTCTGTAGTGGACCATTTTGCCGGGCTACTTTCACCCCTAATTTAGACAACCTTCTGCTTATTATTTCCGAAATTTGGTAGGGCATTTGTTTGTCAGTTATAGTTTGATACATGCAGCTTCTCTTCTGTCATAACTTGTTGTCCCAGAAGACTAAATAAACTTTCTCACCAGAATAATGTCTTACATTGATAGAATGTATGCATAAGTAATCTATTTAACACATGCTAAATTTGTCTTTTTCTTTTAGGGACCAGGGAGAAAACGCAATAACTCCAAAACAGTGGAAAGATTAGTTGTGTAAAATGTTTCATGTAAATGAAAAGCGAGAAAACATGAAACACGTTTCTGATAAGACTTCAGTTCGTCATGGGTGCATATTTTATGTGGTTGAAATGATGTCTGCTTGCAAAGATAACACATTACACAAGCATTTGCATTTTCTCAAGAGATGCTGAAATAAGTCAATAATATTTCTCTACTCTTGTTCCCAAGACAAAATGATCATTTGTTGTGTCATTTTACTGCAAGGAATGCATAATTCTGCAGGAGTTAATATATTAGAGCGTTATAGGCCTACAGTCAGTGTCCATATTTCAATTACTATTCCATTTAACCCATATTAATTTAAATGAGGAATATTCTGTTTATTCATGGTACAGGGATACACGTGAGCGGGATATCAAAGGTGCTTGTAAACAATTTCTCCCTAATAGGACCTTAAGCGGGATATGAGCTACTATCCGGAATAGTGTGTGCATGTAAAAGTGATTGTGAACATCCCAGTGGTTCCAGTGGCTGCCCAGGCTATCCCCAGTGAGAGAAAAAAAAACTGTAGACAGCTATATGGAGCAGTGTTACCAATTTAGTGACTTTGTTGCTATATTTAGTGAGGAGTTTAGGCTGCATTTCGCAGTCACCACGTCCAGTGAACACTGCTACATGGCTGAGGTTGTATACTCCATGTACAGTGATCCTCAAAACATAATGTATCTGACTTTTTTGAAGTCTGTGCTGGGTGAGAGAGTTGGCCATCAAGGCTTTTGAGGGAGAGCAAGTAGATCCTCTTAAGCAACTTGACAGCTTGGTTAGCCTGATCAAGTCTATGAGCAGCAGGGTGCTGAATCCACTGGCAAATGTTGATGTACTCAAAGGGCCAATAGATGGATACATCAGTCCCAAACCGTACATTGGTTACCTTTTTGAGTCAAAGGCAGCTGAGCTCCACCTAGCGCCCGAGGAATAAAACAATGTCCGAAAGCGGTGTGTAGCCTTCACCATCTCCCTCACTAATGAGTTGAGGGTGAGACTGCCGGACAACATCGAAGCATTACAATACATGCCAGTTTTCAGTGTGGAGGAAACTCTAAAGCACAATAAGAGCCCTGGAGAAGAAAAAAAATAGTAAAGCTCCTTGGCTACTCCCCTGCAAAGATAGACAAGATTGTCCAGCAATGGCGTGCCATCCATCTTAGTAAACGGAATGAGACAAAAAACACACTGGGCTTCTGGAGTGAGATTTGGAAGTTCAGGGATGCAGCTGATATCAACCCGTTTCAATAACTTGCCATGGCTTCTGTGTCTGTGTTGTCCTTGCCACACTCGAATGCTGAAGTCGAGAGAGTATTCATCCAGATGAGTGGTAAAAAGCAAACTTAGAAATCGGATGTCCTTGCAGACCCTTAACTCCATGCTGTACATCGATATGGACTGAAGCTGTCTGGTGAGGCTTGTTATGAGCACCAGCTGCCTGATAATGTGTTGCAGCTTTTTTGGCACATCAACTGCTTACTCTTTTAAGTCAGCTCCCTCAGTTGGTGAACCTGCCATAGAGACCCTTGACCAAAATGACGATGACCCACTCTATCTGTGAGTCAGCACAGCCTATGTGTGTGTAGAGGGGGGTCTGGGGGAAAAAAACAATTAACCTGAATTAGGGCCAGACTAATTACCGTAATTTTTTCTAATGTCTCTTTTTGGTCCATTTAGATTGTTAATGTAGATTGGATACATTTTTTAAATGTTTTACTGTGACTTGTTGTAGGCTCCTAAGTGGACCATAAGGTTAAAAACCAAACCAAATTAAGAAAACTAAACTAAAATAATAAAAAATAAAATAATAAACTAAGTAACTCCACCAGTGTGTCTCGGTGGAGGGTTGGAATTGTGACATTAAAAAAAACAGGAATGACAGAAGAAAGTGAATTTGTTCATTTGTAGTTCTAAATATATTTAAGGTGTTTTTAACTCACTTTTTGTCTCCCACGATGTTATTCCTCTCTCCTACAGCATTCATCACAATTACATGCACATGGCCAATTATGCAAATTAGGCGACGACGTCATGTAGCGACTTTTAGGACAGCCAATAGCTACTTTCCTTACTGAGGCGTTAGCAACACTGAGAGAAGACGGGAAACCACGCTGGAAAGTAAGGACGACGAAGCGGTTGTAGCCTACATTTTGGTAAGTTAATTTTTTACGTGTTATTATAGTTTCAATATGTAAATTAAAGTTGAGTTTGAGTGGTGCCGATATTGTATTTTATATAAGTAAAAACTAGGGTAGCTCATGTCAACTAGATTTGATAGAGAGTCGCTGAATAACGGCATTTGGTTAATAATTTCGGAGTGGACATTTTTGTAATTATTTTTCTCGGGGAGTTATCAATATTTCATTCTAAATATATATTGCCACGGTTCCGAGGCACAGGGTTTAAGGTACAGAGCGTGTTCTTGAATTGCGAACGAATTCTGTGTCATAGCCTGTTAAAGGTAACGTTAAGCAATTTAACTGTTATGGCTAAACCGGTCACTGACTCGCTACAATATGTCAAGGTGTGAAATGTTACAATATTCTGATGTAAATGTAGCAGATGAAGACTGTCATTAAATGTTCCTGTGTAAACTGCAAAGTCATTGTTGTCTTGTATATAACGGGTGGGTCTAATGCTGATTGGTTTAAACTGCATGTCATCCGGTGTCTATTGCACAAATTACCACCAGCTAAATATGACGTTTAAATTGCCTAATTACTCGGTTCCATCTGACTGCGCAATCCACTGTCTCATTAGCCCAGACAGTGAATTTATATACTTGTTCGCCACAATTAAAAAGCATCTAGACATTATCTCAGACTAACATTTTGTTTTCAACGGCAGAGATTTGTATGAACCTTGTGTCTCCGACATTTGCAACCTTGTTTCAATATTCAAATTCGATCTCCATCTGTCCCATAGTAATGAATCTTTCGGGATGAGACGGGCATGTATCGAAATCATACATTAGCATAATTGTTATGATTATATATTACATTACACAAAGAACTATCAATAGAAAACAGGTCTAACGAAACGGAGTGCCTGTGTTAGGCTAGCGCCTCTGGACGAGGGTGTCCTGACGAGAACTAATTTTCTATGCCAGGTAAAGTCGGCCATCAATAGCTCATTGTTATGGATTTATCCATATAAATGTGTTACTATTTGCATTTATTTATAAAGGTTTTTTTGTTGTCAGCCCTATTGGTGTAGGCCAATATTTTATTTTCAATATTTTCACTCTATATTTGCTGAATGTACAAAACATTAAGAAAACCTGCTCGGTCCATGACACTGACTGACTGACACTGAATCCAGGTGAAGGCTATAATCCCTTATTGATGTCACTTGTTAAATCCACTTCAATCAGTGTAGATGAAGGGGAGGAGACAGGTTAGAGATTTTTAAGCCTTTGAGTATTGGGTTGTGTATGAGTGGTGCAACTCAGTAGTATGAAGGTGTTCTTAATGTTTTTGTGTGTAATTTGTTATTTCTGAGAGTACTTTGACTCTTGTAGGGAGTATTTTGTGATCTTACATTTTGTTCACACCAGAAATGTTTTAAAGTTTTCGTTACCATTTCACCCCTATTGTCATAGCCTACAGACAATGGGCAGCCAGGTATCTGTAGACAATGTTCATGTTGTGGTGGTTGGCGGGGGTTTCGGTGGCACCGCCGCCGCACAACAGCTCAAATCCAGGGGGATACCATTCACCCTCATTGACCTCCGTGACGCCTTTCATCACAATGTGGCTGCCCTCCGTGCCTCTGTTCAGAGTGGTGAGAACCTTTGACCCATTGGAAATTGTAACATCACTGGAAAAACGCTGATCTAACAATTCCCACTTAAAGAACCTTTGACATTTCTAGTTAATTTCTCACAGGCTTTGCCCAGCAGACCTTCATCCCATATTTGAAGACGTTTGGAGAGAATTTCCTTCAGGGGCGAGTCATGTGGGTTGACCCAGTGTCACAGACTGTAGCGTTGGATGGAGGAAAGGTACAGTAGGCTATATGGGCATGCTGGGGTTTATTATGTAATGTCGCTTTCTCTAGTCAGTTCAGTTCTAGCTGCTGAATATTAACTTGGCTTTGTGTTCTTGGTGTACTCTCCATACTTAGGCATATGCAGTGTGCTGTCCAAAGCAGACCGCTTCTGACAGGCTGGAGATGTGACAGTTTGTTCCTGTAATTTGACTGTGTCATTGATGTCTTACACCACAGGAAGTTCATTACTCACACCTTATACTGTGCACTGGCACAGACGGCCCTTTCCCGGGGAAGTACAACATGGTGGCCTCCTATCAGACAGCCATCCAGAAGTATGAGGACATTGTGAAGGAGGTACATTTTCATGGAATTGCATTCCCAGGGCTGGTTTGTTGGTGCAGACTTAATGTTCATGTTTGATCTGCACTGAACAAAATATAAATGCAAAATGCAACATATTTTAAATTATTTTAGAGTTCCAGTTCATATAAGGAAATCAGTCAATGTAAATGAATTCATCAGGCCCTAATCTATGGATTTCACATGACTGGGAATACAGATCTGTTGGTCACAGGTACCTTACAAAAAAAAGGTAGAGGTGTGGATCAGAAAAACATCCCAAACATGCTCAATGGGTGACATGCCTGAGTATGAAGGCCATGAAAGAACTGGGTCATTTTCAGCTTCCAGGAATTGTGTACAGATCCTTATATTATTGTGCAGAAATTCTTCGTTCTGCAAACCCACAGTTTCATCAGCTGTCCGGGTGGCTGGTCTCAGACGACCCTGCAGGTGAAGAAGCCGGATGTGGAGGTCCTTAGCTGGTGTGGTTATACTTCGTGTGTGGTTGTGAGGCCAGTTGGATGTACTGGCAAATTGTCTAAAATGACAGAGGTAGGGCTGGGCGACATATCAAAATAATTTGAATTCATGTTTTTGCTCGATATTCCAAATGCCTGTATTGCACGAATCTAGGTTATTTATTTTTGTTTTTATGAGCGTTTACGTCTGCTTATTCTCATGTCTCTTTCGCTCTTTTGTGTTGTGCACCTCCACATTTACACCAGAGATGTGTATATTTATTTTACCTTTATTTAGTTAGGCAAGTCAGTTAAGAACAAATTCTTATTTACAATGACTGCCTAGGAACAGTGGGTTAACTGCCTTGTTCAGGGGCAGAATGACAGTTTTGTACCTTGTCATCTCTGGGATTTGATCTAGCAACCTTTCAGTTACTAGTCCAATGCCCTAACCACTAGGCTACCTCTAATGAAGAGATGCACGTCTCCACCCTAACAATGGGGGTGTCGTCCCAAAGGCGTGAAGGCAGGCGACAAGCTTAGGTCCAAAATAAGCCCATAGAAATCCATTGGACTTTATTTGGACAGATTTTAGCGACTGAAACCTCTCGCTTCGCCTCTTTCTCTATAGTTTACACATACCAAGCCTCTACCTCTTACGCCAACAAAGTTGAGAGATCACATCTTCCTCACTGACAGAGGTTTCAACTTGCTGTTTGTGAGGTTTGGTCCAACATAATCTGTCATATGGACAAACACATTGAGACATTATTTTATTTAAATACTTGGTGGTTCGAGCACTGAATTATAATTGGCTGATAGCCATGGTATATCAGACCGTATACCACGGGTATGACAAAACATTTATTTTTACTGCTCTAATTACGTTGGTAGCCAGTTTATAATAGCCATAAGGCACCTCTGGGGTTTGGGATATATGGACAATATGCCATGGCTAAGGGCTGTGTCCAGGCAGTCAGTGTTGCGTTGTGCATAAGAACAGCCCTTACCCGTAGTATATTGGCCATATACCACACCCCCTTGTGCCTTATTGCTTCAGTAGTAGAGAAGTTCACTTTTCTAACAATACCCTTTTTATATCTCTACTACTCAGATTGTGAGCAGACACCACTAAAACGAGAGTATCAATGAACATTGATTCGGGAAAATTAACACTCAGTTTGCCGCGTGTGGCATTGGGGTACCACTAGCGGCATTTGAGCCAAATACTCTTATACTAGCTGCCTAGTCTGTTTTATAAATAAGCATGAACACAATTATAAACTCAACAAAAAAGAAACGTCCTCTCACTGTCAACTGCGTTTATTTTCAGCAAAATTAACATGTATAAATATTTGTATGAACATAAGATTCAACAACTGACACAAACTGAACAAGTTCCATAAACGTGACTAACATAAATGGAATGTGTCCCTGAACAAACAAGGGGGGGGTCAAAATAACAGACAGTATCTGCATTAAGTACTGCAGTGCATCTCCTCATAGACTGCACAAGATTTTCCAGTTCTTGCTGTGAGATGTTACCCCACTCTTCCACCAAGGCACCTGCAAGTTCCTGGACATTTCTGGGGGGGGAATGGCCCTAGCCCTCACACTCTGATCCAACAGGTCCCAGATGTGCTCAATGGGATTGAGATCCGGGCTCTTTGCTGGTCATGGCAGAACACTGACATTCCTGTGGAAATCACTCACAGAATTGCTGGTGGCATTGTCATGCTGGAGTGTCATGTCAGATTGAGCCTACAATGTAGAAAACTGGTACTCTATGATTGGTACTGTATATTGTGAATCTCCCATCAGTAGAAAAAAAGGAAATTTAGGAAATATCGCACAGCCCTAGTTGGTGGTTTATAGTAGAGAAATTAACATTCAATTCTCTGGCAATGGCTCCTGGACATTACTAGAGTCAGCATGCCAATTGCGTGCTTCCTCAACTTTGAAACATCTGGTGCATTGTGACAACTGCACAAGGTGCACCTGTGTAATCATGCTGTTTAATCAGCTTCTTAATATGCCACACCTGTCCGATGGATGGTTTATCTTGGCAAAGGAGAAATGCTCGCTAAAGGGAATATAAACACATTTGTGCACAAAATGAGAGAAATAAGCATTTTGTGTGAAATTTCAGGGATCTTTTTGTCAGCTCATGAAACATCGGACCAACCCTTTACATGTTGCATTTATATTTTTGTTCAGTGTATCTTGTAATACATTTGATAATTGTTGTACCCACGTTCATGTGTTATGAAAATATTAGTAAATGACAGGTTTGTTTTCTCCCTGCTGTTGGTCAGGTCCAGGCCGCAGGTTCGGTTCTTGTGGTAGGTGGTGGATCCACTGGTGTAGAGATGGCTGCAGAGATCAAAACAGAATATCCAGACAAGAAGGTAATAATATCCTACATCCCTTTGTTATTCACACCTCTTAGAGACTTGTGGTTGGAGCACAACTAATGGAGCTTGCCCTCCATTCTCAAACGCCTCCATGTTTCCAGGTGATTCTGATCCATTCCCGTGTTGGCCTAGCCGACCCAGAGCTGCTGCCCAGTGTCAGGCAACAGGCTAAGGAGGTGCTGCTGGAGAAAGGGGTGGAGCTGCTACTGGGTAAGAGGTTATGTCAGCATCACCAGTCAGTGAAAATGCAGTTTTGATTATGGCATGTTCAGCAGACAGAGAATGTCCAAGAGAGCTCATGTGTGTGCAGAAGGTGATTGCCTTCCTTCCTTATCATTAGATGTTGAATTAAGATATCTGTTGTGACTGACACAAACAGTAAATGCCTAGAGTACTTTTCTTTGATCATCTGTTTCATGCTAAACACTTAGTATAATTATTATCTCAGTGCAATTCACCTGCTGTTATGTAATTAACTTTCACACTGTGGCCTCACCTTTTCATCTGACTCTAGGGCAGAAAGTTTCTAACCTGTCTCTACTGGAGCTCAATGTGACCAACAAGAACATGGTTATCATGACAGACAAGGATACAGAGATCACTGCAGACCTCGTCATCTGCTGCACAGGCATGAAGATTAACTCTGATGCCTATAGCTCCACCCTGAGTGAGTTGTCTGTCTTGTCCACTAGGTGGAGGGATTATGCCATCTGAGTCCAAGGCAGCCCAGAAATACAAGAAGTACTGCTCAAAGTGCTGTTGAAAAAACTACTACAGGAGAGTTCAAAATCTGTTTAACAGTTTTGCTGGATTTATAAAAAGTTTAAATTAATCACCTAATTCCTGTGAAAGATGACTGGTTAGAGAAACCTCATATGATGAACTTGCATATTAAATTCCACATCTGCTCTTTCCATGACATCGACTGACCAGGTGAAAGAAAAATTCCCTTATTGATGACTTATTAAATCCACTTCAATCAGTGTAGATGAAGGGGAGGAGACAGGTTAAAGAAGGATTTTTAAGCCTTGAGACAATTTAGACATGGATGTGTGTGCCATTCAGAGGGTGATTGGGCAAGACCAGATTTAAGTGCCATTCAACAGGGTATGGTAGTAGGTGCCAGCAATGCTGCTGTTTTTTTTTAACACAAACTGTTGAGTGTATCAAGAATGGTCCAATACCCAAAGGAAATCTAACCAACTTTACAGAACTCAATATTAGGAAGGTGACCAGACCGCATGCTCCATCGCACGCATGTTGATTTTTGTCCCCACACCAGAAGCGATCAGGACACGCAGGTTGAAATACCAAATCAACTCTGAACCAACTATATTAATTTGGGGACAGGTTGAAAAGCAATAAACATTTATGGCAATTTAGCTAGCTGGGAAGCTAGCTAGCTTGCTGTTGCTAGATAATTTGTCCTGGGATATAAACATTGGATTGTTATTTTACCTGAAATGCACAAGATACTCTACTCTGACAATTAATCCACAGATAAAAGGGTAAAAAAATGTATATATTGTAATTTCTCCTCCTTCAGGCTTCTTCTTTTGACTTGATATGACGGTTGGCAACCAACTTTAAGCTACATTACCACTACCGACTGGAGTGTGGACCTCGGTTCATCTTTCAATCACCCATGGGTATATGCTCATAAAAAAACAATTTTGGAGATGGGAGAGGCGGGACTTGCAGTGAGTCACAAATAGAAGAGATCTCTATTTTAGCGCCTGGCTATGCACACAACGCGAGCGGTGTGGTCAGCATGTTAGTACACAATGTACAGTAGTCTAAACACTATCGACATGCATTTACTAAGTTTCTCTGTTTATATTTCAGATGGATGCCTAGCAGAGAATGGGTCCCTGAAAGTGAATGTGCACCTGCAGGTGGAGGGCTATGACAATGTGTACGCTGTTGGGGACTGTGCTAATGTTAACGAGCCTAAGATGGCGTACCATGCAGGTCTCCACGCTGGGGTTGCTGTTGCCAACATCACCAACAGTCTGATGGGGAAGCACCTGGAATCTTATCACCCAGGTAATTGAGACTGTCTCCTCTCTCCTGTAAACCCTACTTCTGTCAATGTTATAGTTTTGACCTTGATCTCTGACTATAGAACATTCTATCATGGGTATATGTCCACATGTCTTCCTGACAGGGAGTGTGACCATGTTGTTAGCCATGGGCCATAATGATGGAGTGGGCCAGTTCAATGGGCTGAGGCTTCCCCGTTGCCTTGTAACCCAGGTCAAGAGCAAGAACCTACTGCTGTGGAAAAGCTGGAAGGAAATGGGTCAGAAAGCTCCTTAATGTGTGCCATACAAAACATTGTGGAGCGAAGACCTGCGTGTGCCAGCACTGCCTTGAGAGTGCCTTACTCAGGTGACAGCTTGCAGAAGTTTTGGAGTTCTGACATGACTGTTGATATGAGACCATATATTTGTAAAATATTTCTACGCAATGTGATGCAAACTTTGTACAATGTCCATTTTTGCCAATGAATGTTAATGTATGTCTTGATTAAAAATATTTAAATCTGAATTTTATGGTTAAATATATTTCTGTAATTTGATACAATTTCAAGAGCAACTGAGCTGAACTCGCCGCTTGTTTTTCTGCAGCTCATTATGAAAAACAAGATTTGAGCCTTTGGTGTGGTGCGATGTGGGTGTGATTGTTTTATCGTACCCTGAAAGTTACTGTACATCTAGCGTAGGTGTTAGGTCCAGCATTTCAAGTTTAAAAAAATGTGAATGAAAAAAGTCGGTGCACTGCAGACAGTATTGAGTCCGCTGCAGCTGGCTTCGCTCAGGACTGGTTTCTGAGAACATAGGCTAACAGCTTGCTGATGAAGTTGAACCATGTAAATAAAGCATAAGCTGCGACACTACTTTTTTTTTTTTTCAGTGCCCAAAATCGCTAACTAGGTAAGTTATATCTGTTTGTCAATGAATCAACTTAGCAAGTCACTGGCGACGTATGCTTGGGTGTAGTTTTTATTTTTACAACGTTCTCACAATCCATTACCAGAGTGTGTCTGCCTGGCAATGTTTCATAGTGAGTCAAAAGAACCATCACGCACTCCCAGAAGCTTGGCACTCAAAATGGTCCGCACTCAAATTTCACAATGCATTTTTTTTTTGTGCGAATCCATTACATCTGTTTTTATAACAACTCATGCTACAAAACAGGTCACGGTGGGACACAAGATACCTGCTAATGAGTTCTTGAAATGTGGAATAATGACAAGTGGCAGTTGATGCAAGTGCACAGTATCTCAATTCTAATGTTTGCCCAAAACATTAGACTCAAGTGATCACTATCAGTCACATCAGCAAGTGACCACTCCATAAAGGGCTTATGGTCCAAGTGTTTCAACATAACATTGGTGACGTGTTGTCTTAAACAAGTAATCTCCATTATGCAGCACCTTGGACTATCTCGCTGTTTGATGCTATGATTTCATAGAGTGCAAGTCACCGCAGCTGTTTCTCTGCATGACAATTCTACCCAGGCATTACGATCCCATGTTTAGTGGGAATGATTGTAACCCAACGCTCATGTAAATCGTGACAACCTCAGTTACACATCTCGCAGAACTCCGTTTTGGAATATACTTACTTTAGAACCAAAATTATTCTTACACTTTGGTAAATTTTGGCTCTAGAATAAATGTTTGACTAATATTGATGCCACAGGCCATTTTCAACCAGAAGTTGGTTTTGCTTTCAGTTGCCCTTTTAAAACATTGTGTAAATAAATGTTTTGGAGAAAGGGCGAGTTCCAGAGCAACTAGGTAAAACGCCTGCGCAGTCAGCCCTCCCTCACATGCTGCCTGCCTCACCTGGGACAACTTTAGAGATCCCTGTATTTCAACCATCTGGATTAAAATAGCCTCAAGGCAGTTGACAACCAAAGCAACCATTACTGCCGTTTAACATATCATTCAATCTACAGTATTTGGTGTAGGCTCAAAATGAAAGGTCCAATGCAGCTGTTTGTATCTCATAATTTCTGGGTAACCATTAAGTACCTTCATGCGATTGTTTTCAATTAAAATGGTCAACAAAATTGCTTCATGGCAAAGAACAATTTTGCTGGGTGTGGTCTGAGGGGGAGGGGAAAACGAACTCTTATTGGCAGAGGTTTGGAACTCTTATTGGTTTATTCATTAATTTACCACCTGGTGATGCCACCAGGTAAGCCAAAACTCCATCCTACCAAAACCGGTTGAAATTTCAAGCGGTCTTTTCAAAAAGCTCTTTGGGCATGTGCACAGATGGGGTACAGCTATGCAGAGCACATTTCCCTTTGTCCTTCCAGTCTCCAAAGTGCCCTTTTGGTATTTTTTTTGTCATTGTTTCTGAACCCACTGCCCACAAGTTGTCAAGTTTGCCACCCTCAGCCTGTTTGTTCATTGCTCCTATTGATCAGGGCCCAGTTTCCCAAAAAGCATCTTAAGGCTAAGTAAGGCTAAGCTCGCTAACCTTCATAGGAGCATAGTTAAATCTCTGTGCTTTTGCCCAAAACCATTGTTATTAATGTTGAAAATGTTCGTAATCTAACACCTGCCTCAGACCACTCATAGAACAGCGAAGTGCGTTTGTTAGACTTTGGAGAATGTCATAAGATGGGCAAAAGTTATTTTCAACAATGCAAATAGTCTGGGTAGCCATTTGATTAGCTGTTCAGGAGTCTTATGACTTGGGGGTCAAAGCTGTTAAGAAGCCTTTTGGACCTAGACTTGGTACAGCTTGCTGTGCGGTAGCAGAGGAACAGTATATGATTAGAGTGGCTGGAGTCTTTGGCAATTTTTAGGGCCTTCCTCTAACAGCGCCTGGTATAGAGGTCCTGGATGGCAGGAAGCTTGGCCCCAGTGATGTACTGGGCCGTACACCCTACTCCCTGTAGTGCCTTGCGGTCAGAGGCCGAGCACCAGGTGGTGATGCAACCAGTCAGGATGCTCTCGATGGTGCAGCTGTAGAACATTTTGAGGATCTGAGGACCCATGACAAATCTTTTCAGTCTCCTGAGGAGGAATAGGCATTGTCGTGCCCACTTCACAACTGCCTTGGTGTGTTTGAACCATGATCGTTCGTTGGTGATGTGGACAACAAGGAACTTGAAGCTCTCATTGAAGCTTATCCATTAGTTTACTCCAATTAGGGTAGGGATGGTAGTGGGGGGAAGAAAGTATCGAGAATCAATTTTTTAAATAAAGGGGATTAGAAATTATTCCAACAATTTACATTATTCCAATAAGCAAAGTAAATGAGTGCATCGTGAGATGATTTTTTTCCCTCCCGCATCACATTCTACATAGATCTCTGCTAAAAATAAAAAAAACGAACGGTTTATCCGTCTCTGTGACCTCAGAACAAAGTTGACTACAAATAAAGATGCCAATAGAGCTCATGAGCTTGTAGTCCTTAAACCTGGAAATTAGTTACCTGTGGTTTGTTCAGCCATCCCCATGGGGAAAGTTAATGGAGAAAGAAGAGTTTTGGGATAAACGCTGAAAATAAGGTCTAACACAGGCTCAGATCTTACGTTTTGTTCTATGAGATACCAGTCAGGCTTCATAGTTAACATGATATTTATGAATTATGTGCTTAGTGCCTATATAAATTACATAAATGCTTTGAAATTCAAAGTGATGTTAGCTGATGAAGATTCTCATAGAACTAAACAAGATATCCTGTGTTTACCACAGACCTTATGTTTGGCGTCTATCCAAAAACCCTACAAAAACTCAATTTTCCCATAGGCTTTGTCCAACGAACCATGGCGGAGATAGTGCCTACAAAAAGATGCCATTACTATTGCTCTCAATGTATGAAGCGAACGACCAAGCAGTGGAATAATTTATTGTGAGTTGTCAGACTAGAAAAAAAATAATTTAGCATATACTGTATATGCTAAAAAATGCTTATTTTCGCTAGAGGCGTTTTGGTATTTTGAGATATGAATTATGAAAGTGCCCCCTGAAAGGTCTTTGCATGGCCCTGCAGCTCTTACACTAAAAGGGCATTTTCACAGTATTATTCCAACCTCCATTTTCTTTTAAACATACTTTGTTGATGTGCCTTTGTCAGCGATTACAGCCTCGAGTCTTCTTGGGTATGACGCTACAAGCCTGGCACACCTGTACTTGGGGAGTTTCTTCCATTCTTCTCTGCAGATCCTCTCAAGCTCTGTCAGGTTGAGTTTCTTCCATTCCACTTCCAGGTTTCCTCCAGAGTTCAATCTTGGTTTCATCAGACCAGAGAATCTGGTTTCTCATGGTCTGAGAGTATTTAGGTGCCTTTTGGAAAACTCCAAATGGGCTCTCGTGCCTTTTACTGAGGAGTGGCTTCTGTCTGGCCACTCTACCAATCAGGCCTGATTGGTGGTATGCTGCAGAGATGGGAGAACCTTCCAGAAGGACAACCATCTCCACAGAGGATCTCTGACAGATTGACCATAGGGTTCTTGGTCACCTCCCTGACCAATGCCCTTCTCCTCTGATTGCTCAGTTTGGCCGGGCGGACAGCTTTCGGTCTGAATACTTTACGAATGCACTGTAGGTAAAAAAACCTGGTGTGCTAGTGAAAGAATGCTCAGTTTGTTTGCGTGCAGCATTGGGGTACTACCATGTACCGCTAGTAGCATTTTAGCCAAAGACTGTTCTACTAGTTGTCTAGTCTGCATTTTACAAATGTGCAATAAGCATAAAACACTGTTATAGGGAATTGGCAACTAGTTCTCATTCTGAGAAATAAGGTAGGCCACTTGATTTCAACATCTGAACAAAGTGGACAGGCTAGCACGCTGTTCAAATAGTTGGAGACGGACAGAAGGGTGTTCATAACAATTAAACTATTCTGCCTTGTTCGCTAACAAATAGATCCAAGTTGGCTAAACTTGAAATACTCACTAGCATGTGGGCTTGTGTTTGAGAGATTGTTTACGAAACCTGTGTTCATTTTCTATAATGCCTCCTACAAGAAGTGAGTCATTTATTAGTGAATGTGCATTATGCATGGTTCTGAATAAAAATCTGTAACAAAGGGCAATTTCATAGACCGACTTGATAACCAGATCAATGATTGCACTATTTTGATAAAATAATATCATTAGTTGCCCTTATGGTTGTGGAAGACTTATATTTAGCCTAGGAATAATTTCACAAGGCCTGATTTCATTAGATTATTGCTGACTGTTTGAAATGCAGCGATTTTTACCATTTAGTTGTACAACAAAGATTAGAAAACATTACAATTTAGATATACAGTATGTTGTGAATCGCCCATACGCTTATTAAATTAAAGCCACGCAGTCTCATGGTGAGTGATTTTACTGTTATAAGTAACAATTGGTGTTTAAATCTAATGATTTTAGAATAGTGATAAGATGTTTAGGCCATATCGCCCAGCACCACGCAGGTGGTGAGTCTACTTTCGTCAGCAGTGTAATTTTTCTTGACCGCTGGGACACTTCTTTTGGCTATGAACCCAGCGTAAACCGACAGAGTTCGCCCATTGAATGTTGCAACGCCTCGCCTGAACACGCATAAAGAAACATGTCATTACGAAATTACATCTCCGTAAACAGTTCTTCACCACTACAAGTCTGACAAAACATTTATCGTAGGTCTATACTCATACCTGCTTGTTTATCAAAATCAAATCAAATGTATTTATATAGCCCTTCGTACATCAGCTGATATCTCAAAGTGCTGTACAGAAACCCAGCCTAAAACCCCAAACAGCAAGCAATGCAGGTGTAGAAGCACGGTGGCTAGGAAAAACTCCCTAGAAAGGCCAAAACCTAGGAAGAAACCTAGAGAGGAACCAGGCTATGTGGGGTGGCCAGTCCTCTTCTGGCTGTGCCGGGTGGAGATTATAACAGAACATGGCCAAGATGTTCAAATGTTCATAAATGACCAGCATGGTCGAATAATAATAAGGCAGAACAGTTGAAACTGGAGCAGCAGCACGGCCAGGTGGACTGGGGACAGCAAGGAGTCATCATGTCAGGTAGTCCTGGGGCATGGTCCTAGGGCTCAGGTCCTCCGAGAGAGAGAAAGAGAGAAGGAGAGAATTAGAGAACGCACAATTAGATTCACACAGGACACCGAATAGGACAGGAGAAGTACTCCAGATATAACAAACTGACCCTAGCCCCCCGACACATAAACTACTGCAGCATAAATACTGGAGGCTGAGACAGGAGGGGTCAGGAGACACTGTGGCCCCATCCGAGGACACCTCCGGACAGGGCCAAACAGGAAGGATATAACCCCCCCCCACTTTGCCAAAGCACAGCCCCCACACCACTAGAGGGATATCTTCAACCACCAACTTACCATCCTGAGACAAGGCTGAGTATAGCCCACAAAGGTCTCCGCCATGGCACAACCCAAGGGGGGGGCGCCAACCCAGACAGGATGACCACATCAGTGAATCAACCCACTCAGGTGATGCACCCCACATCCAGGGACGGCATGAGAGAGCCCCAGTAAGCCAGTGACTCAGCCCCTGTAATAGGGTTAGAGGCAGAGAATCCCAGTGGAAAGAGGGGAACTGGCCAGGCAGAGACAGCAAGGGCGGTTCGTTGCTCCAGAGCCTTTCCGTTCACCTTCCCACTCCTGGGCCAGACTACACTCAATCATATGACCTACTGAAGAGATGAGTCTTCAGTAAAGACTTAAAGGTTGAGACCGAGTTTGCGTCTCTGACATGGGTAGGCAGACCGTTCCATAAAAATGGAGCTCTATAGGAGAAAGCCCTGCCTCCAGCTGTTTGCTTAGAAATTCTAGGGACAATTAGGAGGCCTGCGTCTTGTGACCGTAGCGTACATGTAGGTATGTACGGCAGGACCAAATCAGAGAGATAGGTAGGAGCAAGCCCATGTAATGCTTTGTAGGTTAACAGTAAAACCTTGAACCTTCAAAACATTTCCAAATATACCAAAATTATTATCCTTACTAGCCAATAATTAAGTCCTTGTTTTTCCATGATTTTAGTAGACGTTTTGTCCTAAAATAATAATAATGGAGGGACGGATACGAAAATCTGGGTCACTGGCGTGACAGGCAAACACCCTATGCATTGCGCCAATAAGGTTAATCACTTGGTGGGAATTGTAACGTAGATACTTTAAAAAAATTTAACTAGACAAGTCAGTTAAGAACAAATTCTTATTTACAATGATGGCCTAGGAACAGTGCCTTGACATATTTTGACCTTGTCAGCTCGGGTATTCGATCTAGCAACCTTTCGGTTACTGGCCCAACACTAACCATTAGGCTACCTGCCACACCATGATTAGTGAGGATTGCTGTCCCTCCGTGTCAAACGTTTGAGAGAGAGAAAAATAAATACATTGGAAACTGTGTACTTACTGTCCAGCCCAGTTATGAGTTGATGCATCATTTCACTGGATAATGGACCTAGGTCATGATGGATGGAAATGCATGTGAGCACCTCCCCATCCAGCTGGAAGTCCTCCATCTCTCCCTCTACCTTGACTGAACAGAGTTATCCATCTACACACACGTAAATAAGTGCCGATAGGTGAAAATAACTACAGGAGATGAAATAAGGACTTAAACCACACCCTCTAGTACATTTTGAAGTAGGCAACAACCGGAGCAACCAATCCAGCACCTCTTCCCAGGGGCTTGGTCAGGATGCGATCCACCTCGTCGCCAATCCAGTTGATTGCGTCAACGGTTGTGCCTGTTTCCAATCTTTCCGCAAGGTGGCGCCAACTGTCCATGTTTCGTAAATGCTCAGTACAACGCTCATGTGCTTTCAAATTGGTTCCGAAATGATTCCAGTAACGAAAACTGGCACTGCTCAAATACGTTTCTCTCCAAAAGTGATATCAGAGCTTCTTGAATACACAAACCATGTCCGTGTGATAGGTTCATAACTTGTTCTTATTTGTCACAATTGGAGGGACTGGGTCCCCACTTTTAGGGAATAAAATATCTGATCTGGCCCCTTGACAAGATCACACCTGTCAGACAGCGCTTCCTACGACAAAGCTGCATCATCACTTTAAACACACATTCTATATTAGGTAACGTGCTGATATCTTTGTGACTCTGGAAGAGCAAAGTCTGAATCAGGCTCTGCATCCGAATTTGCATCTTCCTCTCCGAGCTCTCGCACGACATCAGCGAACACTGCGCTGCTGCTAGCGGGTAAAGTTATTTAATTTAATTTATTTCACCAGGTAAGCTAGTTGAGAACAAGTTCTCATTTGCAACTGCGACCTGGCCAAGATAAAGCATAGCAGTTCGACACATACAACAACATAGAGTTACACATGGAATGAACAAAACATACAGTCAATAATACAGTAGAAAAAAAGAAAACAAAGTCTATATATAGTGAGTGCAAATAAGGTCAAATAAGGGAGTTAAGACAATAAATAGGCCATGGTGGCGAAGTAATTACAATATGGCAATTAAACACTGGAATTGTAGATGTGCAAAAGATGGATGTGCAAGTAGAGATACTGTGGTGCAAAAGGAGCAAAATAAATAAATACAGTATGGGAATGAGGTAGATAGATGGGCTGTATACAGATGGGCTATGAACAGGTGCAGTGATCTGTGAGCTGCTCTGACAGCTGGTTCTTAAAGCTAGTGGGGGAGATGGGAATCTCCAGCTTCAGTGATTTTTGCAGTTCGTTCCAGTCAGTGGCAGCAGAGAACTGGAAGGAAAGGCGATCAAATGAGGAATTGGCTTTGGGGGTGACCTGTGAGATATACCTGCTGGAGCGCATGCTACGAGTGGGTGCTGCTATGGTGACCAGCGAGCTGAGATAGGGCGGGGCTTTACCTAGCAGAGACTTGTAGATAACCTGTAGCCAGTGGGTTTGGCGACGAGTATGAAGCGAGGGCCAGCCAATGAGAGCGTACAGGTCGCAGTGGTGGGTAGTATATGGGGCTTTGGTGACAAAACGGATGGCACTATTTTATAGATGACATCGCCGAAGTCAAGAATCGGAAGGATGGTCAGTTTTACGAGGGAATGTTTGGCAGCATGAGTGAAGGAAGCTTTGTTGCGAAATAGGAAGCCGATTCTAGATTAAATTTTTGATTGGAGATGCTTAATGTGAGTCTGGAAGGAGAGTTTACAGTCTAGCCAGACACCTAGGTATTTGTAGTTATCCACGTATTCTAAGTCAGAGCCGTCCAGAGTTAGTACTGATGTGCCACAGAAAGCAGCAGAGGCCGTAATGTTACAGTTTGAAGTGCTGGCTAGGCTAATGCTAGAGGTTGGAGTGCTAGATGGGTCTGTCTCTGGGCTCGTAGTCAGTTCCTCTGCCTCAATGATGGCAGTATTATCAGTGGCACCGGTCTTGCGTTCTCAGGAAATTAAGAATTCTCTTTTCACAACCCGGCTCTTCTTAAAAACGCCTCACAGCGGTTTTGCTGCAGCTTTACAGTTAATTAAAGTAGCATTTGCAATCATATCACATGAAACAATGCATGGGCCGTACAGCAACTCTAGTCAGGGTGGAATGGTCTTAAATATGAACCAGTCCGTGGGTGATTAATATAAAAATGTGTCTCAAATTGATTAGTGAATAGTATGGCTTGATTGACACAGCCCTCAGAAAAAGTTAATGTGGCCTCAACTTATGCCCAGCTCAGGAGGCCCTTTGATGCGAGGAAGTTGCCTCTTCTACCTAATGGTAAGTC
Organism: Oncorhynchus tshawytscha; assembly: GCF_018296145.1. Lineage (NCBI taxonomy): Eukaryota > Metazoa > Chordata > Actinopteri > Salmoniformes > Salmonidae > Oncorhynchus > Oncorhynchus tshawytscha. The sequence goes on from NC_056434.1 coordinate 66,087,461, forward strand.
TTCCACGGACTGCTCCTACTGCCATTGAGGAATGGCAGTAGGCTCCTACTGCTCCTACTCCATTTGTATGGCGCATTATGTTCAGAAATCCACAGGCGTGAGCAGACAAAAATTCCAAATAGTATCCGTAAGGTCCACAGAAACATGTCAAACGTTTTTTATAATCAATCCTCAGGTTGTTTTTTCAATATATAATCGATAATATATCAACCGGGACTTTAGCTTCGTCAATAGGAGAGAGAGAGACACAGTGGCTGCTCCAAACTGTTGCGCAAGCAAAATTCTGGAGACACCCAGCTATACACTAACACGATGTGATCTTTCTGGCTCATTTTTTCAAAATAAAAGCCTGAAACTATGAGCACTAAACACTGTTCACTAAAAGCACTAAACACTGTTCACAACATGGGGAAGCCATAGGAAAAGGAATATGGTTGATATCCCTTTAAATGGAGAGAAGGCATTCAATGGAACATGGAGCTTTCAAAATAGAGGCCACTTCCTGGTTGAATTTTCCTCAGGTTTTCACCTGCAATATCAGTTCTGTTATACTCACAGACAATATTTTGACAGTTTTGGAAACTTTAGAGTGTTTTCTATCCTAATCTGACAATTATATGCATATTCTAGATTCTGGGCCTGAGAAATAGGCAGTTTGGGTAGGCAGTTTAAACTTGGGTACGTTTTTCATCCAAAAATCGAAATACTGCACCCTACACTCAACAGGTTTTAAGGCACAAACAAAAGGAGGGTGGTTGCAGTGGATGGGTGGGCATATAACGCAAGTGTCTAGCAACCCAGAGGTTAGCATGTTCAAATCTCACCACAGACAACTTTAGGATTTAGTTCATTAGCAACAACCTTTTAGCTACTTTGCAAATAAACTGAACAAAAATATAAAACGCAACGTGAAGGGTTGGTCCCATGTTTCATAAGCTAAAATGAATCCCAGAAATTTTCCATAGACACAAAAAGCTATTTTCTCAAATTGTGCACAAATTTGTTTACATTCCTGTTAGTGAGCATTTCTCCTTTGCCAAGATAATAGAGAAGTAGAGAGACAATTAAAATAATAATAACAATAATAAGGTATTAGAATTTATGCTAACAATGAAATTGATAGAACCTATAATATTAAAGCTGATTTACCCCCCCACACACAATAATTGTTTAATAAAAAGGCCCACCCATTGCTGCGCCCCTGCCCAGTCATGTGACATCCACAGATTAGGGCCTAATGAATTTATTTCAATTGATTGAATTCCTTATATGAACTATAACTCCATAAAATCTTTGAAATTGTTGCATATTGCGTTTATATTTTAGTTCAGTAGTCTAAACATGTTAGCTAGCCCTTCCCCTAAAAACTTTAGCTAACCCTTCACCTAGACCTTTAACCTAGTTCCCCTAACGACCTAACCTAGCTAACATTAGCCAATTAAATAACATCAGCAACATCAAATTTGAATCCGTAACATATTGTAAAAATTGCAATTCGTAACATATCCAAATTGTAATATCACACCAGGGGATGGACATCCAACTTAATACATGCCATACGAAACTTAAAATCATATTAGATGGAGCGTCTCGGATTTACTTACAGAATCATACGAAATACTTCAAGACCAAGTTGGTGTGGAAGCGACTGCTTTCAATATACTTTGTATCCCTCATTTACTCAAGTGTTTCCTTTATTTTAGGTTACCTATAAATTGTATAATATTTGTCTTAGGCTCTATGTCTCGAACTGAGCCTGTATGTCGAAATTGTCATGACAGACTTGACACTGCAGTTTATGAAGTGATGAAGGGCTACACCTTTACCTGGCTGTCCTGTTCGACCACAAGAGCAAGGTGAATTCATTATCATTTTGAAAACCAAACAATCTGATTACATAGCTTACTCACTCAACACTTTTCTTGCATCCATTCGATAGCTCATCGAATTGCTGTTCGCAACCATATTCGGAAAATGGTACTTGATTTTCAGTCTCATTCATTTTCGATCTTGCTCTCTCTCTAAAAGCTTTAACAGAACTAGTCTGTGTAGAATTTATTCTCTGGGATCTAAATCCCCAGTAGATGCCAAACTAGTGTTTGTTAGATTGAGCCTTGGTAAAAGCGTCGTGCTCACACCTGATTTAATTTATGTACAAATATAACCTTATTAAATACGGGCATGGACAATAGTGGGAAACTGCCCTGCCCTCTCTCGTCGCACTGTGGGAGGATTTGCTACTTTGTGAATTTTGCTTTCGACCGAGGTCATCATAAAATGACTAACATCAGGAAAAGTCACAGAACCAACAAGTTTCAAAAGTTTATAATTTATTATTCCGGTAACTTTGTAAACTACACATTATTACTTTGTGAATTGTGAAATAGATTTTATATTTTGTTCAGATTCAGGTGATGAGGACGTCTTCAAACTGTGGGGAAAAGCTCCTAAAACTCAGAAGGATTTCAATTAAATCAAATCCAGAGTCAACATATTGACAGACCCTTCTTACGCTGAGCCACTTGAAAAAGTTAACTTGATTTTGGGCCTCTTTTTCTAGGGCTTTGTCATGATAGATAGATGCATAACATTTGACTGTCTTTTTACTGTATGTAAATGTATTGTTCTGCTTCATCAGTTGATATTGACTTCAATCTAATGTAGACGGTTTGTCACCATGGTGACTCTGTATGTCACCATGAGCAACAGCTGGGGTATGTTGCAGCTACAGCGTTATCATGTTTGGTCTGGGACTGACGTCTGTCTTTTTCCCCAGTGTTTATCTATGACTTTGTCTGAGTCTCCAAGGAAGCCAGTCGGAGATCTGATGCTCTAGCTGCTGACAAGCTGAAGAGAAAACAACCACCCCCTGTTGAAGCAGTCAACTTGATCCAAATGTACCCTCTCTGATAACTTACTCTGTGTGGCGTTCACTTGCTTGAGTATGTGATCCCTGGCTAAATTAAGTGTAGGCTATACTGACTGCAGGGTCTTACATTCTGTTGTAACAATGCCCCACTTTAGAGCATCGCTTCATAGTTTCGTTTGAAAAATACATAATCCATGGCTAATGATTTGGAGGTGAATTTTCCCAAGGTTATGTTCTTTCTTTTGTAGACATCACACAATTTGTTGTTTGTGAGATGCAATAACAATAGTAAAAAATATATAATCTAGATGATATATAAAATAAGATGTACCTCTTTTAAACCTCTTTTGTACCTCTTTTAAACTGTCTATGTATGTATTAGTCTGCTTGTTATATAAGTATGTTTTACACAAAAAATTGTTTTGTTGTTCTGGAGAGTCAACTGTACAATTTGCAGACTACAAAGCCAAAGAGTGCTGTCAGCCTTAGAGAGTGGGAACCTCTGCCTAGTGAGTTACTGTAGATAGATCACACACTGTTTTGTTACTGAGCGATTCATGGAGTTTATCTTTAGGTTGAGGGTTTTTCAGTGCAAAAAACCGTGATGTACTGACTACAATCACACCAAACATTAAAATCTATGTATGACTTGTTTATAGATATGCAGTACACAGATGTACAACATGAGTTAAACGAGGTTCTCAGTCTACATAGGTGGTCCATGATGTAGATTTTGCTCTTAGCCTAGATTATTTATCATATCAGTTCATGGAAAGATACTAAATGTATTTAGTCTGTATTTTTCTCCAGGGTCTCAGCTGACTGTTTGCATCAACTACCACATCTTTAACCCAGTGATATTTAATGGAAGGAACAGAAATCAAATCTCCAAATAAGATCATGTTGAGACTGCCACCTTTGAAGACTGACACTTTCTGTCTCGTCACTAAGCCCCATACAATGACTGTTTAACAGTTTAATGCAACCCTCAGGTTTCAACCCTTTAGGATAGACCAGTGAGGAGATAATAGTTCCAGGTAGAATGTACATGATTTTAAAAAGCCCCAGGCATCGAAGCATCTTTCAAAGCCTGCTCTATGTCATCCTTTAGTTTGACCCTCCTCTGAGACACTCATCCCTTTTGGCATAGCTTTTGAATGACCTTTAGTTTATTACGGTGTCTGTGACTTTCCTACGATGATACACTGCAGAACGACACAAATCAACATTTATTGGTGAGTCCACAGTTCTGCACGTTATCACAGGTGCAGCGAGATGCTTATGTTTCTAGCTCCAACAATGCAGCAAATATCTAGCGAAATCTACAAAGTTAAACATTGTAGTTTGCCTGGTTCTCTTTATCAATTAACATTCTTCCAGAAGAGCATAGTTCTTGGAAAGGATTTACCTCATCAGCCTCAGGTTGTTGTCTCAGATAGAGAATGTCTCTTATAGGAGGAAAACACAGGCTACAGACAGAGGTAGGGATGGAAGTGAGAAATGCTGCCATCTTCTGGAGAATAATATAAAGCTTTTGCCATCCAAGGTATTTGACTGGTTCATCAAGAATCCTTATGAAGAAACAGTGGTAAGATTAGAAGGTATTGTGGGTTCATGTACAGTTGTTGGATACATACAGCATTTAGAAAATCTGTTTTAGGAGAGAGGATGAAAAATAGTCCACATTTAAAGGCTGGAATGGGCTCCCTACAATGGGATTTCTAGGCAACATGCCAAGCTGCTGGGCTTGTGGGCTGGATGAGAATCACCTCGGTGTGCAGCAGTACCCACCATATACATTACCACTGTTCAAACAGGGCTGATTTGTAGGTGGTTTGTTCAGGGAGACGTGGGTGGTTTCCCTCTCCAAGCACTAAACTTTTGACAGGACACAGCAAACTACACACCAGTTCTTGCACAGATGGAAGGATAGAGAGAAAGGAGGGAGGCTTTGGACAGGACTTAGTAGGTTTTATATGATAAGGTGTGTTTGGAAAACCATGAGTTATGAGTGGCCTTGCACTTTTTCATACACCACATGACCAAAAGTATGTGGACATCTGTTTGCCAAAAATCTCATTCCAAAATATGGACTTGGTCCCCCCTTTGCTCCTATAACAGCCTCCACTCTTCTAGGAAGGCTTTCCACTAGATGTTGGAATATTGCTGCGGGGATTGGCTTCCATTCAGCCACAAGAGCATTAGTGAGGTTTGACACTGATGTTGGGCGATTAGGCCTGGCTCGCAGTCGGCTTCATCACTCCAGAGAATGCGTTTCCACTGTTCCAGAGTCCAATGGCGGCGAGCTTTACACCACTCCAGCCAACTCTTGGTTTTGTTCATGGTGATCTTAGACTTGTGTGCGGCTGCTTGGCCATGGAAACCCATTTCATGAAGCTCCCGACGAACAGTTCTTATGCTGACATCACATCATGAGGCAGTTTGTAAATTGGTAATGAGTGTTGCAACCGAGTACAGGCGATTTTTACCCCCCTACATGCTTCAGCACTCAGCGGTCCCGCTCTGTGAGCTTGTGTGGCCTACCACTTCGCAGCTGAGCCGTTGATGCTAATAGACGTTTCCACGTCACAATAACAGCACTTAGAGTTGACCGGGGCAGCTGTAGCAGGGCAGAAATGTCAAAAATTGACTTGTTGGAAATGTGGCACCCTATGATGGTGCCACGTTGAAGGTCACTGAGCTGTTCAGTAAGGCCATTCTACTGCCAATGTTTGTCTATGGAGATTGCATGGCTGTGTGCTTGATTTTACACACCTGTCAGCAACGGGTGTGGCTGAAATAACCAAATCCACTCATTTGAAGGGGTGTCCACATACTTTTGTATATATGGTGTATCATGATTCACTGCTATTTTCCTTCAGCCAAACTCAGAGGAACAACAACAAGCGTGTGGTAAGTGTGTATTGATGAGACAGTAGAACAGGGGTCACAGAGAGAGATTTAATAAGTGAGTGAGGTTGTTTCCGCCCAGCCCCCTCAGCTCACAATCCTCTCTCATAGCATGTCCAAAACGTAATGCAGCGTCATCATAGCTTTGAACGAATGACAGGGAATTGCTTGCGGGATGCTTACATTACACTTGGGCTCTGCAATGTCTGGACTGCTATAGAGGGTTTATTCGCTGAGCAATAGCTGTGAATATTAGCATGGGATTATTACTAGTATGTTGACAGAGTGGATGACTCATCCCAGGTAGCAGCCATGGCAACATGTTGCAGGTAAATCATGCTCTGTTGTATTTGTTTCTGTTTCTATGTCAGTTGAGCCCGTTCTGATGTATTTACTGTTTTGTGTGGACTTGTGCCAATAGTTTTGTGTTTATTTTCTGATGTGCCTGCTGCATAGGACCACATTCCTGAAGAGTGTGGAATCTTAAGCATGCCTCCTGCCCTCTATGATTACTGCTGTTCATCCTACCTTTTCTATTTCTGTGTCTAAACTCAACCAAGGTCTACATATCCCGGAGGAAATGTAATTTCTGAAACAGTAGTTAGCTTGACAAACGTAATACATTTCTAAATAAATTGTAACTTAGAGAGACAGAGTTGTGTGTATGTGCTGTCGTCCAGCAGCTAGCCCTACATAGGACGCCACGCATTCATACACGGCGTCCTACAGGATGTAGGGCTGACCACCCCCCTGCATGCCTTGGTATAGGGATTATACACATGATCCCCAACACATTCTTTTGGGCTTCTTTAACAGATGTAGTATCTTCATTTGGGCCAGTCTCCCAGAACAGGAAAATAATCCTGCAGTAATAGGAAATGTGAATTATTATATGGATTGTAATTCATTTACATTTTTGTAGCGGCTGATACATTTTTCGTGGGAAAATAGTTTTTTAGAGATCTAGCAGCCTACGTTTTGGCGTGCTTTTGGGAGCAAATGCCCACTTAGGGAGAATAAGAGTTCATGTTAAATCCAACCATTTCGGGATAATGATATTGGAACAATCCCTCCTGGATTTCAACCATGACCCAGATGTTGGACAGTAATTTGCAAATAGCCTTTTTTTATTATTTTATATAAACTATTGGGAAACAGCAAGCTTATTTTAGCAAACAGTTGGAGCCAAGTTGGGTAACGAGATAGCAGCCTAATGTCCACATTGTTTCCAAATAATAGTTTACCTACTATGCTATTTAAAAAAAAAACGGTATTACAGCCTTGGGTGCTATCTGGTCCGTCTGTTAGATTATACAGATTTCAAATCCGTTTGAAATTTTTTGTAATCTCTCCTTCAAGGAAGCATAAATAGCATGCGCTCTGGGAGAGAAGAGCTCTAGCACGCTCGCATTAGGAGAAAGTGCGCGTGTGAGTGTTGCTCCTCGTCAGGAGCAAAGGTGGATCAGAGGAGCTGTCAGTTTCAGAACCATTTAGCAGTGAATGGAAAGCTCCTTTTCAACCAAGGTTAAAACGTCAGCCTTCTCAATGCGGAAACAGGTGATAAACGGCAGCGAACGTACACACGGCTACGCGGGTCTATCAGGATTCTGCAGCTTCTTATAACATTAGCATTTGTAATGACAGGGGTAAGTGACTATCTTCCTTCATGAACCGTGACAAGTTGCAGTGCGGCTTGTTATTGTATGCTGGCAATGTTACTCTTCATTAATGAATGAAACGATCTCTCCAGGAATTGTTCCAGCTATAGCCTATTGTTTTCTGTTTGAAGATAGCTTTTGTGTTGAAGCATATAATTTCCATCTGCTTCAGTTCACCAAACAACATCACTTTACAGGTCTGTCGCAGAGCAGAGTGACCATCAGACAGGTACTAGTTGTTTGGGACAGATTTTTAATGTCCAGAGCTCACCTGTAAACTATTTACATTACGGTATTCCCATTGCAGGCCTATCTTGAAATATGACACCTTTCCAGTGATCTGTTATTTGTTGCGCAAGTCTTCGGCAATACAGACTTAGGTTTGGTAATCAAAAACCTGATCCCTACCCTAGTATTATTTCAATAAATGCATTCGACAACTATAGGGAATTACAAGACTGAACATAGCATTCTTCCTTAGTTTCAGATATGTCGACCAGACAGTCATTTACAATCATTCTTCCATGTCAAGCTGTTGCCTTTAACTAGTAGCCTATGTTGGAACCTGGTATCATTGCTGTCCACAAACGACAAAAAAAAATGGATTTGAATATATCAGCCTATCTAATCGCTGTGTCTGACAAGCCTTTTGAAGTGCAGAGGCAGTTGGCCTATTCCCTTTCCTCCAGCCTATCAGATGACAGTGTTTCTATAAACAGCACTTCACTGACTGCAGTCCCTTCCCACTGGGCACACCACGTCATTTCAACATGGATAATTGGGTCATATTTAGTTGATGTTGATCAATGAGATTACAACCTATTTTTACCCACTTAAAAAGACAGCCAAAAGTTGGTTGAATTTTCAATGTGTTATATCATTATGCTCTCAACCATCTTAAAGCACAACAAAGTTCAAATGGGAATACAATGTCAGATATTTTGTTGATTTATACAAAAGATGCATGTGTTTTCACTGTGTTTCATATAATAGCAGAACCAAATGACCTGGATTGCAGTTGAGATTACATTAACAGTACATGGTGCAAGTGATCAATGCCGTTCAAGATTCTGCACAGGTTATTACAGCATTGCAGGTCTTGGAGATCCTCACAATGACCGTGCTTTATATGATTACACAAGAAGAAATGGATAGTTACAGTAACCTCAATGTGGCCATGGATGTGTTACTCATTTTAAGATTAAATGTTACATTTGAAGTCGGAAGTTTACATGCACCTTAGCAAAATGCATTTAAACTCAGTTTTTCACAATTCCTGACATGTAATCCTAGTAATAATTCCCTGTCTTAGGTAGCATTTGGTAGCATTGCCTTTCAATTGTTTAACTTTTGGGTAGCCTTCCACAAGCTTCCCACAATAAGTTGGGTGAATTTTGGTCCATGACAGAGCTGGTGTAACTGAGTCAGAGTTGTAGGCCTCCTTGCTCACAAGTGCTTTTTCAGTTCTGCCCACAAATGTTAGGTCAGGGCTTTGTGATGGCCACTCCAATACCTTGACTTTGTTGTCCTTAAGCCATTTTGCCACGACTTTGGAAGTATGCTTGGAGTCGTTGTCCATTTGGAAGAGCCATTTGCGACCAAGCTCTAACTCACTGACTGATGTCTTGAGATGTTGCTTCAATATACCTGCGTTTTTTGAGCAGTGGCTTCTTCTTTGCTGAGCGGCCTTTCAGGTTAGGTCGATATAGGACTCGTTTCACTGTGTATATAGATACTTTTCTACCTGTTTCCTCCAGCATCTTCACAAGGTCCTTTGCTGTTCTGTGATTGATTTGCACTTTTCTTACCAAAGTACGTTAATCTGTAGGAGACAGACCGCATCTCCTTCCTGAGCGGTATGACGGCTGCGTGGTCCCATGGTGTTTATACTTGTGTACTATTGTTTGTACAGATGAATGTGGTAACTTCAGGCGTTTGCAAATTGCTCCCAAGGATGAACCAGACTTGTGGAAGTCTACAATTTTTTTCCTGAGGTCTTGGCTGATTTTCTTTTGATTTTCCCATAATGCCAAGCAAAGAGGCACTGAGCTTGAAGGTAGGCCTTGAAATATATCCACAGGTACACCTCCAATTGACTCAGAAGCTTCTAAAGCCATGACATAACTTTCTGGATTTTTCCAAGCTGTTTAAAGGCTCAGTCAACTTAGTGTATGTAGACCTCTGACCCACTGGAATGGTGATACAGTGAATAATAAGTGAAATAATCTGTCTGTAAACAAATGTTGGAAAAATGACTTGTGTCATGCACAAAGTAGATGTCCTAACGACTTGCCAAATCTATAGTTTGTTAACAAGAAATTTGTGGAGTGGTTGAAAAACGAGTTTTAATGACTCCAACCTCTGTACGTAAAACTTCTGACTTCAACTGTACATACCTTTCTAAAATAGTCTTAGGCTATTTATTGTACCAAAGTCATATTGTATTGGTTTTGTTTGTCAACGCTATCAAATATCAACATTTGAGAGAGATTTATCTTCTGCTTGAATTGTTCCATCTGTGCCACTGACTTAGTCTGGCTTGGATTCCAGTTTGTCTACAAATTATTAATTGATATGTTGGATTCACTTCTCAACCAAAAATCGAAGTTTGATTTGATTTAGTCCTACACAATTCAATATCACTAAAGATAATTACAATTTAAATCAACCAGAGCTTGAAACCATAGGCTTATTGTATTGTCTATTTTTAGTTGATTACAGGTATGAATTTAAACACTGGCTGTTGATGACTTTACAAATCCTATAAAGGCCTAAATAGCAGCATTGATGATATATCGGTGATAAAGTATGTTCACATTTGATTTGCTATGTTAAACCAACTATATGGAATTACTTAGAAGGCAACAGGGAATTTATTTAGTGTTGAGAGATCTCCACTTACAAAATCATTCTCACGATAGCACATTGGTAATGGTCAGTGACAGATATAATAGCTAAGCATGGCAGAGCTTGGTTAAAACCCTGGATCGGAGACCAAAGGTTAGCAGTAGTAGATAGACCAATTCTCCAGTATTAGGTGCTGCCCAACCTAAAGCTTTAAAAAAAAAATAATAATAATAACGTTGAAGATGTGATGTTTTTAAAGGTACAAATTCAACATTTTATACAAGTGTTGAAATTTGTTTACCAGGATGACGACACATTTCCTCTTTAAAACAACAGTTGATTACTTTTTTCAAATCCAATGTATTTTCTACATAGATTCCACATCACACTACGATGACAAATTACATTGAAACAACATTGAGTCAACCAGTTTGTGCCCAGTGGGTTGTCCCAGGTGCTACTCTGTCAGTAAGGCTGTTGCATGATACTTCTGGGTCTCTCTCTCTCACACACACACTCTGTCCTTCCTACATCTTACCTCATCAATTCTACTCAGCTTTAATGCTGAGGCCATGATATTTTAGCAGTCCTTATTGGTCCATGACATACCTGTTTTCTTTACCCCTGCTATTGCTTCATTATAGTGTGTGTTGTAGGAACCACATTTCTGCTGAAATCCAAGAACAACTGGATGATATTTGTTGGAGGATTCAAAGTTGAATTGTCACCTAGAGAATGTGCTCTAAAAAAATGTCTCCTTTTCCCCATGTCCCCAGGCTCCCCACTGCAGCCAGAGAATAGATTGTGCCAACAGATGTAGTGCATTGCGCCATTCTCCAGCTGAGATTGATCTGACTGTGTAAGGCACTTGGTTAAGGATATGAGACATCGATGTGTCTGCCAGTGCATAAAGTAGGATTTCAGGGCCACAACTTTCTGATGTCCTATAGCTGGACTGAAGACAATGCGGGGGCATTCCCTCAGTGATGAGTTTTTTTCAGAATCTGAGCTATGATGATGGGGCTTTTAAACTGTCCTCAGATAAAACCACAGCTGACTCTGCATGGTCAGTGGATGTGACTGTAATTAAGAGTAGGGCGTTCAACTATTGACTGCGGGCGATTACAATCTTGGTGAGTAAGGGGTTGATTTTTCCATACTGTACATTGAAGTGATCTGCTTATATGCTCAGCTGCTGTTGGGTAAACATTTTAAGGACAGTCTTTAATTTTATGGACAGTCTTGTGACATGAAATTGAATCTGTCTTAAAGTGAATTAGTCTCAGCTGTTTATAGGCTCCATTCCTGCTCCCTTGTTTTGAAATCTGACATTGTGTTTGGGTCTGAGGAGACTGATTCCCCCTTAGCATAAGCCCATTGAAGTCAAACCATTTACTCATTAACTTCAGCGAAGCCACAAGACCAGCTACAGCAACCGCTTATATAGCTTACTTACCTTCTTGTGTTCTTATTTCAATTACTTTTGGGTTTTTGTTCTACCTTATGTTATTTATGTTACTACATTGATTACTGCATTATTGGGTTTAGAGCTTGAACGAAAGGCATTTGACTGTACTTGAGCACGTGACATTAACTTGAAACTTAAAGATCACCATTTGTAAAGCTTGTTTTCCGAGCTGTCGGGTTAAGCTCTCTGTCTGGAAAGGCAAATCCCGGGGAGGAAAAGCAGACACAGACCTTTACCCTCATTCTTGTCTGGATGGATCGGACACCATCCAGGAGGAGATTGACTGGGGAAGCTGTGGAAATTCACTCCTAACTGTAGCCAAACCACAGAGGAAATAGGGTGGGGGTGGGCACAATACAGTGGGGGTGGGGGTGGGCACAATACAGTGGGGGGGGGTGGGGGGTGGGGGTGGGCACAATACAGTGGGGTTGGGCACAATACAGTGGGGGTGGGCACAATACAGTGGGGGTGGGGGTGGGCACAATACAGTGGGGGTGGGCACAATACAGTGGGGGTGGGCACAATACAGTGGGGGTGGGGGTGGGCACAATACAGTGGGGGTGGGCACAATACAGTGGGGGTGCCATTTGTTAAGCTGTCACTTCTATGAGGCAGTGAGAAAATAACTTACATGGTCTCTACTCTGCTATTTATCTGTTATCAAACTTGATTGACAGAATTTATTACACACAATTTCCAAGTCCAGAACCTCCTAGTGAGGTACAGTAGACATGCTACAGACAGCCTGTCAGTGTTGATACCCAGAGAGAGTGCTAGTAGTGTTATCAGAGGGAAAGAGAAACTGACTGTCTGTCCAAGCGTGAGAGTGTGTAGGTGATGCCTTGAATTTGTTTATTCTTGTTTTTCCTCAGAGGTTCACAACTGTTAGCCCCTAATGACTGACTCAAATTAGCCAAATTAGTTTCTATCCTCTGAATAAGAGGAGGGCCCCAGTCCCCTCTGACCTTGTTATCGCCCCAGCAACTATAAGCTGCATGGTCCTTCACCATCTGTTAGTGCTAAACAGACTACTTTACACCAGTAGCCATTGCGCCGTTAAGACCGCACTGGATCAAGGGATCTGATTGGTCGAGCACTCTTCCTAAAGGGAGGGACAAAGCACCATGAGTGGCAGGAGGTGGAAGATGGAGCTCTATTGGACTTAGGCAGGTCTGGAGGGGGGAGGAGGAGGGAGGCCTAAATCCAGTATGGATGAGCTGGCAAAGCGGACAGCCACTGTGAGTCTAGAGGTGGCAAAGAGGAGAAAGGGAGACGAGGAGAAAGAGGGAGGCAGACTGTGCTGCTGCAACTCGGGGGATCGCAGTTGCTATGTGTACAGTGTGTGTGTGTGGGACTGTGTGTATAGTGTGTGTCTGTAGGATGAACAAAAATGGGGGGGCAGGGAATCCTATTAGTCTGAGTACAGAAAAAGTAGGCCTAAGTACCCTGCTCATCAGGGTGTAAGTGTGTTCCATCATGTGTGTTTTTGATATGAGTGAGTGTGAGAGAAAGTACATGTTGATCCTCAAGTGTTATGAGGTTGTAATCAGTGTGGCTTGTTCAACATGTGGCCGTGCGATATTAATATAAATGTCTATTGGTCTCCTGGTTTTAGAAATACTTTGTTAACGGTTTTCTAATTGACAGATGTATTTTTAAATTGTAAACTTGGTTTCTAGTCTGTGAAAAACAGACATAATTTATTTTTAGGTTTTCCTTTTTAGAAGGGAGTCATTTAAAAACAAATTTAAAAAGTTATTCTTTCTGGTCATCAGGGGAGATGGATATGCGTGATAATTGGGGTTCGAATTGGATGAAAGGAAATGGTTCAGACTTTTTTTTTTAAATTGATGAAATGAAAATGTTAGTACCGTTTCCTGGCTGTAATCATGTCCAGCAGTCTGGTTGTTGTCCTCTGGATTTATTCCACTTCATACGGGCCCAACTAACTTAACTATGTCTGACTCCTGCCAGACGTATCCAATAACGTAAGCACGGGCCCCTGGCCCCTGTCTCAAGTACGGTGAGTTAACCTTGTTGTGTAAATTGATGAAGAAATAACCACACTACAGATTTAGTAGTGGAAGTAGCATTAGTTGTTACATGCATAGGAACAACAAAATGTCTTGGGCCAGCCAGACAGAAGTTATTTGGACTTAACTTTTTCAGGTTGGTGGGCATATGACCCAGTGGTTCTATTAAACAAATAGGTGTCCATTTCAGGTTGTCAGTTACCTTGGCATTCACAGATCGTGTTAACTTGCAATTTGTCCTGTGACTCGACTCTTCATCACCTCTCCATGTGTTCGTTCTGTAGTTCGTTCTATGTTCGTTCACACAACCTGGGGCGGCAGCGTAGCCTAGTGGTTAGAGCGTTGGACTAGCAACCGGAAGGTTGCAAGGTCAAACCCCCGAACTGACAAGGTACAAATCTTTCGTTCTGCCCCTGAACAGGCAGTTAACCCACTGTTCCTAGGCTGTCATTGAAAATAAGATTTTGTTCTTAACTGACTTGCCTACTTAAATAAAGGTAAAATTAAAACCTTACTCACCTTGATTGGCCAGTGTGTAGGGATAGCTGTGGTGACCAACTGTATGTATTTTGTTCTCAAACAGCAATGTTGTACATGGCTCAAAGTGAAACTGCAAAGGGAGGCTCAGGAACCTCAATGGCACAAAATATGAGGATAAATGGTGCTGGGTATTATGATTAGCAAGACAGTCAAATAACTGCAATCAATTCAACAGGTTCAAAATCACCAAATGCACTTATCACAGATGCCTCAGAATACCTCTGAGCATGTGTTTGTATGTTTGTGTCAATGTGCATCTGTGTACAAAAAAATGTGTACACTTGCAGCTAATTTCCTGCAATTTTACACATTTAGCCATGGGGCAAAAATAAAAATGTGCAGTTGTATAGCTAATCTGATGTTATTCTACACATTTTGCCACAAGGCTGAATTTTTTTTTTGCTGTTTTAAATACAATGTCCTGTAATTCTACACACTTTGCATGAGGCAGAGAGGGAAATGCAGTTTTATAGCTCATTTCATGCTATTTTACACATTCTGCCATGAGGCTGAGAGAAAATGTAGCATTTAAAGCTAATTCAAGCTAAAATATAGGTGTGTTGACTGTGATAAAGGCACAGAAAAAAAAATGTTAGGTGCAGTGAAATGTGTCAAATGAAATGGGCAGTGGCATGGTTCATATAGCCATAGAAGCACAGTGACATGCCTCAATGCAGTCATTTGTGGCTTATTGGGGGTGTTGCTTTGTTAGTTATTTTTGGCAACCCATCCTGTGACAGTGAATGTCATGATGGTTAATCTGTTCTGTTATATTTAATCAAATCTGACTAACCCAGTGCACTGCTTGCTATTATATCTGATGGTGTTTGCATGTCTAAGTAAAAATACAAATAATGTCCCATTTGGAACACTGACAAGTGAAGAGCAGCAACAACAACAAAAAATTGCTCAAACTGATTGGGTGAGACTATGCCCCTGGTGTAAGTGTGCAGCTGTGGGTGTGTGAGGCATGTGTGAGACAGACTGCCCCCCCCCCGTACCATGTGGAAAGTCTTGGCACAACCCTGCTTCTTCCCTGGGATCTCAGATAGTTATCACCTGCTGTGTGTGTGCATGCATGTGTGTTTAGGGTCTGAGATGATTTGGATCATTGGCTATTTCAAGGCCTACATAAAGATGGAAGATATACTTTTAGGTCTTGCTGAAATGGGAGACGATTGTTTGTTGATTTCCAGACAAAAAAAGCATGATCTTTTCAAACTAAATGAGACTTATTCATTACTTAGTTGCCTTAGTTACCTTTGTCTGGCCTTGGTAACTACTGTCTTACTGGTATAGTGTCAATGAAGTAGAGGAGGAGAGAGACTTTCTAAGGAACAGCAGTGGGAGAGGTTAAAGGATATTTCTCTCTACCTGCTACACTGATCACGGGTGTCTGAGTGTCTGTACATGTGGTATGTGAGGATCAGACTGACAACTAGGGCCAGGACGATACCAATATTGCGATACATAGTATCGTGGCAAGGAAACAAAACACAAAGCGGATTTGACTTCTTTAGATAAACAGCCCTAATGTTGGAAACAAACATCATTATGTTGTCATCCAGAGTCACATTTGATTTATTTTCCAAACGATAGCGCGCAATATTTGACATACAGCGGGTTTTTAAAGGACCGAAGAGTTTGGTCTGCCAAACATTGTGTCCGGTAGGAACTAATATTAGAGCAGTGTGCTAGCAGTGGCAATGGTTGGGGTCTTCCTGCTCCTCATGATTTGTAGGGTAATGACTATCCTGCCGTGACTAAGGTAGAGACAACAGAGTGAACAAGTTCCTCAGAAGGTGGGCCCATGACCTCTGATAGTGCACAAAGGAAAATATTGAGTGGTTGACCCTGTTGGAGCCACTTTAGAATTTCACCAGATATTATATCTATTTCGATATCAAAATTAGTTGCTTCTCTCTGGTATCTGTGTACTCAAACAAACTGAGGGAATTTTACACTTGCTATTCTAGATTGAGGACGTGGTGAGTGTGAACTTGACAGACTACAGATTTAGATTGTTAACAAAACACTTGGAATGTGGAATGTTTTGGGTAAAAGGAGTCAGCCTGCTGTTCTCGCTTGTTCTGCTTCATTCTGAGCCTTCAAGTTCAAGGATCCTTCACCTGTGAAAATAGCTTTGATTAATCCAACAGAGCTCTAACAGGCCTTTGGCCAATAAGCAATCAGACCCATTAATGGAGTCTATAAAGATACAACCACCCAAGCAAGACCTGTACTGTATCATAACCAACTGTTTACCGTCATCACTTATGATACTATTTTTGGCTATGTCCACATCCACCCCAAAAAATATGACAGTTTACTATAGTACTTACTATAGAATTCTGTAGTGATATTTACAATACTATACTACACACTGTAGTATACCTTCACGTTGACCTTCAAGCTGACTTGTCTAGTTAAATGAAGGTTCAACTTTTTTTTTTAAAATACCTCAATCATGTGTTGTACTTATGTTAATGTTATAGTCTACTGTAAAATACTACAAAAACAAAATCAATACTACAGTAATGTTAGCAAAAACACTACAGTAATAACTATAGTGTTTAAATAGCATGTACTGTACAGTACCCTGCCATTTCCTGTCCCCAAATCCCAATTTGTGACACCCATAAGTCAGAGACCTACATGGCAAGTATAGACCATATATTTGCTATTTTAATAAGATCCCCATTAGCTGTTTTGAAAGCAGCAGCTCCTCTTCCTGGGGTCCATACAGCATGAAACATGACATAATACAGAATGTTAATAGGGAAGGACAGAACTACATAAATTTAAGAAAGGTCTACATATCAATACCAACACACCAACTATCTAGGTCAAGTAGGGGAGAGGCTTTGTGCCGTGAGGTGTTTCTTTATCGGTTTTCTTAAAACCAGGTTTGCTGTTCATTTGAGCAATATGCGATGGAAGGGAGTTCCATGCAATAATGGCTCTATGTAATACTGTACGCTTTCTTGAATTTGTTCTGGATTTGGAGACTGTGAAAAGACCCCTGGTGGCATGTCTGGTGGGGTAAGTGTGTGTGTCGGAGCTGTGTGTAAGTTGACTATGCAAACAATTTGTTATTTTCAGCACACTATTGTTTCTTTAAAAAAATAAGAAGTGATGCAGTCAGTCTCTGCTCAACTCTTAGCCAAGAGAGACTGTCATGCATAGTATTTATATCAGCCCTCTGATTACAATGATGAGCAAGACGTGCCGCTCTGTTCTGGACCAGCTGCAGCTTAACTAGGTCTTTCCTTTCAGCACTTGACCACACGACTGAACAATAATCAAGATTAGACAAAACTAGAGCCTGCAGGACTAGTTTTTTTTTGGAGTATGGGCTATAATATTGTGTTACCTACAAGTTATTAAAAAAAGAGCAGACTCTCTGAACTGTTGATTCAGACCTCAGTCCTACCTACCTACATGTTATGGAAAATTTGCTCTGAGTATTGTTTTTCAGTAGATTTCTTTAATATTACAGTACAGTCCCATAGTATACTATAGTGTTTTGTGAGTAGGCCTAAATGTATAGGTTTTACATTTAAGATGCACAAGTTCACAACCTTGAACCTCAGTCAGAATGACTGGTAGTAAAGCTATTATCGATATCTGTTTCGCTTAGTCACCCACCCAGGGGGTCAGGGGAACGCATCCCTAGACTGTGATGTCATGGCGTGACTGGTAGACAATGGCATGACAGCATCACCTCAGGTTACAAAGATGGATTCTGAATTATGTAACAGTCTTTGATATAATTTTGTGTAAGTTTGTTTTATTGTCCTTTTTAAAAGAACATGTTCCCATTGTGTCCTTTCTCTCTTTCTCTTTGACAGCCTGAAAAGAAGATGAGCAGAGTAGCATGGCGACGAGACCTGTCAATCATCTTCCAGCTTACTGACCCTCACCAAATGAACCCATTTTTTTGATTCATTTTGGGTTAGAAAGGAAGCTTAGGAGACGAACAACAAGAAAGAGACAGAGCCCTGCACTGAGGCCAGTGTGGGGACCATGTCTCAGTCTGGCAAGATCCTGCACCTGTATGTGGAGGTGAGGTCTGTCCCGGAGGAAGAAGGGAAGGAGTTGGGGGGTGGTGTGGAGGGGATTCACCCACTAGTGCTCCAAGAGCCGGACATCCTACCTCAGTCCCAGCGCACCCCCAGCCACTCCACCTGTACCTGCACCTCCACCCCCAGCCCAACCTCCATGTCCCCTGGAGTGGTGCATAATGTTGGGGGCAGCACTCCCAGCCTTACCCCCTCCAAGTCCTCCTCGAGACACTCTGT
This sequence comes from Oncorhynchus tshawytscha, assembly GCF_018296145.1. Classification (NCBI taxonomy): domain Eukaryota; kingdom Metazoa; phylum Chordata; class Actinopteri; order Salmoniformes; family Salmonidae; genus Oncorhynchus; species Oncorhynchus tshawytscha. The sequence goes on from NC_056434.1 coordinate 66,106,087, forward strand.
CAGTTTCCAGCTGGACCTACCGGACAACTCGGGACCGCCCATCCACCACAGGCAGAGTCTGCCTTACGAGGGGACTGGTCAACTGCTCTCCACTCTCCAGCCTGCACCCAATGGGCCGCAGCATGGAACTCTGGTGCGCCCCCGCTCCTCAGACATTGAGCACTACCAAGGGAGGGTGCCAATATCCCCTGCCTGCTCTGGGATAATAACTGCCCCCTCCACTCCAACCAGTGGGTGCAGGTTCTACGATAGCTCTGGTGTGGGGGATGAGGGCAAACGCTCTGTGGTCAGCTTTAGCTACATAGAGAAAGCCAGCATTAAGTCTGTGGACAGCCCCTGCAGTGCTTTGTGCCAAAGTATACCTGAGAACAACTTCAGTAGAGGAATGGAGGAGGGGTATCTGCCTGCCCGCCTCAGGAAGAGGCTTAGTGACCCTGTGTGGTCAGACAGCTGGAAGCCCTCCGGTAGCTCCAGCCCCAAACTGTCCCCCAAGGGCTCCCCCTGTCTCCGTAGGTCCACTCTGGACACTGTAGCCAGAGAAGCCACCTACAGGGCCATGGAGGAATTTGGCTCCCCGGAACTGAGGCGCAGACTGGCAGCCTACAGCCCAGACCAGAGCCCCAGCTTTCCACGGCACTACCAGCAGCAGCTCCGCTGCAAGTCCTGGGTAGGGTCCCCAGTCCTGCCCCAGGGTACCAAAACAATGCCCGTCAATCCACACCTCACAGACCCAGACAGGAACCGCGGTTTAAATGGCCTCCCCAGAAGCCCAGCTTCTGACCAGCTCTTCGTTCAAGACAGGCAGTCCTACTACAAATACACCATGTCCCCCTCCAGTGTTCGCCACCACTATGGTGTCCATAACCACAGGCCAGGCCTGGGGGACGAGAGCCCCAGCTTGTCCTCCAAGTTCCGCCCGCCTTTACCTACAGGGAGGCCCACTGCGATTCAGCATGACATACCAGCAAGCATGTCTACCAGCACCTCGGCCTCTTGCAACCAGAGGACTAGCAGCCAAACCAGCAGCTACACTCCTAGCGATAGCCACTGCTTACCCAACAAAGTTAACTCCAGACCGTCAGATCAGTCAAATGGCAGCAAGCTGGGAGAGGGATTGAACCAGACCAGTGGCAGGAGAAGTATCTCCCAGGCCTCTATCCCTGACAAGGCCCGTAAGCTGGCAGAGGAAGTTACCAAGCTTCCCACCATCCTCATGGACAGGAGGACTCCCTCCCCCACCCCGTTCCAGACTGACTCGGCTAAGTCAGAGAGCCCCAGGCCTGGCTACCTCTCTAGGAAGTCTCAACCCTATACCACCCTCCAGGGCACGGGTTCTCCAGCGCAGCCCCACCCTGAAGCTAACAGTAACACCCATCTCCAGGACCACAGGTGGACAGACAAGGAGTCTCCTAGTGTTGGATGCCACTCCAGAGAGTCCAGACCAGGCCAAGGCTCGGGGCAAGCCTCCCCCCTCCTACAGCAGAAGGGCATCTCCTCCCCTACTATACCAGCTATGCTGCACCCAGTGGTGGCGTCCCAGACCCCTATCATAGACCCTCGGCTGCAGAGAGCTGAGCTGGTGGCGAAAGACAGCCCCACCCTGCACCGCCACCAACCCCCACAGTACATGGGAGACCGGGGCTCCCCTGGCCTGTATAGGAGACAGTGCGACACCCTCTTTGACAGAGGGGATCCAAGGGACAGCCCGGAGAGCAGCAGGCGCCTGGTTATAGGCCTTGACATGGAGACACCAGACAGCTGGACCTCCAGGATGCAGCAGTGGAGGGAGAACGTGTCCGTCACGGACCAAGACGAGTCCAATAGGGAGGATCAGACTGCTGATGGTGATGGATTGTGTGTGGTGACCAAGGAAGAGCTGATGCAACAGGGGAGGGATGAAGCAGCTGTGTTGGGGGATAAACATGGGGTAAACAGGGGGGAGACCCAGGACCATAGCGGATTGCTGGGGTCTTCCCAAAGCTCCAGTGGAGTGACAGGCAGTCTAGAGGAAAACAGTCAGCCAGAGAGGGACTGTCTCTCTCCAGAGACATCCAGCCAGTCCAGCCAGAAGAGCAATGACACTGAAGACACTGCTTCTGGGATGCAGGTGGGGGAGTGAGAGATTGTAAGAAAGACTGTTTACAAGTGTACATTGTACTTTATCACCTACTCAACCATTCTCCCTGTCTTTCATCTGTTGTAGTCAGACAGCCACTACTCTGTGCTGGGCCCGTCCTTGCACTCCCAGAGGATTGCCCATGCCAAATGGGAGTTCCTGTTCGGACAGCCCACGGAGGACTGCCACGATTCTAAAGGTGGGCGGTCCTGTCCTGAAAGAGCTCTAATCACTGTCTTACTCCTCCTCCTCTAGTTTAGACTTCCTAGTTCGTCAGCCCCTCCTTGTGAACAAGCAGCTAGCTGCACAATATTCCTGTAATCCAATTAGCTTTGGCTAGATTTGGCTATAGAGCCATCATGGCCTGGCATTAGCGCTGTCCTTTTTAAACTCTGACTGACTCGCTTCCTTCTCTTGCAACACAAACATTTTCTTTGTTTACCCAAAAGGTTACAGCACTATATTGATCGTTTAGAGCAGGGGTAGGCAAATAGGTTTAGGGCTAGAACATAATTATATTAATAATTATATTAATTTGTACACTGCAAATTGACCACAACTGAGACCAAAAAGAGATATAGTGTTTTCAAATACAATCATTACATACCTGGATTATATTGACACGGTCACATATAATTTTTTACATTTGTGGTAATACTTAGGAACTGATTTCCTAAATTAAACTTGACCAAAAATGAAAATCATTAAAACATTTACATTTTTTACTAAAAACTTTGGGGGGGAACCAAATGATCACTCGCTGGACGGTTTTAGCCCCTCAGGCTGCCTGTTGCCGACCCCTGGTTCAGTCTACACGTCTCCGCATCACACGTCTTTCATTTAATGTGTACTTTCCTGTTAATTAAATTTAGACCTTAGGGAATCTATCCCCTTGTGTTTAATTTGTTTTCTTTATCCCTTCATCTCTCACTCATCTTCTACCATTCACTATTGAATTACAGTACTCATCACAGACTGTGTTATAGGCCTCAAAACAGTGAATGTCTTCACAATGTACTGTTATAATAACAATCTATACATTTAGAACAAGTCATTTTATTACATTTCCATGGTCTTTAGAACAGGTAATTTTACTTAGTGGGACAAAAATGTTGAGCGCTCTATTTTAGCAAACCTAACGCAATGATAAATCTTAGTGGTGGCGGTAGCATTCTAGTTTTGGGGGTGTCAAATCTTTTAGCTATTTTCACAACCGGAATTATGGGCGCAGTAACTGGCAGTGGCGCGAAAGGGCTGGGTTTTGATGAATAAACAAGTTCTGTGTGTGTCGAGGCTTGGCCCTTCATTAGCCAATCATGATGTGCTCCATGGCTAAATATGTGATTGCTTCAAGTTGTATATTTTTGGTTTCTTATCTATTGCGTTGTCATCTACTCCATTATAGCCTAGTTCATTAAATAGCCTGAACCATATTTGCTAAATATGTTGAACATGTTTGCAACCCATGTTGTTCTAGATTAATTGCTTCAATATGGAAATGCATTGCTAAACACAGGCTATAGCATTAATACTAATATAGGGGCTAGGCCTACTGTAAAATGCAGAATGGACATGCCAAGCGTAGTCTATAATCAAGATTGAATTCGCTAGGCTAACGAAGCAACAATTTTGTTTTAAATAGGCAATGTCTAAATGCAGTTACAAGCACCATAATTGCTCCCCGTCGGTTTATAATACAGACAAGGCAACTTAGACTATGTAGAGTTTTACGCACATCCAAACTTTTGACAGGAGCTGGATAAAGATCCAATATAAAGAGAAAGGAGGCATGTCCACTCACCGTTATACAGCTCGCAAATGTCATGTTTTATAAACATCATGGAACCATCTGACAGATCATATTTGCACTTCTCCAGAAATAGCAGGAGAAATCACAATACATTCAAGCCATGTACGTTCTCACCATAAACCCAGAGACGGTGAATCTTTCGAAGAAGTTTGTTTTTCGTTTCAATGGATTAAAAAATGTTTTTTTAATTTTTTTAAACAAACAACATTTTACTTGAAAAAGTGAAATACAGGCATGTGAATAATAATATTTCAAAGCAAGTCTCAGTAGACCATTTAAAATCTCTTTATTCATGGGCTACTTTTGGCTAATGAACAGTATTCAAAGATGCACCTATGAGATGCTGCTAAACCAGCCTTGATTAAGGGGAGGGTAGGCTATGCTTGGTTTTTAATCGAAATGGGGGGGGGGGGTCATACGGTTTCGAAATATGAGATTCACTGGCACAAAAGGCATATCTCTCCTTCCATGGGTACTGTGCGTCAAGGCTGGATAGGCTGTTCTTCCTCTCCAAAGCCAAGCCATTATCAGCTGCGTTACCGCTAAGACCTGCTTTTTGTGGGTCTTAAAACTGCCCATTAGTGCTGCATGAAATTGTCACTTTTGCGCCTGTTAAGGACACACCTCAAATATTGCCACCCCTCCCACCTCGGCGCAAGTGAGCTGATGTTAAAACAGGTAAATTGCCAAACCTGGCGTTGTGGCTGGAAGCTGCAGTTTTTCCATGACAAAATTGCAAACTAACGTGCATAGAGTAGTCAGTCCTCTCAATACAATGTACCATCATAATGGAATACAATCTATACATTTACTTCTGGTCTTTAGAACAATACATTTATGATTATTTGTGCATGGTTTTTAGAACATGCCATTTGACTAAGTGCAAGATATCTTGGTAAACAATATTCATGCACACTTTTACAATTTGTCTTTTTCGATATCCTACTCTACAGCCCCCCCTAGGGGCACCTCCAGCGAGTCTCCCAAGCCTACCCCTCCCTCCTCCCTGCCCCTGAAGCCCACAAATCACTGGAGGGGGCTGGACGATGAGGGACAGAGTTTATCCTATCACAACGTCCAGCAGGTGGAGGTGGAGCTGGTGACTCCGCCCCCAGTCGCTGTGGTTGGCATCTCACCCAAGATGGGCATCATACGGAAAACCATCAAGTACTCTGAGACGGACTTAGATGCGGTGCCCCTGAAATGCTATAGGGAAACAGACCTGGATGAGGTAATGTTAGCTGAGGCCCGGGCAGAGAGAGAGAGAGAACAGGAGGAGGTGGAAGTGGACTCTGCCTTTGGGAGTAATCGCAGCGTGCTGGCCACCTCGGCCTCTAGCGCCAGTACCATAGTCCACACTGACGGAGAGGTGGAGGAGCTAGAGGAGGAGATGGTGAGCTGGGCCAGTGTGAGGATGCAGGGGGATAAGAAGAGACAACATGCCACCCATGAGGATAATCAGACGTACAGTCTGCTGATGAAGGGGTGAGCCATCCACTGTTCAAACACACCATACCTTGAAAGCAAATATAGAGATGAGTTTAACACCTCATACCTACAGTACCTGTGCCTACCTCAAATCTAAACTAAAATGTATTGATTGAAACAATGTACAGATCTGTTGTTTTTCTACAAGTTCAATGTCGAGGAGTATCCCATGTTAAGATGTACATGTTTTTTTCCCCTGTAGTTGTCCATTGGACTACATATCAGATTCCCATTCAGCACTCAAGTCCCCCATCTCATTGACCAGCCCTCGCAGGACCTCTGCGGATGGCCTTGACTCCTTTAGCCACCACTTTGAGAGCATTGTGGAGTCTCACCGGGCTAAGGGCACCTCTTACAGCAGCCTGGACAGCGTTGACCTCTTGACCTCCAGCGGCCCGCACGTTTTCACATTTGACCTTCCCACCCTCACCCCTGAGATCCAGAGCCAGATATGTGAGAGTGCGCGTCACATCACGGAGCTGAGTTTTGCCCCCCTGGCCCATCCAGAGCCTCCCAGGGTGTCTGTCCCTGTCCGGTCTGAGAACACCCTGGCCCCCACAGGAGACGGGCTCAGTAGCTACTCTGAGGATTCTACTTCAGGAGGGAAGTCCTGGTTGGAGAAAGTCTCAATGAAAACTAACTTAGACTTTCCTCTCATTCGGTGAGTGACAGACAAACAGTCGAAATGAAAGCATGGACGTCAAGGTATACTTAATTTAGACCGTTTTGTATCAGCAACTTTGCCGTGTCCGTGCAGGAGAAAGTGGTAACATGCACGCGCAAAGTCACAATCCCTTCACCAACCTCGAGATTGTTTAGCTGTGATATCTCTTGAGTGCATTTGTGTGTTTGGTGGTGGCAACACCTACAGTGAGCTCCATTTTTGTTGTTTTGGCTCTGATACAATGACTGTCCACTTTAATTTGAGGGTATTTTCATCCATATCAGCTGAACCGTTTAGAAATTACAGTGCCTTTTGTACATAGTCCCCCATCAAGTATATTGTACAAATTCACTTATGTGTAGTAAAAACTTCAGTATTTGGTTCCATATTCATAACGTGCGACGACTACATCAAGCTTGTGACTCTACAAATGTGTTGGATGCATTTGCTGTTTGTTTTGGTTGTGTTTCAGATTATTTTGTGCACAATAGAAATGAATGGTAAGTAATGTTTTCTGTCAATTTGGAGTAACTTTTATTGTAAATAAGTATAGAATATGTTTCTAAACACTTCTACATTCATGTGGATGCTACCATGATTATGGATAATCCTGGATGTTTCGTGAATTATGATGACTGAGAAAGTTAGACGCACAAATACCTGCAAAAAAACGCTAACCTCTCCCTGTTATTGTAATGGTGAGAGTTTAGCATGTCTTGGGGGTATGATATTTCCCATTCATTTCTATTGGGCACAAAATAATCTGAAACGCAACCAAAACAGAGAGCAAAATGCATCCAGCAAAGTTGTAGAGTCAAAAGCGTGATATTTCTAATGGTTCACCCGATCTGGATGAAAATACCCTCAAATTAAAGCCACCAGCATGCGCTTTAACCTCATAGCCATTTCAAATCCAAAGTGCTGGAGTACAGAGCCAAAACAACATCAAAATTGGCGCTGTCCCAATACTTTTGGAGCTCTCTGTATTTTGCTATATGAAGATCCTATTATAAGATATAGTATCCTATTATGCTGTTTCATAATGGTAAACCGCTTAATGCTGCTTCAGTTATACATGTCTTTACTGCTCCTAGATGACCTACAAAAGGACTGTCACTAAAATCTCATACCATGTGTTGTCCCTTGAATGGTTGTTCCCAATTATTTGGATTGCATTTGGAGTTTAGAGCCTATGATCTAAGCATGTGTGACATATGGTTTGGTCTGGCATTTCCATTATTGACAGATTGTGTCTGTTTTTGTATATAGCTGTTTTGATCAGCATCTGGCTGACCTGACCAAATGAACCACGTAGAGACGCTCCAGACTCTCCGAAGCTCGGAAGGCCTGATGCTAGAGCGCAAATAAGACTAAATTGCCTCCTTCTCACAGTCTGTCTTTAACTGTGCCATGCATTTCCCCATCACATTTACCCCCAGGGGAGTCTGAGCTGAGGTCCTCTGAGCAGGTCGTGAGTCCTAGGTGTCTCAGTTCCAATTCCTATTATATTAGGATATCTCTCCGAAATGTGTGTTTAAAAGGACCCTCTGGGTACTCCCTAATCTAGAGGGCAGCAGGTAGCCTCGTGGTTAAGAACATTGGGCCAGTAACCAGAAGGTCGCTGTTTCGAATCCCTGAGTCAACTAGGTGAAAAATCTGTCTGTGCCCTTGAGAAAGGCAGTTAACCCTAATTGCTTCTGTAAGTCACTCTGGATAGGAGTGTCTGCTAAATGACAAATGTAGTACTTTATATGGTTATGGAACTCAACCGCAGAGATTTAGATGTACCACTAGATGGGGCCAGAGGGCCATCGTTTCTTTTCATGAATGTTTATCCAGAAAGTATTTATTACCAGTACAGCACTGTCTGCTACATGGTATTGGATTGAGTGTGTTGTGGTTTGATGTCCAATGATTTGGGCTCAGCAGTATGATACCTCTGGTTAAGGTACACTACCGGTCAAAGGTTTGAACACACCTACTCATTCAAGGGTTTTTCTTTATTTTTTTTACTATTTTCTACATTGAAGAATAATAGTAAAGACATTAAAACTATGAAATGAAACCCATGGAAGCATGTAGTAACCAAAAAAGTGTAAAACAAATCAAAATACATTTGAGATTCTTCAAATAGCCACCCTTTGCCTTGATGACAGCTTTTCACACTCTTGGCATTCTCTCAACCCGCTTCATGACGTCATCACCTGGAATGCATTTCAATTAACAGCTGTGCCTTCTTTAAAGTTAATTTGTGTTATTTCTTTCTTTAATGTGTTTGAGCCAATCAGTTGTATTGTGACATGGTAGGGGTGGTATACAGAAGATTGCCCTATTTGGTAAAAGACCAAGTCCATATTATGGTAAGAACAGCGCAAATAAGCAAAGAGAAACGACAGTCCATCATTACTTCAAGACATAAAGGTCAGTCAATACGGAACATTTCAAGAACTTTGAAAATTTTCAAATGCAGTCGCAAAAACCATCAAGCGCTGCGATTTAAACTGGCTCTCATGAGGACCGCCACAGGAATGGGAGACCCTGAGTTACCTCTTCTGCAGAGGATAAGTTCATTTAGAGTTACCAGCCTCAGAAATTGCAGCCCAAATAAATGCTTCACAGAGTTCAAGTAACAGACACATCTCAACATCAACTGTTCAGAAGAGATTGTGTGAATCAGGCCTTTATGGTTGAATTTCTGCAATGAAACCACCACTAAAGGACACCAATAATAATAAGAGACTTGCTTGGGCCAAGAAACACAAGCAATGGACATTTAGACTGGTGGAAATGTGTCCTTTGGTCTCTTGGAGATTTTTGGTTCCAACCACTGTCTTTGTGAGCCGCTGTGTGGGTGAACGGATGATCTCCACATGTGTATTTCCCACCGTAAAGCATGGAGGAGGAGGTGTTATGGTGTGGGGGAGCTTTGCAGGTGACACTGAGATTTATTTAGAATTCAAGGTACACTAAAGCAGCATTTTGAAGCAATACCCCATCCCATCTGGTTTTGGCTTAGTCCCACTATCTTTTGTTTTTCAACAGGACAATAACCTAACACCTCTCCAGGCTATGTAAGGGCTATTTTACCAAGATGGAGAGTGATGGAGTGCTGCATCAGATGACCTGGCCTCCACAATCCCCCCGACCTTAACCAAATTGAGATGGTTTTGGAGGAGTTGGATCGCAGAGTGAAGGAAAAGCAGCCAACAAGTGCTCAGCATATGTGGAAAATCCTTCAAGACTGTTGGAAAAGCATTCCAAATTAAGCTGGTTGAGAGAATGCCAAGCGTGTGCAAAGCTATCAAGGCAAAGGGTGGCTATTTGAAGAATCTCAAATATAACATATATTTTGATTTAACACTTTTTTTTGTTACTACATGATTTCATATATGTTATTTCCTAGTTTTGATGTCTTCATTATTATTCTATAATATAGTGGCTAATAAACAAGTTGGTGTTATTTTCATTACAAGGTGTAGGATATCAGTCCTACCAACCCTGCTAAGAATGGAATTATTATACATTTGTTTACAGGACAAATTATATTAATAGGGGCCTGAGAATCTGAGTACCCGGGTCCTATTAGTGAATGTTAATTTATGCATAAGTGTACATTATATAAAACATGTGTTTCCATATGTGTAGGCTTACTCATATCCAGTGAATTTTCCCATCTATTCAGTGAGTGAGCGTTTCCATGTGTGTTTAGCGTCACTGGTTTCACTGAAAGTCAGTCAAACCCCTTCTGCCATGCCACCTGGCTCCTTGGTTGCACCGCCTTTCATGTAAGGCAGCCAATCAGATATGTAGCTCAGCCAGACATACTGGGTAACCATGGCAGCTGTAGATTAACTTCCTGGACCATGTGATTTCAGGGTTTTAAAATAGAAAAGAGCCAGTTGAGTGTGAGGTTGAGCACTCTTTTGGACTATTAAGTCACAGGAGGCTACAGTATTAACTGCAGCGGGGGCCATTGACACAACTCCCTTTTCAAGTCCCACCATAAACTCAAGTCTTTTGATCAAACTACAAAAGGCACTTTTGATTTGAATCGAAAGCTCATTTAAAGATGTGTCCAGTGTTACAAGTTGACTTTGAGAAAATCAAGTTCACTTCAGTTGGCTTTTGATCCACAAGACCACAAGAGACCCATTGTTATAGAGCCAGACTTGTTGGACTGAGTGGTCTTATCTTTGGCTAGATTCTTTACTTAATGTGCCAGAAGCCACGTCAACAATGACTTTAAAATATGAATTAGTAAAACCATAAAGTCTGTTCTTTAGTAGACATTAAATAGATTTATTAGTAAAGGAAGAGGTCTGGTATCATCAGTCTGTATGATGTCATTGTTGTTTGCTACTTTGATTATCTTTCATTTCCGTGTGTTTGGCTTTACTGCAACACGGACACACTTGAGTTTTTACTGAAACTGTACTGGGATTTAAATCCGATGGGCTACATGTGTATTTGTTTAGAGCGATAGGAGCTGACAGATGTGAAATCAGAAAATAGGTTAGAAACATAGAAAGTGGGAGGGGAGGTAAGGGGAGACAAAGAGAGGAAGAGAAGAGCAGAGCGAGGGGAAAGGAGGTGGGATTGCAGCCATGGCGAGAGGAAATGCATGCTTTCTCCAGCAGCGGAAAATAGCCCAGCTGATGAGCCATCCGCAGAGAGAGGCACACGATGGATACTGACTGAGAGACAAGGCAGTGAAAGACTGAGAGTGACCGAGTAACTTTGAGTTCAACAAAGATCCTGCCAAATTATTACCACATACTGTGTCCGCACTGGCTTGGATACTTCAGATTGAGAGCTACAGGCAGAGACGGAAGAGGAAGCGAGACACCCCACTGTTTTTTTTTCTGGTTCAATGAAATTCAATGTGCTAAGGAGACCAGACCCAGCTGCTATTTCATTCACACCCAGTTAAGTAGACCGGAACTGACCTTAAAATAAAAAATATAAAAAATGGACTAAGCAAAGACAGTACAGTATGAAACTCTGTGGTGGTTTAGTTCACTCAGGCCACAGAGTTTCTATCTTCATTTATCCACCATCTTTGCTACAGGGAGCTGGAGAGGGAGGAACTGACCGAGCCAGTGAGAGAGTTAAAGAGAGACGGGACAGCAGGGGAGGACAGCAACAGGGTAACGGCAACAGATTAGGGTGCCAAATAAGGCAGAACGAGTATCCAGACACCAAGGAGGGGAAATGGAAGATAACATGTTGTGAAATGCACCATGAGGCTCTGCTGGGCTCAGGCTGAGAGCAGTGTCGAGCGTGTGGCTGGAGATTCCATGTGGTCAGTGGGATAGACTGTTGACTGGCAGGGTTACCTCACCGCAGAGTGCCGTGGTTGGGTGTGAAAGGGGCAGGGCTCTGGGGACAACATGGCACGCTATTTGCTCTGCTGGGGGGGCGGGGCTTTGGAAGACGGGTACCTGTATGCCCCCTATCCAGCCATCTACCGGTGAGTTCCCCACTGTACCATACCTACATCTGTCTGTCTGTCAGAGGTGTGTGGACCTCGACAGTGTTATGGACAGCAGAGGTTGACTATGTGTTTTTAACCTTTTGTTACGAATGGTCTAATGTTATGAAGTCAATGTGAGCTGATTATCTGTGTTTCTGTGACTCCTAGCTGGCTGGACAGTGTTATACAGTGTCTGGTAAGAAATGGGTGATGTTCATTACATTGATGTACAGGGTGAGCGTGACTGTGTGTGTTCAGAGGAGCTATGTGGAACTTCATGGTGTTATTGATGGCGTGATTAAACCTGTTGGCTCTGGTCCCCACGACAGAGGCTCACCTACAGTGATCAGCTAGCAGACTTGGCTTCACCTAGGGGGGTTCTTCAGTTACTATAATAACCTAGAACCAAAGAAGTTCTAGAATGTTACGTTGTCCATGGACCATGTGTTGTTATTTGTCCAATAATTTCAGCTATTTTGCCATTTCCTGACCTGAGACTCGTCAACTGAATCTGCAACATAGATTCCTGTTTATTGCCTCTGTATATAAACTGTAGCGCCTAGATTCTTGCTCTGTGTAGAATGCGAAATTGAATTCTTGATTAGGGTGTATATTTTTGGTTTATTTAGAAATGTGTTGAGTGAAACCCCTTGACGTGACTCATCTGATTTTCCAGGGTGCTTTGGCTCTGAACTATCTGTACAGCAAGAGCTAAAACAGTTAATAATTCATAGCACAGATGGGAACTGGGATAAAAGCTCTAAGATATTTCCTAACAGGGAAGCAATGTGATTCTCTCCGTGCCTGTTGGGGGGGTGGAGAATGTGTATGTTGTAACATGCGTGGACGAATACTAACTTATTCAGTAGCCACAAACTCATCACTCCTGATGCTGCTCTGTTCTATAGCATAGCCTGAGTCAAAGAGCAAATATATCAGAGAACATGTAACTCCCATTGTTCAGCTTACTTTGGTAACCTTTTTAGATGTCATAGCTTCACCTGGAGCTTTATCTGTCCGTCTTAGTTGGAGGGTTTCTTCTCAGTGGTGATATGTTGTCAGCCTTCGTCAACAAAGGCAAGACTGAGCACTTTCTCAGCGTCTGTGGAGTGTGTGTTGACTGTTCTCATGATGCAGCACAACCAGTTTGAGACTGCTGTTTTGGGGACATAAGATGTCGGTTTGCGATAGAGACCATGTGTATAACTTTACAACCAACTTTACATTTGACTGTAAAGTTAAGGACATAACCTGCCAATATAAAGGCTGGAGGTCTGGTTTTAAATGTTGAGACTTTTCTATAGAGCTCCATGGACGCTGTTGAATGAAATATCCTCCGGCCACTCCTGCTAGTGTCCCAAAAGAACAGTCTCCCTCACCACACCCTGGAAAATAAGTCTGGGAGTCTTTCTCTCTCCCTTTTCTGTGGAGGAGTGGATCATAAACTCATTGTTTTAAGAATAAACAAACTCAGCCCCCTGTTACTTATCTCCCCACCCACCTCCTTTGTGGTGGACCATTCTGTCAGAGGGGGTGACCCAAAGGGCCGGTGGGATAAACCAAACACAACCAATAAACAGGGGTGTTCTATATCCTGAGATGGGTTGCTACCTTGCTGTAGAGGTCTGAAAGGAGTCATGTGTTTGAGGAGGAACTCTCTTGGTTTAAAGCAAAGTGGACTACTAATCAAAGGACCATGCTGTTAATTCGGTAGGGCAGATTACTTCATCTTATCTAGATGGGGATTCACCCACTGTAAATGCATGGGCATTTCTACGACGAATGGCTGCAACTCTCTACCATGTTGTAGGAAGGACTTGCTGACAGTTCCATCCAAGCTCTTAAATGAGCTCTGATTTTTGTATTTTCTCAAATATCTGCAGAGACATAAGTCTAACTTTAGTCAATTTGCTTTGACTATCGTGGGTGTAGTTTGTAGACGTAAATGGAAATGTTTAACCTTTTAGAAACTCTCTCTTTCTAGAGTATTTCAAATTTGAAGAATGAATTGACATGGTGATTTATCCATTCCATACATGACTCTTTTCATTGCATACAGATTCTCCCCTAGGGAAGAGCTTATTAGTTAAGCACTGTGCATGATCTTTATTCTAGAAATTCTCCAGCCCGTTTTTACATTTCAGAAGTGCAATAGATGGATCATCCTTTTAGACACAACCAAAAGCACTGACATTTTCTGTTAACTTTTCTTTTTGTCTCTCCATTTGATTAATAACAGTGTAGTTGGGTATAATCATTTGCAATCCACGCATGTTATGAGCTGCGGAAGAACATTCATGCACAGAACCCTTTTGATGATGTTCAAAAATGGAGAGAGTCCTGTGGGACTGTTTAGATACTACTGTGAATAGACATGCTAATACTATGCCATTCTATACTATTAATAAGAGCTTGAAGCTGGAGGGGCTGGAAATAAACAAATCCAGCTGCGTGTAATGAGTGAAAGCAACGCGGAGCAATGGAGAAAATTTGTTGATTTGATTTGAATCGACGGGTGTTTCCCTTGGAGACCATGGATTTAATACAGAGTTCATCTTGGTGTACTGCATGTTAAAATAGATGGAAGTTGAAAGTCTTGTATGGTTATAGTACAGCTACATGCTTGGAATAGTGGTTCTGTTACAATTGGCTATATCCTGCCAAGTATGGAAGGGCTGCGTGCCCACTTCCCATGACAAAAACCTTGGCACCTGCTAGTCAACTGATTTATAAATATGGCACCTGCCAGTGCCAACCGTCTTCTTTACTATGTGCCAAGACAGTTTGGCACCGACAGTTTTATTATTATACAGTTGGCAAAAGGTAATACAGAATTTGAGACCGACCCAAACCTGTCCTGTATAATCGATTTGTTACCTAGCTACCGGTTTTATAATAGGGCTAGAACAGCCTCATGTGAGTCATCCCTCCTCTCCTCTTGTCATCTGTCAGGGAGAAGCCAGGCCACCGGGCTCCAGACCTGTTCCCACAGCAGGACGTGGGCGAGCACTTGGCCCTGGGCAGCACCGAGTCCCTGTCCAACGGCAATAAGGCTGACCTGCAGGCTGCCAAGCGCCTGGCCAAACGCCTGTTCAACCTGGATGGCTTCAGGAAGTCTGACGTGGCCAGGCACCTCAGCAAGAAGTGAGTTTACTGGAATACTACATTTTGTGTGCGTGTGTGTATGCAGTGGTGTGAAAATACTTTAAAATACAATTTAATTCGTCACATATTTAGCAGATGTTATTGCGGGTGGAGCAAAATGCTTGTGTTCCTAGCTCTTAACAGGGCAGTAGTATCTAACAATACACACATCTAAAATAATGGAATTAAGAAATATGTAACTATTAGGACGAGCAATGTCGGAGTGCTGCTGACTGAAATACAGTAGAATAGAAGTGGGGCTAAAAAGTATTTAGTCAGCCACCTATTGTGCAAGTTCTCCCACTTAAAAAGATGAGGCCTGTAATTGTCATCATAGGTACACTTCAACTATGACAAACAAAATTAGAAAAAAAATCCAGAAAATCACATTGTAGGATTTTTTAATGAATTTATTTGCAAATTATGGTGGAAAATAAGTATTTGGTCACCTACAAACAAGCAAGATTTCTGGCTCTCACAGACCTGTAACTTCTTCTTTAAGAGGCTCCTCTGTCCTCCACTCATTACCTGTATTAATGGCACCTGTTTGAACTTGTTATCAGTATAAAAGACACCTGTCCACAACCTCAAACAGTCACACTCCAAACTCCACTATGGCCAAGACCAAAGAGCTGTCAAAGGACACCAGAAACAAAATTGTAGATCTGCACCAGGCTGGGAAGACTGAATCTGCAATAGGTAAGCAGCTTGGTTTGAAGAAATCAACTGTGGGAGCAATTATTAGGAAATGGAAGACATACAAGACCACTGATAATCTCCCTTGATCTGGGGCTCCACGTGGGGTCAAAATGATCACAAGAACGGTGAGCAAAAATCCCAGAACCACACGGGGGGACCTAGTGAATGACCTGCAGAGAGCTGGGACCAAAGTAACAAAGCCTACCATCAGTAACACACTACGCCGCCAGGGACTCAAATCCTGCAGTGCCAGACGTGTCCCCCTGCTTAAGCCAGTACATGTTCAGGCCTGTCTGAAGTTTGCTAGAGAGCATTTGGATGATCCAGACGAAGATTGGGAGAATGTCATATGGTCAGATGAAACCAAAATAGAACTTTTTGGTAAAAACTCAACTCGTTGTGTTTGGAGGACAAAGAATGCTGAGTTGCATCCAAAGAACACCATACCTACTGTGAAGCATGGGGGTGGAAACATCATGCTTTGGAGCTGTTTTTCTGCAAAGGGACCAGGACAACTGATCCGTGTAAAGGAAAGAATGAATGGGGCCATGTATCGTGAGATTTTGAGTGAAAACCTCCCATCAGCAAGGGCATTGAAGATGAAACGTGGCTGGGTCTTTCAGCATGACAATGATCCCAAACACACCGCCAGGGCAACGGAGTGGCTTCGTAAGAAGCATTTGAAGGTCCTGGAGTGGCCTAGCCAGTCTCCAGATCAATACACTTTCAATATAACATGCATGAAAACAAGACTAACTATGCAAAATATTTTGTTGTGCAAGAGATTTTGTTGTTGGCAGACTGCATCGGAGCAGTATTCTATTGCGACTCGGGGCCCTACTCTGGTTATGGCGCACCAGTCTGTAATCAGAGCTGCAGTAGGCCTGTAGGCAAATCACTCATTTCCATGTATGGATTTGTGTCATTCACTGTGAACTGGATTGCATGTAGCCTAGTGTGCACATTTGGTCTTATTCTCTGTAATAAAGTGGTTTCTTGCATCAAACAAGATGACAATGTTTAGTCACCTCCTTGTCTGAAGGACAAGTGGATAAACAGGTTAATGTCAAGCCCTGCATGTTTTTTTTTTCAAAAGTCTCATGGAATGTAGGCTGACATTGAACACCACACATTGGCTGCTACTGTAGACTGAATGATAAAACAACTATTTCCATATTAAAATGATATGTGATACATTTTCTCCATAGTTTTTTTAATGGTAGGCCACAGTAGCCTACTTGGCCGCTGTTAAACAGTAAATTAAAGCGGGTACAGTCTGTGTTCACAGTAAACGCACACCGGAAGTTGCACAGAAGTTTCACAAGGTTCAAGTTTGCGCTCAGCAGACCTGAAATTTGCTCCGTGCTGAAAAATATTAGCGGGAACACTTGCTTGACATCAAAAAGTACTCGGTACATTTCGAATGCTTAGCAGGACAGAAAATTGGTCTAATTCACGCACTTATCAAGAGAACAACCCTGGTCATCCCTACTGCCTCTGATATGGCGGACTCACTAAACACACGTGTCATTTGCAAATTGTTGGAGTGTCCCCCTGACTATCGATAAATAAATAAAAACAAGAATTCTGCCGTCTGGTTTGCTTAGTATAAGGAATTAGAAATGATTTACTTTTGATACATAAGTATATTTAAAACCAAATACTTTTACTCAAGTAGTATTTTACTGGGTGACTTTCACTTGAGTAATTTTCTAATACGGTATCTTATTTTTTTACTCAAGTATGACAATTGGGTACCTTTTCCACCATTTTTGTGTGTGTGTGTGTTGCTTAATACAATATATATATATATATATATATATATATATATATCAGTTTAAGTCGGAAGTTTACATACACTGAGGTTGGAGTCATTAACTCGTTTTTCAACCACTCCACAAATTTCTTGTTAACAAACTATAGTTTTGGCAAGTCTGTTAGGACCTTTACTTTGTGCATAACACAAGTAGTTTTTCCAACTATTGTTTACAGACAGATTATTTCACTTATGATTCACTGTATCACAATTCCAGTGGGTCAGAAGTTTGCACTAAGTTGACTGTGCCTTTTTAAACAGCTTGGAAAATTCCAGAAAATTATGTCATGGCTTCTGATAGGCTAATTTACATAATTTGAGTCAATTGGATGTGTACCTGTGGATGTATTTCAAGGCCTACCTTCAAACTCAGTGCCTCTTTACTTGACATCATGTAAAAATCAAAAGAAACCAGCCAAGACCTCTTAAAAACATTGTAGACCTCCAAGTCTGGTTCATCCTTGGGACTAATTTCCAAACACCTGAAGGTACCATGTTCATCTGTACAAACAATAGTACGCAAGTATAACACCATGGGACCATGCAGCTGTCATACCGCTCAGGAAGGAGATGCGTTCTGTCTCCTAGAGATGAACGTACTTTGAGAAAAGTGAAAATCAATCGCAGAACAATAGCAAAGGACCTTGTGAAGATGCTGGAGGAAACCGGTACAAAAGTATCTATATCCACAGTAAAACGAGTCCTATATCGACATAACCTTTTAAAGGCCACTCAGCACGGAAGAAGCCAATGCCTCAAAACTGCCATAAAAAAATCAGCCATCGGTTTGCAACTGCACATGGGGACAAAGAGCGTACTTTTTGGAGAAATGTCCTCTGGTCTGATGAAACAAAATGGAACTGTTTGGCCATAATGACCATCGTTATGTTTGGAGGAAAAAGGGGGAGGCTTGCAAGCCAAAGAACCCCATCCCAACCGTGAAGCACGGGGGTGGCAGCATCATGTTGTGGGGGTGCTTTGCTGCAGGAGGGACTGATGCACTTCACAAAATAGATGGCATCATGAGGAGGAAAATTATGTGGATATATTGAAGCAACATCTCAAGACATCCGTCAGGAAGTTAAAGCTTGGTCGCAAATGGGTCTTCTAAATGGACAATGACCCCAAGCATACTTCCAAAGTTGTGGCAAAACAGCTTAAGGACAACAAAGTCAAGGTATTGGAGTGGCCATTACAAAGCCTTGACCTCAATCCCATAGAAAATGTGTGGGCAGAACTGAAAGTGTGTGCGAGCAATGAGTCCTACAAACCTGACTCAGTTACACCAGCTCTGTCAGGAGGAATGAGCCAAAATTCACCCAACTTATTGTGGGAAGCTTGTGGAAGGCTAGCTGAAATGTTTGACCCAAGTTTAAAAAAATTAAAGGCAAAGCTACCAAATACTAATTGAGTGCATGTAAACCTCTGACCCACTGGGAATGTGATGAAAGAAATAAAAGCTATGATAAATAATTCTCTCTTATTCTGACATTTCACATCATTAAAATAAAGTGGTGATCCTAACTGACCTAAGACAGGGATTTTTTTTAGTAGGATTAAATGTCAGGAATTGTGAAACTGTGTTTAAATGTATTTGGCTAAGGTGTATGTAAACTTCCGACTTCAATTGTAGTTACAGTAAAGTACTTTTGATGTCTTTGGTTTTGACCGGTCTAATTGTCTGTATCTTGTCATTCTGCAGTAATGAGTTTAGTCGGATGGTGGCAGAGGAATATCTCAGTTACTTCAACTTCTCAGGCCTTACTATTGACCAGGCAATACGGTGAGATCTCTTTCAGTGGAAATGGTCAGAATATGTAGCATAATGTCCAAGTGATTTAGTTTCTTTGTTCTTTCATTGAATAGTGAACACTCACAATGCTATATGTCTTCCACAGAGCCTTCCTGAGGGAGTTTGCCCTCATGGGAGAGACACAAGAGAGGGAGCGAGTGCTGGCCCACTTCTCTAGGAGATATCTACAATGCAACCCAAATGCAATACCTTCTGAAGGTTAGACCGGTTGAATGTGTGTGTGCGCACGCACGTGTACATGTATTTTTGTGTGTGTATATATGTGTACATATATGTCCACACACACATTATTTTGTTCAAGTTGTTACAGTTTTAAGGTTATTAAAGAACACATATTATCCATATACTGTGGGGCACTCTTACGCTGATATTGCATTAGAACACACTGAAACATCTCTCGCTCTTTCTCCCTGTTCCAGACAGTGTCCACACTCTGACCTGTGCCCTGATGCTGCTCAATACAGACCTGCATGGCCACGTGAGTAACTGTGGGTGAGCCAGGGGCTAGAGAGCTGTGGAGGGAATGTTGGTAAAGAGTTGGAAGTTTTCTGGTTGAAAATATAGACCATTGGCTTGAGCAGGAAGACCACTGGGCCCTGGTTATAGCTTATAGATATGTAACCTATACGCTATAAAACATCAATACAGACCTAAAGTTGTCCTTCGAGGGGTCCTTAAGCAGACAGTGTGAGTAAAGGTGCTTATTTTTTCCTTCCTCAGAATATTGGCAAAAAGATGTCCATTCTGCAGTTCATCAGCAACTTGGAAGGACTAAATGATGGAAAAGATTTTCCTAGAGAACTGCTCAAGGTCTGTTGAATTAGTTAAAATATACAGTAGAAACTAATATAGCTAGATGTGTGGAACCAGGCGCGTGCACGCACACACACACACGTACACGTGCACACACACACACGTGCACACAGTGGGATCCTTGGTTTAGCTGCAGGACCTCAATTTGACCACATGATCTCTTGATATCCATGATCTGGTTTCAGTCAGTCTGAGAACTTTGTTTTTTTTCTCCCCCCCGATTGTTGGTTGACATCAGAGTAACTTACGCCACTGACTGGCAAGCCTGCTCAGACGATATCGAGAGATGCATGTCCTGAAAGCTGTCAGAGATGTAATTCTTTCTTTCTGTCTATTATAAAGGATTTGAATGTGATCTGTTGACCACCTCTGAGCTGTTAACAGCACCATGTTGTGAAGATCAGAGAGAGCGCGTCAACATGTTCTACCTTCTACCCTCTCACTCTCTGCCTCGCTCCTGTGAGCAGCATCACCTCCTACTCCCTTGTTTTCATCTCCCTCCCTCCCTCCTTCCTGTGTTTTTTCAGTTTCTCTTACTCATTCTGTTACAAATCATATCGCCTCATGGCAGAACATTTTCCATCTGCCTGCTTCTGTTCATCCCTCGTTTCTCCAGTTCATGTATGAAGTGTATCTTTTTCTCTCTCCCTAATTGCTCCTTTGCTCTCTGTCTGTGATATGTGTTGTGTTCCTACCTTTCTGTTCCACCTACCTCTGTGGGAGCTCATCCCAGCTGCCCACAGAGATGACCAAGCGTTGTTACTCCTTAGAGTCTCTTAACTATTCATATCACAGCTGAGATATCACAATGATGAAATATTAGGGAAGGCTCAGCAATCCACCTTCTGTTTGTCTGTTCTGTTGGTGCAGAGAGAGGAGGCTGCTACAGTACAGTAGTCAATGGGGCAGGGCTCATATGGTAAATTACTGGTGACGGGTGAGAGGGAGGACAGGCCTCTCAGTAAATGGGAATTCGGCTGTCACATGGCGCCGCCTGCTGTGATGAGCGTTTTGTCATTGCATTATCAGACAGGCGTTACAAATCACTCTGTCTTTCTCACTCGCTGCTTCCTCCCGTTCTCTTTCTCTCTCTTTCTTCCATATTATTCTCCATATCCTCTCTTTTCATAACCTTGTCAGTATTTTGTGTACAGTGTGAGTAATGTGTCTGTTGGGCGGTGATTATGCAGGGTATGACAGTGTGGTGTATGAAAATATATTCACTCACCACTAAGTTGCTCTGGATAAGAGTGTCTGCTAAATGACTAAAAAAGTACACTTCTTTTTGTACATTTTACATTTCCACGTTTTTCTCTGGGTGTCAAGGGCACAGTTCTCTGTTGCTGTGGCACATATTAACACAACTCACTACAGTGGAGAGGTTCACTTTGCTTCCTACAATCAGCATGTCACACTGTTCAGTTACTGTCATAGGAAACATAAACAGTGAGTGTATTGACATAATGACTCTGTGTTCATTGAGCTCACTTTGTGAATAGAGATTTTTATTTTATTTCACCTTTATTTAACCAGGTAGGCCAGTTGAGAACATGTTCTCATTTATAACTGCGACCTGGTCAAGATAAAGCAAAGCAGTGTGACAAAAACAACAGAGTTTCACATGGGATAAACAAACGTACAGTCAATAACACAATAGAAAAAATCTGTATACAGTGTGTGCAAATGAAGTAAAGAGGTAAGGCAATAAATAGGCCAATAGTGGCGAAGTAATTACAATTTAGCAATTCCCCCTGGAGTGATATATGTGAAGAGGAGAATGTGCAAGTATAAATACTGGTGTGCAGAAAAACAAATATGGGGATGAGGTAGGTAGTTGGATGGGCTATTTACAGATGGGCTGTGTACAGCTGCAGCAATCAGTAAGCTACTCGATATAAGTCTCCAACTTCAGTGAATTTTGCAATTTGTTCCAGTCATTGGCAGAAGATAACTGGAAGGAAAGGTGGCCAAAGAAGGTGTTGGCTTTGGGGATGACCAGAGAAATATACCTGCTGGAGCATGTTGCTATGGTGACCAGTGAGCTGAGATAAGGCGGAGCTTTACCTAGCAAAGACTTAGATGACCTGGAGCCAGTGGATTTGGCAACGAATATGTAGCTAGGACCTGCCAACGGGAGTTTACAGGTCGCAGTGGTGGGTACTATATGGGGCTTTGGTGACAAAGCGGATAGCACTGGGATAGACTACATCCAATTTGCTGAGTAGAGTGTTGGAGGCTATTTTGTAAATTAATTCAAGGATCGGTAGGATAGTCAGTTTTACAAGGGTATGTTTGGCAGCATGAGTGAAGGAGGCTTTCTAGATTTAACTTTGGAGATGCTTAATGTGAGTCTGGAAGGAGAGTTTACAGTCTAACCAGACACCTAGGTATTTGTAGTTGTCCACATGTTCTAGGTCAGAACCGTCCAGAGTAGTGATGCTAGTCGGGCAGGCGGGTGCGGGCAGCGATCGGTTGAAGAGCATGCATTTTGTTTAACTAGCATTTTAAGAGAAGTTGGAGGCCACGGAAGGAGTGTTGTATGGCGTTGAAGCTCGTTTGGAGGTTTGTTTGCACAGTGTCCAAAGAAGGGCCAGATTTATACAGAATTGTGTAGAGGTGGATCAAAGAATCACCCGCAGCAAGAGCGACATCGATATATACAGAGAAAAGAGTCGGCCCAAGAATTGAACCCGGTGGCACCCCCATAGAGACTGCCAGAGGTCTGGACAACAGGCCCTCTGATTTGACACACTGAACTCTGTCTGAGAAGTAGCTAGTGAATCAGGCGAGGCAGTCATTAGAGAAACCAAGGCTGTTGAGTCTGCCGATAAGAATACGGTGATTGACAGTCGAAAGCCTTGGCCAGGTTGATGAAGACTGCTGCACAGTACAGTGGATCATAGTGGGTCAATCAATTTCATTTTAAAATATGTCCCGACCCAATAGTGGGAAACGGAATATCCACTTCAATGGGATAGATTGATCGATACATTTTAGGGCAGTTTATTTCAAATTAATCTGCACAATCTCAAAACAACCACTGCCCCTACCTTGTATGCAGTTATATAGATCTGAAAAGATTGGATCGGTATAAGCAGTATGGCAATGGCTCCACCTTACCCTCTAGGCTAGGTATCCTATCCAAAGCTTTCAAGTCAATTTGATGCAGAGCGAAATGAAAACTGTGTATGGATAAGAAGTAAAGCCCTGTCAACATGATTTAGTCCTTTGTGTTTTAGCTCCCGTCATCCTCTGATAAGTCCGCTTCTCCTTTTCATTTGGGGCTGGATGGAATAGCACCTCTGTATGCACGTCAACCCCCTACCATCCCAGTCGGCTGACCAGACTGTGAGAGATCTTTTTCTGACAGGCTACCCTCCAGAGGATTATTTTCCTCAGTGACCTGGAAATGTTACATCTCAATCAGGAGTTTTGATTATTTTGGTGTGTGTGTGTGTGTTTCGCAAGGAGGTTCTGTTTAATGGTTTTACATTATGTTCTATACATTGCTCATCCCATAGGTGATCATTTTCTGTCCTTTTTGTATAGCCTATATTTCAGCCCACAAAATAGTAGCATTATCTGGAAGGCAGATTTCTTCCAAATACTATTAATTACTGTATTAGAAAGGCACCATTGTTTCATACTTGTCCCTGGACTGCACATTCCTTTCTTTTACAATGTTAGACTGGTGGAAATGAAGTGTGAAAAAGACCTGCATTTTAAGAAAACAGTGATATGGAGGCAAATGATTGACACTAAAAGGAGGGAGGGATTTGAACAGAAACATGGACCGGGATTTGCTGCTCAGCCGGAGAGAAATGCGCATAGAGAGAGCGAGAGAGAGAGAGAGCAAGCTCTCTGTCCTCATCATCCGCTTTCTTTTGTCACTGTGATTCAGTCTGTTTTTTTCATCTGAAGCACACAGGGAAATAGAACAACAGTTATTGAAAAGAGGGAGATGAAAGGAGTGCGAAGCACAGATGCAATTTTCTCTCCCGACTCTCATCGAGGGATTTTCGGAGGGAAATAAGAGATTGACGCATACGAAGGAGAAATAAGTGGATGTGTGAGAACCATTTACAAGTTTGAAGACAAACCAGTAAAAAGGAGAGGATCCAGGAACGGAGAGAACAAAGAAAGAGAGAGAGAGAGAGGGGACCTGTTCAGTCCCTCATCAAGCCAAAAGCCTTTCATTTATTAGAGAGCAACAGGGTAGTCTGTCTCCAGCATCTGTATCGTCAAGCCTTGGATACATGTTCTTAGTTCCAATAGGATGTGCGGTGGCGTCAGTTTGAGGGTTCTCTTCGACAGCTTGCCTGTGAGTGAGTGGGTGGAGTCCTTTCCCTCCACCCGCTCTATCTGGTTTGGTGTGTGTTGGTAGTGTATGTATGTGTGGGTGAACTCCGTTGCTTGCTCATTGCTGTCTTATGGTTGCTATGATCGTCTAGTCATCATTCGGCCTCGTTAACTGGGTTGTTGTTTACGTGTTGTTTTTTTTTGTGACTCTTGAGTATCATTAGTTGTTACGGAGTGTATGGTGGAGCTGTATGCATGTATGTACCAGCTCTTGAATAGCATGTTGGCAACTGCTTGACATCCTTCCAAAAAGACTTCCACCTTCGTAGACTTGACGCAGAATGGTGCCACAGCAAGTGGCAGTTGCACACCACTGTTTCTCCATACATGCATAATGAATGCATATGGATCCATTATGCAGGAACTGAAGTCCCTTCGGAGGGCTTGAGGCCCATGTTAACCTCCATCAGTGGTTTCCTCAAACGTCCAGTGAAGCGCAATTCGTCAGACCGCAACCCCTGTTGTCAGTCACCAGTGACAGTGACTGTCTGCCTCTCTGAGAGTCACCTCTTTTGTCATTCTCTCTTTTTTTTTAACCTTTTAACTGAATCTCTTGGTGTTAAGCTTTGAAAGAGGCCATATACAGAATCTGTGGAGCCTTTGATCAGCAGGAGAGATCCGGGATTATCTGGCTTTATCCATCCCTCCACCGTCTCTTCTCCTCTAGACTGCTCCTGTTGGTGCATTATCATGATTGGTGTAAACAGCATCCACTCTGATGGGCGGAATCGCTCCCGCTCTCTTTGCTCTGTGCGTGTTCGCCGGGACTTCCGAGTGATGGACCCCTTCCGCTACCCCCGCGCCCCTCGCTCTCGTTCCCTCAAACCCTTGTCCTTCCCTGACCTGCTGGGAAGGTCCCAGGATGGACAGAACCACCCACAGGCCCGCAAGAAGAAGGCACAGCTTGGAAAATGCAGGGTACATTTTGTGTGGTTTGCTTTGGTCGAAGCAGCAGGCTTGTGTTTCGATCAGTGTGACTAATATGATCCATGTGAACTGCTTTATTCAGGGCATCTAATGATTGTTGTCGCACAAGTAGCAGGATGACCAAGGGTCCCTCCACACTCATTAGACATTACACACACACACACACACACAAACGTTTTTCATATGTGTGATGTTTGTTATGTCTTGTCTTTTTCTCTAGGCCTTGTACAATTCCATTAGAAACGAGAAGCTCCAGTGGACCATGTAAGTGCTCTTTGCATAAGAATGATGTTTTTGTTCTCATGAAAGTATGGGCATACAGTACCAGTCACACCTACTCAGTCCAGGGTTTTTCTTTTATTTTAACTCTTTTCTACATTGAAGAATAATAGTGAAGACATCAAAACTATGAAATAACACATATGGAATCATATAGTAACTAAGAGTGTTAAACAAATCAAAATCTATTTTTAGATGATTCCATGTGTGTTATTTCATAGTTTTGATGTCTTCACTATTGAATGAGTTGGTGTCAACTTTTGACTGTTACTGTATACATATGTCTGACTTTATTTGTGCACTTGCCTTATTCAATTAACTGCTGTTAAGGTTTCCTGAATTCATTTCGTAGTTGGATTTATTTTCGCAATGTCACAAAATGTGTTGGATTGAAAAACTCTCTCAGTGTATCAGATGTTTTTTAAAATTGTAATTAGCCGCAAATCTACCTTTGAAATCAGTCTACAAGCAATTTCCCCCCTACAGAATCATCTACCAACTGTGCCCCTGTAGCATTTGCCAGACTGTGTGTGCACCAAGGGTTGCTATTCTGGACCTAGTCTTTTGTGATGCCCTGAGCCCCTAATTTAAGACATAAGCTCTCCAGATGTTGTTGCCATGGATACACGTCCCTACTTGCCTCTTTCGTAATTACAGGTCAATGTGTGACTCTGATTCTAAAGTGCAAACACATACAGCACACACAGTTTTAGGGGTTCAGCCAGCCTCTGAAGGAGAGCAGTGGGAGCAGCATCTTCTCTCACATTCCCTTTCACTCTGCACCACTCTGCTTTAATCTTCCCGGTCCCAACATCCCAACGCTCACTGTGCCTCCCTCTCTATCCTCGTTTTTCTGCCTGCAGCCTCCCCTCTCTCCCCTGACCTCTTTCCTGCTCTGTATTTCACTTTTGCCCCCCTCCCTGTTTTTCTCCCTCTGAACCTCTCTTCTCCACTACTTGCTCTTGTGGATTCAGAGGTCAGCAGTTACTTAGCAACAGATGAGAGCTGTGATGTACAGTATGTGCTGACTGGTCGGTTCACTGTTCAGAATATACCTACATGTATTAGCAGCTGCAACACAAGTGGTTCGTTTCTGTCTTTAAAAAAAAAAAGCTAAATTGATGCAAGTTTGTAACACTTAAAATTTGACCTGCGGGTATAATTTATAACTTGTTTATAAGCATTTTATAAACCTTTGTCTAACAAAAAGGCCTATTGTGTTATCTTTATGCATTTAACATTGCAACTGGCTCAAATTGGCTGTTGTCAAAAATCACGAGGTGATTATATGAGACGTTATAAGGGGGTCACACATGCTTATGACAAGTCTTACAATGCATAATAACTGCATCATAATGCATGATACCTGCAGGCTATGGTTTGGAGGAGGTATGGTGAAAGAAAAATGGATAGAGAGCGGAGGTGAGCGACAGAGTTCCTTTAAAACACCGATTTTCCCCCCCATGGGTCCTGGGATGTGTCACACCGAAGAGTGTTCGACTGAACCGCATGCACATGCATGTGTGGTTTGTGTTCATGTTTCTGGTTTGTGTCCACAGGTGTGTGTGGCTTTTGTGACCGTGGATGATTTCATCTTAAAGATCGACGCGTGTGTGCGTGCGCCTTTATGTACACATCTGAGTGTGTCTCGCAGAGAGACAGAGGAGGTGGACAGTACAGTCAGGACAGTGTGACGCAGCAGCACTCCCCCCTCTGACTAACAGCAATTTCAAGCTCATACATTAATGAATGTTTATGGGAGCAGCTGCAAGGTTCCACTGGTGTACAGATCTGCATTCAGTCAGTGTCTTCAGTGGGCAGGGAGACACCATCCTCCCCAAATGTCAGTACTGTAGGATTCTCTCTTATAGCCTCATCGAACACTCGGACCCCTCAGTTCACGGGAAAAGGGCATCACAGTCAGTCAAAGAGATGCCAGGATACTGTTATCTAACAGACAGTGAGTCACTCACCACTCATACCGATCAGGATTGTTCCTCTTGCAGCGAA
Organism: Oncorhynchus tshawytscha; assembly: GCF_018296145.1. NCBI lineage: Eukaryota > Metazoa > Chordata > Actinopteri > Salmoniformes > Salmonidae > Oncorhynchus > Oncorhynchus tshawytscha. The sequence continues at coordinate 66,133,498 of NC_056434.1, forward strand.
ACCATTTTTTTATGTAAGAAATGAATTATAGATATCTGAATGATAAGTGAGTGGATGAGATGTTCGACATAGCGTTCATGCTTATCAAAGTGAGTTCTGTCTGTGTTCAGGCGCAGGGTTTTTGAGCAGGTTTTCAGTTGTTAGAAACTTGGTGAACCTTTCTCTGTGATTGGCCAGTAAGATGCAACCAAGCTGCTCGGCGGGAGCATCATGGGATGTGACCTCTCAGCGTGGGTGACAGACAGCCAGTGACCCGGAAATCCAGAGGCTCTCACAAGCGTGGCATGCTGAGTGGATAAAGACATGGCCTTCTCACCTCCAAGCTATTAGGACTGAGCGTTCATTAATTTCTACTGGATCTGAACTGGAGGACATGACTTCAAACAGTTTGAGACTAGCAGGAGGTTTTGTTGATTAGGGATGTAACTTTTTGTATTTGAATTGTGTCTTCTTCATAGCGACGAGGAGGAGTTGCGCAAGTCCTTTTCAGAGTTGGCCGATTTGCGCACCGACTCCGCCTCTCACACCATGAAGCGAATCGGCGGTGGTCTAGGCGTGGCCCAGAATCCTGACGCCCTGATCTATAAGAATGGTTTCCTGGTGCGGAAGGTCCACGCAGACTCTGACGGCAAGAGAAGTAGGTTCTCTTTACCCTCCCCTGTCACCATTCACCTGTTAACCATAATCTGTTCCACTTCACTGCTGATAAATCTGACCGTGTCAATCTAAACATTGCTGTACTATTTTTAAGTTTGATTAAAAATCACACTTGGGAGCAGCAAATACTGAGTGGATATTTTCTTTGTTTCCATGATCTGTTTTTCAGCCCCTCGAGGTAAGAGAGGATGGAAGACTTTTTATGTCATGCTGAAGGGATTGGTCCTTTACCTGCAGAAGGTACACCAAACCACACCCCTCCCAACCATCCTTATATCCCAGTCTCTGATTGGACGTGTGTGATAGCATTCCACTCTCTGATTGGTCCGTAGGGAGAGTACCGTCCAGATAAGCAGCTGTCTGAAGAGGATCTGAAGAACGCTGTGTCCATCCACCACTCTCTGGCCATGAGGGCAGCAGACTACAGCAAGAGGCCCAACGTGTTCTACCTGCGCACTGCAGACTGGCGAGTGTTCCTCTTCCAAGCACCGTGAGACTCCTCATCCTCCACCCACTCCTCATCCCTACCCTTCTCCACCCATTTCTTATCTCCACCAAGTCCACCTCTTTAACAACATTCTTAATCGTATGGAATTATCTGACCCAATTTTGTGCTCTGTATTAGCCTTGGTCGTTACTCTTTCTGCCTTCTACAAGGTTGTTCTGTACTAAGTGCCCCCAAAACAGTAGTGATTGAGTGTAGAGTGGGCAGTGCCCCTCTCATACAGCCCCAGGCTCAGGTAGAGGATCATGATGCTTCTGTGTCCCTGGAGGACACAGTTGTCTATGATGTTCTAGATATACACTTTCAGTGTTGGGATGAATTCCATTTCCATTTAGGAAGTTAATAAAACAAATCCTAATTGAAAATAAGTGTCACACTTCTTCAATTGATAACTGACCCTAAGCCTGTCTACGTGTGTTCTGGGGCTGATCATTTGTGGCCTTTATTCTGATAGCCAGTATCCAGATTTGAACTCTGCTGTCCTCCATCTCAGTAATGCAGAGCAGATGCAGTCGTGGATCACCCGTATCAACGTGGTCTCAGCCATGTTCTCAGCGCCACCCTTCCCTGCTGCTATCGGCTCCCAGAAGAAATTCAGCCGCCCGCTACTGCCAGGCTCCAACACCAAACTGTCTCAGGTACACAGAGGCCCCCACTCACATCATGACCATGTCTCTGTCTCTCTCTCTACTTCCAAGTACTAGTTCCCAGCCCAATCCCACTCATGCCATCCAGTATCTGTACTGTAGAGAGCTCAACCCCCAAAATTGTAGGAACTTGTCTACTAAAGACAGACTCCTGTATACTTTTTTTTGTGTGTTGTAAATAGCAGTTCTCTGTTTTTAAAACTAACTCGAATGCGTAAGTAGGCTTCTATGTTGATCAGAATTCTGTATGAGTAACTGACTTTGGTGTAGCCTTATGTTCATGGTCCTCCTTTGCCTTGTGCACTGACAGGAGGAACAAGTGAAATCCCATGAGACCCGTTTCCGGACCATCTCCTCTGAGCTGATCGAGCTAACTGCTGTGATTCCAGACAAAAAGGCCAAAGTTCGTGATCTGGAAGAGCACAAGCAACGTGAGGAGTACCTAGAGTTTGAGGTGAGGGAGGGATTGATAGTTGTTGTCTGGTTAAATAGAGTGATAGGGATTGATAGTTGTCACAACTGAATAGTTGCAGCCATAGTCAAGCTGAGTTTGGCAGACTGAGTTTGTTTGATATTCAGAATTTTAATGGTTGCCAAATTGGCTACCAAATGTTTCAAGACAATTCCATTCCAGGTTCAGCCAGAATGGAAACTTGATTGCTTTTGCTTGGTGCCAGAATCCAGAACAGATTGCCAAACTTTACTGCCAAACAATGGCTCTGATCTCAGCAATGCCGAATCCTGTTTGACATCAAGTGTTCTCTCTGGCACAGAAAACACGCTATGGGACGTACGCAATGCTACTGAGGTCTAAGATCCGGAGTGGGGAAGAGGACCTGTCTCTGTTCGAGTCACGCCTCTTTGACGATGGGGGTCTCCAGAGGGCCCACTCCAGCCCCACTCTGCGGGAGGAGCACAGCAGCAGCAGCCAGGCCAGCAGTACCAGGGAGGGGGGAAGCAGCAGCAGCAGCCAGGTCAGCAGTGCCAAGGGGGGGGCCAGCAGCAGTAGTTCCAGCACCAGGGGGAGCAGCAAGACCAAGCGCTCTGAGCCCCAGAGACACAGCTACAGACAGGCTGTCAAACAGTGAGAGGGACACAAGAGGGTGTTGGGGCGGACAGGGTGGTTTAAACGATTGGACTATCCGTGTCGATCGATACACAAGGACCACTGGTGTGCCCGGTCTCCATGACTGGAAAATGGTGGGGAGGAGAAAGATAATGGGGGGATAGACCTGTTGCATGCTTCTATCCCGAGAAACCACAGACACTGGATGCACCAGGGCTAATTATACAGTACAGTGGATACTCAGTCTCCCATTTTACTATAAAAATGACTAACTTCTACGTGGTCCTACATTACTGGTAATATCCACATTCATTTAATTTGATTATGGTTTTGGACCAATTTCTTGTTGACATAAGAGACGGAGATCGGAATATTACGTTAAATCAGTCATTAGATCTGGGGTTTTTAAGAGGTGTAGGTTGTTTTCCCTCCACGAAGGTTCAGTATCGATCCATTCCATCTACTGTATGTCATTGCCACCCAGCCCACCTCTCGGTGACCATCTAGGAGGGACCGAGACAGAGCTGCATCAGCTGATCTAACTGTTCCCATGGAGACTAAACGGACCCCGTGCCCATTTCAGGACCCCTACAGACTAGAGTGCCAGGACCTCAACCCACCCACGATGCATTTGGAGGAAACTGGAAGAAACACTGTATTCTTCATGAGACATGATCAATTGGAACGAATATAGAAGGTTACTGGACATCATTTTATGATGCTGCATGCACATACTAGTTTTGTTTTCAGTCTTTGCTATGATTTTGTTATTCTAATGACTTTCCTGGTGACAAACTGCACTGATCCAGAACCAGGCCCGGTTTGAGTAACTGTGTAGCTCTGCTGGGTCTAATGATTTCTAAAGACCTTTTATAACACATCAGCTACGGCACTGAGGGATTTGTCATACTAATGGGGTTGATGAAGTAGATTGATCACACAGGCTGGCTATCTGTCCGTTTTAATTCACTTTTGAAGAGAACTGCATGCATATCAGGAGCTTGATGACTCCGTCATCGAGGACATGCTTCACTATGATATCAAAAGACAATCCTTTTTCAAAACATTCTAACGTTATTCACGTGGTGTTTTGCATTTGTACAACTGAAAATGAAACATGACAGAGCTTAGTTTACAGTACATCTCAGCTGTATGTCAAACACTCGTTTTGAAGGTGTCTACAGGAAGAACTCGTCAGATCATTGGTGACAAATTAATTCAAATGTTGGTAGAATGTTGATTTAAATTCAGTATTATGAATTGTAAAGAGGCACTGTCTACCACACCCAATATATTGTATAAAAGAATGTAACATGTGTAAAACTATATAGAATGTTATGGCGTGGCATAGCCATTTTCTTCTCAGGCTGGCAGTGTTGTCTGTAAACTGGTGCAGTAATGCCACAATATAGCCACCAAAGGGGGCAGTTCAAATGGGGAAACGTTGGTCCTAGGTGGTAAGATTGGCTTGACTGTATAATACCGGGTTTATCTGGGTGTGATGGACTCAGAGGCTGCATTTACACGGGCAGCCCAATTCTGATCTTTTCCCACCAATTGGTCTTTTGACCAATCACATCAGATCTGATCTGATTGACCAAAAGACCAATTCAAAAATATAGGTCTGCTTAAACGCAGCCAGAGTGAAGTCTTACTGCTTTACTTTCCCACCTGTTAAAATATGACCACGGTGAAATAGATGATTCCAGGGGCGGAGGTTCCCACCACCAACAGTATGAGATTGTGTTATGTTGTTGAATTAGACAGAATAACCTCACATGGCGGAGATGGTTCTGTGATGAGTAGCCTTGCCTGAAGACATTTGCGTCTTGAACTGTTACCTAGGCTTTAGCTCAGCGGTTTCAAACCAGCAACATTGGCTGTCATTGTAATTCTATGGGGACCATGACACGGTGAGGCATGATGTGTTCAGTCATGCAGAATGCCACAATCACTTTTTGGGTGTGTCTTGCTCCCACTATGAATACGTGAGGGACAATAAATCAACAGTAGACCTAAACTAAAGTAGCGTCAAGGACCTTTTTGAGTAGGGCTTCTAATGTGATCGAACACAGGGGTTATCACACCCTTCTGCACTTTGGGTTAGGGACTAGTGTTGAAGTCTTATTTTTTTTGCTTACCAGTTAACTTGGTCTTGTTGAGTATTTGTCACTGTCAAAAACGTAGACTGCTATTTCTGTACATGTTTCTACTGGACTCACTTCCCATAGACGCTAAAACGTGCAACTTATTTCTATTCATTTTTTCTTGATTAACTCTGCATATTGTCAATGACACATTAAGATTTTGCTCTCAGTCAAATATACTAAATGGTTTATCTTTTGAGGAATAGTTGACAAAAATAAACACATTTTGAAAAGACCCCGTTGTCAGGAGAGAAATTCATTTAATTCAACGACAAGATATAGTTAACATTACATAGCAAATACACTCGCAAATGTTTCACACCTGCAATATGGCTGTACAATTATTTGGTGAATGTTAAACCAAATTAATACACAGTATTAGTAAGACTGTCAGCCAATAAATATGTGAAATTGATTCATAAGACAATTTGACATTGCATATTTGAGAAATTCTTATTTATACTTTGACTTTTTGGAAGGTGTCAATGGACCATTAAAAAGACCAGCCTATCTTTTACCATCAGAAATAATGTAAGGAGATGAGGCCACTTATTATTGTACATATTGAGACCGAGTTGTCCTTAGTTCGTTGCCTTCGGCTCTCTGTCTGCATAAGAAAAATAACGTACAAGAACATTATCTGGATGCCCAACAATGTGAGTTGTCAACGTTGCAGTCATGGCAGAGAGAATTCTGCATTCATCAGCAAAGGCTCTGGAATGACATCCAATTCTCAATGGTTTCCCCATAGGGTGTGCTGAACAGGGCTGGTCCTACCCCTCACCCTTCCTGGTGCTCACTGGTTGGCCAAGGCTGGCTCATCCATTGGCTGACTCCCAAAGCCGCTGTCCACTGTCTGATCTGAATGGCAGAGTGAGGATGGTTTTTATGTCTCATTTCATATATTAGGCATGAACAGAGTAAATAACATTGAATTAGGATCAATTCTACTCTTTTTGGGAAGGAACCTCTACATACAGTATGCCTTTGCAATGGCATAAGTACATGATAGAGAGACTGATAATGTGTATGCTGGATTGTTTTGACTATTCTAGTGGTCGCTCTGGTACCTGTGTTCTGTTTGTCCTCTCTCAGCTCAGCCCGTCTCAGCAGTCGCACTCCTTCAGTCAGACCCAGAGACTGCAGAGCCTCCACCAGTCCTTCCACTGGACCGCCACCCAACTACACACAGGGAGAGAGAGATACTGTCGGCTCACTCGGGCACCATCAGCTTTATTCTCTTCAAGCACAGTCATGCCATTCTAACAGCCTACTTACTTAATACGTAGCCCCTTGCTAGACACACACACACACACACACACACACACACACACACACACAGCCCCCCCTGCTCACCTTGTAATTCTCCAGCAGTTTGTAGCAGGGAGAGGGACTCTCCTGGTACAGGTGTGCCAGGGAGAGCATGTTGAGTTTCTCTGCCAGCTGTCTCCAGGGCACATCGCCCAGACTGAGGAGCTCACACAGTTTATGGAGCGTCTCACTGTCTAGCTGCTCACTTTCTGCTGAGGGGAATGGGAACAGTGGTTAGATTACTGGATAGAGCTCAGGTAATGTTCCGAGTCAAAATGGTGGCATGACCATTCTCTTACCGTCCATGCTGTTCGGTTTAGGCTTTTTACTTGAGTGTTGGCTGGACTTGGGTCTCTGTCTGGTGTCTAGAAGGTCTCTCACCTGTAGCAGGGGATGATTTATGTAAATTCAAAGGCTGGACTGAGGTTAATGCCAATCTATCCACACCACAAACACTACAGCATGTTCTGTTTTTAATCACTTTCTACACAAATGTCGGGTTGATAAGACAAATCACTCACCTTTTGACATTTAGTAAGGTCAAAGGGTGTATGTCCTGTTGCTGGTCTCTTACGAGGGTTGACTTGTTCTTTCCCCAACGGAGGTGGGATGGTTGGTTGCTGTTGGATCTGTAACTCTCTGAAATCTCTTATTGGTCCATCCTCTTGCTCCTCATCTGAGGAAGAGGAGCTGAAGAAGAGTGGCTCATCATTCTCCAGATTCTTATCGGCTCCTGAGGAGAGGAAAGTCGTTAGTGTTCTATTCACTTAACGGACACTTTTCCAAAGCAAAAAACATGGTGATCAAATAGAGTGAAATGCTTACTTACAAGCCCTTAACCAATGCAGTTAAGAAAAAGTGTTAAAAGATAAGTAGTTAAAGAGCAGCAGTAAAATAACAGTAGCGAGGCTATATATGCACAATAAATGACTGCTCACACACTTCGATCTCATTTTGTAGTCCAGTCCCTATGTAACTGACTGAGGTAAAAACATTCTGTTTATGTCATGCATTGGATGGTTGGTAGGTGGTATGTATCTCACCTGCAGCAATGAGCATGGAGCAGAGAGTGGGGGAGCCCTGACTGGCGGCCAGATGGAGAGGAGTGTTCCCCCCAAACGTACACATGTTTACATCTGCTTTCAGCTGTAGGACAGGAGAGAAGGGGACACCACAGGTTAGATAAGAGAGAAACGGAGACACCACAGAGTGAGTAAGAATAGTAGATGAGTAGCTTCATTAAGGTGTGTGCGCACTGGGCGTCAAGTAAGGTACCTCTGTGATGAGAGTGCAGGCCACTTTCAAGAAGTTCTCTCTAACAGCCAGGTGGAGGGCGGAGCATCCACTCCCACGCTCGGGGTCGTTGATCTTAGCCCCGCTCCCCACCAGCAGACGTAGACAGCGCTCTCCTCCCTTGCGAACAGCCAGGTGGAGAGGATGGAGACCTGAGAAGGAGGGAATTAAAGAGATTAATACCGTCTACTACAGTAATAAGCACCTAGTGAGTCTTAGGCCGGGATTCAATCTGACCGCGTGTCTTTTTAAAAGGCATTGTTACCACGTTCTGCAGGGACACCGCATTCACAGTAAACGCTTGCTGCATATGCCGGCTCAATCGGAAATTACCTTTAAATATCAAGGCGTTATAACACAGACTGGATTGAATCCCATCCTTAAGTTAATTGAAGGAATACTGAGTTTACTACTAAGCAGCAACCACCATTGCTTAGTTGGTAATTCACATGGTCTAATTATCATGCTCAAGTCTCATGGGCGGAATAAACTCAGATTACCCCCTTCTTTCCACCATCCCAACTCACCATGATAGTCGGCCATGTTGACCAGGTGGTTGTAACGTTCTCCTAGGTGCCCCAGGAGGACCCTGAGTGTAACGTCGTCCCCGGCCAGCGCTGCCAGGTGCAGGGGGGTCCGGCCGTCCCGGTCCAGCAGGGTGGGGTCAGCCCCGGCCCTCAGGAGAACATCCACCACCTTCACCTGCCTGGTGATCACCGCCAGATGGAGTGGAGTCTTCAGAGAGAGAGAGACGGCAGACACAGTCAGGAAGAATGAATCTCTTCAACACTAAACCACCCCTAACTGTACTACTAGGTAGACCTAAAACATATTCTAGTCTCCCCCCCCCCCCCGAAGAAAAAGATGTCTGTGTGCAAAGATTCTATAGTCCATCTTCTAAAGTTCAATCCAGCCCTGGTGAGTGGCAGAAGGGTCAATACCTGGCTGAGGTGGTTGAGCTTGTCGAGGACTTTGCGTTGCTGGATGGTGAGGAGTGTATGAACCAGCTGCTGGATCACAGCTGACTGCTGGTGAATGATGGCCAGGTGCAAAGGCCTGTGGGGAGACGGAACACAAAAGTGAGCAAAGCAAACTCAATACAAAACACACTGCATGTACAGTATAATGTATAGAATGGAGGCAGACACTCAACTCAGATCCTCAAAAACATGTACTGATGTGCTGTAGAGGCAGAGTTAGACTCACGTGTCTCCGTTTTCATCCTGGACCCCACATAGGTGTCTCTGCATTGCCAGAAGGACCCGGACGTCCCCAGTGGTGCAGTACTGTAGGAGAGCCCCAGCTGTCTGCTTGGTCATCCGAGTGGCCCTGCTCTGGAGAGTAGCAGCTGGAAACAACAGGATAGTCTTATTAGCATAACACAACTTATGATAATTTCTCCAACATGTAGCTAGCTAACTCTAGTTTTCCCTGCCCCAGCACTGCTATAATATGGCTTACCAATCTGGAAGAGCTGCTGTTGTAGTGGTGAGGCTGTCTGTCCTGGCGTCTGTCCTGGCATCTGTCCAGCCATCCCTCCAGCTTGCTGCTGGGTACCCTCAGCCTGGGCAGTGGTGCCTGACATCTGGGCTCCACCACCCCCAAAACAAGTGAATCCACTCCCCATCCACCCTGATCCATTCATCTGCTGGTTAAACTGGAATCCTGTGGATAGGAAAGAAATGATTTAGTGATGAGGCCAGCACTTCATCTGATATCAATGAGATGAAGGGCAGATAGAAAAGAGTTCAAGTATGTAGATCTAGATTCCTCACCTGCTCCTCCTGGTCCTCCGGCACCTCTCCCTGCCCCCCCAGCCCCTCCCAGAGGCCCTCTCCATGGGTCATTATAGGGGAGGGGCTTCTGCTTCTTACGCTGAACCTCCTCTTTATCTAAGTTACACATGCAGAGGACAGACAACGAGAGAGGGAGAGGGGAAGAGAAAGTTAAAAGGGTTTGATTCAATCCAATGCGACCTCCGGCTCTGGACTCCATCATTGTTCTCTCTCGCAGAAGGGATTGTGAGTATCAGACTAACTCACCTTGAATTTGAGGAACGTAGGTGAACTGCTTGGGGTCGCTGCAGTCTCCCACTTTCTTCCTTTTCAACTGGAGGAACACAGTGACTGAACGATCGATCTCTGTGCTGTGGTACGGGGGTGTCTTAAACACGATGGCATACTGCACAGGTAGGGGCCAAAACAGTGACATCAATGAGAGGGGTTTGAGTAAGATCATACATGGTGTGGGGTCAACGTTTGCCAACTAATGTGCTTGGTATTCACAAGAATACTTATTACTCACACAAAATTCCCCCCGACACACACACTCACTTCACATTGAGTAAGGACTCTGTACCTGCTTGTGGACATCAGTTGGAGAGAAGTCACCAAAGGCCTCCCAGCTTCCATCCTCCTCATAGAAGCGGATCTCAATATCATCTGAAAAGTAGAACAAAACATGTGTGAAATTGTGTAAATTGTTTCCCAGACAAACCATTGTAAAATGAGTGTGGGCTGAACTGCCCCCTCACCTTTTTGTACTTTGTCACACAGTAGGAAGATCTCATCCCCTCCCAGCACAGACCCAGAGGTCTTATCCATACGGGAGATTTTCAGGTTGGAAGCGTTGGGTGACTCTGGGTGGATAAATATAATCATGTGTTCACTACTGACAATAGTAATACATGTACATCAGCACTAACACAAGATATTCAACTAATCAAGGTCTTGATGATTAGTTTATTCATTTAAAATCAGATATGATAGTACTGGTCTGAAACAAAAGCCTATAGGTTCCTAGGACCAGGATTGAAGAACACAGAGATAGAAAGAGTTTCTACTCACTGCTGTCAAAGATGGGATTGGAAACCACTGGCTTCAGGGCCCTAGAGAACCCTCCGTTACTGTCCTGGAGGTAGGCCGTGAACTTTAACCTCACTATGTTCAGGTCCATGATCCTGCCCAGCTCGTTGGCTTCTCTCAATATGGCTTGTTCCTCTGCATCTGTGAGAGAGAGACAGAGAGAGGGTTTCTTTGTAGCAGTTTTCACAAACACATTGATTTCTATGCACTAACATGTAAACCATGCGATGAGATTTGCACAAAGTTGTGGGTTGCACGTAGTATATCTCAAGTTAGGATTCCACCCTCAGAGTAGATTCCTCATTTGAAAGGACAGTAAAGTAGGCTCTTACCAGTAAAATGGTAGTGCTGCCCCCTTTGTCTCCTCTTCTCGTCTCTCAGTCTCTTGAACAACACTTCCCCCACCCCTTTCTTTGTGACATGGAGGATGCCCAGGTTACTGAACCTACAGAGGAGAGAGAAATCGAATGAGAAACAGGTAGTTTGAGAGATGTTGACATTCACCAGTCAGGTTACGGCAGGTAGCCCAGTGGTTAAGAGCGTTGGGCTAGTAATCGAAAGGTCGCTGGTTCAAATCCCCGAGCCGGCAAAGGTGGAAAACTAGATAGACAACCAATCTGTACTCACTGTGCTGTGAGTTCATTGGGGCCCACATCCACACTGCATTTTCCACTTTCCGTGCAGCAGTGCCTCCCCACCAGACTGTGAGCGTGGACCTGGGGGGGGTCAGAGTGGGTCACCAGCTGCACCTCTACCCTGGCTATCCCCACATAGTTAGACACCTGGAGAGACGCAGACAGAACGAAAGAGAGGGAGTTAAGACAGACCGTTATTGACTAAAGATAACTATGTTCATGTCCTATGAGGCTGGACATCACCTCAATACACCATTACACAGATACACTAACAACGTACAAAGCAAGATTCAGTGGAGAAGCACAACTTTACAGTTAAATTACTGTAACAATTGTTTTCATTCACAACGTGTGTCTCAAACAATAACGCAATGTCAATATATCGTGTATACCCATTCGAAAGCGTATTGGGCTCCATTGAGTTAAGACGCATGGTGAAAAGCAGGCAGACAGTGAAGCTAAGAAAAACCAGATAAACAGACAGCCAAGTGTGTACTACAGTACAGTAGCTGACCTTGACAGTGGGATAAGTTCTCCTGTTCCTCTCGCTGGAGGCCCCTGGGAGCCCACCGTGGGACGGACCCTCACACTCATAGCGGAATCTGAAGCCTCTCTGCAGACAGGCGAACAAAGGAGGTCAAGAGATAATTCCCCAACATCAGTGCCTGCACTTACTGTAACAAAGAGTCACTTCCTAAATCCTGGACTTTCCAACCCAGCGTCATATTCTAATCCCATAAAGCAAAGACGGGAGTGAGGGACAAGCCTGACATTGGTATCTCGATTTCTACATTCCATTCTAGTTCAAAGGGCATTTATGTGAATGTCATAGTTTCGCAATGAAAGGCGGGAAGAACTCTGTGAATTTGATAGTTTCGAAATTGGTGTTCAAGTCTTATGCAATTACATTGAACAGAAACAGTAGAGCAAGGGAAGACGTCATTCCACTGTTTAAGAGCAACTCGCTGAGCTCACCTGTTTGGGCTCCTCAAGTATTTGAATGTAGGGTCCATGAACTGTTAACAAAGAAACACAGGGTCACTGTCACTGGAAGATGGAGGCTACAAATCAAGACTCCCATCCAAGCCCTTCAAAAATCCAGGGTAGAGAATCCAAAGCTAAAAAATGTATATATAGGCAGCATATTTGCATTACATACATGTGCATGATATCATAATTACTATGCACTACATACGGTATGTGCAGTTTTGAAAGATATTTAAACATGTGTCAGTGAGATCCCTTCTACTTCAGTGACGTACGTGCCATATTCACATCATACCAAATAATATTACTACAGCACAACTCGAGTATGCTGTATCCACGTGGTACAACGTGTACACAAGGTACAAACTCACCTGTCTCGGGTACGTAGGGCTCACTCTTAACCTCCACAGGTGGCATGAACTCATAAGTCGATAAGTTCATCATCAGCTGGGGAGATTACATGATTACATTTTTATTTGCATATCTTTCAAAAATGTATTTCATTCTAACATAATATAACGGACATACTGACAAATCAAGCAAAAACATTACCTCATTTTCAATCATTTTCATGCTGTACTGAGCTTCATCCATTCTGAAACACAAATGACCAAATGTAGTTTCAAGACAAAACGTTGACTCTCTGATCATAAATAACAAGTCTCCATACCTTTCAGTTCTGTAGAGATGTACACAGACAGGAAGTCGTTTACTTCAATACTACTCAATGTGAAAGTCACTTGACTCACTAAGTCCCCTCTTTTCCCTCTCATCGAGATTTTTAAAAAACGAAAATTGAAATGTGAGATGTAACAACAACAAAAATGGAGATAACTTCAATCTCATACACTCACACTTTATAGTAATTGAACAAGGAAGGGTGTTGCAGTGTTCTGTTCTTTTCTTACTTTCCCCTCCCTCTTTTACTCACGCATATCACTTCCTGGAAGTGAGGAAGGCAAAAAAAACAGAGAGGAAATCCCCCAGAATACCAGCTCAGCGCTGCCGCTGATTTCAGACTGACTCAGTACACCAGATACAAAAGCCTGGTGTTTTTTATATTTTTATAAAGAGCCTTTATTTCTTTCTCTATAATCTTTCAAATAACATCCAACCTTCTTCCTCTCCATTTTGCATTCGGAAGGTTCTCCTTCAGCAGCTACCCTTCTAAGTTGACAGAGAAAAGTTTCCAAAGAAATCCAACTGAACTAAAGGAAAGGAGGATGTTGTAAGTTGTACAACTGAATGCATTCAACTGAAATGTGTCTTTCTGCAATAAGGCTATTTGAATAAAAGTTCTGACTTGATGTGAACTGAGGTTAGCCGAACCCTTCAAAGTGAGACTACAAATGCCCGAACCTGTTTTTCTACTCTGAACAATAGGGAAAAACCCTGACAACAGCCTCCTATTCTAGAATAATGACTACGTATCTCCTGTGCCCTCCATATCCAGATGAACATGTTGTAAAACAGCCTCCTTTCTTTGTCTTGAGATGGGGGGGGTCAAGGTTCTAAGGTCATTGTCAGTGGCTTCCGCTCTGACTGAGCCATGTTCATGTAGTAGGTTTAAGAGTAAGCAGGGTTGGCCCAGGTGCTTTTTATACAGATGAGCAGGATGCTTTTTCGAACGTGTTACATTGTCACGCAAAATGTCACGCCTCTGTGAGACAGTGTCATGATGCTGAATTGAAAGGAAGTCTGCGGTTTGAAGAATGTTAGCAGTGACATCTGTCATCTAAAACAGGGGTGTCCAAACACCAGTATCCGTGATACTAGGAATTAAGGAAGAAAACATAACAAAACATGAAGCGGACTCCGAATGTTGTAAAAAAACAGCCGTATGTTGACACAGAGTCACATTTGTTAATTTTGCTGAAGTAGGTTGTAGCCCTTCACACTGGTGGCATGCAGTGGCTGTACAGTAACATGCTATAAATGTCAGAGTTCAGACTGTGCTTCACAGCGCTGTATGGGTTTTCACTGACAGACGTTCTGAACTTGAGCACTGAATGTGACAAGAAGTTGCCCCCCTCCCTCCCACTAATTGTGATTTTTTATTTTTTTTGTCTGAGTGAGGGAAATGCTACATTTTGAAAGAGACATTGAGGATTATAGTAAATAACGCTTTGATGTCATACAAGCAAGCCAAACGCCCGTCCAAATGCGTACGAAAACACATTTCCATAAACACATTTTCATAAAGCTCATGTTCTACATTGTCAACGTTTATGATCACTATGTTTGATGTACAGTTACAAGATGACATGGCGTCCTACCCCTGGGTTGTTCTGACCAAAATGTCTGTTGTGAAGAAAATTCACCGTGGACACACACACACAAACGTCTTTTCTAGGCACCAAAATGACAATCTGTTTCTCTAAATTGCCCTGTGAAAGCCTTACACTGTAGAATCATATTTTATAACTTAGCTGGTCATGTTGGCAATAAGCTTTCAAATGATGCCCACCTGGCCCAGATTATGATTTATAATGGGCTGTTTTTGGATTTGCGTAACAACAACAACAGTATGTGAACCGTGTGATGGCGGGGATGCAGGGCTGTAGTTCCTCAGGTGGGGGTGGTGGTGGTGGGGGTCCAAAAACCTCCCCCACCTTACAGCTGAAGACTCTTCATTGAGTCATAAAAGTGCATTGAAATGCCTTAAGAACCGTGTACACTTTGGGGAGCTGTGGCCACTGGGAGACACCCGTTAGTCCTCTCACTGAAACCCTTGTCATTTTTGGGTCTGATGTTGCATCTACCCCACATTTTCCAGGAATATTCTTATCATGTTACTGAACGTATCCAGTACCTTCAGATTTTGTTATCAAAAAATGCAGCTCAAAGTACAGCACACATCAAATCAACAGTGTAAATGTTTGGATTCAGTCTTGTGTCAGGTGAACCGTTCTGTCCTCAACTTTGGTCTAATAATTTCCCCATAATCTCCAAACTGTTCCCTTTCAACTGCTACCAGGTTTATGCATATGCTTTTCATATTTATTCTGTAAGACACATTTCATTTAGCCCTGTCCATATAGGCTAATTCCCACGAGTAAAGGGTAACTAAAAGGACCATGGAGTGAAATCGGCTTCGGTTCTTTTTTTGCAAAGGAAAATCTGGTATCACAGTACTGCACTACCGGTATTATGACAACACGAAACCAAACGGAGGCCTTTGTTTTATAGATTAGATTCCGAGTGGCATAAGAGAACGATGTGTGGACATATCAGAACACTCAAGAACGTGTACTTGTGTATGAACAGATTAATATGGCAAAGACAACAATTAGATCAAGTTGGCAAACAGCACCACCTCCAGCGGCAGAATGAGTCTCCACCTTTCAGAAGTAGCACCATGAACACAGCTGCCATTTTACTCAAGTCTACTTCGCACTAGGCCTACTCCACCTGAGCTATCAAAGCGTGCCAGCTAAAGAACAGCAGAACGTTACGCAACACTAAAACAAGCACAAACATTTAACTGGTTCATTCCTTTAAAACAGACCCCACTCTTGACCCTGATCCATAGTTCCAGTCTGTTCAAATTGACCTCAATCAACTGTAGAGGACAATCAACTGTCAAAAGACTGTAGAGAGACCCCTCAACAAAGCAGCACAACAATCACAACAGCAGTACGTACCTTAGTGCTTCAGACATGATGCCTGTCAGTGGATCATAGATGATGATACTTCAGGCTCACTGTCAGCTCCCTGCAATAGGAAACTGTTATTAGTCCATTGGGTATTTCTAATTCAGAGGGGTTGGGTTAAATGCGGAAGACACACCGTTTGCCCCTCAAACCACCACTATAGTGGCTCACCACAGCAAGTTTGTGTGTTCATATCCAAATAGTACAGCAGCAGACTAATACGGGAATTTCCAGGCCCTGGTTGCTGAGATGGGGCCAAACCCGCAACCCACTTTTCCCCATGAAACAATGTTGAACAAATTAGAATGAATGTACATACAGTCAGTAAGCATAGACAATCAGTAACTATCTTGCATAATGAGAGCTTTATTAGTTGGTCCAATTTGTACATAATCTTCTTGTTACATATTTATCAATGAAATAACTTAGTCTGCTGATGCCTAGGCTTCAGCTGTAGACCTATCATCACCTCACAGCCAGTCAACAATTTATGGCTGTGCGTTCATTGAGCACAACAAATATGCTTCGGCCATCATTTGTAAACAAATTCATACTACATATAGTGTTAAAGCATGTTCTTACGTCTGACGCGGTCCCATTTCAATGTAACTATCATCCTTTTAAAATCATTTTTGTTTATGAATGTTTTCTGATGCATATATATATATAGCCAAGGGTTAATGAAGGCATTAGGCCGTTAAAATTGTTTCATAACTTCAAACCATAATTTATAATGAAAAGGCCACAACTTTCCGGCAAGATATAGGATATATATAGGCTTGTCAAAGGAGTCTGTCCTGGATTACGTATAACAGGGAAGACTACAACATACATGCAACCACTGTTCATAAAATCCCTTACCTTACAACTCCTCTGAACTTGATCCACCTCTAAGGAGAGAACTGGGCAGCACGACTGTTGCTGCTGAAGTTGATCAAACCGATGATGAAATGTCAGGGCGTACCTCAAAAGTACAGAGCACAGTGTTCACTTCACTGTCGGCTCAAATCCGGGATTTGTTCCATGTATTTCCCCATCTATTAAACTGTCGATTTTCTCATATTTAGCTATCTGTTATGATAGGCTGCCTCTCTTGTCTACAGTCTATCAAGCCAGCTGGAAAGCCCCGGAGAGCTGGGGGAATTCCGCAGACACGTGTCAAACTCGAGCTACCAATTGGTTGTGGGAAGTGCCCTTTCTACAAACTCCCGCCCTCATTGCAACAGCAATAAAATGATCTGGACTGCAAAGATGAGAGGTTCAAGCAAGGATGTAATGGATGTTTGTATATTTTAGTAATAAAATGTGACATGGACAGAAACATTTGTACACTGAAAATATATATTTTTATTTTCCAAGGAAAAATGATTAATATTCCAACAAATTCATACAAACATGACACCATTTTACATATCAACATAGTACTTTCAGGGAGGCCTAAACATACCTCAAAGATCTGTGATGACTGTGGTAGGGTAGTACAAATACATTCATGTGACATTTGGAGTTGATTCAAGTGAGCCGAGACATGTTATGATTTGGGGTCATGAAAATCCAGCAGTAGAAAGTCCTGGGCAGTGGGGACACTGTTCTCGTCACACAGGAAGTGGCTGCGGACGGTAAGGAGGAAGGTGCGTCTGGGAATGGACAGCAAGGAATAAATCCTCTCAGCCACTACCTGGACTAACCTCACATCTGACCCTGGAGCTGTGGGAGAAAGAGACATAATAATGTCAGTGTCACAAAGTGCAGGTGGATGAGTGACAGAAAGATAAGAGGCATGGGTTTGGCGGTGGGAAAACACATCCTCTTACCGACCGTCTTGCTCAGCTTGTCAGGAGGAGTGTCGAGCAGCATCTTCTGCAGCAGGACAGGTGGCACCTGCACACACACCTGGCTTTCCCCATTCTTCACTGTCAGTATTACTGGCCTGGAGTTAAGTGGGAAAGTCACTTTACTAAACCAAAACACAAGCCAAACAGTCAGATGGTACTATCATAGTGTAAGCTAGTATTGGAGCTTGAAAAAGCCATTTGCGGTTGATATGTTCACCTCTTTTAGAAAATGAGAGCTATTCAGGCTGCTTGAGTTAATTACCGGCCAATTCCATTTCCATTTGGAATGAGTGTGTTTGGTACGTCTGAGAAATGGACACTTCCACGAAGATAATGCGAGTCAGTGAGTGAAGCATCATAAAGGTCTCTCTGTATACCTTAACGTAATGTAAATGCTTGTGATGTTGGTGAGATGCACCGTGTTGTGGTTGTAGGACCTGTAATAGCGTCGTACTCCAGTATGGGGGAGGCAGGGGTAGCAGGGACAGTAGATCCCGTTGTCATCTGTGTCCAGCTCGGCAGCGCAGCGCCCACAACCTGTGAACGTGATGTCACCTGACACTGTGTCCAGGATACTCTCCAGATGCGTGTCGCTGTCCATCCGCTGCAGTGCATTCTGGGAGGGGCTGCCTTGAAACTGGAAAGCTGTGACGTGAACTCTCAGTTCCACATCACCTTAAAGGACAAAAAGCAACAAATGATAAAAGTCAAATATAAGTAAAAACAAAAGAGAAACATTACATCTGCCTGAGGGTGATGCCACACAAGCGCTTGAACGCAGCACACACACACAGGTTGTTACACAGGTAAATAGTGACACACAAGCGCTTGAACGCAGCACACACACACAGGTTGTTACACAGGTAAATAGTGACACACAAGCGCTTGCACGCAGCACACACACACAGGTTGTTACACAGGTAAATAGTGGCACACAGAAACACACAGTTGGCCATGCAGTGTTGAATATTGTTCTCCTGGATGTCTTTTGTTTAACATTACTGTCTGGTTGTTTTTGTCGTTAAAAAAAGTATCCATTGTTGGTCGTTGGCACATCGTGGTTGTTTGAATTGTACAAAAATAAAAAGGCACCAATTGGTAGATGGGCAATTTAGTGCTGAACCTGCTACTTTTCAATACAGAAATGCATTTACAAAACTGCTGTACTACATGACAGAACCACTATTTTTCGATTTCTCAAGTGTTGTAACATTTTTGTGGCTTGACCAACCAAAATCCAATTGTATTTTCCTGTGACCCTACAAATAAACAAAGTAATGTTCCTGGTCAAAACCCATGTTGTGACCCAGTAGGAATTGAAATGGCCATGAGTCACGCGTAGGTCCCAACCCACTATTTGTCAAACAAACACTGATGTAGCGGCTTACCAGTGTATTTCTGGGACAGGAGAGTGTGCAGGTCTATCTCCAAGCTGGTGCTGGTATGTTTGGCAGGGCCTGGCCGGTAGAACTCCAGCGCCCGCGTGTCGTCGGGGAAGAGAGGCTCACAGGAGCCCCAGGGGGTGGAGTGCAGCTCCAGCAGGCCTGTCGTCATACTCTCTCTTACCAGGAGCAAACGGAAAACCCACACTGCATCTGCACAGAAGCAGGGGGCAGCAGCTCACTCATGCAGCAAAATCTAAATAGCTGGTTAGATTATGTAACGCATACAAGTAGAAGGATTGCTAGCACTTGGCTAAATGTTTAGCAAAGTTAGTAACTCATTCTTACTTGTTCTGACTTTACCTTTGTTCCTGTTGATACGCTGCAGCCAGGTCAAGGCAGCTCCCCAGAGCACCACTGCCCCCTGCTGTCCATCCCCCTGCTCTACAGTCAGCACAGCCTTCAGTACTCCTCCTACCCTGGACGTGCCCTCTGCCTCGGCTCGCCACCCTGGGTTACACACAGAGTCAGACACACAGGCTGCTGCTGTCAACACTCATGTATTGATCGATGTCCATACAACCACCTTACATATCAAAGTCAAACAAAATGCATAGCAGACAAAAGGGATACATTCAGAAGTGTGCGCATACCTGTCTGAGTGACAGCTGTGGCGATCTCAGTGCATGTGACAATGCTATGTTGTGTGTGCGAAAAATATAGTGTGTGTTTAATTGATGTAATCTCCTAGTCTGAGGCGTATTACCTGTGATCATCTCAGTGTGTGTGATTCGAAGCAGGGCATGCACCAGTGTGTCAGGTCTCAGGGTCCTGAGACGGGCGTGGGCGATGGTGTTAGGATCCTGAGGGACGCGAGGAGGGAGGGACACCAGCAGGGGACGCTTCTCACGCAGGTAACCACACAGAGACCTCAGTGTCCGGCCATTCACATTCTGTGGGACTGCAGAACACAGAAACATTTGTCAATCCCCTCTAGATGTAACGTGGGCTTTTTAAGGACTCAACAGTCAGAGATGAACATGTGTAAGGGGCTTTCACAAACACTGACATCATGTGAAGATCAACACCCTCTGAAACGAGTGTTCAATAAAAAACAAGACATCAGGAAGCTATTCAAATGGTCACACTATGCCAAGAGCAGAGAGCAAAAGTGAGTAAGTGAATCTACACCATAAATCAAGACAACTGTGAAAGTGTGATTAGAAATTCTAGAACTTCTAGGGAGGGGTGATAAATGTGCCGCAAGATAAATTGACAGGCACTTGCGAAATTCCCTGCCTAGTCACCAGATTTAAAAAAATATATATATTTAACTTGGCAAGTCAGTTAAGAACAAATTCTTATTTACAATGACAGCCTACCAGGGTACAGTGTTCAGGGGCAGAACGACAGGGTTTTACCTTGTCAGCTCAGGGATTCGATCCAGCAACCTTTCGGTTACTGGCCCAATGCTCTAACTAGGCTACCTGCTGCCCCAACGGGGACAAGGCCTACAGGTGCCCAGGTTGGAATCTAAATAGTTGGCTGATTCTACTCCTCTACTTCCACAGTTTATTGTATCCATATGGCTTTGGCATGATATTCGATTCATAGTCATTAATTTATAAATATGTCACCACAATTAAGACACAGTGGTTTCCAAATGGCTTGTGAATGATGTGGTGTTTCCTGTCTAAACAGCCCCACCTAGAGGTGAGCTGCTGCCAGTGACTTGGCCCAGGTTGAGGAGCTTGCTGCTGTACGACGACTGCAGAACCGTCTCTCCTCTCCACTTGTCCTCATTCACCATCACACCTGTCATGATAACGCAACAGGTACAGTAGCTGTTACTCCTGTATCATATATACAATTGATAGTCTATTGGTAGCAAGTACAAATATAAGGAGCAAATGCAAGGAACTTCCTTGCACCCTTGATTGTTGTTACTGTAGTACATAAACTGGACAAAAGTGAGTACTTGCAACTGCAAGAGATAACAGCACTATTTTATCTATAAAAGATTTATAACAAAGTAATACAAGTAACTGGGTAATTTATACCTACCAGTGATGAGCAGCACATCTCCAGAATACACAGTCAGGGCCCAGAATGCTGCCCTCCTCCACAGGACCACCTTCATCTCCACTTCTGATTGGTCAGTAACCACCACAGAGGCCAGGGGGATACAGGAGCCAGCAGACGCCCCGGACCTCACTCTGATCTCCTTCAGATGACACGGGTGCACCACGGCCACTAAGATAGAGTAACGCACTCCCTGGGTGCCACATCTAGCCAGGGTGGTGTGGGCTTGGGAAGTAACACAACCCTTCCCTGTAGTCTGGTCTGATGACTGATCAGTTCTGTCTATTGTGGGGGAGACTTTACTCCTTTTAGGGGCTGGGGGTGCAGGTGAGGTATTTACAGGGGATCTAGGTGATGGGAGAGGGCTTTTGGAGACGACACCCACTTCTTTGTTCCCCATTGGGTTACCCTGAGAGCAGAGCACCCCATCAGCAGTGGCCTCCAGTATCACCCCTCCTTCCTCCTGCCTCTGGCTCAGCAGGGGCTCATAGAAGAGCTCCATGGAGCCCTGCTGGGTCCCTCCTTGGCCCCGCTCTCTGGGGGACTGAGTGGGGGTGGCTGGGCTGTACAGCTCTGGGGAGCTGGTGAAAGTGGATGGCGTGGATTTAGGTGGCGTTTGTGGAAGTCTGGTTTTCACAGGGCTGGTTTCTGGTTGTCCCCCCAGTCTTCCTCTCAGGATCAGGGCCTGGCTGACTGTCCATGCACTGAGGTACTCCGTCTCCACAGACACAGACTGAGCAGGGGCTGGATCTGACTGGATGCCTGCTCTCTCAGGGGCAGACTCAGGCCCTGGGTCAGGCTGCCCGGAAGGGAAGCAGCTGTCCAGATACTCCTTCACTGATTCAGAACACATGTCCTCATCATTAACAAGTGTTTGCTCATTCTGGGGAGTTGAGCTCGCCAAAGGGGCCAGGCCAGCCTGGGTTGTCTCTTTACAGCCTGGTTCTCTCTGTAAGGGAAATCCGGTTTGCGTCTCAGGACCTTGGAGACTGGTACCGTGCTTGCTGGTACTGGGCAGCTCTCCGGGCTCTGATGAAGCGTCAACCTCACCTCGACCGTCACTTCCATGGATCCCACCCTCATCTTCCCTGGCCCTCAGTCTGCCCCCCTGCCAGCAGAGCTCCATGGTCCTCCACTGACCAGACTTTCCCTCATCAACATCAGACACAGGTGTGAGGGGAGGGGCACCCATGAACACATGAATTTTGGGTTTGTCGGTCATGCTGCTGTTTTCACTTAAAGCCACATGTCAGAATCTCTTGGGTTCCATAGACACTGCGATGCAATCCTTTCCTCGGAACAGAAAATACTCCTGTGAAGAAAACATAATCTACGATATAACATATGCATGTTGATAATGATTACTTCATCCCTTTGATAGATTTCTAATGTTAATATGGTTATTATGTAGGCTAATGCTTAGTAAATGTATGTGTTTCTTGGTCAAATAAAAATGAACTCTTTGCCACAGTATGATGCCAAAGAGCAGGACTAGAAGACTTTAAGGTGGGACACTGTAGAGCCCAAACTCACTGATGTGCGAAATCACCTTGGAGGGGTTGAATACTGTACCTCAGTTGAATTTGACTTCCTCTCTTTAAACAGGGCACATTTCAAAAAGGACAAAGAAGGATGTTTAGCTATTGCTTGGGAGGACAAATAGATTTGTTTCGTCAAGCAAACCTCACAGGAGTCAGCAGAAAGCGTAATGGTGATTTGAAAAACATGGTAGAAACCCCCACGGTCAAACCCCCCACACTCAGTACAGGGATTTTAGTGCAGCAGAGGTATACAGCGCCACAGCTGGCAACAATAACAGAGGTCATTAGTCACAGACTCTGTTAAATACACATGTTCCTGGAATGTGATGTTTCTTTGGAAAAGCCAAAAAAGGTCATGTGTTTGAGTAACTCCCTAGAACTCACCAACCAGACGATGGGTGTTGTGAGCACGTGGGCCAATGATCCACCAGAACTGTCCGCTTTGAAACCACATCAAGGTTGATCGCAGCCCTTGAACTACAGAACGCTGTGGTGAGAGACAAGAGAAGATGGGTGTGAGGAGAGGGTGTAGGCCTTCTGATTGTCAATGTTGTGAGTGTGCTTTTACAACAGACACTGCCAGAGTTGGTGCAGCTGTAGAACATTTTGAGGCTCTATTAGCATAGTTGTGGTTGATTATTGCTAGATTTCTTATTTAAGAATGCATGGTGGACCGGACTCTGTGTCTGTGTGTGTGCGTGTGTGTGTCCAGCACTAGGGGTGATCTTATCTGTTTACTCAGGGTAGAGTCCACAGCAAGGGTTCAGTAGTAAGGAATTACAAACTGAAACAGCTCCAACCTGTTTGATATCAGGTTGCATCAGCCAGTGCTGTGCCTTTTTAGACATGTGTAAGCAAACCCTTTGACACACTGCCCAGTAAGCAAAATGAGGTGGAAAGACCTCTTTTAGATGTCTTTTCCAGACGTTGACATCACGTGCATTTCAGGTGCTGAATGAAAGGTTAGAAGACATCCTATTTCCAGATGTCGAAAATACTTTGAAAATATGTCTTTATACGGATGTCAAAAATATGTATATTCCGGACATTGAAATTAGGTGCTGAATGAAAAAGTACAAAAACACATTTTCCGGACGTTGAACATTCTGCCTGTCTGCCTGTCTTTCCCAGACTATGAAAAGTTCTCATTTCCAGACATTGAAAATACATATTTTTCAGTCATTGATTCTATGGCCAAATTTCAACTGCTACACATTCTCAAATAAATAAGCATTATATCACAATAATAATTTCACACCTCTTAATAGGAGAATTGCCCAAAATTTAGTATTGCACCCATGTACTGTATCGCATGCACATATGTTAACTTTTTCAAAAGCTTTAAAACTGGCAACAATGATATTCAAAGTTGTCCAACATACAAAATAAAGGTTATATATATATATATATATTTTGCTATGAATGTGATAGGTTGTTGTTAATCTACTTTAGTTGCATGCACTGAAGTCAGTCCTATAAGTCACACTAGATAAGAGCGTCTGCTAAATGAAAGTTCTCAGGACATATAAAAACAAACACTTGCAAAGCATGCTGGGTATTATTCTAAGGAGCTCCGCCCCCAAACATGTAAACATTTGGTCGGTGCGGACCAGATCCAAAACTGAACGAATCATTGATGTCTAGGCTATTTTTCACAAGTTCGAATATCACAGTACAGTAGAGCACAGTAAAAACAGAGTACAGTATAGTACAGTTCTATATGGTACAGGGCAGTAGAGTTTTATTCAGTAGAGTACAGTACGGTACAGTAGTTTAATTCATTAGAGTAGACTACAATACAGTATACTTTACTCTAGTGTGCTCTATTGTACTGTACATTTCCTTACTGTACTGTGCACTACAAGGATGGGCCCACGGTTCAATTTCCTCAAAAACTTTTTTAGGAACTTACTGTTGAGAGTTAAAATAATAGAATACACAAGGTGCCATTTTGAAATTTGGTTGTGCATCAGCACTATTTCTCTCTCATGTCAGTCACTGAATTAGCCCATGTCAGGTATAATGTTTTAGATTGGTAAATTAACTTGCCGCTAGATTATCTCAACTTGTAGTAATCATGGTCGAATTACCGACTGTGGGGCCCACATTGATTTTGTTAGTCACTCTCACTAAAATATGATATTAAAAACTGCAAACATCTTTCTCCAGCCTATGGCAAAATATGTAGAATTGCAGGAAATTGGCTGTTAAACTGCACATTTTTCTCTCCACCCCATGGCAAAACAAGTAGAATTGCATGAAATTAGTCTGCTTTCAAGAGGGTTCTGACCTGCATGTGTGGGTTTGGATGTGCGTATACTGACCCCGAGCCACTAAGGTTGAATTCAGATTTTTTGTGGCCCCGACCTCAATCAAAGTTGCCCATCCCTGGTGTACTGTAATGTACTGTGTAGCTCAGTTGTAGTTCAGTTGGTAGAGCACGGCGCTTGCAATGTCATGGTTGTGGGTTCGATTCCCATGGGGGGACCAGTATGAAAATGTATGCACTCACTACTGTAAGTCGCTCTGGATAAGAGCATCTGCTAAATTACTGAAATGTCAAATGTACTGTTATCTACTGTCAAAACTTGTGAAACATAGATGTCTATGATTGGTTCAGATTTGGTCCTTTCCAGACCAACCGATCATAGACGTCCATGTTTGGACTAAATCAAGGCTGGTCTGGACCAAATCTGAATGTTTATGTTTTGGACAAATATGGTAAAAAGACGTCCAAAAGACGTCGCCTGACGACAAATGCTTGGGGTGCTAGATCTACATCTAGACGTCAGATTGGGCGTCACTGGCACAGATGTGACATGACACCCTTCTTCCCTGCCAACCTATGACGTCAGGGAGACACCCATAAAACACACCAATGTGCAGCGTCTTACTTACTGAGGGACACTGTCTGCCTTGGCGTTCATTCCTAAAAAATTGGGATGTCGTGGTGTAGGACTTTCTACAACTGCTACAGTCTGCAAGTCTCCTTCCCTATGTGATACTAAATGTACTGAGCATATGGAATATATTTTCTTCAGTGCTCTCTAACATTACTCCCTTCCCATGGGTGAACCTGCCGTCTTTCAAAGTGACAGAGAACTTTTGAGGGGGGGTTGGGAGCAATCTAAGGGTGCTGCAGTTCAAGATATCAATTTTGAAGACCCAAAATGTGTATCTCAACCCATTTATTTTCCATAATTCAGTACTTCCTGTATACCCCACACCCTTGAACATACCCCTCTCCAACTCATGAATTGATATTCTACGAATACAAATGAACTCTCTACCACATCATTCACTGTGCAGGATTACACACACGTTTTTGACATTTTGCTTGAATCAATGTCAAAACAACCAGGCCATGTTCAGTACGAAAACATTGTGGAACGTTGCAGATATAAATGCTATGACTAGACTAGCCTGATGTGATTCCTTATGAATATCACACATTTATATCTGAACGTTGCGTCCAGCTGAAAACGCCAGGGAGCGCAAAAAATGTGTCGCGGAGGCGCGCATTAATTTGCATGCGCGTTCAAGTGGAACCCTCCCAGTGAGGTGGGAATCCACACAAACACGCCTGCCTTTAAAACAAGAAAGGGGACGCATGACTGCTGTAAATTCAATTCGAAACGGGACAGGACAAGCCGTTGTCTTGTTATAAGTTTTTGGTTTGCCTTCACTTTTCTTTGAATATCATTCGTTACTAACCCGCTACCTCAGTTAAAAATGTACAGATATTTCGGAGAATTACTTACTCGTGGTGCAAGCAGTGTTCTGGCCTCGGGATGTGTTGAGTCGGCTCTTCCAGTTACCGCGTCGTTGATGAGGGTGCGCCACTACAGCGAGGTCGTGGGAGAGAAAGATGCAGATGACCCCAACTTCTTTAAAATGGTGGAGGGATTCTTTGACCGCGGTGCTAATATCGTTGAGGATAAACTGGTGGAGGACCTCAAGAACAAGGAGACGCCAGTGCAGAAGAGACACAGAGTTCGCGGAATTCTCAAGATTATCAAGCCCTGCAACCATATATTGAGTGTATCGTTCCCCATCAAGCGAGACAACGGCGAATGGGAGGTGATTGAGGGGTATCGTGCCCAGCACAGCCAACACAGGACCCCCTGTAAAGGAGGTAAAGCGGGGAAAGTGAAATGACAGTGAAGGGGCGTGGGGTCATACTGTAACTAGCATGTTCGCCAGCCTGTCAACTCCTGTTCAGATGGTTCAAATATTTTCAAACTTTCCTAAGCTACGTATGTTTCGATGCTAGCTCGCTAATATTGACTTTTAAAACTACTTTGTGTGAGGACGCGGCTGGTTTCCATGTCTCGCTAGCTACTTTGACAGTCAAATCATGCCCCCCCGGGGGGCCACGCAAATCAACATAGCTAACTTACGTTAACGTTACCACCTTAAGGTAATATGCATTGGCTTAATTACTAACTAGGTAGCTTAGCTATCCATCACCAAGCCAGCTAGATAAGTTATGACACACGTACAACCGTATTCTGTTGCTAGTACTCCATGTACAATGATGTAATAAATCAAACTATAAAACGAAAGCTGATGCACAAAAGGTCTTTCGTCAGTCACCGGGCAAATTAGCATTGAGGTTGCAGGGGCCTACCTTCTTTTGTCTTCTTCTGAGGTTTAACGGCGGTTGGCATCCAATTTGTTGCATTACCGCCACCTACTAGACTGGAGTACAACTCCCTTATACTTTGCTTAATTTTTTAAAATATATATAAGTACCCTACCATCTAACACTACTCACTAATTTCAAAATGAACATCACCCTACTCCACTAATGCAATGTATTTATTCCTACCTCATGCCATTCTGAAAGGATGGGACATCACCACTTAATGGTGACCCTGTAACTCTTCTGATGTCAAGTCTCGCACACTTAAATATCTCTCTGCAGCTGTCACCACAACCTCAATTTTCTGCGTCTTCCATTTCATCCCTGCAGTACAGTTGATAACCATTGCTATGAATGCTAAAAATCCAATCTTACTGAAACGTATCACTTTTTGGCCTATCCCTCTGTACTGGTATATCGCTACTACTCTCACCACTCCTTCCCCTTAACTCGTCTTCCTCTACTTTCTAAACTGCCTCAGCATATGACAACCTCTGCACTACTCTAACCGTGGAAACCTTAACCTGACTCTCTCGTACGGGACATTTCTGATCCCCAGCTCTGTGGGCACCCCTACAATTAATACATGTTCTACTACTTTCCCCAATACTACAAATTCCTTTGTCTCATGCCCTTCTGCACACTTCTCACACCTTTGACCCTCCCTCCTACACACTGCTGCCACATGCCCATAAGCTTGGCACCTGTAACATCGTAATGTATTCGGCACAGACGCTTGTACAGGAAAACGTATATATCCTAACTTAAACTTAAAAGAACAGACAATGACTCTTATGTTTCCCCACTCTCACCACCCTGTCTGTGTTGCATCAAACAACGAGCATCACATACACCGGGAATCGTTCCCCTTAGCTGGTCAACTTTTATATTTACTGCTACCCCAGTTATCACTCCTTTCATTGGTGCCCTTTTCTTGAAAGCGAAACAATTAACTTTTCTTGCCCCTATTTGTTTACTCCGAGTGCCTACTCCCTCTGACCAACAGAAACACAAACAATTATCACTAGACCACTTCTGGTTACCCTCACCGATTCCACATTACACATCTCTTTTCTTCACCCACCATGAAACCAAAAATGGATCAGCCAAAAGGCAAGAGTACACTTTTTCCATAAACTTCACTCCTACTGTCTGACTCATCTTTTTCTGACCCTTGGCGCATACCTTGGTCTCCGATAACTTCACCACAACTATCACCTCCGATACTTCCTCCGATACTCCTCCTGTCTTCAGCTCCCTCTGCTTACGATTTCTATTAAAAAAATCTTTAAAAGCATCCTTTTTTCAACATTTTTATCAGACTCAAGTTCACTCTCTTCTTCCCTCTCTCTTAGACCTCCTCTCCCTCTCTTTTTCTCTCCATTCCTCCTCTGTTTTCAAGTATACGTATCCTTATGATATTACTGCACTACTCCTGGCAACCATCTTGTTCTTGCTTTCTCTAGTGACTCCATTTCCCTCACATCGAACTGTGTGATACCCAGGGAAACGGAAAGTAGGTTGAAAATACTGTATCCCTTTACTACCACTCTCAGCAGAGAGTGGTAGTAAATAGTTAATCTGTGTCGTTTTTCAATGGGAGCATATGAAGCACAGTGGGCAGAACAAGCAAGGAGGTGGGCAAAGCACAAGCTAGATCTTATTGGCGCATTGTAGAATATATTTGCATATTTCCGTTAGGGAACGCTGCCTCGGAAGTGCGCATGTGCACAAACTCAATTTGACCTTGCACTCCTAAACATTGCAATTTTTTAAAAACTGACAAAGCATCAAGTCTAAAATGTAGGGCACTGTGTTCATAACAGATTCAGTTTTGAGAACAGAAAAATGTATTGTGATCAGATGTTTCGTCGTTGAGAGCATTTGCAGAATGTCAGCACAGTTTCACCGTATTCCATCTCCTCCCACTACCCACGACTGGACTTCCTCTCACTACCATATTTGTGACTCGTTTCAGGAAAATAGGTGTATGTCATGCATCACTAATTCACAAGAGCGCCATTTGAACGTAAACATTTATTTTTGATCAAAATGTGTTTTTTTAGAAGAAATGCCTTCTGGAACATGTGAACTTTCATGTGCATTAATAACAAACTTGTATGCCGTCTGTAAATACAAATAAAAATTTAAATAAAATAAAATGTGTAGGTAATCAGTATGTGTAGGTAATCCTTTCTAACATGGCTTTTTTGAAAGATATCACGTAGTAGAACTGCCCTTACAGAAATCCCCTTACACTTGTATATGGTAGTAGTTTTGGAATTGTTAGCTAGACTACTTGTTGGTTATTACTGCATTGTCGGAACTAGAAGCACAAGCATTTCACTACACTCGCATTAACATCTGCTAACCATGTGTATGTGACAAATAAGATTTGATTTGACATAAGTGTTGCTCTCCACTTTCTGGAGGAACGAGTTTTGAAATCAGTGGAATTAGAGTCTGATAGCTAAGAAGATGGAGAAGATTGTGACATTTGATTGCAAATATGCAGACTGAGTCAAAGAACGTACAGAAGGCTGTTGTATAAAACACCCGTTACATCTTAAAACTAATGAGAACAGTGACATCTGTGACATAGAGGGAGAAGCAAATGGGTAAGAGAGTCTAGCTAGCCACATTTTCAGATTTGATACATTTCTAATTTTGTCAGTTGTAATTCGCTTCAAGTTAGTGTACTGTTAGCTACCGTTAGCTGGCTGGCTAGTTAGCTAACGTTACGTGTATGATCTGTGTAGTAATATTATTCGTATCTCAGAGCCATTCGCATTGCTAGTTATGGCCTAATGTTAGCTAGCTAACATTGAACCTGGTTGGTTAGCTACCTTCAAATTCATGCAGGGTAGTAACGTTATGAGTTGGGATAATGGTTAATTGTTTAGCTAGCTAGCTACATGTCTAAACAAGACTCCACGATGCAGGTAACTATTTCGATAGAATGTTTGACGTCACTGTGACAACTGTTGCCTAGTGGTTAGAGCATAATGGGCCAGTAACCAAAAGTTTGCTGAATCAAATCCCCGAGCTGACAAGGTAAAAAAATCTGTTGTTTTGCCCCTGAGCAAGGCAGGTAACCCACTGTTTCCCCTGCGTCGAAGATGTCGATCAAGGCAGAGGGGTTGGGTTAAATACGGAAGACACATTTCAGTTGAACAACTGACTATGTATTTTCCCTTTCCCTAAATCCTTTCCCTAAATTCGCAGAATAACTGATGAATTTACGAATGCTCAACACCTGTTGAATATGGCCAGTGTCAGTAAACGTTGGCAAAAAAGCATAATTAAATTATTACCAGCAACACAGCTGCTGTCACCAATGCTCTGGATAATATAACAGCCTAACCTGCTCTGCTTGGGCAAGTAAAATGGTCAGTGAGATGTTCTCTCATTTGTGTCTGTAGGTAGCTAGCCAACGTTAGCCAGTTAGCTTGGGTGCTTGACTGCTGCTGTTAGGTCAGAACACTCGGATCAACCCTACATTATGGCCAGAGCGTCCAGTGTGTGCTCTGAATGCTCCGAGAGCGAAACGGCTCTGAATTTACGAATGGCCAACCTGACAGTGCTCTGAGTTTACAAATGCCCAGAGCACACACTGGCACTCAAATCAAATCACATTTTATTTGTCACATGCGCCGAATACAACAGGTGTAGGTAGACCTTACAGTGAAATGCTTACTTACAAGCCCTTAACCAACAATGCAGTTTTAAGAAAAATACACAAAAAAAAGATAAGAATAACAAATATTTAAAGAGCAGCAGTAAATAATAGCGGCACTATATACAGGGGGTTACCGGTACAGAGTCAATGTATTGAGGTAATATGTACATGTAGGTAGAGTTATTAAAGTGACTATTCATCGATAATAACAGAGTAGCAGCAGCGTGGGGGGTCAATACAAATATTCTGGGTAGCCATTTGATTAGATGTTCAGGTTGTCTTATGGCTTGGGGGTAGAAGCTGTTTAGAAGCCTCGGAAGCTGTTTTGAATATTACATTTACGAACACACCCATATTATAAGCCAACCTTTAGTCTTGATATCTTTGGTTGTTTAGTACATTAGTACATGGCCTCACATGTGAATCCTTAAAGAGATGGGTGGGGCTGGCTTAAGAGGGTGTGAACGATGCTGAATGGGTTTAGACAAAAGTGCTCTCCGGTAGGTACCAAAACAATCAAGGGCCATTTTCTCAAAGGTGAGGTTACAAGTTTATCAACTTTCAAAGCAGAATGACTTTCCCATTGTTCCTCAACAGTAGTGTATGATATAGAATTGAGTTGCTACTTTTATCCAATGTAAAAAAAACAGCATTTAAAATGTTGCTACATAACACCGAATCCAGCCGGTCGGTCACATTTTGGTGGTGAGAGAACATTCTAAACGGATGCCTCAGCTTTACAGCCCCTGTGAAGTATCTGGATTACCCCTACTGTCTGTGGTGGTAGCTGATTGGAAGGGGAGACACTATATGGACACACCTGCGGCCTAAGCGTCAGATCAAAATTTAAGGGGCTGGTCCAACTCAAGGCGTCATAAAAAAAAATGCGCCCCCCTCCTAAACATTCCAAATATTTTCACCTGACTCTCCCCTTTCACTGTAAAATACATTGAATACCCTCCCCCTTCATATAATTAACTCATAATGTTTATGACCAACTGTAGCGACCCTGGATATCGACTTTGCCACTTCAGCATGCTTTTGTGGCACAGTCGATGCCACGCAGGACTACAGGCCAGAAGGTTGAGGGTTCGCCGACCACCACAGACAAGGTCACTCTCCCTGCCATGTTTCATAACACTATGATCAGAGCCGGCTGTAGACAATGGTCAGGTAGGGGGGAATCTGATTTTCAACATTTTGATGCCATATTTGTAATTATATTAAATATTTGCTGCGAATTTTCCACAAACGGGTTTCTGTACCAATCCACCACACAACCAATAAACAAAGCATACTGACTTTGGGCACTTAAATATCATGGTTTGTGTTTTCAACACCACAATAAAAAGACTGTCAATCTCTATGAACAGAAAATGCATCCCTCCCTGCCTTGTAGGCTTACCCAGTATCAAAAGCTTGGCATTCTCTGAATGTCATTAAACTTTTTGGTGTTTTGTAATGTATTTTTCCATTCATCAATTGGTCGCTGCACAGTTAGGATATATAGATTTTTTAAATTTTATTTGTCAGTATAAAAAGAAAGCACAATAAAGCCAGGGACTTATTTCCATTGTAGTCCCTATTTATTTTTACAAAAATACATATACCATAACAGAGATGAAAAAATGCTCAACCTCCCAGATGAGTAGGAGGGGGTACAATTTTCACCAGCTTGTTTAGCATGTAGCTTATTCTTTAGATGTTTGGCCAGCTGGTGAACCATGATGTGCAGCCATAATCAAAGTGACACTGGACTTTTGCATTTGCCTTTAGGGTGTCTATAGCTAGGTTTCCATTCAGTTGGCAACATATTTTAATGTGAATATTCAAAAATCCATTAAAAAGTATATGCCATTGGAGTTTCTTTTTAAGAAAATTTAGCATCAGACAACATGACAGGGAAGATTTTAATTTACAGAACCTTTTGAACATTTTAATGGACATCCTTATGCATTCAGATCTGACCTGGCGCAGCCAGTGCCATCAATAAATGAGAGATGTTGGCAAAATGATAATTGTTTACTCTGAAAAAAATGTAAACTACGGTAGACCTGCACACTTCAATGCAAAAGATCAACTGACTGTTCATCTGTTAAATACTGCGCTGCCTGTCGGACACTTGAAATTATAATAGCCTATCTAATAGGTCCAATTAAATGAGCATGGTAATTTGTTGAATGGCTACTTTGGGAATATGAACTCGTCCATGGCCAGAAAAGCTGAGAAAAGTATTCTGCAATGGTTACGATATGTATTAATGTTTATAAATAAAGTATTGTCTACTTGAGAAATTTGACATTACACTATTCAGACGTAGTGGTCTACAAATGTCAATGGTAAAGGTGAACCATCTGTTCTACCATTAAACTGTGCATCGGATCGCATAGAGCAAATTACTTTAATCTATTTACTACTGTGAAGTGGGTCCAATTAAATGAGATGGGACAAATGGTAGGCTATCCGAACTTATTCTACAGTCTCGGCCGAAAACATTGGCAACCTTGCACTTTTTTCAAATAATGCACCATTTCTTCCAGAAAACGTGTGAAATTTAAAAAAATTGGTGTGCAGTTTAACTAAACAAAATCAGAATAATTGACAATCTTAGCTTATTCCACAAAGAAATCCTAAAATGGCCAAGACAATATTGGCACCTTCTAGAAGTAGTTAGAAATAATTAGATTTCAAGCAGGTCATTTTCCTTTATGTTGGAATTGAACTCGCCAATGGGGAGTTGCAGGTACCTGCAACATACTAATCACATTCAACCAGTTTGAATAGAGAAAATGACTCCTTCTCCTGCTTTGTGTACCGCAATGAGTATGGAGAGAAGAAAGAAAACCAGAAAATTATCTGATGTCAGACAAGATTGTAGCCAATCTCCAGAGACCTTGATGTTCCTTTTTCCACCGTACGTAATGTTATCAACAAGTTAAAAGGCCCATGCCACTGTAGCCAACCTCCCTGGACGTGGCCACGAGAGAACTTGATGTTCCTTTTTCCACCGTACGTAATGTTATCAACAAGTTAAAAGGCCCATGCCACTGTAGCCAACCTCCCTGGACGTGGCCACGAGAGAACTTGATGTTCCTTTTTCCGCCGTACGTAATGTTATCAACAAGTTAAAAGGCCCATGCCACTGTAGCCAACCTCCCTGGACGTGGCCACGAGAGAACTTGATGGAAGATTGCAGTGAAGGATTCCTTGAATGGTGGAGAAAGCACCTCAGTCAACTGCCACACAGATTCGAGCTGACTTTCAGACACAAGGTATGACATGTTGTGCTGCTCCTGTCATAGACTGGAATGACCCCCGACAGAGGCAGCCCGACTATATTTAACCTGTGATGAGGATATGAATTCTTGAACCTTAAGTGCCTGCTTGCCTCACTCATCTCAGTGAAATGTACGGTGTCAGCCAGTTTCTCTGTATTCAACTTTATGCCATGAATTAGGGATCCAGAAACCGAGACCCTGTTGTTTCTTGTTAGGCTAGCTAGGCCATCATTGTAAACAATAATTTGTTCTTAACAGACTTTCCTAGTTAAATAAAATGTTCACCAGTAGCCAGCCATTGAGTAAAAGCCATAGTACAGAAATGCTGGCACTGGCGATGACGGGGGCGGTGTTAGAATAATTTTTGGCACCTGCCACGGTTATTGGAATGAAAACTCTCTGGCATTACATCTCTGGGCACTGAGCCTTGGTATTGATGGGTGCACTGGAATCTCTGTTTGGCTCCCTGTCCAAAGATGACCTGAGTTTGGTACAGGAAGACATGACATTACCCTGAATATTTGAGGTGGCTTTTCTAATTTGAACCTCAATTCTGTTATGTTAGTCGATTCTGAGTCATGTCCATATGTCAGCTGACTTACAGTAGACCTATGGCAGATGGTTGAAATCTGGATGAAATCTGATTTCTTAAAAGAATGTTGGTGATGAAGCTAGTCACAATCAAACAATTCTCTCCCTCTGGAAATATATTACACTTCTTTCAATCACAATCCTGTTAGGTCTGCTTTTGAATTGCACACCTTCCCAAAACCAGTTCTCTGCATCAAGTTTGAACCATCAGCCTCATGTTGCACTAATTAGAAATACCCTACACTTTATGCAGCTATTAAAAGCTTCAGTGTCTTCAGAAGTGGAAAGTTTGAGGTCCTGTATGTAGAGCAGCCATACTCTATAGGTGGACTGCCGACCTGATCCGGACACAAAACGAGGTCATTACGGACCGCGGGTCCCGACCATTAAAAGAAAAGTCACTTTTTTGGGGAATTTGGTCGTGATTTCACTCCTGGTATCATATGAAGATCCATAAGACATGGACAATTTGTAGAATTGCAGGAAATTATCTTTGAAACGGCAACATTTTCCCATCGCTCCATAGCAAAATGTCTATAACTGTATAATCGTGGTGGCAGGGTAGCCTAGTGGTTAGAGCATTGGATTAGTAACCGAAAGGTTGCAAGAGCTGACAAGGTACAAATCTGTCGTTCTGCCCCTGAACAGGCAGTTAACCCACTGTTCCTAGGCCGTCATTGAAAATAAGAATTTGTTCTTAACTGACTTGCCAAGTTAAATAAAGGTAAAAATAATTGGAGGAAATTAGATTTACAACTGCTCATTTGTCTCTCTGCCAATGAGGGTATGAACAGTTTGGGGTTGCAAGGTGGGGGTTTGTTACTATGTTGATGAATGAAAATATCCATCCGGACCTTTGCCACCCAGGACATTTGTGTGCCCATACCTCAAATACTATTTGAGTACCCCTGCCTGGTATAGTGGTAAAAGTCAGTGAACAAGACGGTCCTGCCAGGAGCACATTTAGTTTCCAGCTCAATGTTTTTCCTCATTGTGGGGTAGAGGAGTGGAGGGGGGCCGGCGGTCTCAGGAGTGAGAGTGTTTTATTAGTTTAAACACCTGGCTGCCACCCAGGCGTGAGCTGGTTGCCCCATTCAAAGCCGATGGTGAAGTTGACTAAAAATAAAGTGATGTATGTCAGACACATGGAGTAATTACTTGGGATTCCCATTCAAAAGTGTTAGCTTTTTTAAAATCTGCCTTCCCGGGAAAAAAACTCGTTTGAAAATGTAAGTCACATTACAAGCCCATAGCTTGGTGCAACCCGGTTCAGCCTAATCAAATCCCCTCAGTGAGCAATAGCGCTAGACGGAGGTGTGGTTTCACCACCCTCGCGTGCAAGCCTCTCCTCTCTACGGAGCTCTACTGTAAGCTAAATTTCCTTTCGTAGGATAGCTGTAGGCAAAGTCATTAATATTCATGAGTTACATCTGGTGATTTGTTGGGCCTTCTTGCTTGTGTGACATCATACAGATGCACTGCAAAGCCTTCTGTTTAGCTTGCTCACCGACATTAGCAGTAAGCACAGAACGACTTAGGAAACCCAGCTTCGGCTTAATTAAATGTGGGAAAAAATAAAAGCCTCACCAGCTAGCTACCAATCAATTTTATTTTCACTGTCCGATCATTCATACATTCCAAGAACACAGGATGAGATGTTACTATCCTTTGTGCAAGCACTTCCAAGAGTTAATGAACAGTGAGCGTGGTGAAATTTGGGGAGCGCATCGTCAGTAGTGTACCTTTTGGTTCCTAGGGTGTTTCGGCCTTTCACACTATACACCCTCCCCAAAGGCGGCCAGCGACAGTGTGATCAATCCTACGCTTGCGTCCCATTCCCAATTAGTCATAGGAGTTGCCTTGTTGTTGATAGCCAACATCCCATGGGACTATGCATGGCAGGGGCGTCCTCCTCCCTGAGTCAAGCATTGTTGACTGCATACCTCCTGGCCCTCTCACTTCGGGGCCCAGCTGGGGTCTTTCCTCTTCATCCAGAGCCACTGACTGCTGCCTTCTGCCGCCTCCGATACAGCTTTGATTGCCGAACGCTGGCTCTGGCCCTTAATTCCCAGGTCTCTAAGCAGTCTGGTTGTAGATGTTGCCACAAAACCTCTACAGCCCACCTCCACTGGTCGGACTTCTGTGTTCCAGCCATGATGCCGTGCTTCGGCAGCTAGATCAGCATAGCGCAGATGTTTTCGCTCATAAGCCTCATCTACTGAGTCCTCCCAGGGTACTGTGAGCTCAATGATGAAGACCTTATTGAGCGAACGGGACCAGAGCACCATGTCAGGTCTTAGGGTGGTGGTTGCGATCTCCGGAGGAAACACAAGTTGCCGGCCAATGTCAGCTAGCATTTTCCAGTCGCGGGCCAAGCACAGCTGGTCTCGCTCTAATGGTGTAGAGCCGCTCTTCGGTGGTTTAGCCCCTTCGCGGACAAAGTTTGTCCGTAAGGAGTGTGATGCTGCTGTGGGTGGTAGGGAGTTGGTGGCAGCTCGCTTGTCCTCCAGGGCGGACGCAAGGTTTTTAAGGACTTGGTTGTGACGCCAAGTGTAGCGTCCTTGGGTGAGGCTTGTTTTACACCCTGTGAGAATGTGCCTGAGGTTGGCTGGCATGGAACAGAGGGCACAGTCCGGATCTTCACCATACCATTGGTGAAGATTAACTGGTGTTGGAAGGACGTCATATGTTGCTCTGATGGAAAAACTCAACCGCCTCGCTTCCATGGCCCACAGATCCTTCCAGCTGATCATCCTCTTCTCCACACTGTCCCATCGAGTCCACTGTCCCTGTTTGGCAAGAGAGACTGCCTTGGCCCACCTTGCAGCCTCCTCCTGATGGCGTACTTCCTGCACTACCATCTTCCGCCGCTCGGGTGCAGTGGCCTTACTCCAAGCAGCACGGCTAGTTAGCCCAAGGCCTCCTCTCCCTTGCTGAACATGACCCACAATGTCAGCATGTCTGAGGGCTGCTGTTGCCTCCTGGACTGCTTTTCCTGGCCTCCATTTTCGCCCAGTTGCCAAGGTCGGCGCGTTGTTGCTCACCCCTGGGTCTCGAGATTCATTCAGTGTCATCTGGAGCCTGGTTTTTGCACACTTGAATTCCTCTGTTAGACTGGTGAGGGGCAGCTTGAGGACACCATCTCCATAGAGGCCTATGGTGGTAAGGCATCGTGGAACTCCGAGCCACTTCTTTAAGTAGCCTGTGACTCCTCTTTCCATCTTCTCCACTGTTGAGATTGGACCCTCATACAGTGCTAAGGGCCACAACACCCGGGGTAGGAGACCAAACTGCAGACACCAGGCCTTTAACTTTCCAGGTAGCTGGGTGTTGTCGATGGACTGTAGGCTACTACTGATGTCTTTGCACAGCTGTTGCACCTGGTCTCTGTCCTTCAGGCTTGCATCATACCACCTTCCAAGGCTTTTTACTGGCTGCTCAGACACTGTTGGGATTTGGTCATCTCCGATGAAGAATTTCAGGTCAGAGAGTACTCCCTTCACAATCGAGATGCTGCGTGACTTGGATGGTTTAATCTTCATACGGGCCCTGCTACCAATCAATTTTATTTTCACTGTCCGATCATTCATAAAACAAATCCACGAATTGTTATTTTTACCTTTCCATAAACTCTGTTGCTTGATATGTGCAAGTTGACCCAAATGTATTAAAGAACAGGAAGTCCAAGATTCGTTGGCTAGTAGTGGCTACATTTCAGTCATTTACGTTAGTTATCCTCTGAAATGCGGCGGACAATGGATAAACTAACAATAAGTTGCACATAAACTCAGCAAAAAAAGAAACATCCTTTTTTCTGGACCCTGTCTTTCAAAGATAATTCATAAAAATCCAAATAACTTCACAGATCTTTGTTGTAAAGGGTTTACACTGTTTCCCATGCTTGTTCAATGAACCATAAACAATTAATGAACATGCACCTGTGGAACGGTTGTTAAGACACTAACAGCTTACAGACGGTATGCAATTAAGGTCACAGTTATGAAAACTTAGGACACTAAAGAGGCCTTTCTACTGACTCTAAAAAACACAAAAAGAAAGATGCACAAGGTCCCTGCTCATCTGTGTGAACTTGCCTTAGGCATGCTGCAAGGAGGCATGAGGACTGCAGATGTGGCCATGGTAATAAATTGCAATGTTCGTACTGTGAGATGCCTAAGACAGCGCTACAGGGAGACAGGACGGACAGCTGATCGTCCTCGCAGTGGCAGACCACATGTAACAACACCTGCACAGGATCGGTACATCCGAACATCACACCTTAGGTACAGGATGGCAACAACAACTGCCCGAGTTACACCAGGAATGCACAATTTCTCCATCTGTGCTCAGTCTGTCCGCAATAGGCTGAGAGAGGCTGGACTGGGGGCTTGTAGGCCTGTTGTAAAGCAAGGTCCTCACCAGACATCACCGGCAACAACGTCGCCTATGGACACAAACCCACTGTCGCTGGACCAGACAGGACTGGCAAAAAGTGCTCTTCACTGACGAGTCGCGGTTTTGTCTCACCAGGTGTGATGGTCGGATTAGCATTTATCGTCAAATGTAATGAGCATTACACCGAGGCCTGTACTCTGGAGCAGGATCAATTTGGAGGTGGAGGGTCCGTCATGGTCTGGGGTGGTGTGTCACAGCATCGGACTGAGCTTGTTGTTGTTGCAGGCAATCTCAACACTGTACGTTACAGGGAAGACATCCTCCTCCCTCATGTGGTACCCTTCCTGCAGGCTCATCCTGACATGACCCTCCAGCATGACAATGCCACCAGCCATACTGCTCGTTCTGTGTGTGATTTCCTGCAAGAAATCTCAATCCCATTGAGCATGTCTGGGACCTCGTCTGGGACCTCGTCTGGGACCACATCTGGGACCACGTCTGGGTGAGGGCTAGCCCCCCCCAGAAATGTCCAGGAACTTGCAGGTGCCTTAGTGGAAGAGTGGGGTAACATCTCACAGCAAGAACTGGCAATTCTGGTGCAGTCTATGAGAAGGAGATGCACTGCTGTACTTAATGCAGCTGGTGCCCACACCAGATACTGACTAATACTTTTGATTTTGACCACCCCTTTGTTCAGGGAAACATTATTCAATTTCTATTAGTCACATGTCTGTGGAACTTGTTCAGTTTGTCTCAGTTGTTGAATCTTGTTATGTT
Source organism: Oncorhynchus tshawytscha (assembly GCF_018296145.1). Taxonomy (NCBI): domain Eukaryota; kingdom Metazoa; phylum Chordata; class Actinopteri; order Salmoniformes; family Salmonidae; genus Oncorhynchus; species Oncorhynchus tshawytscha. The sequence goes on from NC_056434.1 coordinate 66,173,468, forward strand.
CATACAAATATTTACACATGTTAAGTTTGCTGAAAATAAATGCAGTTGACAGTGAGAGGACGTTCCTTTTTTTGCTGAGTTTTTCTGAAAATGAACTAGTCGCCAGTTGTTGCCAATGGCATTCTAATTTTTAACCCGTAGGCTATTGTAGCCAGTGTGCCCATGAGCTCCCAAGTATAGTTAGCAGTGTTTGGCGTCCACGATTAGCTAACAGTTAGTTGGCTACTGCCTGGCCAGTGTGAACCAGCATGCTAGCTACGTTTCAGTCAGTAGTTATCCTAAATGCGGTGGTCACTGGATAAACTAGCTATGAGTTGAACGTAAGTTGGTGAAAACTAACTTGTAGCCAGTTGTTGCCCATGGTGGAATCATATCTAACCAGCTGGCTCCTGAAGCCTATGTGACATGTCTATACCAATGAGCTCCAGAGTCTAGGTGCAGAAAGTGGCTGAGGTGAATCAAACCCTGTAGCTAGCTAACAAGCACTCCTTTGCGACAATGTTACTGGGATGCAGGAATATTAGATGTCTTCATTTTAAGATCACTGTCATTGAAGTTGGTGGTTACTACTGGTTTTAGATCCGGAGGGAGAGAAATTGTCCGCAAAGGGCTCAGAGTGATGTCCCACACCCAATAATCCTCAACCAATCACCCAACGGCTATTAATGACTTTGCCTCCGGCTATCCGACGAATGTAAACTTTACCTACTGTGACTGATACTGGGTAACTGCAACCATTTTGTGCAGTAATCAAATCAAATGTTATTGGTCTTTACACATGGTTATCAGATGTTTTTGCGAGTGTAGCGAAATGCTTGTAAGGACTAGAAGCGAGGAGCCGACCGAGAGGGCTGCCATCTTGGTTAAAACTGACTACCTGCAATAACTACGAGAGGCCAAGTATGAAATGGAGATTAAGTTAATGGCGGAGGAGGTTTTAGAAAGTGGATAGTGTAGCATTTCACTTGTTTTATTGTACAGCAACTTATAGGCTTATTGTTTTCATCATGTATAAGGTACAGGTATACCATTTTCCTAATATTCTCATACACACCTACTCTAGCTAGAGAATGAAAATGGGAAAACATGACTTTTTTCAGCCAAGTCTGATATCACAGGTTTCACACCACTAACTCTGCCATGTTGTATGTTTCAGGTATCCGCTACAGCACCGAGGTGTCGGTCGATGAGGTGAAAGCCCTGGCCTCGCTGATGACATACAAATGTGCTGTCGTGGGTAAGGGCTTTTACACGCCTAGCCTTTATCTTCGAGACATCAGGCCTCCAGACATGTTTATATAGCCTGTTGTGTTTTTTCTGATCTAACCCCTTCCATTTTAAATTCCTTCAGATGTTCCATTTGGAGGAGCCAAAGCTGGAGTGAAGATCAACGTAAAGAATTACACTGTAGGTATTAGTTTGTTTCGGGATACACCAGAGTATCTTAAGAAATTGTTGATGTCCTTTCATCCCATTCTCGCAGTCACATGGCACTTTTCATTAGCTTTAGGTTGTGTTCCCTTTATGTACAAAGCAGTTTCTCAATAGACAACAAAGTCAGTTTCTACTTTATTTTGAACTTGTTTATCTGTGACTCAGAGCTTATCGTACTGGCTCACATTACCAAGTTATCTACCCCAGTGATAAGGGTGCTGTCAAGGCATGTCATTTTCATCTCACAACGTCCATTGTGATGTATTTTACCCCTAGTGCATAGATAATAACCATTGGGCACACACTGTTTGTTTCAACGCATTGACATGGAATCAATGTGGGAAATATGTTTGATTTGAACAAAGTAATCCAATTTTAATCTAATTTCAACCTGCTTTGTAAACATTGAAATTAGGGTAATACTTTATCTTAAATTAATTGACTTAACCTGACTAACAGGTTGTTACATCAATTTAATTTCAACCTAGTCATCAGATCTACATTATCAGTCAAAAGTTTATACACCTACTCATTCCAGGAGTTTTCTTTATTTGTACTATTTTCTACATTGTAGCACAATAGCGAAGACATCAAAACTATGAAATAACACATATGGAATCATGTAGTAACCACAAAAGTGTTAAACAAATGAAAATATATTTGAGATTCTTCAAAGTAGCCACCCTTTGCCTTGATTACAGCTTTGCACACCTATTGGCATTCTCTCAACCAGCTTCACACGGTAGTCACCTGGAATGCATTTCAATTTAAAGGTGTGCCTTGTTAATTTGTGGAATTTCTTTCCTTAATGAGTTTGAGCCAATCAGTTGTGTTGTGACATGGTAGGGGTGGTATACAGAAGATAGCCTTATTTGGTAAGTTTAAATCAAAAAGTTATTTGGCACATGCGCTGAATACAAGTAAGTGTAGACCTTACCATGAAAATGCTTACTTACAAGCCTTTACCCAACAGTGCAGTTAAAGAAAGAGTTATGAAAATATTTACCAAATAAACTAAATAAAATGTAACACAATAAAATAACATTAACGAGGCTACATACAGGGAGTACCGAGTCAATGTGCTGGGGTATTCGTTAGAGGTAATTTGTACATCTACAGTAGGTAGGGGTGACGTGACTATGCATAGATAATAAACAGCGAGTGGCATCAGTGTACAAAAAGGGAGGGGGGGAGGGGTGTCAATGTAAATTGTTTGGTGGCGATTGTATTAATTGTTCAGCAGTCTTATGGCTTGGGGGTAGAAGCTGTTAAGGAGCCTTTTGGTCCTATACTTGGCGCTCCGGCACCGCTAGCCGTGCGATAGCAGAGAAAACCGGCTATGACTTGGGTGACTGGAGTCTCTGACAATTTTTTGGGCTTTCCTCTGATACTGCCTGCCTAGTAGATAGGTCCTGGATGGCAGGAAGCTTGGCCCCAGTGATGTACTGGGCCGTACGCACTACCCTCTGTAGTGCCTTATGGTCAGATGCAGAGCAGTTGCCATACCAGGCGGTGATGCAATCGGTCAGGATGGTGAAGCTGTAGAACCTTTGAGGATCTGGAGACCCATGCCATATATTTTCAGTCTCCTGAGGTGGAAAAGGTGTTGTGCTCTCTTCACGACTGTCTTGGTGTGTTTGGACCATGATAGTTTGTTGGTGATGTGTACACCAAGGAACTTAACTCTCGACCCGCTACACTACAGCCCCGTCGATGTTAATGGGGGCCTGTTCGGGTCCGCCTTATCCTGTAGTCCACGTTCAGATTCTTTGTCTTGTTCACATTGAGGTAAAGGTTGTTGTCCTGGGATCACACTGCCAGGTTTCTGACCTCCTCCCTATAGACTCTCATCATTGTCGGTGATAAGGCCACTGTTGTGTTGTCAGCAAACTTAATGATGGTGTTGGAGTTGTTTTTGGCCACGCAGTTGTGGGTGTACAGGGAGCACAGGAGGGGACTAAATACACATCCCTGAGGGGCCCCAGTGTTGAGGATCAGCGTAGCAGATGTGGTGTTGCCTACCCTTACCACCTGGGGGGTGGCCCGTCAGGAAATCCAGGATCCAGTTGCAGAGGGAGGTATTTAGGGTCCTTAGCTTAGTGATGAGCTTCATGGGCACTATGGTGTTGAATGCAGAGCTGTTGTCAATGAACAGCATTCTCACATAGGTGTTCCTTTTGTCCATGTGAGAAAGGGCAGTGTGGATTGAGATTGCGTCATCTGTGGATCTGTTAGGGCTGTATGCGAATTGGAGTGGGTCTAGGGTATCCGGGAGGATGCTGTTGATGTGAGCCATGACCAGCCTTTCAAAGCACTTCATGGCTACCGACTTGAGTGCTACGAGGCCATAATCATTGAGGCAGGTTACCTTCGCTTTCTTGGGAACAGGGACTATGGTGGTCTGCTTGAAATATGTAGGTATTAAAGACTCGGTCAGGGAGAGGTTGAAAATGACACTTGCCAGTTGGTCTGCGCATGCTTTGAGTACGCGTCCTGGTAATCCGTCTGGCCCCGCGGCTTTGTGAATGTTGACTTGTTTGGCTACCGAGAGCGTTATCGCACAGTCATCCAGAACAGCTGGTGCTCTTGTGCATGCTTCAGCATTGCTTGCCTCGAAGCGAGCATAAAAGGTATTTAGCTCATCTGATAGGCTCCCGTCACTGGGCAGCTCGCATCTGGGTTTCCCTTTGTAGTCCATAATAGTTTAAGCCCTGCCACATCCGACAAGCGTCAGAGCTGGTTTGTAGGATTCCAACTCAATCCTGTAATTGACGCTTTGCTTGTTTGATGGTTCGTCTGAGGGCATAACGGGATTTCTTATACGTGTCCAGATTAGTGTCCCGTTCCTTGACAGCGGCAGCTCTAGCCTTTAGCTCGATGCGGATGTTGCCTGTAATCCATGGCTCCTGGTTGGGATATGTACGTACAGTCACTGGGGGGACGACGTCGTTGATGCACTTATTGATGACGCCGATGACTGAGGTGGTGTACTCCTCAATGCCATTGGATGAATCCCAGAACATATTCCAGTCTGTGCTCGCAAAACAGTCCTGTAACATAGCATCCGTGTCATCTGACCACTTCCATATTGAGCGAGTCACAGCTTTAGTTTTTGCTTCTAAGCTGGAATCAGGAGGATAGAATTATGGTCAGATTTGCCAAATGGAGGGTGGGGGAGAGCTTTGTATGCATCTCTGTGTGTGGAGTAAAGTTGGTCAAGTTAATTTTAAATGTTTTTATTTGGTTGTACAGAGGAGAAGTTCATTTGCGTTACCAGCCTCCGAAATTGCTGCACAAATAACTACTTTACAGAGTTCATGTAACAGACACATCTCAACATCAGCTGCTCAGAGGAGACTGCGTGAATCAGGCCTTCATGGTCGAATTGCTGCAAAGAAACCACTGCTAAAGAACAGCAATAAGAAGAAGAGACTTGCTTGGGTCAAGAAACACGAGCAATGGACATTAGACCGGTGGAAATCTTTCCTTTGGTCTTTAAAGTCCGAATTTGACATTTTTGTTTCTAACCACCGTGTCTTTGTGAGACGTAGAGCAGGTGAACGGATGATCTCCGCATGTGTGGTTCCCACCGTGAAGCATGGAGGAGGTGTGGGGGTGCTTTGCAGGTGACACTGTCTGTGATTGATTTAGAATTCAAGGCACACTTAACCAGCATGGCTACCACAGAATTCTGCAGCAATATGCCATCCCATCTGGGTTGCGCTTAGTGGGACTATCATTGTTTTTCAACAGGACAATAACCTAACACACCTCCAGGCTGTGTAAGGGCTATTTGGCAAAGAAGGAGAGCGATGGACTGCTGCATAAAATGACCTGACAATAATGACAATCACAAGACCTCAACCCAATTGAGATGGTTTGAGATTACTTGGACCACAGAGTGAAGGAAAAGCACCCAAGTGCTCAGCATATGTGTAAAATCCTTCAAGACTGTTGAAAAATCATTCCAAGTGAAGCTGGTTGAGAGAATGCCAAGTGTGTGCAAAGCTGTCATCAAGGCAATGGAAGAATCACAAATATAAAATAATTTTTTATTTGTTTAACACTTTTTTGGTTACTACATGATTTCATATATGTTATTTCATAGTTTTGATGTCTTCATTATTATTCTACAATGTAGTGGCTAATAAGCATGTTGGTGTTATTTTTATTGCAAGGTGTAGTATGTCAGTCCCACCAACCCTGCTAAGAATGGAATTATTATAAACTTTGTTTACAGGACAAATTATATTAATAGGGGGCCTGAGAATCCGAGTACCCGGGTCCTATTAGTGAATGTTAATTTATGCATAAGTGTACATTATATAAAACATGTGTTTCCATATGTGTAGGCTTACTCATATCCAGTGTATTTTCCCATCTATTCAGTGAGTGAGCGTTTCCATGTGTGTTTAGCGTCACTGGTTTCACTGAAAGTCAGTCAAACCCCTTCTGCCATGCCACCTGGCTCCTTGGTTGCACCGCCTTTCATGTAAGGCAGCCAATCGGATATGTAGCTCAACCAGACATACTGGGTAACCATGGCAGCTGCAGATTAACTCAAGACAAAGGGTAGCTACATTGAAGAATCTCAAATATAAAATATATTTAGATTTATTTAACACTTTTTAGATTGCTACATGATTCCATATGTGTTATTTCACAGTGTTGATGTCTTCACTATTCTACAATGTGGAAAATAGTCAAATTAAAGAGTAACCTTTGAGTAGGTGTCAACTTTTGACTGGTACTGTATGTATACGTAGAAATTGTGTTGAAAATTCCACAAAAAGAATCTGGTGTTTGGTCTTTCCTGAGATTTTTGATCGGGTTGAAGTCCGCCACTCCTGCGTTGTCTATGCTGTGTGCTTAGGGTTGTTGTCCTGTTGGAAGGTGACCCTTCGCCCCAGTCTGATGTCCTGAGCGCTCTGGAGCAGGTTTTCATCAAGGATCTCTCTGTAGTTTACTCCATTTATCTTTCCCTTGGTCCTGACTAGTCTCCCAGTCCCTGCATCTGAAATACTTCCACACAGCATGATGCTGCCACCACCATGCTTCACCGTAGGGATGGTGCCAGGTTTCCTCCAGATGTGATGCCTGGCATTCAGGCCAAACAGTTCAGTCTTGGTTTTATCAGACCAGATAATCTTGTTTCTGTTAACTGTGGGACCTTTATATAGACAGGTTCCTGCCTTTCCAAATCATGTCCAATCAATTGAATTTACCACAGGTGGACTCCAATCAAGTTGTAGAAACATCTCAAGGATGATAAATGGAAACAGAATGCACATGAGCTCAATTTCAAGTCTCATAGCAAAAGGTCTGAATACTTAGTAAATGTGACTCACCACCTGGATTCGGTCTTATGTAGCAACATTTGAAATAGTTATTTTTTTACGTTTGTTAAAAGTAGAGACACAGCTACAAAATGGTATATCATACACTGCATGTTTGAGGAACAATGGGAAAGTAATTCTGCTTTGAATGTTGATACATTTGTAATCTCTTTTTTGTGAAAAGGGCCTGTTTTGGTACCTACTGGAGAGCTCTCCTTTGTCTAAACCCATTCAGCATTGTTCACACCCTCTTAAGCCAGCCCCACCCATCTCTTTCAGGATTCACATGTGAGGTCAGGTGCTAAACAGTGAGTAGTGTAGTAAAGATTTAGACTAAAAGTGGTAGTAGCCTACAACAAGGAAAGATTCCCGGTAAACAAAGTGTCTAGATGATAAAAATATTTTATAAAGATTAGATGACAATTTCCCAGACACACTTGTTTAATTTGATGGGTAATGTGAAAGAAATGCTACCATCAATACCTCAGCCACATCCAGTGGTGGAAAAAGTTGTCATACTTGAGTAAATGTAAAGATACTTTTACTTCAGTCATTTTCTATTAAGGTAAGTCACCCAGGAAAATACTACTTGAGTCAAAGTATTTGCTAATAAAAAATAAAGTATCGCAAGTTAATGTAATTGTTCAAATGTACTAAAGTATCAAAAGTAAAAGTATAAATCATTTCAAATTCCTTATATTAAACCAGATGCCCATTTTATTTATAAACATTTAAAAAAAAATTGCTGACAGATAGCCAGGGGCACACTCAAACAATCAAACATTTTTCAAACAAAGAATTTGTGTTTAGTGAGTCTGCCAGATCAAGTGCAGTAGGGATGACCAGGGATGTTCTCTTGATAAGTGTGTGAATTGGACAATTTTCCTTTCAAAATGTAACTTTTGGTGTCAGGGAAAATGTATGGAGTAAAAAGTACATTCTTTTATTTTGGAATGTAGTGAAGTAAAAGTTGCAAAAAATATAAATAGTAAAGTAATGTACAGATACTTAAGTAGTACTTTAAAGTATTTTTACTGAAGTACTTACACCACTGCCCAAATGCCTTCAAACCAGTATATTAGCATACTTTATATACTGTTACACCATCACTTAACTTAAGTATGGAATACTATGTGATAAGGCCATGCAACCTGAGTGAGGTGCATACAGTGGGGCAAAAAAGTATTTAGTCAGCCACCAATTGTGCAAGTTCTCCCACTTAAAAAGATGAGAGGCCTGTAATTTTCACCATGGGTACACTTCAACTATGACAGACAAAATGAGAAAAAAAATCCAGAAAATCACATTGTAGGATTTTTTATTAATTTATTTGCAAATTATGGTGGAAAATAAGTATTTGGTCACCTACAAACAAGCAAGATTTCTGGCTCTCACAGACCTGTAACTTCTTCTTTAAGAGGCTCCTCTGTCCTCCACTCGTTACCTGTATTAAAGGCACCTGTTTGAACTTATTATCAGTATAAAAGACACCTGTCCACAACCTCAAACAGTCACACTCCAAACTCCACTATGGCCAAGATCAAAGAGCTGTCAAAGGACACCAGAAACAAAATTGTAGACCTGCACCAGGCTGGGAAGACTGAATCTGCAATAGGTAAGCAGCTTGGTTTGAAGAAATCAACTGTGGGAGCAATTATTAGGAAATGGAAGACATACAAGACCACTGATATTCTCCCTCGATCTGGGGCTCCACGCAAGATCTCACCCTGTGGGGTCAAAATGATCACAAGAACAGTGAGCAAAAATCCCAGAACCACACAGGGGGACCTAGTGAATGACCTGCGGAGAGCTGGGACCAAAGTAACAGAGCCTACCATCAGTAACACACTACGCCGCCACGGACTCAAATCCTGCAGTGCCAGAAGTGTCCCCCTGCTTAAGCCAGTACATGTCCAGGCCCGTCTGAAGTTTGCTAGAGAGCATTTGGATGATCCAGAAGAAGATTGGGAGAATGTCATATAGAAACATAGAACGTAGAAACATCATGCTTTTGGGCTGTTTTTCTGCAAAGGGCCAGGACGACTGATCCGTGTAAAGGAAAGAATGAATGGGGCCATGTATCGTGAGATTTTGAGTGAACACCTCCTTCCATCAGCAAGGGCATTGAAGATGAAACATGGCTGCGTCTTTCAGCATGACAATGATCCCAAACACACCGCCCGGGCAATGGAGTGGCTTCGTAAGAAGCATTTCAAGGTCCTGGAGTGGCCTAGCCAGTCTCCAGATCTCAACCCCATAGAAAATCTTTGGAGGGAGTTGAAAGTCCGTGTTGCCCAGCAACAGCCCCAAAACATCACTGCTCTAGAGGAGATCTGCATGGAGGAATGGGCCAAAATACCAGCAACAGTGTGTGAAAACCTTGTGAAGACTTACAGAAAACGTTTGACCTTTGTCATTGCCAACAAAGGGTATATAACAAAGTATTGAGAAACTTTTGTTATTGACCAAATACTTATTTTCCACCATAATTTGCAAATAAATTCATAAAAAATCCTACAATGTGATTTTCTGGAATTTTTTTCTAATTTTGTCTGTCATAGTTTAAGTGTACCTATGATGAAAATTACAGGCCTCATCTTTTTAAGTGGGAGAACTTGCACAATTCGTGGCTGACTAACTTTTTTGCCCCACTGTATGTACAGTACATAAACAGATGCATGTGCCATATATTTATGTGGTGGACACTTGATACGGTCACATGATATTGTTGTGGTACTGTATGTCACAAAATCATGTTGCGACCACACACAGCAAAATATTCATATCAATATTAGTTTTATATATAAGTGGATGGGTCTCTACAGAAGGTCTAAACGGTACAGCCAAATGGTTACTTGCATAGTAGCAATGTCAGAAGTAGTGTCAATTATAAATAAAATAATATACAGTATGTACAAGAACAATAACGATAGTGATAGAGGCAGGTATATGCATACAATCAATGGTAAAGTGGCTGAGCAGCAGGATAAAAAAAAATTGTTTTAAATAGTAGCAGCAACGTGTTAGGAGAGAGTCATTTGAATAGAGGCACTGCAGCTTGTGCTGATGACTGGTCTGTCCGACCCACGCATGAACAAGGGAATCTATATTCCGTCCTGCCCTTGACTTTGGTGCAGGGCATGTGATGTCCATAGCCTCTTCGTCACCGCTCACTCTGAACAAGCAGGAGATGCTGCTCTTGCTTCTTCAGCTTGACTGATTTAACAGCTTCTGGCAGATTGACAGATCTGAAGACCTGATAGTTGTTCTTCTGCCACTGCCAGCACAGGTCTGTCCTCGGCTTAGTGCTTGATGTGGGGCAGCAATTTTCTCCACACATTCCTGAAGGAAGACAGCCTAACTACACATACCTCTGGAAAATACAGAAAAAATGTAAGCTCAATAAAAGTAGTGCCAATAATGTTGGTCAATTAAATAATCAAGATGTGTTTTTGCTTTACATTCCAAGTGTTGTCATCGCTTCCTTGTAGAGATGCCACGCTGCTGCTTTTGTCACATGGGATGACAGCAGCTTTCCACCAAAGTGTTTGTGTCCTGGGTGGCATCCTGGTAATACTATTGCATTATCCTCTGCGTAGTTGTTGAAGTTCAGCACTCGCTGCAAGTCCTCATGCTTCAGGTGTAACCTGTGCTTGCTTGGGCCAGCTATGTTTTTGATGGGAGGCATTAGACTATTCTCCTTGTATGACTGGTTGAGGAGAGTCAGGCGTGTTCTGGTGAAGCTGAAAGACGAATTCCAGATACAAATATTTTAGCATTATTAAACAATGGTTGCGAAATGGCATTCTGAGAACATAACTACACACAGTTCATACACGTAATGTTCAATAGCTAGCCAGCCATCTAACGTCAGCTGGCTAGCTAACAGCAAGCTTTAACTAGCAATACAAACCTGATTGTCATAGCTTGCTAAAGTTAACCAAGTAGGTTCAATGTTAGCTAGCTAATATTAAGCTATAACTAGCAATGCGAAATGGCATTCTGAGAGAACATCACTAAAAATATTTTTACCTAAATCAGGGATTTCCTCATCGTCTGATTCATTTTCAGTCAGAGAGAGTCGACATGACACGATCGTCCTCAAGAAAGTAGTCCATCACAACTTTTTCCCGCTGACCTTTGTTGATAGCGCCTGATAAATTCAGGCCAGAAATGTTTAGCAGTAGCAACATATTTGCAGTTCTCCACGGCTAACGTTATATCTTTCGAAAACAGCAATAGAAAGGATTATCTACGCATAACGAGCAGCTCATTTTAGACACAAGATGCTACACCGCAGACCAATCCAAACTCATCGCTCTGCATGTCCAGTACACTCATTATCTCAGCCAATCATGGCTAGTGGGAAGGTTGTGGTCTTTTTCTGTGGCTAAACCAACTAGGCCTGTAATTTTAAGTTTTATTCGTATTTACAGGTGGCATACAAGTTTTGATATTAAGGCACATGAAAGTTCACATGTTCGAGAAGGCATTTCTGCCAAAAAACACTTTTTTACGTTCAAATGGCTCTTTTGTGAATTTGTGACTTTGCGACATACGCCTAGTTTCCTGAATCGGGTCACAAATAAGACATTTCTGTTTTACATTTTTATAAATGTGCTAAAAATTCTGAACCTGTTTTCGCTTTACCATTATGGGGTATTTTGTGTAGATTGATAGAAGAATTTAAAAAAATTTTTTTTTTTAGAATAAGGCTGTAACGTAAGTCAAGGGGTCTGAATACTTTCCGAATGCACTGTATGCACTGAGTATGCCGAACATCTTCCTAATATTGAGTTGCACCCTCCCCTTTGCCCTCAGTATAGCCTAATTTCGTCAGGGCATGGACTCTAAGGTGTCCAAAGCATTCCATAGGGATGCTGGCTCATGTTGACTCCGTTGCTTCCCAAAGTTGTCAATTTGTCTGGATGTCCTTTGGGTGATGGACCATTCTTGATACACACTGGAAACTGTTGAATGTGAAAAACCCAGCAGCGTTGCAGTTCTTGACACAAACCGGTGCACCTGAACCTACTACCATACCCCGTTCAAAGGCACTTCAATCTTTTGTCTTGCCCATTCACCCTCTGAATGGTACACTTGCACAATACATGTCTCAATTGTCTCGAGGCTTAAAAAACCCTTCTTAAACCCGCCCCTCCCTTTCATCTACACTGATTGAAGTGGATTTAACAAGTGACATCAATAGGGGATCATACTGTAGCTTTCACCTGGTCAGTCTGTCATGGAAAGACCGGGTGTATATAATGTATGTTAAAAGACATCAATAAGGGCATGGTAAAAGTTGTCTAATCATCTATTTGGCATGCTATTTATAGGGCTAGTGGTAACTATGTCTAACTTCCAATCAACCTTAGATGAATGATAGTACACCTAGCTTCACATTGAAATTATGGTGTTCTCTGGGCAAATCGAATGTCAATGCAGCCTACATAATCTAGTGATGGAATAAAAAAAATCCATATTTACATATCGGAATATTAATTTTGACTATCACAATATTTCTGCGCTAGTTGGCTGTATCTGCATAGCTTGTTCTCCTTTTTCTTTTTTAAATAGGAAGCCAATTTTGTTTTCAACACTTATTTCCATAACTAATCAACTTGTTTTCTCATTGCTCTCTCTTGTCCCTCTGCAGCAGACATATGATGAGCAATATGTTTGGAACATCGAATCGCAATAAAATCTCAGTATCAATACATATACTGTAGAATCGTGAGAATTGCCATACATATTGTATTGGTACCTAAGTATCATGAAAATGTCACAATTCCAAGCCCTAAGATAAACCCAACCTCACTCAGAATTTACTTTTAACAAACAGCTTTTGTAAGAAAAGTTAGTTACTTTCAACTCTTCAATGTTATTTAGGTAGTCTACTCAAATGAGTATGGAAGCTGGTCAATGTCTAAATGTGTTGACATGATAGCTCAGCTGAAACGAACACCGCTTGTTTACAACGCTAAGCAGGGTACATAGATAGACATCTGGATGGTAAACTAGTTCTCTTTGAAGTGCATTACCCCATGTATCAGTAGGAGTCACTCAATGTTCAGACAGAAATTGTTACTGTGGCTACACATTAAATTCAATATACCACCTCACTTAGATTGATTGCATGATAAACAATTACGTTGATTCACACATACCATTCTATCAACATTGAAACAAGGTCAAATAACATGTCTAATCAAATATGAACCATAATATATTGAATATAGGATTAAAAAGATGAACATTTCTATGTGGAATTTCAACATATATTTCTGGTTAAGTCGATGTATTTAAGTTGAAGTTGTACCCTAATTTCAATGTTTACAGCGTTGGGTGCAATTAGATGAAAACAACTGGATGATGACTTGTTTTCAAATCCAATGTATGTTCCACGTTGATTCTGCGTCACAATACGTTGGCAAATTACATTGAAACAATGTTGATTCAGCCAGTGTGTGCCATGTAGGAAGGCTGCAGGATGTCCTATTATGTGACCATTCATTGGAGTGTTTGTTTTAGCAGTTATCGGAACAAGGATGAGAATCTCTATCTTCAACTTTGACCCCAGAATTAGCCGAGATTACTACTGATAGGGAAGAAGGAGACATAGAACATTATTTTATTGTCTATGTTTCTCAAAAATAGAAAATATGCATGACCTGTACTTAATAGTTATTTAAATTTGCGAATAAGAATGTAATTAAGTGCATATTGTACATATTATAGCACACGTTATTAAGATGTTGAATACCTTATCTAAGTTTAAAGATCACACCATTCCTGAAAGCCCCATTGTGTTCAATAGAGCTGTGCACAGGAAGCTGTTAGTCGGTGGGCTCTCCCTCCACTTCCTGTAGCCAGCCCAGCGCTGACCTGCCCTGTGTTGTTATTAAGCATTGGCAGCTCTGCTCTGGGGGACAACTGCTGAGCCATCAGCTGGTAAACATCATGACGGGGACATTTACCACTTATCCATCTGCTTGGCTGCTGGCTCTGAAAGAGCAGGAGGTTTATTTTGTCCCTTGATCCTCCTGAGCCAAACTTATAGTCCTTGAACCAGGTGGATGAGTGTTTCACCTTTAGTTTTCATTCAATAAAGTCAAGTAATCCAGCTTTGACATTAGTATTAAACTACCTGAAGCTGATGTTGCATCTCAATATTTGAGAATCCTATTCTATCACAAAGCAGGATGTTTTTGTGCTGTTAAAGAGCACAATTGGTTATTTGGTCTGACTTTACTGCCAGTGAAATATTCAATGCCATTTATCATACTGTTATTTCTCTGCCTGCAGGACAATGAACTGGAGAAAATCACCAGAAGATTCACCATTGAGCTGGCCAAAAAGGGTTTTATTGGTGAGTCGTGTCTGTGATCAGGGGAACACTGAAGGCTGGTGGTGAAAATGTCTGGCGGTTAAAATGTCTGGCGGTAATGTGTATGTCCGCATGAATACATGGTCCCCTGTAGTGGGGGAGGGGAGGGGGGTTTCATGAGCACACGGCGCAGCACAAACATAAATAACCATGATGAGAGAGGAGTTCAACAGAAGGCTTGACGAGGGGAAACTGTACACCAGAAAAAAAATCTAAGACGGAAAAAAATACACCAAATATTTGTCAGAATTAAATAAGCAGTTCACATTAACTTCACGTTCTTTGTAACAGTGACCTATCATTCCCAAGGACTTCCGTTTGTTTCAAGAGTTATTTTAGGATGATGCTTTCAAAGTATAAAGTACCCGTGACCTGACTTCAGGCTTTCGTAGGGGGTTTCTAGCCTGACAAGTCCAGTGTTTAAAAAGGCAAGAATGGCACTCTTTATGTCTCTGTTATTCAAAGCTGTAAATGACGTCCACATGATCACTAAATCAGGAAGTTCAGAGGAAGCCAGTTATTAAAAGGCATTTCAGGAACATTCTTCCATAGTGGGATGAGGGGACTGTTTATATAGCGACATGTCTTGGTTACACGTCATGTGACTAGACTACCTACAGTACACTGCAATAGCTTCAAAGTGGGCCATGAGTGCCTCGATCTAAATACAGTATTACTGTTTCACACCAACATATTTAGATGGGTCTACATGCGTTTCAGTATGAGTTTGTTGTTGGTGTATTGTTTGTTTCTTCTTTACTTAAGGCATTTTTTGTTATCCTAGAAGTTCACTTTAACCTCTCTTCTTTCCCCTGTCAGGACCTGGCATTGATGTCCCTGCCCCTGATATGAGCACTGGAGAGAGGGAAATGTCCTGGATTGCTGACACCTATGCCAACACCATGGGCCACCATGTACGTGTTCCCCTTATGAACTCACTGCCCTGTCGTGGAAATTTCCTGTATTACCAAATCATGAGAGCAAACCACACACAAGTCAGAGTTATCATAAAGTCCATCTTTAATTATTTGAGCTCCATCACAACCCTGTGACTCTCAGATCAATTCAGTGTCTATAAATTAATTCTCTGAGTGCTTACATATTTGCAACTGAGATCCTTTATAGCAAAGACACACATAGCCAGACAGCATTGGCTATAAATTATCGCCCAGTTTGGTCTCCTAAACGAAGCTCTTATCTCGTTCTTGGTACAAAATAGTACCAAGACATTACCTCATCCAGTGGTATATATCAATTGTCATTTTAGACACTCGCATCCCAAATTACAACCCATCCTGGACAAGCTCACAGAGAGGAGAGTGAGCCTCTAGGTCAAGATAAGGGCAACCTCAGAGGGAACATAGAATGGTTCCAGACACTGCCATCCTCCTCCCCCCGATGGGAAAAGTAGGGAGTGACTGGCACACGGATATTGTGGAGCCAAGAGATAATTGGTTCCCCCTCAATCATCCCTTCACATGGTTTAAAAGATACGTTTACACATGACACATTCACAGATAAGACTAACCAGACCTCTCTCCTCTCTGGGCCCAAGTAACTTTCCCACAAGCATGCTATAAAATGAATAAAACATCTTATTTATAAATGTTACCTAAAGAATTCTGATTCTGCCACGACAGCCCTCTCCCACAATAGACATGGTGTTTCCCCCAGCACTTCCTATCAACTAAGCTAAACAGCTTTGAACAATTATCGTAAACCACTTAAATGAAGGAAAATGTAATATAGATAACTTTCTCAGCTCTTCCTCTGCTTGGTATATTTTATCACCAAGAAATATGTTCATGTCTTATCAACCTTATAACCAAGCAACTATGTTACATGACCACAAAGCAAAACGGTGTACAGTAGCTAGTGGTCAAGTGATAAGTTGTCATTATTCTGTGTGTACACTAGCCATCCTTATTGACTTTGCTGAGTAAATATTTCCTGTATGTCACTTTTGTTTTTGTTCCTTTATACCTTTTGATGATTTGAGTTTTTACACAAATTTCTGCTGGCCTTTTATATGACCCTTATTTTCCTGTCCTTAGGATATTGTTCCAAGTCTACTGAAAGACAAAGCTCTAGATTCCATTAAGTTTAACTGTCTCTTGCTGTATGACGCTTATATGTTTTGTTGATTGCCAGGGAGGCGGTCAGGGAGCACTACAAAAATAAAGCATTTCAACTTTACACTAGAACTTCTACCCTATAGCCTAGTCATAGAAGTTGGCCTCAGTCTAAGATCAGAACTACAGAGACGTGCTCTTGTCCTGTCTAGGATGAAAACTTATCACAGTTTGAGGACAACGCTGTGTCCATGTAGGCCTCATGTTGGGACCTTTTTGGCATAGTTTTCCAAATAGACTTGTTTCTGGGATATAGTGATGTCATTATTGTAAAGAGTCTCGCTAAAGCCTTATCTTTATCCCTCGGATGATTTGGTCTCTGGTACATCACAAAATGTGTCGATCACCATCCAGTGTGCCTCTTACAATGTTGCAAAACTACTTAAAATAAATTGGCCGTCTGCTCCTTTTATTGGCTTATGTGAACTTGCTAACTCCACCACTAACTATCCACGTGTTCCTCTCCTCTGTGTCCAGGACATCAACGCTCATGCCTGTGTGACTGGTAAGCCCATCAGCCAGGGTGGCATCCATGGAAGGATCTCGGCCACCGGGCGAGGAGTATTCCACGGCATTGAGAACTTCATCAACGAGGCGGCCTACATGAGCCAGCTGGGCCTGAGCCCTGGCTTCACGGACAAGACCTTTGTCATTCAGGTACACAGACACAGCATTTATTGATTAGGAATGGCATTTGATTTACTTTCATCAGGTCTCAAAGCACTTTACAGTGTATGGGGTGGCATTATAGTAAAAGGTACAGTACCAGTCAACAGTTTGGACACACTTACTCATTCAAGGGGTTTTCTTTATTTGAACTATTTTCTACATTGTAGAATATTAGTGAAGACATAAAAACTATGAAATTACACATCTAATCATGTAGTAACTAAAGTGTTAAACAAATCAAAATATACATTTTAGATTCATTAAAGTAGCCACCCTTTGCCTTGACAGCTTTGCACACTCTTGGCACTCTCTCAACCAGCTTCACCTGGAATGCTTTTACAATGCTCTTGAAGGAGTTCCCATATATGCTGAGCACTTGTTGGCTGCTTTCCCTTCACTCTGCAGTCCAACTCATTCCAAACCATCTCGATTGGGTTGAAGTAGGGCGATTGTGGAGGCCAGGTCATCTGATGCAGCACTCCATCACTCTCATTCTTGGTCAAATATCCCTTACACATCCTGGAGGTGTCTTTTGGGTCATTGTCCTGTTGAAAAACAAATTATAGTCCCACTAGGCGCAAACAAGATGGGATGGCGTATCGCTGCAGAATGTGTGACTTACCTCCTCCATGCGTCACGGTGGGAAACATACATGCAGAGATCATCCGTTCACCTACTCTGCATCTCACAAAGACATGGCGGTTGGACGCAAAAATCTTGTTTGTACTCATCAGACCAAAGGACAGATTTCCACTGGTCTAATGTCCATTGCTCGTGTTTCTTGGCTCAAGCAAGTCTCTTTTTCGTATTGGTTTCTTTAGTAGTGGTTTCTTTGCAGCAATTTCGACCATGAAGGCCTGATTCACGAAGTCTCCTCTGAACAGTTGATGTTGAGATGTATCTGTTACTTAAACTCTGAAGCAGTTTTTGGGCTGCAATTTCTGAGGCTGGTAACTCTAATGAACGTATCCTTTGCAGCTGAGGTAACTCTAGGTCTTAATTTCCTGTGGCGGTCCTCATGAGAGCCAGATTCATCATAGCGCTTGATGGTTTTTGCAACTGCATTTGAAAGTTTCTTCAAAGTTCTTGACATTTTCCAAATAGACTGACCATGTCTTGAAGTAATGATGGACTGTTGTTTCTCTTTGCATATTTGAGCTGTTCTTGCCATAATATGGACTTGGTCTTTTACCAAATAGGGCTATCTTCTGTATTCCACCCCTACCTTGTCACAACACAACTGATTGGCTCAAATGCATTAAGAAGGGAAAAATAATTTAAAAAAAATATTATCATTCTTTTTGGTTAGAGGTAGCAACATGAGGAGACTACTCTAAAGGATGGCAGCCACGCTGTTGGTATAATCACTAAATAGCAGACATAGCTTGTTAAATTTTGATATATAGAGGACTGTCCTCCCTCCTACAGTAGAACACTGTGTTACAGCTAATTACAAGCTGTACTGATTGGAGGCTGCACCATGTGTTATCAATATCAGAAGTGATCCATAAACCCACTGGACCAGAAGACACTACATTACACTCATTAACAAGACCGTAAACATAAATGTGCATTTGGTACATACAAGCGGAACAGGCTTAACAATATGTGACTTACAAGGCACTCAGGGTAAAAACCACTCCAACCAATGTTCTTATTTTTATTCTGAAACATGTCATTCTTCCTTCTCTTCTCCCAGGGTTTTGGTAACGTTGGCATGCACTCCATGCGTTACCTACACCGTTTCGGGGCCAAGTGTGTTGGTGTTGGAGAGATGGATGGAAACATCTGGAACCCCAATGGCATCGACCCCAAGGAGCTGGAGGACTACAAGCTGGTTAGTACACAACTCATAGCTACAGTCACTAACCTACAAGTTGATCTCTTTCTGGCTGTTTCATGCCAATGTGGAAAGCACGGTCTAAGGGTGCCACCTAGGGGACGTACAGTCTTCCTACACCCAAAGTCCTCCACAGCCGTACAGCCAAGTTGGCTAACCATTTGAGGTGCATGACCAAGGATATACTTTGGTTCTGTAACTGTCTACTGTATGTCTCATTCTCTTTCTCTCTCGTTCTTCTCACCAGCAACACGGCACCATTGTGGGCTTCCCCAACTCCACACCATATGAAGGCAGCATCCTGGAGGCCGACTGTGACATCCTGATCCCGGCCGCCAGCGAGAAGCAACTGACCAGGAATAACGCCCACAAAATCAAGGCCAAGGTCAAAGTTCAACAATCATGTCTAGACCAGCAGTAACTCTTATTACACACTGAGTAACGTGCAGTAAATCCACATTAATGCAGGCTAAAGTTATATAAAATGTACCCAATCATCACTGACCTCTATTGAACCTCACTAACAGTAGAAAGGTGTTTGTGGAAAGCTGAATTCGGTATGTAAAGTGTATTTAAATCATCTTGTTTTTCCAGATCATTGCTGAAGGAGCCAATGGACCCACCACCCCTGACGCTGATAAGATCTTCCTGGAGAGGAATATCATGGTGATTCCGGTGAGAGGCTGTATGCAAGTTTTTGCAACTTGTAACAGGTTCCATTAGATTGTGTTGGTCCTGGAGACCTAGATATTTTTAGGGCCGTTTTCACAGACCCAGATCTAAACATTTTGGCCTAGAAGTAGGCCAGGGCCCGTATCCACAAAGCATCTTGGCGTTGGAGTGGTGATCTAAGATCTGTCCATACAATTGCGTTCTTATTCATTATGAACTTAAAAGCAAAAGTGATCCTAAATCAGCACTCCTACTCAGACGCTTTGTGGATACGGGCCCAAATTCTGACTTGTTAAGTCTACAGTGAAGACCAGGATTTCCTGAACATTGATTAGTTGGATTGTATACCTCTGGTCTCCAGAGTCTGACTCTATTTCTTTGAATGGAGATTAATCATATTTTAAACTATTGTTTAGAAGCAATTTTATGCAGATAGTTGCTTAATCTGTCTCCGTGTAACTTACTCTTTGACTTCGCAGCTCTTGATTGCCTGTATGTTACAGCATAGCTGTAATGTTAGTGTTTGCAAACTAGCCCACCATCTCTTGTTTATTCAGGACATGTACCTGAACGCTGGTGGAGTGACTGTCTCCTACTTTGAGTGGCTGAAGAACCTGAACCATGTCAGCTACGGTAGACTGACCTTCAAGTATGAAAGGGACTCCAACTACCACCTGCTCAGTAAGTCTGACACCTCCCAAACCGTAGGGATGCACTCACCCCTGCTAGTTCAGCCTACTCTCTGTTATGCCACATAAAGATGGATTTTGTTTATCTTGTATTATGCTAAAGATGGATTTATCACTGTAGTTCGTGTTGAAAGCCTTAATTACATTCATTACTGGGAATGAGGACTATTTGACATTTCAGAAACCATTGGCTGCTTAACCACAATGTTTTTTTATTTTACGGCTGTGACTTGCAGTATGTTGCACATTGAATATTTTTTTGACTGCAGAGTACACACACACACTCATGTTCCCATACGACAAACTCAATGTTGCTCACAACAAAGGGAAGCAAAAAGCAGTGCAACAATGTTGCCTTTTCAAGTGTACCAAAAAGACATCAAGGTTTTCTAGAATCTCTGAGATACTCAACCAGCACAGAGTGTATTGAGCTTTCCTCGTACTCTTGAGGAAGACTGTAGTCATCGGTGACAGCAGTGGCTACAGGCAGAACATCACTACCAGTTTCCATCGACTTCTCTGCCCGATTGTAGCGGGTGAAGTATCAACATGTTGACATGATACAGCCGGGTTTTGTTCCTGCACACTGGTGACCCTAGAATGGGCAACAAAACCAGGACTTGGTCACCCACGTCTAAAGTGCAGTCTTGGGCCTTCCGATCATACCAGACTTTCATTTTAGTTTGCGCATTCTCCAGATTCTCACTAACAAACTCAGTCGTGGTGTAATCTGTGTCAAAAAATGCTAATGTGCTCCAACAGATTTGTTTTAAAGTGTCGCCCTGCATCTCATTCACTCAGCAAACTCAAATGACCTCTGATATGATGTCCAAACACGAGTTCATTCAGACTAAAACTGAGAGATTCCTCGACAGCATCCCGTGCTGTACACAGCACGAGAGACCCCTTCGCCCCAATTTTCTTCAAACTCATAGCAGTAAGCTCTCAACATAGACTTCAAAGTCTGAAATCTCTCAAGAGCACGTTGAGATTCTAGGTGGTAGGCACTAGAGGGGCATTGGATTACACCCAACTGTTGTAGCACTTGCTGGAAGACCTTTGACTTGAAATTCATTCCTTGGTCCGACTGCACTACCTGCGGTAAGTCCAAACATTGACAATATTTTCACCAGGGCACAGTGAAACAGTACTGGGAGCTGTGATTTTCATCAGTGGAATGGCCTTGGGGAAACGATTGGCAGCACACATTATGGTTAAGAGAAACTACTTACCACTCTTGGCTTTGGGCAAAGGACCAACACAGTCCACCAGAACCCTGCTGAAAGGTTTGTCAAAAGCAGGAATAGGCTGCAAAGTTGCAACCAGTACAGATTGGTTCTGTTTACCCGTCCACTGGCAAACATAATAGGATTTACAGTAAGACACGACATCCTGTTTCAGACCAGGCCAATAGAAGTTACGCAAGATATTGTCATACGTCTTGTTGACCTGAAAATACTATCATTGTGAGGTAACCTCAGTATCACTTGTCGAAGTGCAACTGGAATGACAATTTGAGATACACTGGGCCAATCGTCCTGCCCAGAAGTAGCTTAAGAACACCATTTACACATTAGAACACCGTCTCTGTCAAATAACCCCTCTGAGGTTTGATGAAACAGCGGGTAGAGGGAAATATCTTTACTCTGTTCAGCCATCAGCTGTTTCCTAGACGTCAAAGTATCAACTGTAGGAACCCTATTTTCCTTCAGTGGTCCTACAAATTCGCACACCTTTGTGGTTTTCAAAGGAGAGGTCAACTCCAGTTTATTGAAATCAGGATCACCAATCTCAGACAGATCGCCCATGGTGGGATCTATCGGCACACGCTGGGAACATTCTACAGTACTTTTCTGATAACCCATCAGGTTCCTCTACTGAGTTCCTTACAAACGACAGGATTTGTCACAACCTTCCCTCCATCCAAATCGTTTCCCAAAATGAATGAGACCCCCTTCACCGGTAGGTTAGGCCTCACTCAAACGACATCGGAAACAGAAATAAGATCAGACTTGAGTTCCGCATTATACAAAGAACTTCCATGCAACCCATCTTCACGCTTTGTACTAACACAGTGGTTCCCTAACTTTTTATAGTCCCGCACCCCTTCAAACATTCAACCTCCAGCTGCGTAGCCCCTCTAGTACCAGGGTCAGCGCACTCTCAAATGTAGTTTTTTGCCATCATTGTAAGCCTGCCACACACACACTAGGCAATACATTTATTAAACATAAGAATGAGTGAGTGTTTGTCACATCCCAGCTTGTGGGAAGTGACAAAGAGCTCTTATAGGACCAGGGTACAAATAATAATCAATAATTTTGCTCTTTATTTAGCTGTCTTACATATAAAACCTTACTTGTTCATTAAATTGTGAATAACTCAACATAGGTTAATGAGAAGGGTGTGCTTGAAAGGATGCACATAACTCTGCAATAGTGAGGGCCGAGAATCCACTCTCACATAGGTATGTGGTTGCAAAGGGCATCAGGGTCTTAACAGCACGATTTGCCAAGGCAGGATACTCGGGGCGCAGCCCAATCCAGAAATATGGCAGTGGCTTCTGATTTAAATTAAATTAAAACCGCTTGTTGCAATTTCAATGAGGCTCTCTTTTTCAGATATCGGTAAGTGGACTGGAGGCAGGGCATGAAAGGGATAACGAATCCAGTTGTTTGTGTCGCCAGTTTCGGGAAAGTACCTGCGTAATTGCACACCCAGCTCACTCCGGTACTTCGCTATATCACGTTTGACATTGTCCGTAAGCTTGAGTTCATTTGCACACAAAAATCATACAATGATGGAAAGACCTGTGTGGTGTCCTTGTTAATGCAGACAGACAAGAGCTCCAACTTAATCATAGCCTCAATTTTGTCCCGCACATTGAGTATAGTTACGGAGAGTCCCTGTAATCCTAGATTCAGATCATTCAGGTGAGAAAAAACATCACCCAGATAGGCCAGTCGTGTGAGAAACCCGTCATCATGCAAGCGGTCAGACAATTGAAAATTAGGGTCAGTAAAGAGAACTTTAAGTTTGTCTCTCAATAAAAATGTTAAAAAATGTTTAAATACTTGAAAACCAGTGCACTTCTGTATGTTGTAAAAGCATTATATGGTCACTGCCCATATCATTGCATAGTGCAGAAAATACACAAGTTCAGGGCCTTGTTTTAACAAAGTTAACCATTTTCACTGTAGTGTCCAAAACATCTTTCAAGCTGTCAGGCATTCCCTTGGCAGCAAGAGCCTCTCAGTGGATGCTGCAGTGTACCCAAGTGGCGTTGGGAGCAACTGCTATGTCTCACTGTCATGGCTTTTGCGCCATCAGTACAGATACCAACACATCTTCACCGCCTAAGTCCATTTGATGTCACAAAGCTGTCCAGTACTTTAAAAATATCCTCTCCTGTTATCATGGTTTGCAGAAGAGGATGTCTCCCTTAATTGACCCCCCATAAACGTAACGGACATATACCAGGAGCTGTGCCAGGCCCACCACGTCTGTTGACTCATCCAGCTGTAATGCATAGAATTCACTGGCTTGTAAGTATGCGAAGTAGTAATTGTTTCAAAACATCTCGTACCATGTCACTGATGCGTGGTGAAACAGTGCAGATGTAATACTGCTTGTAGTAGCAGTATTACCAGTACAGCTGGTATGTGTCTCTTTGGATGGGGGGCTTGCTTTTATTAACAATTTATCAATTTTCGAGGAAACGGAATGAGCAGCATCTATGTTTGGCTAAATACATTTTTGGGCGGCCGTTAGTGGAATTCCCGTGAGAGAGTAATGGTTAATGTGATTGGATGTTAATTGTTTGACTAGGCAACCTGTATTTGACATTGTTGTTATTTCGATGAAGACTAGATGGTTTAATGATATTTTTGGCAGTGAAATGAGGCTACTCAGGCGAGAGAAAAAAATATCACCCAAATGTATAGCCCCGTTGGAAAATCTAAATACTGGTTGAAAATGTGTATCACATATATATTTGCCGTACATCCGACAGCATTGCGCGTACCCCACCCCAGTTTGGGAATAGCCGTACTAACATACTGTAACCAGTTGCTGAAGTGTCAGACAAAGGCAAAACACCCTGCATAATGAAGGATTGGGCCACCCTAGTGTGTCGCAGTATCTTCCCCCGGCTGTTTAAAAGTATCGCCACTCTGCAGAGACACGAACCCATCTGAAACAGAGTTCATGCACATCTGATCCCAAATCGTGTTTAGGAGATACATTATTCCCAACCAGAGACTTAATGGGCTGGAGGACTCCCACAAGAAGAAACTGATTTTTCTCTGTCTCAAATTTCTGTTTCAACTTAGGCCACTGAGAGACAATGTGTCCTTTCTCACGGCAATGAATGACAAACTGGTGGAAATGAAAAACCTGTTTTCTGCCGATCCTTATCTTTGGGCACTGTAGAAAAGGACTGAAACCTCCTCAGTAGCAGGTGACTTATCTGGATAGCTTTTTGTGTAGGAATTACTACTGGGTGCTTTGTTTGAAGGTAGTTTTATGTGTCAACACAAACTCATCTGCAAGAACTTCAGCTTTCTCGAGATATCCTTGTGCTCATAAATGTAGCTTGGAGCCCTTTCACGGAGGCAATTATTGAATTGCTCGAAGTGTTGCCTTTCATAATTTACAGACCTGTTGTCTGTATGCCTCTGGGACCTACTCTTAAGCCCAAAGGATAGCAGCATTAACAGTATCATCATCTGAACTCTTGTCAAACGATAAAGTGGTGTACACTTTGAGCCTTTCCCACAAGGACACCTTGGAAGAGCAGTGACCAAATATCTCGCTGTAGTAGTCTGCTCAAATAGAGTAAAATATACATCCACCTCTTTTTTGCTAAAAGGCGGTACCAGCCGGCTGTTCTGACCAAGATCAAACTCTGTTGAGGGTGCCAGATGGCCTGACTGGATTCAGAGTGCTTCCAGGTCCATCTCTCTTAATCGAATGGCATGTTCAGGTTCTTGATGTTTGGCTGCACGCTCATCTTGTCTTTCCCTGTGCTCAAACTCTAATTTCTGTTGTTCCAACTCAGCCTTTAGTTCTAACTCTCACAGTTGTACGTTTTACAGGACTCACCCCACTACCCCTAACGCCCTTTTCATTAGCCTCTCTGTCCGAGAGGAATTCCTCCTCCACCAAAACAGTACACAACTCTTTGACTACTGCTTTTGGATCGCCAGATGCCACTTTGACGTCATAATGCTTTGCAATGATGAGCAGATTCACCTTTGTACATTTATCTAGCATCTCCCATGTAGGATATTCTACATTCTTCCAACTTAAAGTCCATGGCTCTTTTTTTTAAGTGATCCTGTGTGTGTATATATGCAACGTTCAAAATGATTCCACCAATCTTATAACCCCTCAGGGTGTACTGAATTTTGAACATAACTATCTGGGCACAGCAGAGCTTCAAAGTAGTTGATTAGAGCCACTACCATACTCATGAGAAACAAGATCCCGGACGAGCCCCCATTTTGTTACGTTCCCATACGACAAACTCTGTCGCACACAACAAAGGGAAATAACAAAGAAAAAAATCGCTGACAAACAAAACTTAAAACAGGTGGGTTTTAGGAGGGGTTCTCAAAGACACTCATGGGGCTGTCCCAGAAAGTTGACTAGGAACAAGTCTGGGTCCTAAAAGACACCCAACATGAATGCCATCTAAATTTGCCCAAGAAAAGGCTAATCAAAATAAAAACCTAAACCAACTTAGGGAGCTAAAAGCAAGTGGAGCAAACCGAAAGGGGAGAACTCTCTGAAGAAGAGTGGTCAATCACTTCCAACATCTCTCATGCCCACTCTCTCGAGAACTAACTGGAGCAATGGGCCAGCCACTATTTAATATCACCTGAGCTAGCACAAGTGAAACGCCTACCGACGAATGAGATGGACAAGCCAGCACAGTTGTAACATACTTACTAACGAGGTGACCCTAATCGGTGCGCCCCATGGGAAAAACAGAACCTGTAAAACAGACACAGGACCGGATTTAATGCAGGGGTTTATCGAGGCTGAAGCCCCTGGGCCCAGATCCGTGGGGGGCCCAAAGAGGCAGCAAAAAAAGTAAATATTTCTTTTTTTTGAACATATACTGTATATATTAGATATGTAGTATGTATTTGTACTTGTACTTTTTGCTGCAACCATCAACCACAGGAGGATTCAGGAGCCTGCTCTCAATGAGTGTAGACAGCCTGCTGCCTCTGCTAATTGTCAGATAGGGGAGATAGAGTGCCCATGTAGGTAACTGGGGGCCCCTGCCTTGATTGGGTAACTGATTAATGCAAAAACAACTGCATAATCAATAAATCTAACTGTTCAATTGTGTTAGTCAGGGGCTGGGCACAAGAGGCAAAAACATCAATTTTTTTATTTTTTTATCCAACCACACGAGTCCGCTCTCAATTTTGAAAATACACCAGAGCATAATTTTGCCACAGAGGATCAATTGTTTCTAAAAAGATAAATGGCTTAAATTTGATCAAACTCATACAGGTAACTGCCAAAATAAAGGAAGCGCCAACAAAGTGTCTTAAATGGGCTTTGGGCCACCACGAGCTGCCAGAACAGCTTCAATGCGCCTTGGCATAGGTTCTACAAGTGGACCTAAACCATGCCAGGAAAATGCACCCCACACACCATAACATAGACTTTGTATCCTTAATTTAAAAGGGTTTCCTTTTATTTTGCCAGTTACCGGTTGCCTATGTTCGGGAAGGCCGCAATTTGGGCAGCATGTGCGCCAGTTATATATGTTGTGGCCATAAACATATAATCCATAGAAGGGTTTTGGAACCTCTAACCCTGGCAATTTGACTGTTTAACTCATGGGTACACTAGCAATGGCTGACTTGAATGAGAATTGCCATCTATGGATTATATTTATACTGTGTGGTTAGTTGCGGCTGTCTGTTTGCCTTTTGCAAATTTCAGACACTGACTGACTGGACTGTACAGTACAGGGCACAACCCTTCTGTGCCTGGAGATATACAACATTATTGGCAGTCACATGCCGAGTTTCCTGGAAGAGGTGGTTGCTGATTGTCTGCAGGCCATATCTGACACTCTCACTCACCCTCTCTCTCTTTCCCGTCTATCAGCAGCATCAGTCAATGAGGCAATGTCACATTGTGCACATGCATTTTCACACAAAAGCCCCTTATAACATTGAGTCACTCATGATGAGTGGATTAGCATTGGATCTCTATCTGGCTGGTCATCTTGCATTCAATTATGTCATCCTATGTAGGTTAGTGTTTTCAGTATATTGCTGGGGTTATGCTTGTGACCGAATGGGAGGTTTTCTGAATATTTCAGAAGCTGAATCCATTCCCCAGTCCTATGAGTGGCAAGATTGGGTAATGTTGGAGAAGATTGGGTAATGTTGGAGAAGATTGGGTAATGTTGGAGAAGATTGGGTAATGTTGGAGAAGATTGGGTAATGTTGGAGAAGATTGGGTAATGTTGGAGAAGATTGGGTAATGTTGGAGACATCGTAGAGGGCTCAGAATAGATAAAGCTGTGTGTTGCCAATCCCCAAAATGTTGGCAAAAAGTGAAAATGTATACCAGATTATTGATTATTAATCTAAATTTAGTTCACTTTATTGTTCAGTGAGGATTCATATAGACTAATACATATAATCTATTCATATACATATGAACTGTCTGTGTTCTCCCTCAGTGTCTGTCCAGGAGAGTCTGGAGAGGAAGTTTGGGAAGCATGGGGGAGCAATCCCAGTGGTCCCTACCTCTGAGTTCCAGGCCAGGATCGCTGTGAGTACAACCCTTTTCCCAGTATTCTTTCAATGCCCCTAAGATACAGTATTATAGACATTCAACAGCAGCTGTTGATTTTGTTCCATTTTAATTGTTTGTCTCAGTATTCACAAACACACACTCTTGTTGTCCAGGAGTTTTTTGCAAAAAATAAACGTGTGCTTCATAGGAAAATAACTCTTGTCTTTACACCTGTTCACCTAATGTGAACTCCATTGAATGCATTAACCTTGTATGGGACACCAGTAAACAATGCAACCTGATCCTGATGACAGACTATCCCCTGAGGGGATTTATCCTGGGAAAAACTGCTCCCTCCCTGATGCCACAGTCAAACAGACTCCTTTAGGACAGACTTGTAAAATCAGATACATCCTCTGCTTGCTGTTTTCCCCAGCCACCATTTTGTACATTAGTCTCAAAGATTCAAACACATTACCTTACTGTTGATAAATGAGGCTCACTGAATGACATACTGGAGATAAATGCTTTGGTCCTGCAATTTCATTATAACCAAGTTGAGAGAGATTCCAAAGTTGAGCTGCGTTTCTCTAGAGATGAGTAATGGTTTAGTTTAGTAGGCTAGATGTGTGCTCTGAGCCTTATTTTCATTGTATTTTCTTTTGTTTGGTTCCAGGGAGCTTCAGAGAAGGACATTGTGCACTCAGGACTGGCCTACACCATGGAGAGGTCTGCCAGGGTAAGAGGCTGATTGCTTAAACATGGTTATCTGTGCTGAACTATTCCTCACAGGTCCAGAGGTTTTGTTGAAAGGAAATGATGTCTTAATCCAACTTGATGTCCTGAGGCATCTTATTAGGGGTAATGAAGTCTTGAAAGTTGAAGTTTTATACATCTCATTACTCAAACAGCACTAAGCAGTGAAAGGCAATATGAGCCCTCTCGCCACCATTTTATTTTCCCAATGCCAGCTCATAAAAGGAATCCCCCTTGAATATGCGTACACACACACACACACACACCCTCTCACTGGTTTGCTGTGCGTGCGAGCAGAGCCTATGGGTAACTGGAGAAGCCAGGGCTTTGTTAGTCTCATTCGTTAAGCCCCAGCTCTGACGCTAGAGAGAGCATGAGGATTCAGGCCATGACCTGCTCCTAATCACCCGGACCACCCTCTACCATTAACACACCATATAGCCAACAAACACTGATGACTTTAATGTCACGTCTGACTGAGGATACAGTAACTGCATAATACAGGGTTTCCTCTACCGCATCCCAGGAAATGTAATACTCTGTGCAGACATACTGCCTGACAGTCTGCTGGTTTATTACTTCGTTATATTTCCCTGGGGGTTATTTCTATACAATTACACACAGATGCTTTATTATCCTGTGGAAATGGATCACTCCATTGAAAATGGAACAATAGAGGTGTATTGCTCTATGTAACATGGCGAAGGGAGGGGCAAGTAAATGAGTACTTGGAAGGGACAGGGAGATTTGATATATTTGAGTTGATGTTCGTTTTCTGTTCCCCTTTTTAGCAAATCATGCGCACAGCTAACAAGTACAACCTGGGCCTCGACCTGAGGACGGCAGCGTACGTCAACGCCATCGAGAAGGTCTTCAAGGTGTACAACGAGGCTGGTCTTACCTTCACATAGGTGGCACCTCCACAGCCTCTGTCCATCCGAGCAGACCCAGGGCCCCGCCTCTCCCAGCCTTTATCTTTATATAACGTTCACACGTTTACATTTTACACATGACCGTTAGCTTTACTCTTTGCATATGTATTTCGAAGCAAATCAATACACATTATTTTGCATTCTCATATTATCAAGAGACCACATGTTCTAGCTTGCTTTGAATCCGCTGTTATGAAACTACTGTGCCTATGGTTATTTTTTTGCCTGTAGTCATTCCATCGATTGAATTGCTGTTACTATATTATTATGCCAGGTAACACCAAAAACTCTGGTCTGCAGCTTTTACGGGCTAGTTCTTTTCTGAATTAGTGCTGTGCTTGTTCAGTGTCTGTTACGGACATACTGTTACTTCACTGACAGAGTTGAAGAAGTTGGTTAACAGAATGTAGAGCAGAGACACACGTAAAGCCTTAATTTCTCCTGTGTTGAAGTGGAGTAGGTTAATCATTTTTAGCTGTACCAGAATGTTTTTTCTATTTAAGGTCAGTCCACTTACAGTATAAAGCAGTGTCTACACTTCAGGGTGATAAAATGTGTTAGTAAGCAGATTTATTATGTTACTCTGTTGACATGACACTAAAAGGATCAATTCCAGAAGATTGTTCTTTGTTGTTACTGGTGTTTGCTTGGGCAGCCACAGTTTGAGTGTCTTTCTCTGCGTTTTTGCCTTTGTTTAATTCTTTGTCTCGCCTCAGAACTTGATCAAGGTCGGTGTGGTTTTTGTGCTGAATCCTTAGGGCTAATGGAAGGGGAGAATATGTGGGAACAACATTTTTCTTTATATCAGCCTTTGACTGCTTCGGGATTCTATGTAACATCATTTGTATAGCCTTTTCATTGAAGAATTCATTAAACTACAAAGCGATTGATTGTGTTGATTCAAACCAAACTATGATTCCCTGTGGGGAATGTAAAAGATTTTTCCATGGAAGCAAATCCTGTTTATTTTGTATATCAACAGCTAGTTATTGGCTGCATAATCCCCACTGTACCTATTTCATCCAACACTACAACCTCTACGGGATGGGTGTTCCTAACGTGCGCTAATGTGACTAGAATGACGTAAGTAACAGCCAACTATCCAGGACATAGACTTGTCTTATATGGGCAGGAAGTTGAATTTCTTGTTAATCTTACTGAAGTGTCTAATTTACTGTAGCTATTGCAGTAAAAAATGCCATGCTATTGTTTGAGTGCACAATAAACTTTTATCTCGGCAACTCGTTTGATACATTCACCTCTGAAGGTAAAATAATGTACTTACATTCAGTAATCTTGCTCTGATTTGTCATCCTGAGGATCCCAGAGATAAAATGTAGCATGTTTGATAAAAATCTATTTTTATTAAAATGTAGGAACTGCGTTCTACAGTTTGAACCCCTGCTGTCTCAGTTTGAAACTTTGCACACATACACTGCTGCTATCTGTTGGCCAAAATCTAAATAGCGCATAAACTCCTGTGTGATTTAATGGCCTTTCTCTTGCATTTCAAAGATGGGGGAAAAAAAAAATCGAAACGCATGTTTTGTTTGTATTATCTTTTACCAGATCAAATTTGTTATATTCTCCGACATTAATTTCACATTTCCACAAACTTCAAATGGTATCAAGAATATGCATATCCTTGCTTCAGGTCCTGAGCTACAGTCCGTTAGATTTGTTATGTCAAAGGGTTCAGTTCCTTGCTCAGACAGGCATTTGAGGTGGCAGGTAGCCTAGAGTGGTTAGAGCGTTGGGCCAGTAAATGAAAGGTTTCCAGATCGAATCCCCGAGCTGACAAGGTAAAAATCTGTCGTTCTGCCCCTGAACAAGTTAACACACTGTTCCCCGGTAAGGCCATCATTGTAAATAAGAGTTTGTTCTTAACTGACTTGCCTAGTGAAATAAAGGTAAAAAATAAAAATAAAAAAGATATTTACTTTTCAAATATAATACAAAACATTAACATTACACAATGCATTGTGACAGTATTGGGTTGTCAATAAAATAATATTCTTCATAGGCAATAACCATAGGTATGTCAGATTGATTATCAGGTCCTGAGTTAGATTTTGGTATGTCATTTTAGTCCAACATTTTTTGAAAAGGGTCTGATCCTTGCTCATCTGAGCATTCAACAGACTTTTGGGATAAACATTTTTATTTACTTTTCAAATATAATACAAAACATTAACATTACACAATGCATTGTGACAGTATTGAGTTGTCATAATATTCTTCATAGGCTATATCCAGAGGTATGTCAGTTTGATTGATCTGTTACCAGAATAGGCTCATCCCTAGCTCCAGTTCCTCTTATGTCCAATTCAGATCTGAGACATGCATAGACGATGTGTACATCAGACAAAATGCCCCTGGGGAGCAGGGACATCATTGAGATTGCTTGTGAGGAAAATACACACAGGCGAGAGAGGGATAGGACCATTAAGATTACATTGAGAAAAAGAAACGGCTTCAGTCTGACTCGGCCAAAGAGACTTCCCAAATGATCGCGCTTGGTCCGCGTTGCTGTTGTCCTTCTATTTGCCATCTTTCTCGCCAGATATCTCTCCTGCAATGTCTCCCAGTAGGTCGTTCAGGTCTGAGGGATAGGCAGAATTGATTAGAATTAATGATTAGAATGAATAGTTCGAAATTATACAGATGTTATTTATTCTGGTCTCTAAGCAGCAGCAACACAAAAAAACAGCAGCAAAGGTTCTATCAGACTTTTTTTTTTAAAGGCACACCTGAATAGAATACATGAAGTTTTTACTTCCTAATACTATGTCATTTGTACTTCACTGTACTATGTAGGGCATTCAACTATAACCACATTAACTTTACCTTGGTCACCTCCTCCGCTACTTGACTCTTTCTCATCCTTGCCAGATAAGAAACTTCCAAAGCCTCCTTCCTCTTTGCCCTTGTTGCCATCCATTAATCCTCCAATACCACCGATACCTCCACTGATATCCTTGCTGGACTCCTTCTTCTTTGAATCATCTCCTCCAACCGTGGGCTTCACCTTCTCTTTACCACTGCTTCCCCCACTGGGATCCTTCTTAGAGTCAAACATAGTCTTCACCTTGACTTTGGCAGCTTTAGCTGCAAAACATCACCAAATGCACTGTTTAGAAAACTAACCAGAAACAAATGACGCATGAAACTAAAATGAGACTGTGTTATATTTGCCCCAGGCATCACCCTACCAAGTTTTACAGTTACAAACTGTGTGATATCACATTTGAAGATTTCAGAGAAAGCAACTGTGTACGACATAAAAAGCAACATATGTGTTTTATTGATTTGGTGCCATGTGCCAAATTCCTGATTACTGTCTATGGGTGTAGTTGTGCATAATGAACTGACAGCATCGTCCAACAACATTCCAAGAGGAAAGAGGAATTCCACTGAGCTGCTTCAAAGAGTTACTGCTTTTTATACACATATCTGAGCACATAGGACAAGGCAGTGGGAAAACAACACACAAAAACAAGTCAGGTCTATCCAAGTAGCAACCGCCCTCAAATGCGACATTTTGTATGACAGAGCCACAACAAAAAAAAGCATATTTCTGCCTTTAATCATTTGCAGCTGCTGCAAGCCTCACTCCAGCTAATGCAAGGTATGACAGTGAAACTGCACAAAAGAACCATACAGAACAGAAGTAAAACAAAGTCACCCACTTCTTCCCCTCCTCACCCAACCTCATCTGCTCCCCCCTTTACCCCCATCTCCCCCTCAGGACTCACCTGCCGTATCCACTGCCTGGTCGACATATTTGTCCGCTGAGTTGCCCAAAATGCCTTTGAGGAATGACATGTCTCTGAACAGTAGTCAGTAGTGTCCCTAGAGCAGGTTGTGTCGTGAGAGAATATTTCAAAGTAGTGTGTGGGGGCAAAGGTGGTCATGGAGTCTTATAGAGGTTGGCACTTTCTGTCCCTGATCCTATGCCTCTCAGGGCTCTGCTGATTGGCCAGAGAGGTCAGGGTGTATCTCAGGATGGTAGGGAAGTGGGCTGGCTAGACTGGTTACACTGGTTTGAGGATCGGATTCTGAATAGGTGATGTACTGTATTTACCTAGTTACCTACATACTGTATGTAAATATACAGTGGGGAGAACAAGTATTTGATAAACTGCCGATTTTGCAGGTTTTCCTACTTACAAAGCATGTTAGAGCTCTGTAATTTTTATCATAGGTACACTTCAACTGTGACAGACGGAATCTAAAACAAAAATCCAGAAAATCACATTGTATGATTTTTAAGTAATTAATTTGCATTTTATTGCATGACATAAGTATTTGATCACTTACCAACCAGTAAGAATTCCAGCTCTCACAGACCTGTTAGTTTTTCTTTAAGAAGCCCTCCTGTTCTCCACTCATTACCTGTATTAA
Organism: Oncorhynchus tshawytscha; assembly: GCF_018296145.1. Lineage (NCBI taxonomy): Eukaryota > Metazoa > Chordata > Actinopteri > Salmoniformes > Salmonidae > Oncorhynchus > Oncorhynchus tshawytscha. Next base: position 66,207,495 of record NC_056434.1, read on the forward strand.
CTGCACCTGTTTGAACTCATTACCTGTATAAAAGACACCTGTCCACACACTCAATCAAACAGACTCCAACCTCTCCACAATGTCCAAGACCAGAGAGCTGTGTAAGAAAAGAAAATTGTAGACCTGCACAAGGCTGGAATGGGCTACAGGACAATAGGCAAGCAGCTTGGTGAGAAGGCAACAACTGTTGGCGCAATTATTAGAAAATGAAAGAAGTTCAAGATAATGGTCAATCACCCTCGGTCTGGGCCTCCATGCAAGATCTCACCTTGTGGGGCATCAATGATCATGAGGAAGGTGAGGGATCAGCCCAGAACTACACGGCAGGACCTGGTCAATGACCTGAAGAGAGCTGGGACCACAGTCTCAAAGAAAACCATTAGTAACACACTACGCCGTCATGGATTAAAATCCTGCAGCGCACGCAAGGTCCTCCTGCTCAAGCCAGCGCATGTCCAGGCCCGTCTGAAGTTTGCCAATGACCATCTGGGTGATCCAGAGGAGGAATGGGAGAAGGTCATGTGGTCTGATGAGACAAAAATAGAGCTTTTTGGTCTAAACTCCACTCGCTGTGTTTGGAGGAAGAAGAAGGATGAGTACAACCCCAAGAACACCATTCCAACCGTGAAGCATGGAGGTGGAAACATCATTCTTTGGGATGCTTTTCTGCAAAGGGGACAGGACGACTACACCGTATTGAGGGGAGGATGGATGGGGCCATGTATCGTGAGATTTTGGTCAACAACCTCCTTCCCTCAGTAAGAGCATTGAAGATGGGTCGTGGCTGGGTCTTCCAGCATGTCAACGACCCGAAACACACAGCCAGGGCAACTAAGGAGTGGCTCCGTAAGAGTGGCCTGGAGTGGCCTAGCCAGTCTCCAGACCTGAACCCAATAGAAAATCTTTGGAGCTGAAAGTCCGTAATGCCCAGCGACAGCCTCGAAACCTGAAGGATCTGGAGAAGGTCTGTATGGAGGAGTGGGCCAAAATCCCTGTTGCAGTGTGTGCAAACCTGGTCAAGAACTACAGGAAACTTATGATCTCTGTAATTGCAAACAAAGGTTTCTGGAACAAATATTAAGTTATGCTTTTCTGATGTATCAAATACTTATGTCATGCAATAAAATGCAAATTAATGACTTAAAAATCATACAATGTGATTTTCTGGATTTTTGTTTTAGATTCTGTCTCTCACAGTTGGTGTACCTATGATTTTTTAAAATTACAGACCTCTACATGCTTTGTAAGTAGGAAAACCTGCAAAATCGTGTAGTGTATCAAATACTTGTTCTCCCCACTGTATATATACTTTTATGACTCGTCCAATCTTTCCTTGACTACTTTTATCCAGTGCACCAGAGGGCTTTTAACTTTTGATAGTGAATTCCCTGACTACTTGCCTATCCCCTGAATAAAATATTATTTGTGGCTAGGTAGCTAAATCACAGTAGTGCAGTGAGTAGCCCGTGAATGTGTATGTTGGGGAGGGTGGGTCTTGGAAATGGAAAGGTTGGAACGCCGCTCTGTCTCCTCCCTCAGTAGGAATGCTTGAAAGAGCGGATGACTCACCATAATGATACTCTTGCTCTCACATGCAGACACAGAGATGAGAGGTGCCAAAAAGCGGTGGCCTGGATACAAATCAAATTTTATTGGTCGAATACACATATTTAGCAGATATTATTGTGAGTGTAGCGAAATGCTTGTGTTCCTAGCTCCAGCAGTACAGTCATATCTAACAATTCACAACAATACACAGATCTAAAAGTAAAATAATGCAATTAAGAAATATATAAATACTAGGACTAGTGGCACTTACTAAAATACAGTATATATATGAAATGAGTAAAACAGTATGTAAACATTAAAGTGACCAGTGATTCTATGTCTATGTACATAGGGCAGCAGCCTCTAACATAGCCGGCTAGTGACAGGGACTAAGTTCAGGGTAGGGTACTGGATGGAGGCCAGCTAGTGATGGCTATTTAACAGTCTGATGGCCTTGGGATAGAAGCTGTTTTTCAGTCTCTCGGCCCCACCTGTACTGACCTGGCCTTCTGGATGATAGCGGAATGAACAGGCCGTGGTTCGGGTGGTTGATGTTCTACCTGTCCTGGAGGGCAGGTAGTGTTCGCCTGGTGATGTGTTGGGCAGACCTCACTACCCTCTGGAGAGCCCTGCAGTTGTGGGCGGTGCAGTTGCCGTACCCGGCGGGGATACAGCAAGACAGGATGCTCTCAATGGTGCATCTGTAAAAGTTTGTGAGGTTTTAGGGGCCAAGCCAAATTTCTTCAGCCTCCTGAGGTTGCGCCTTCTTCTCCACACAGTCTGTGTGGGTGGACCATTTCAGATTGTCAGTGACGTGTACGCAGAGGAACTTGAAGCTTTTCACCTTCTCCACTGCGGCCCTGTTGATGTGGATAGTGGTTGGCTCCCTCTGCTGTCTCCTGAAGTCCACGATCAGCTCCTTCATTTTGTTGACGTTGAGGGAGAGGTTATTTTCCTGGCGCCAATCTTCCAGGGCCCTCACCTCCACCCTGTAGGCTGTCTCGTTATTGTTGGTAATCAGACCTAGTACTGTTGTGTCGTCTGCAAACTTGATGATTGAGTTGGAGGCGTGCATGTCCACGGAGTACAGGAGGGGGCTGAGCACGCACCCTTGTGGGGAGTTGAGGATCAGCGTAGTGGAGGAGATGTTTCCTACATTCACCACCTGGGGGCGGCCCTTCTGGAAGTCCAGGACATAGTTGCACAGGGCAGGGTTCAGACCCAGGGCCCCAAGCTTAATGATGAGCTTGGAGACTACTATGGTGTTGAAGGCTGAGCTGTAGTCAATGAACAGTGTTCTTACATAGGTATTCCTCTTATCCAGATGGGATAGGGCAGTGTGCAGTGCGAAAGCGATTGCATCGTCTTTGGATCTATTGGGCGGTATACAAATTGAAGTGGATATAGGGTGTCAGGTAAGGTAGAGGTGATATGATCTTTAACTAGCCTGTCAAAGCCTTTCATGATGACAGAAGTAAGTGCTACACGGCAATAGTCATTTAGTTCAGTCACCTTTGCTTTCTTGGGTACAGGAACAATAGTGGACATCTTGAAGCAAGTGGGGACAGCAGAGATTGAATATGTCTGTAAACCCTCCAGCCAGCTGGTCTGAGCATGCTCTGAGGACGCAGCAAGGGATGCCGTCTGGGCTGGCAGCCTTGCGCAAGTTAACATGCTTAAATGTCTTACACACATCGGCCAAGGAGAAGTAGTGCCCACAGTCCTTGGGAGTGGCACTCGTTGGTGGCACTGTGTTATTCTCAAAGCAGGTGAAGGTGTTTAACTTGTCTGGGAGCAAGACGTTGGTGTTCGCAATCTGGCTGGTTTCACATTTGTAGTCCGTTATTTTCTGGAGTCCCTGCCACATACAGTGGGACAAAAAAAAGTATTTAGTCAGCCACCAATTGTGCAAGTTTTCCCACTTAAAAAGATGAGAGAGGCCTGTAATTTTCATCATAGGTACACTTCAACTATGGCAGACAAAATTAGAAAAAGAAATCCAGAAAATCACATTGTAGGATTTTTAATGAATTTATTTGAAAATTATGGTGGAAAATAAGTATTTGGTCAATAACAAAAGTTTATCTCAATACTTTGTTATATACCCTTTGTTGGCAATGACAGAGGTCAAACGTTTTCTGTAAGTCTTCACAAGGTTTTCACACACTGTTGCTGGTATTTTGACCCATTCCTCCATGCAGATCTCCTCTAGAGCAGTGATGTTTTGGGGCTGTTGCTGGGCAACACAGACTTTCAACTCCCTCCAAAGATTTTCTATGGGGTTGAGACTTGCACAATTGGTGGCTGACTAAATACTTTTTGCCCCACTGTATATACATATATACAGTTGAAGTCGGAAGTTTACAAACACCTTAGCCAAATACATTTAATCCGAGGTAAAACATCCCTGTCTTAGGTCAGTTAGGATCACCTCTTTATTTTAAGAATGTGAAATGTCAGAATAATAGTAGAGAATAATTTATTTCAGCTTTAATTTCTTTCATCACATTCCCAGTGGGTCAGAAGTTTACATATACTCAATTAGTATTTGGTATCATTGCCTTTAAATTGTTTAACTTGGGTCAAACGTTTTGGGTAGCCTTCCACAAGCTTCCCACAAAAAATTGGGTGAATATTGGCCCATTCCTCCTGACAGAGCTGGTGTAACTGAGTCGGGTTTGTAGGCCTCCTTGCTTGCACACGCTTTTTCAGTTCTGCCCACAAATCTTCTATTGGATTGAGGTCAGGGCTTTGTGATGGCCACTCCAATACCTTGACTTTGTTGTCCTTAAGCAATTTTGCCACAACTTTGGAAGTATGCTTGGGGTCATTGTCCATTTGGAAGACCCATTTGTGACCATGCTTTGACTGATGTCTTGAGATGTTGCTTCAATATATCTACGTAATTTTCCAACCTCATGATGCCATCTATTTTCTGAAGTGCACCAGTTCCTTCTGCAGCAAAGCACCCCCACAACATGATGCTGCCATCCCCGTGCTTCACGGTTGGGATGGTGCTCTTCGGCTTGTAAGCAACCCCTTTTCCCTCCAAACATAACAATGGTCATTATGGCCAAACAGTTCCATTTTTGTTTAATCAGACCAGAGGACATTTCTCTAAAAAGTATGATCATTGTCCTCATGTGCAGTTGCAAACCGTAGTCTGGCTTTTTTATGGTGGGTTAGGCGCAGTGGCTTCTTCCTTGCTGAACGGTCTTTCAGTTTATGTCGATATAGGACTCGGTTTACTGTGGATATAGATACTTTTGTACCTGTTTCCTCCAGCATCTTCACTTGTTCTGGGATTGACTTGCACTTTTCTCACCAAAGTATGTTCATCTCTAGGAGACAGAATGCATCTCCTTCCTGAGCGGTATGACGGCTGCGTGGTCCCATGGTGTTTATACTTGCGTACTATTGTTTGTACAGATGAACGTGGTACCTTCAGGCGTTTGGAAATTGCTCCCAAGGATGAACCAGACTTGTGGAGGTCTACAATTTTTTTCTGAGGTCTTGGCAGATTTCTTTAGAATTTCCCATGATGTCAAGCAAAGACGCACTTAGTTTGAAGGTAGGCCTTGAAATACATCCACAGGTACACCGCCAATTAACTCAAAGGATGTCAATTAGCCTATCAGAAGCTCCTAAAGCCATGACATAATTTTCTGGAATTTTCCAAACTGTTTAAAGGCACAGTCAACTTAGTGTATGTAAACTTCTGACCCACTGGAATTGTGATACAGTGAATTATAAGTGAAATAATCTGTCTGTAAACAATTGTTGGAAAATTACTTGTGTCATGCACAAAATAGATGTCCTAACCGACTTGCCAAAACTATAGTTTGTTAACAAGACATTTGTGGAGTGGTTGAAAAACAAGTTTTAATGGCTCCAACCTCAGTGTATGTAAACTTCCGACTTCAACTGTATATACACTATCGTTCAGAAGTTTGGGGTCACTTAGAAATGTCCTTGTTTTTGAAAGAAAATGACATTTTTTTGTCCATTAAAATAACATAAAATTGATCAGAAATACAGTGTAGACATTGTTAACATTGTAAATGACTATTGTAGCTGGAAACGGCAGATTTTTGAATGGAATATCTCCATAGGGTTAGGGTTACAGATGCCCATTATCAGCAACCATCACTCCTGTGTTCCAATGTCATGTTGTGTTAGCTAATCCAAGTCTATAATTTAAAAGGCTAATTGATCATTAGAAAACCCTTTTGTAAATATGTTAGCACAGCTGAAAACTGTTGCTCTGATTAAAGAAGCAATGAAACTGTCCTTCTTTAGACTAGTTGAGTATCTGGAGCATCAGCATTTGTGGGTTCGATTGCAGGCTCAAAGAACTTTCTTCTGAAACTTGTCTGTCTATTCTTGTTCAGAGAAGTAAGGCTATTCCATGTGAGAAATTGCCAAGAAACTGAAGATCTCGTACAACGCTGTGTACTTCTCCCTTCACAGAACAGCGCAAACTGGCTCTAACCAGAATAGAAAGAGGAGTGGGAGGCCCGAGAGAACAACTGAGCAAGAGGACAAGTAAATTAGAGTGTCTAGTTTGAGAAACAGACACCTCACAAGTCCTCAACTGGAAGCTTCATTAAATAGTACCCGCAAAACACCAGTCTCAACATCAACAGTGAAGAGGCGACCCCGGATGCTGGCCTTCTAGGCAGAGTTGCAAAGAAAAAGCCATGTCACAGACTGGCCAATAAAAAGAAAATATTAAGATGGGCAAAAGAACACTGGATAGAGGAACTCTGCCTAGAAGGCCAGCATCCTGGAGTCGCCTCTTCACTGTTCACTAGGTTTTCCCTTCACGCCTTCCCTAGAATGCGCCACCAGTGTTCCCTCTTAGACCTTCACTGATGGATCACGTTGAGAAGATCAACCATCCTTTTTGTGATGAAAAGGTTGACGTGTTAATTCACCTCTAAGGACTCAAACTCAATGTAAATTAATCAATCTCTATTATCACGGCCAGAGAGGTTCACAAACTCAATCCAAGCTTCAGTCCTTATGTACTGCTACACAAACAAGTGATATAAGCATGATTTACAATATTAATTATTAACTTTGGTTCCTGCATGTGACTGACGAGGCTTCTTCTCTCAAAGCTGGGACCTTGGAACTGAGATACTCCTTTTGGTTCCAGAGCAATGTTCTGGCCGTACTGCCAAATGGTCTGAGGAGGAGGTCACAGTCACTTCCAGAAACCAAGATAGAGTGAGAGGAGATGCTGTGTACAATTCAAGGCTCTCTTCAGACAATAACATTTTCCCTCACAAATCATATTTTAGATGTATTTTGACTTTACGGTATAGAGAAAGAAAAATGGAAACTATTGCTGATTAATATCTATGAATTAGATATTTGTGGTAAAACTTGATGTGGCAGTGTGAGACTCCTCTGAAGCAGTGAAGAAGTTTCTGGAAGCTAACCCCCAGTGTCTGTGTATGTTTTTGTCCTGTTATCCTTTTTTATATGTACTGGTTTGCAGTATTACCTTTGCTTGAAAATAGTGTGCATTGCATGTTCACTTTGCTAGTTTTTATTTATTTTGCCAATGCGTTTATAATTTAAAAAAATTGTGTGCAAATCCATGGTTTGTTACCTTTAAGTCATTTTGTGTGCAGTGGTGTCATTTATTTTGTGACAGTTGTGAGGACACATTTAAAAATAAGGGGGGGAAATGTAACTGGGTGGAACCGTCAACCTATTTTGACCACACCCTTGTTGGTCTGCCAGTGCCAGGTGTATGTGATTGTTAATTAAGGGCTTGGCCTTTTGTATAAAAGCCTTCCTCTGTGCCATTCTGGTTTTTGCCTTGCTATGTGCTGGTCAGTGTGCCTTGGGAGTACGGGAGTGGGAGTGGGAGTGGGAGTGGGAGTGGGCGTGAGCGTTGCAACACGTTATTGTCTGTTTGATTATGTGAATGACACGTATGAACCAAGTGATATTTTGCTTGTTTCAGGTCCTGCCAAAACATCTCAATCAGGTTAACACGGAACCCAAACCTGCTGTGCGCGTGCGCAATCGTGCATAAATGTATTTTGTCTCCCCACACCAAACGCGATCACGACACGCAAGTTAAAATATCAAAATAAACTCTGAACCAATTATATTAATTTGGGGACAGGTCGAAAAGCATTAAACATGTATGGCTAGCTTGCACTTGCTAGCTAATTTGTTCTATTTAGCTAGCTTGCTGTTGCTAGCTAATTTGTCCTGGGATATAAACATTGAGTTGTTATTTTACCTGAAATGCACAAGATCCTCTACTCTGACAATTAATCCACACATAAAACGGTCAACCGAATTGTTTCTAGTCATCTCTCCTCCTTCCAGGATTTTTCATCTTTGAACTTATATGGTGATTGGCATCTAAACTTTCATAGTATTACCATGACTACTGGCAACACAGTTTGTCTATCAATCACCCATGTGGGTATAACCAATGAGGAGATGGCAATGGGGAACCTCCACATGCGAGCGGTGTGGTCAGCCTGTTAGGTCTGGACTTTGACTAGGCCATTCCAAAACTTTTCAGACATTTTGATGTAGACTGCTTGTGTTTTTTGGATCATTGTCTTGTTGCATGACCCAACTGTGCTTTAGCTTCAGCATACACACTGATGGTCTGACATTCTCCTTTTAGAATTTACTGATACAGATCAGAATTCATGGTTCCTTCAATGGTAAAGGGGATACCTAGTCAGTTGCACAACTGAAATGTGTCTCTTTTTTGGGGCCCAACACTCTTAACCACTAGGTTACCTGCTGACCAATGATGGCAGGTCGTCCAGTCCTGAGGCATCAACGCATCCCTAAACAATCACACTACCACAAACACAAGGCCAACCGTTGGTAAGAAGTTCTTACTGTGGAAGGCAGTGGTTGGTTTTCGCCAGACATAACGGGACCCATGTCATCCAAAAAGTCCCACTTTTGACTCATCGGCTCATAGAACATTCTTCCAGGAGTCTTGACGGTCATCCAGGTGCTTCCAGGTGCTTAATGGCAAACTTGAGTTGACTTTTTAGATTACATTGGTCACGTTATGACAGGGGAGCAAGTTGGAGAGAAACTGGGTATCAAACTTTAAATTATACTTCAAAAATGGAATGAAACTGAGATCTCTAATCACCAAAACCAAGAGCTCTCTTTCCCTCTCACCTACTCCTTCCTCTTTTTTATTTGTTTTATTTCACCTTTATTTAACCAGGTAGGCTAGTTGAGAACAAGTTCTCATTTGCAACTGCGACCTGGCCAAGATAAAGCAAAGCAGTGTGACACAGACAACAACGCAGAGTTACACATGGAGTAAACAATAAACAAGCCAATAACACAATAAACAAGTCAATGACACAGTAGAAAAAAGAAAGTCTATATACAGTGTGTGCAAAAGGCATGAGGATGTAGGCAATAAATAGGCCATAGGAGCGAATAATGACAATTTAGCAGATTAACACTGGAGTGATAAATGAGCAGATGATGATGTGCAAGTAGAGATACTGGTGTACAAAAGAGCAGAAAAGTAAATAAAATAAAAACAGTATGGGGATGAGGTAGGTAGATTGAGTGGGCTATTTACAGATGGACTATGTACAGCTGCAGCGATCGGTTAGCTGCTCAGATAGTTGATGTTTAAAGTTGGTGAAGGAAATGAAAGTCTCCAACTTCAGCAATTTTTGCAATTCGTTCCAGTCACTGGCAGCAGAGAACTGGAAGGAAAGTCGGCCAAATGAGGTGTTGGCTTTGGGGATGATCAGTGAGATATACCTGATGGAACGTGTGCTACGGGTGGGTGTTGTTATCGTGACCAGTGGAACTGAAATAAGGCGGAGCTTTACCTAGCATAGACTTATAGATGACCTGGAGCCAGTGGGTCTGGCGACGAATATGTAGCGAGGGCCAGCCGACTAGAGCATACAGGTCGCAGTGGTGGGTGGTACAAGGTGATTTGGTAACAAAACAGATGGCACTGTAGTAGTCGGCAGGATCAGGGATCGGAGCATGGGAATTAGTTTTACTGGTATGGGATCTTTAATTAGTATATATGTATCGGTGCATTTAGTTTTGGTATGCGACCCTGGTTGGCCTTGGGTTTTAGTGGAGCCTTAATGCTTTTTGGGGGGAGTGGGATGGCGGTGTGCTGACGGGCACTCGGCCGGCACTTTGTGCATTGAATGTTTTGCTCATCTTCATTTATTTTGCCAAGACCTTCATTTTTTCATGAAGAATAAAACATTTACAGTTAATAGCAAAATCACAAGAATGGCTTCAGATCAAAGTCTACGTTGAGAACGAAGGGAGCAAGGGTCTTTAAATTTAAGACCCAGGCAGCCTCTCATTTTAACAATAAATTGTCGGTCCCCCCTCTCCTGTGTTCAATGCCGAAATAACGTAGGGATGAAATCAAGTGATAAGCTTCCAAAAAGTGGTCCGCAACTGGGTAGGTCGATTTTGCACCTAATGGTGCTACGATACTCCGAGATTTGTACTCTTAATTGTCATTTTGTTTTACCCACAATTTTTTTTGACACAAGCACAAGTTATAAGATCAATAACTGCCTTAGTGGAGCATGTGATAACACCTTTGATTGGGATCTGTTTCCCTGTTTGGGGGGTGTTTTTGAAGGGTCTACATTTGTAAGTGCCATTGTATTGAGCGCAGCCATTTCACTTGTAGTTTCCATCCAGTAGAGGTGCAAATAGACATTGTGCAGGGGTATTTTGGGGTGGTAAATCAGTTTGCCAATTGATCTCTGAGATGTATGCCCCGTGAGAATAGGACCAAGGGAGAGTTTAACACATTACCGATACTGTGATCGGAGCTTAGAATGTGCCAATGTTTGTGAACGATTCCCTTAATTCAGAGCACTTAGAACAGCGGGTAGTAAGACTGCAAGAACGATTATTTTTGTGAGACAGTCCTTGAAAGGGATGTCTAGATTTGTTTGGGATTTTTTCAAAGCCGGTGACAGCTATCAGCCCTTAACATACTGTTATGATCAGTAGGTTTCCTGTAAAGATCAGTGTGTAGAACATTCTCCTCACACAAAATCAGAAGATCAAGGAAACTGATTTGATGTGTGTCAGATTACATAGTAAATCTCAGGTACTCAGAACAAGAGTTAAGAAAAGCATGGAATGCCTGGAGCTGTTTTGCATCACCCCTCCATAGGGGAAAAAAAATCTATGTACTGTTTCCAAATAATGTTAGGCAAGAAAGCATTTGGGAGGACTGATAATGGACTGTTTTATAACTATTAGCATAGTTTGGAGCCACGGGGATTCCAAAGCAGTACACTTTGTCTGAATAAAGAGAGTGAGGTTCATTAGGGTAACGTTGCAGAAGAAAATGTTCCATGGCTTCAATACCGCCCTTGTGTGGAATATTCATGTATAACGACTCAACATCGAAAGTTACCAACAAAGTATTCTCAGGGAGAGGATCAAGAGATTCACTTCTGAGTTTTAAAAAAAAGGTGTTGTCAAGCTGTTGTCTATGACTCAATCACATAAACTGTCCTATCCATGAGTACAACCAACCCACCCTTGTCAGCAGGGTGGGTAAGGACTGACGTATCAGATTGTAAATCAAGCAAAACTTGTTTTTCATCCATAGGTAAATGATGGAAAGTTATGTACTCATGTTTGTTCTTTAGCATGAGCTGGCGCACACCCAGAGATGAGTTTTTAATTTAGAGGTGCCAACATCTTTTGTGTAGAGATTACCAACATATTTTTCAACGAGTGTGCATTATGTCTCAATAGTGATTGCAATTGTCTGGAAGTTTACCTTTAAGTAATTTCGTGTCCAGTGGTTTAATTTATTTTGTGTCAAATGTGGGGACACAATGAGGGGGGAAAGTGCCATTCAGGGGTTCTGGTCAGAGAGCCTTGGAATGACTGGCGCGATTGTGGTTAAGAAAGTATGTATGAGAAATGGAAACTATTGTACAGTGTTTTTAGGCATTGGCGCCCATATTCCACCTAGACGTGAGGTCCTCGGGACTAAGCTAAACATAACAGGGTTGTTGCATCAAGGAGTAGAGCATGGGAATCGGACAATATCAGGATGCAACAACCAATTTATTTTCAGCGTAACAAGGCCCAATCTCCATAGGCTTACATCATTTCCATACATCATTACCATACATAATTTGCATACATCTTCAGCTCCAGGAGCTTTGTACAAAGGTCCTAATAGACAGACTTCAACAGATAGTAATATCAGATTTCACAAACAAATATCACTAGGTTTATATGTTACATTCACATAAACACAATGTGTTACAATGCTCACGGAGGGCGTGCCCAGGGAGAAGAGCAGGTCTTGGTGGAATACGGGTGCCAACGCCTAAACACATGTACAATCATTCTTATTTCTCATACATACTTTGTTAAAATCACCATCACCACTCCACTCCTCTCCTCTCCTCCCAAGGCACACTGACCAGCACACACAGTAAGTGGATCAATTGAATGACAAACAGGAAGGCTTTTATACAAAAGGCCAAGCCCTTAATTAACAATCACAATCACATACACCTAGCACAGGCAGACAAGGTTGTGTTCCAAATAGGTTGACGGTTCTACCATTGCATATGCAGTAGGTTCATAATGATATCAAAGAAATGTCAGACATTTCAAACAGAAAGAACAAGAGCCCCAAGGTTGCCTTGTTAAATCATTTGAAAGGCTGCAAACAGGAGATTGAGGGATTTTTACAGCTATAACCCAGTACGACCCAAGTGACCGCAGTGAAATATTGATCTGTGATGAGGTGTTGAAAATTGTTCTTTGACTTGCAAAGTTTTATATTACCTTTTTTAAGGGCCACCCAGACCAAGAGACCGGTAACTATATAATGGTAAACTATACACAACTATAAAATGTTGGCGAGCATCCACACTAGAGGACAAGATGTTTTTATATTTTACCGTAACCTACACCTGTCAATCAACTGATCAACGCATTCTACTGCATGAATGCACGCTGTACAGTGCCTTCAGAAATTCATACCCCTTGACTTTTTCCACATTTTGTTACAGCCTGGATTTAAAACTGGATAAACTTGAGATTTGTCACTGGGCTACACACAATAACTGCCTTGTTCAGGGGCAGAGCGACAGATTTTGACCTTGTATTGTATTGATACACCATCCAAAGTGTAATAACTTCACCATTCTCAAAGGTATATTCAATGTCTGCTTTTTTTGTGTACCCATCTACCAATAGTTGCCCCTTGCGAGGTACTGGAAAACCTCCCTCGTCTTTGTGGTTGAATCCATTTGAAATTCACTGCACAAATGAGGGACCTTACAATTTCCTGTATGTGTGGGGTACAGAGATGAGGTAGTCATTCAAAAATCATGTTAAGCACTATTGCACACAGTGAATCCATGCAACATATGTGACTTGTTAAGCAAATTTTTACTCCTGAACTTATTTAGGCTTGCCATAACAGCGGTTGAATAGTTATTGACTGACTTATCGACTCAGCTTTTAATTTAACTCCACTTTGACATTGTGGGGTATTGTGTGTAGGCCAGTGTCGCCAATAGGATGGAAAGCTAGCTACTGTAGCCAGCCTGGCTCCTGGTAGCCCACTTTTCACAGTTTCCAGCAAGTTCGAATCCCCAGTGAGATATTGTTGTTTCCTTTGAAATTTATAATCACATTTATTGTGATAGATTCACGAAAGGAAGCCCAACCAAAATCGTGTAAATGAAGATTACAAATATATTTAATGAGGAGCTTCTTGTCATCCCTCTTGCGGGAGACTTACTCAAACGTGTTCTCAGAGCAGAAATTGATTATGATTGGTTGCATCAGGCAACCAATGAAAATGGAGAGGAGGCGGGAATACCAAACAGCAGGCGAGGCAGTGGACATGTCATTAGACGGGTTTTGAAAACATTTGAGGGACATAAGTAAGGAAGAAGAGGAGCACGCAGCAATAAATAGTGAAGCATTTCCAGCCAATTGTGTCAAATCGGGTCATTAATCGAGGCTTTGATCAACACATTGTACACTAGTGGCACATGCTGATCAAAATAATAAAAAATTGCCAAATTAGTATTGATGACGTCACACGCCGCAACGCGTGCCCAGGGTATCCTTTTTGTCTTCAACCGAAACCAATACCAAACCAAGCAGGTGGTAGTTCGACAAAACGAAGCTTCGGACTTCATTGATCACGTGCTTCTAATGAAGTGATTCAAGCATAGCCACACTGCTTCGAAGTAAACTGCTTAGTGATTTCGACGCATGCCTCGGAGCTCCGTTATCAAACGTAACATTACTAGCAAGAAAGCAAAACAAGGTACATTGGCCACGACTTGTGCTTTTTTCAAATAATGCACCATTTCTTGCAGAAACTGTTGAAATGAAAAAAATATTTTGGTATCCACATATGTATGACTTTGGTTTACAGTTGGAAAAATAAATCATAAAATGGCCCAGACAATATTATTGGCACCTTCAAGAAGTCGTTCAAAATCATTTTATTTCAAGCAGGTGATTCTCCTTTACTTTGGAATTATACTCACCTGTGGTGAGTTGCAGGTGCCTGCAATATAAAAATCATTCAACCAGTCTGAACGATGCTGGGCCGATCACAGCCGGATGTGATTCAGCCTGGATTCAAACTAGAGACAGTAGTGACACCTCTGGCACTGAGATGCAGTGCCGTAGACCACTGAGCCACTCAGGAGCCCATATAGCTCTACTTAGAGCAGTTTGAGTTAACTGGGTCCCCCGCTGTTTGGATGTTAAATTACGAGACAGAGGCATTGATGCAAGTAACCAGTCTTGTTCAGTGCATTGCAATACATCCAGGTATCTCAAACACCGGTAAAAACACTGGAGATGCAGTAATTAACATTTACCAACAGATAGCATCACTGTGCCATCTTACACCCATAACATCTTCCCTTTTATAAAATAGGACAGGAGCTGTCAATTCACTAACAAAACAAACTTAGTAATAATGTCCTAGTAATCATTTCCAACATGAACAGTTTAGTTTTTTTTTCAGGTATCAATTTAACACATTTTGATAGTCTTCATTTTTCGCAATTTTTTTATTTGCTCTGGCTATCTACTCCGTTTTCAGAGCACTTTCGTCTGTGCCAGAGCGCAGAATAACTGCACCCGTTGTATATGGCCGGTGTCAGTAAACGCCCGCAAAAAAAATCATTAAATTGTTGCCAGCAGCACAGTTGGTACACCAACGCTCTGGATAACATGAGAACAGCCTAACCAGCTCTGCTACGGCGAGGAAAAAAGGTCAGAGTGAGGTGTTCTCTCATTTATGTCTGGAAGTAGCTAGCGAGCTAGCTAACTTTAGCCACTTAGCTTGGGTGCTTGACTGCAGCTGAGGACAGAACGCTCAGAACACTCGTACCAACCCTATCAACCCTAGTGGGGTGGCAGGTAGCCTAGTGGTTAGAGCGTTGGGCCAGTAACCGAAAGGTTGCTAGGTTGAATTCCTGAGTTTAAGGTATAAATCTGTCGTTCTGCCCCAGAACAAGGCAGTTAACACACTGTTCCTAGGCCATCAATGTAAATAAGAATTTGTTCTTAACTGACTTGCCTAGTTATAATAAAAGTTCAATAAAATGATCCTTGCCAGAGCGTCCAGTGTGCGCTCTGAATGCTATGAGAATGAAATGCTCTGAATTTAGGAATGGACAATCTGACAAAACTCTGGCACTCCAGAGTGAATTTACAAACGCACCCAATAGTAAGCAGCCTTTCAACGATGCGTTGAGTGAGCATGCAATATTGACACTCTATACTGGAGATAGACCAAGTGAGGGGGAACAAAAGTAAACCTTGAATTTTGAGGTTTAAATAAATCCCGTTGCGGTGTTGATCTATTTAAAGAAATATCATTGGTTTGTGAATAAAAAGTTTAAGATCTTTCATAGGCTGATACGGAATTTGTTACAGGAAATAATCACTGCCACCTGGCTAGGTTAGCATAGGGCTAAATGTGCCAAGGAATGTAATGGGATCAGCTACTGTAACATGTAGCCTTTGAATACGTGCAACTACGTCAACAATTTTAATTGGCTGACGCTTAAACGAAAACAACGTTTTTCTTTTGTTTGCAAGTATGGCTGGCATGTGTTGTGCTAATTTTACCATTGATATGTTCTAGGCTATTTTGAGAGCATCAGATACTTGGAATGTCTACAAATGTCATGTCCATCTTTTTCTTAGAAATTACACTGATCACTCAAAACATTTATAAAGTATAAAAAGCCCTCAATTTAGATTAGATTATGCAAAAATGGTTTACTTATGATTAGTAAATGGTTGAAAGTTGTTTATAAATGCGTGAATAACTTGCTTATAACATTTACAAATCTGGGAGTAATGATGAATAAATTAGTAAACTAGTTTCTAATCCATTATTAATGCTTTATTACAATGTGTTATTATGAAGTACTAACAAAAAAGTTACCAGAATATGAAATGATAGGTGGATCATTCCACGAAATGATAACCTTTTGTGTAGTGTAACTTGGTGAATTATTTATATTTATTTCACAATTTTAACATTCTATCATAACCCTTACAACAATGGACCATGGTACTACCATGGTACTTTCATTCATACATGGTACTACTATGGTACTTTCACTCATAGCCTTGAAGTATGATGGTACTGCCATTGTACCTAAATATCACCACGGTATGACATCATATATACCATGGTATAGATCTGAATCATGGAAATGTACAATGACTTTAGCTTTGTAGTGTGATGGTACTGCCATGCATCTAAATAATACCAATGGTATTGCCTAGTTTATACCATGGTAGAGATGTGGATCATGGAAATACCATGGTTTTAAACTGCATTATGCATTCTACCATGGTAATGCACAATTATGCTACATGGTACCACACATTATTATACTGTCCCATTTTATTAATTGTGTTACCATAGTTCAATGGCAGTATAATGCATTAAATAAATGAACACCCCAAGGTCAAAAGAGGTTGGTTGGTATTATATTGATTAATTTATATACCAGTATGGGCAAGTTTCTATTGTTGGTCCTAGTTTGTTACATGGAAGAAAAAGGGAAATTGTTGGTATGATAAAGGTGTAATTAATAGTACCGTTTTTTTCTCATGTTTGGGTTCCCTGTGTTGCCTACTTGAAATGTGGGAGAATGTGCGATAAATTGTAGCCTAATCTTTATCATTTTGTAATCATTTACAGCATTTAAAGTCAAGGGGTGTTGTGCTTGTTTCGGACAGCAGAGAGAGCCACTCGCTCTAGTGGTTGCTTCATCCGCTTACTCTACAGTGTCGCTAGCCTGCCTATTCGGTGTCAGTTGAATGAGAGAGTCATGCCAATTGAACTGAAGAGAGAAGCACCAGATAAACTAAATATTTTCAACGTTATCATAACGGTGGGTATAGAAGCGAACGTCGGCTAAAGTTAGCTCCAGTCAAGCTAGCCTGTCATAGTCATGGCGACAGAACCAATGAACGTTCACACAGTGTAACTTGCTGTTTTTAAGGATATTTTGATAATTACATGATACATGTGTCTATGAGAAGATGATAATTAAAACCTTTTTACAAATATTTTTTTTATTATGGCTATTTTTATAATTGTATAAGAGAAGCCAAGTCAGAGCCAACTGAGAACTGTATTGAAGTGATGCACCAGATAAACATTACTATTTTAAATATTCAAAGTTTCAGATCATTCATTATTTTCACCAGTGGCTGTTCTAGCTTGTATGGCTCCATGGGCTAACCCCCCCACCCCAAAAAAGCACCATTCTGCACTAACTGTAATTTTTATTCAGACATATGAAACAACACAAATAAATGATCATAACATTTAAAACTATATAAATATACAAATATATACAAAAATAAGACTCATAAATATAAAAAAGAAGTAACAACAACAAATAGAAACAAATTTGTTGAATTGGCACTTGAGCATCAATACATTACCCATCCCCCAACACTGTCAACCAAGAGTCAAGACTAAACCAATTCACCTGGGTGGTGTGTAGACTGGTTTTATATTATTCTTAACAATTTTACACAAACCATACAAAAATGCAACTATGTCTGTGAAACTATATATTCACAGTTATGAATGAATTGTGGTTTATTTGGTAGCATTTCGTAGCCTGGCTGATTTTAATAATTGCATCAGTACAAAGTTAAAGGTGTGCTATTTTATAGATTCCCCCTACCTTGGGCTTTCAGTGGGGAGACCTAGGTCAACCTACCCCTGCCCCATCTCGTACTTCTGAGTGGGAGACCTTTCCAGGCAGTAGCCTGCCTAGCTCACAAACTAGAATCAGGGCGCCCACTCCGACAAGGTTAATTGACTCACAGTCCAACACGATGACATGATATCATTGACGTGACGTGCAAATGAGCGATAGAAAATCGATCTCGCAAATGTCAGCATTCCCCCCCCAAAATTGTCCGGGTGTCCCATGCCGCCCCCAGCAAGATGCCGCCCTGGGCGTCTGCCCACGTCGCCTATACCTAAATCAGCCACTGTTTCTCACCATACATTAGTAAGATCTCAAGCAAGGTTTATGAGGGTACACTACTAGACCATGTGTGTTGTGGTTTTTCACGGAGTTAAAGGGATTTAAGAGGGTACTAGGCCTATGCTTTGCCATTGCAGAGCAAGTATATTACCTGAAAAAGGGTGGGACACGGACATCATAATACATTGTAAACAACTACCATGCTTTCACGTTTCACTACATACTGCTAGTACAAAAGCATGATATTTGTTTCATTGTACTACCACAGTTGATTTGTGTACCATGGTAGTACAATGGGTGAAAAAACATGTTTTTTTGGTCACTACCATGGCAAGAAAATACCATGATATTGCACCAGTACCATGGTATTTTCCTGCCATTGTAGTGACAAAAAAAACATGGTATTTGTTTCAATGTACTAACATGGTACATGTGTATAAGGGAAAGAACATATGTTACATTTAAAGAGCAACTGCCCCTAAAAACCAACATCTCATTTATAAAACAGCCTGTGGCATCGATATGAGTTAAACATATATTCTGTCAAAATTGACTACAAAGTGTAAATAGGATAAGTTTGGTCATAAAGTCAGTCTTGTCCAAAATGAGTATGTCAAAACGAGAAAGGAAGGTTGGGTTAATTTCAATCCGCCCACAGCTGGCCGCACACAAGTAATCATCAAGTCAGAGTGCAGCTGCACGAGACCCGATGTTAATGCCTGTGGTAAATGTGGAATCAATTTGGATATCCCTAAGGGGCTAATTAGGGACCATTGGTAAATTACACTGTTAAAATTTCAATGACTTAAAGAGGGACTGTTTTTCCTGATTTGGCCTTGTTATAGATTTGGTATATAAGAAATGTTAGTGGCCGTGGCTGAATTCAAACATCAGTCAGGTTCCATTCATTTTTTGAACTGGTTCCAGGGAACCTTCAGACGAGTCTGGTGAGACCTGTGGTCGTCCTAGAGAAGTGTGTAGTCAACTGTTTGGATGCTACAGACAGAAGTTGGCAGATCCGCTGCACTGAGTCCCAAAACACTTGTGGGCATCGTAGAGCAGTACAGAGAACACCATCGTGTTCGTGAGACTCATCTGTCCATAGAGGGGTCATAAGTTTGTAGGCCAAACCATTTGGACGCTACTGACGATTTGGTGTGAAGACTGATTTTTGGGATGTCTCATGGTCTGACAAACACAGTTCTAGCCCTGTCACCTTCCTCCACAGATCCAGAATCGCGACATAGGTGGATGCAGTTGTTTGAGACGCATCCAATGCCAAAAAACATATCTAGCTTAAACTGAATGGCAGCTTGTTGCGTGCAACAGGGAGGGGCAATTGAATGCCAGCTTCACCATTAAAAACAAACCAAAATTCTAGCCTGTCTATCTCTGGGTAACAGGGTTGACATGTTATGCTTGAACCGTTCAGCTTTCCACCACAAAACACAAGAAAATGGCCAAAAGATATAACCAGCTCACCTGCTATTACAATATGATTTGACTATTAGAATTTCTTTAGATTGTTATTTATTTTTATAAAAGTTTCATCATAGTTGCCCTTTCCTGCAGTCAATGACCAAAAGTTCCCTCTTTGGCCTCATGGGTGGAATGTTACTATACTGAACAAAAATATCAAGCAACATTCATTGATTTTGATTTTGAGTTACAGTTCATATAAGGAAATCGGTCAATTTAAATAAATTTGTTAGGCCCTAATCTATGGATTTCATGACTAGGCAGGGATGCAGCCATGGGTGGCCCTGGGAAGGCATAGGCCCTCCCACTGGGGAGCCTGGACCAGCCAATCAGAAATAGTTTCCCCCCACAAACGGGCTTCATTACAGGCACAAATACACCTCTGCACCCCCTTTCCCCGCTGACAATCCCAAAGGTGAAGAAGCTGGATGTGGAGGTCCTGGGCTGGTGTGGTTACAGATGGTCTGCATTTGTGTGGCCAGTTGGACGTATTGCAAAATTCTCTAAAATGACATTGAGGCAGCTTATGGTAGAGAAATTAGCATTGAATTATCTGGCAACAGCTCTGGTGGACATTCCTGTAATCAGAATGCCAATTGCATGCTCCCTCAACTGGTGTTGTGACAACTGCACATTTTAGTGGCATTTTATTGTCCCCAGCACAAGGTGCACCTGTGTAATGATCACGCTGTTTAATCAACTTATTGATATGCCACCTGGGTGAATGGATTATCTTGACAAAGGATAAAATGCTCACTAACAGAGATGTAAACAAATGTGTGCACTAAATTGTAGAGAAAAATATATTTGTCTTTATTTGTCTTTATGGAAAATTTGGGGGATCTTTTATTTCAGTTCATGAAACATGGGACCGGCACTTTACATGTTGCGTTTATATTTTTGTTCAGTGTAATTTTTGAAAATGTCATAATTAATAAATAAACACATATAATTAACAACAAATCTGGTGTTTCTATGTCAAACAGTTTTGTTATATTTCAGTCTTCTGTGATGTACATAAAGTGTAATATTGGGACGGTAACTCAAAATTGAATACATTTCAACTCTATCTGACATGGTACAGGTCTTATTTTTTTAAGCCCATAAGCATATGAGATGTATACTTTTTCCCCCAAGACTACCAAGAATCACTCTGTGACCCTGGTTTTAGCCCTGTGCAGTAAAAGGTTAAAACGAGAGTTAAGTTCACAAAAACGTAAAATGGGAACAGTTTTTTTTTGCCTTCAAATGAATCACTAATCACTTTAAATAAACAATAATCAATAACTAGGCCTTTACGATGGTGGTGAAAACATGGAGAAATGTTGGGGTTAAGTGGGTTAAAATCTTCCTAGAATTAACATAGGGTGCACATGTTGGCACTTTAGCAAGTATTTATTCATATTTAAAATGAAATGTATAACATTTTCCATGAAGACAATATTACTGGGAACTTCATTTAATATATTTGTAATATAGTCAACAACTAATTCTAAAACACTGAGAAATATAGACATTTCATTGATTTAGACATGACCCTCCCCTGGACTAAAAAAAAAAAAAATACTAAACCTTCCCCCAGACTGAAATCAAAAAAGCATGACCCTCCCCAAAATTCCTCCATGTACCACATTCCGTGAA
Organism: Oncorhynchus tshawytscha; assembly: GCF_018296145.1. Lineage (NCBI taxonomy): Eukaryota > Metazoa > Chordata > Actinopteri > Salmoniformes > Salmonidae > Oncorhynchus > Oncorhynchus tshawytscha. The sequence continues at coordinate 66,228,728 of NC_056434.1, forward strand.
TTCTGAAAGGTCCCTAAGAATATGAACATTTTCTAATATGAAGCTAGTATGATGAAAGCGCATTAAAATGCCTCTCCAGTTTAATTTCCTCGGAGCCCAGTAAACCCTGATTTCCTGCCAGTGTCATGTTGGAACATATAAATTATGTGCAAATGTTATCGACCAAGTGAACACACTACAATCTCTGGCTGTGAGAGCTGTACATACTCTGTGGCCTGTTTATTAGGTACATCCACCTAGTACTGTGTTAGACCCCCTTACCCCTTTGCCTACAGAACAGCCTGAATTCTTTGGGGCATGGATTCTACAAGGTGTCGGAAACGTTCGTTGCTCAATTGGTATCAAGGGACCTAACGCTTGCCAGGAAAACCTTCCCCACACTAGTACACCACCGCCACTAGCCTGTACGATTGACAACAGGCAGGATGGGTCCATGGACTCATGCTGCTTACACCAAATCTTGACTCTACCGTCAGCATGACGCAACAGAAACTGGGATTCGTCGGACCAGGCAATGTTTTTCCACTCAATTGTCCGGTGTTGGTGATCGGGTGCCCACTGGAGCCGCTTCTTGCATTGTTCTTGGTAAACTATTGTGCATGAAAAGCCCAGGAGGGCGGCCGTTTCTGAGATGCTGGATCCGGCGTGCCTGGCACCGACGATCACACCACGCACAAAGTCGCTTAGGTCACTCGTTTTGCCCATTCTAACGTTCTCTCAAACAGTAACTGAATGCCTCAATGCCGGTCTGCCTGCTTTATGCAGCAAGTCATGGCCACATAATTCACTGTAGGACATTGTTTGTGAACAGGGGTGGTGTACCTAATAAACTGTATAGTGTATGTTTGAACGTGAGTGCATCGTGTGTGTCCATGCCTCCTTGTGTGTGCACGAGTGTGTCCATTCATCCATCCGTATGTGCCTGTGTATGTACTGTATGACATGTGTTCGAGGTATGTGTTCATGCTTTGAGTGGTGAAGGTGTGTTTGCTTCTTCTCCTATCCCTGGCAAATCACTCTGATGCAAATGGAAGTGCAGGACATGTGGCTTAAATAAGTTATAGCCCTGTGGCTGTTACTAACAAAAACCAAGCGCTCTGCTCTCACCACTCAACACCAGGTGGCAGTTGGGAGAGCGTATGACGTCTATTGCTGCCACTGCTCCTTTGCTGTTGGTCTCTCTGCAAATCAGCACAGCAGCCAGCAAGTCAATAGAATAGCAGAATGGTCATCTAGTTTACACTGTATGGTATTATTTATAGAGGCAGTAATTGTGCTCCACTGCACAGATGTGTGTGGGGTGGGTGGGCTGAGAATAATAAAGGAGTAGCCAAGAATATCATGCAATAGAAAGTGTAAATAATTAAAATGAGCAGTCTAGGTATGTTTGCCTCAATTTGGTATTGTTTCAGGAAATTATTATGCCACAGTGAAAGATAATAAAAACAGAAAAAAAGTATTTTGGATTTAAACATTTTTATTTCAGTTCAGTTGTACTGTTTATAAAAGAGTCTGCTTTGATACCAACATATATTTGCATGTCTGTGTGAATGTGTGTCACCTCTAATTCTTGGATAAATGTGTGATATGTGCATTTTAATTTGTGAGGTTGTTTTTAGTACCAATGAATGTGTGTCTGAGTATGTGTCTGGTTGTTAGTAAGGCAACATGCAGTCTCGTTTCAGATGGCTTCAAAGGGCAAACACTGTTATGGTTTAAAAGACCTGTTTTAGCCAGGAGCGCAGACACAGGGGAGGGGCCAGGGCACATTGTTGAGTGACAGGAGGTGTGTCTTGTATGACTGAGCAGTAAAAGCATGACGAATGGGTGGAGAGATTTGTTTCCTCTGAGACCAGATGTATGGGATGTCAAGCAGTGGAGGCTGGTGGGGTGGCACTAATAGAAGGATGGGCACATTGTAATGGCTGGAATGGAATAAATGGAATGACATGAAACCACATTTGACTCCGTTCCATATATTCCATTCCAGTCATTACAATGAGCCCATCCTCCTATAACGCCTCCCACCAGCCACCACTGATGTCAAGGTATTTCACCTGGCGACTACTTGCATCCACTTCTGAGGTAGGCCTACATACTGAATCTGTTGGGCACTTTATCTTTAATCTGATCACATGCAAAAACACCTCAACAGATCTTATTTATTGCCTTTCATTGCAACTAGTGAAATTATAAAGGCCATTGCAAACTCCTGATGTAACCGTTCTCTCTTTGATAACGCTATAATTGCAGACCCAGGTTTGAGTGGAAAGACAGCTGGAAACACCAGACAGTATCTGTTTATGAGATACATAGTTCCCTGTATGTACTGCAGCCCCATTGAAGGTGTGAGACTGGGTAACGTGATCGGTCATGCGAATATGGGGAGTAAAACAGACAATATGATCCTGTTAACCCATAACTCCACTTTCACTCCGACCCTGAACCCCGATCTGTCATAATAAGGGGATGTCAGGCATTAAGACACAAGGGGTTAAATATACACAGGCTTCAAACACATATTAATCAACAAACCTGACTAAAGCATACACTGATATAAGTACATCTACAGTATAAGTACAGGTGTTACGTTAGCTGACAGCGTGAACACTACCAGTAAGTCTCACATTGCCGAAACTCTTGGGGAGAAAAAAATATATATTGTTCTGAGAAGTCTTTCTCAACGTTGTGGTGTATATGCGTGTGTGTACTGTATGTGTGGTAAGGTGATCTTGAGTGGGCACAGGGGATGGTGGGTGAGGATGGTCACAGTGGTAAGGTGGGTAAATGTCCGGGATGAGGTATATGGACGGTAAAGGCATTAGGGTAGGAATGTGTAGAGTGTTTATGGTTGAGGGTTGTTTTGGTTGGGGAGGATCTTTTAGATTTTTTGTTGTTGTTTCGATCGATTCACACAAAGAAAGCATCAGAGAGGAGACGCTGGGGGCAGTAAGGTTCCCCAGGACCCATGAGGTGATGATGGGATACGCAGGACAAGCAGCAGCTCTTCTAAAACAGAAGACGAGGGAGACCGCTGCTAATCACTGAGGTCAGGACCAACACTCCTGAGAGAGAGAAATAACATTTTAAATATTGTGAGTGAGAGAAGCAGAAGTAACAGATTTCTGCTGCAGATGTATTCATCAAAATGGACTTGCCAACATGTGCGTTCTGGCAGAGTAGTCGATTATCTGGCACCACCCTAATTTTCAGTCCCCATGTATTAAGAGGTGTGCTTTCAATATATGAGAACATGTAGTTCCTGCATTAGGATATGGTTGACTGATACCCAGGTGTAAAAAAATCCCCTAGCTCACACCTAACCCCATACCTAACCCCATACCTCACACCTAACCCCATACCTCACACCTAACCCCATAGCTCACACCTAACCCCATAGCTCACACCTAACCCCATACCTCACACCTAACCCCACACCTCACACCTAACCCCACACCTCACACCTAACCCCATACCTCACACCTAACCCCATACCTCACACCTAACCCCACACCTAACCCCCATACCTCACCCCTAACCCCCATACCTAACCCCACCTCACACCTCACCCCACCCTCACACCTAACCCCATAGCTCACACCTAACCCCATAGCTCACACCTAACCCCCCTAACCTCACACCTAACCCCACACCTCACACCTAACCCCATACCTCACCCCTAACCCCATACCTCACCCCTAACCCCACACCTAACCCCACACCTCACACCTAACCCCACACCTCACACCTAACCCCATACCTCACACCTAACCCCATAGCTCACACCTAACCCCACACCTAACCTAACACCTAACCCCACACCTCACCCCTAACCCCATACCTCACCCCTAACCCCACACCTCACACCTAACCCCACACCTAACCCCACACCTCACACCTAACCCCACAGCTCACACCTAACCCCATAGCTCACACCTAACCCCATAGCTCACACCTAACATAGCTCACACCTAACCTCACCCCTAACCCCATACCTCACCCCTAACCCCATACCTCACCCCTAACCCCATACCTCACCCCTAACCCCATACCTCACACCTAACCCCACACCTCACACCCACACCTCACACCTAACCCTACACCCACACCTAACCCCACACCTAACCCCACACCTCACACCTAACCCCACACCTCACACCTAACCCCATACCTCACACCTAACCCCATACCTCACACCTAACCCCATACCTCACACCTAACCCCATACCTCACACCTAACCCCATACCTCACACCTAACCCCATACCTCACACCTAACCCCATACCTCACACCTAACCCCATACCTCACACCTAACCCCATACCTCACACCTAACCCCATACCTCACACCTAACCCCATACCTAACCCCATACCTCACACCTAACCCCATACCTGTCACTGTATGTCCATTTTGACTCTGTGCGCTGAGGCTTTTTGTCATGGCTCGTAAGTTAAAGGCTTTACCTTTACATATTAGTTGATCGCCTGCTGTTATTTGGATACTGCATCAAATTTTAGGACTGCCTCAAGCACATCAAATTAACATATCGCTATTTCAAGAGGATACACCACCTTGCTCCCTGACTATACGTAAACACTTGCACATAAATATGACCACACACACACACCTCCATACAAGTACAAACACACACTCACCTACTGTCCGGCCTGCTCAGCTCCCTGTGAGAAGTCACCCTGTGTGGCACAAACAAAGAAAGCGGATTAGCAAGATAACTAATATATACATAATCTCTACTACTACTACTACTACTTCTGCAGCCGCCCATGCTGCTACAGAGGAGAATGGTGATGACAACTTCCTCTGATGTAATCTCCAGCTGAGCATGTGAGTAATGATTTGGAGGAGGGTTAAGCTGGAGAGAAAGAGAGATGTTAGTGTTTTCAAACCACGGTTCTGGTTAATCGACATGCACAGGCATCTCTTTAGTAGGGTAGTTATGGCTTCAATGGCAGACAATGAATTGAGATATCAGGGGCTCAGGCACTCAGGAGAAAAGATCCTTGATAGTTTCCTCAGTTGATTAATGCCCAACAATTACCATGGCAATCATCTGTATTAGGGTAGAAATTATAATTCTGACTCCTGGCATGGAATTAGGATATTAGTTTGGTGAATGGTGTGGAGTTTGATTGTGATTATTCATGGAAGTAGCAATATTCCCTGATTTGGTTATAGAAATGTTAATATGTTATTGTTGTGGGAATAATTATGAGCTCAATCACCAATATAATTATTCCTCTGATTAGAACCGGTGGGGAATAATTCTAGCAAGAAGATGTCGCAATCATGTCCTTACCACATTCTAAAACAGTGACGGAAAATTTGATAATGAGGATGATTTGTGCCATATCATAGTATGTCTACGGTTGTTTACTCTGACATTGCCTCTACTGTACTCTCCTACAAAAGGCTTTTTAGTGCCTTTGAAAACGAACATATAATAGAGCCGGGAGAGAGATGGAGCGATGGGAGATTGAAAAAGGAAGGGGGTTGATTGCCTGCTGCGGTGAGGAGCGATGGAGAGATTGTTAGGGCTGTGGATTTAATTACAGATGGATCTTGCTTTATATTACAAAGAGCCTGAAAGAAGAAAGGACACACAGATGTGCACACACGCACACCGGCATACGTACACTCACGCATGCCTGCATGTTCACCCACACCCACAAAGAACAAAGAACATATTTCAATTGAGTGGAATTAAGTAAATGCTATCAATATGCTGCGAACAAACAAAGATGTTGTCCCAGAGTACACTCCATCTGTCCTGCAGCCATAGAGCCCAGCCTGCTGGGTCAGAGGCAGGAGAAGCATGTTAATGTAGCGGGGACACCGCCATCTTTACTGCACTACAAATGACCACAACATACTGACGGGCAGCTTTTAAATTAACCTTCATTAATTTCATATTTGAAAGGGATCTATACTCTACCTTTTAAATTCATAACATCTTTTCAATGGTATGTATTCATTGTATGATTTGGGATTGGGGGCTTGTGTTCTTGCAATTTTTTTCTCAATGGGGCCGATTCAGATTTAGGAAATGTATTATTTTCCTACACACTTCTCTTGTATTTGATATTCAGACTCTGCAGGTGTGGCAAACCTTGTGCGCTCTGGAATAAATTTCATTCAATCGCTAAAAACCCATTTGCTGGCCAACAGATCTTCTCATTGAGTTTTCATTCAGTAGGGTTTTCAGTACATTTATCTTAAGCCATCCTTTAAATATGATGTACCTTTAAGTTAGATTTTTTCGACACTCACTGGAATATATAGAAAAGGTTCCGAATATTAGAGATCATTGCTGGAAAGCCATCTAAATATATGCATATTCGTCTTAGTTTCAGCACCAATTGGTAGATTAAAAGAATATTCATTTTGTAAATGCCTTTAGGTTTAGGAAATAATTTTTGAATCAAACAGGTTTGAAAAGCCTTTACGCACAAAAAAAAGGTGGTTTGATTCATTCTGAAAATGTCCACATTCAGTTCTTCAACCCATGGTAATGTAGGAAGAAGTGTACAAATGAAGGTAAATGAAACAATGTAATTAAATGGACTGATAATGCTGGCTATACCAACTGAAGGGAACTAACATTAAATTGGCAGTTGAATATGTGGTTATTAGGCCTGCAGACGGTCGATACTGATAGTGGTTCATATTTAACGTGATAATTAAGACATAGTAATGCCAAAAATAAAAAATTAATTACATTTGAGAGTGCCCATCTCTGCAAGGTAGAAGGCCATACAAATTCTGCATAATGGCACAGCGTTTCTTAAACTTTACTGTGGGAAAGTTGATATCCTTCAGTTTTCTGCCACATAACAAGTGTCATTTGTATGTATAATTCCCTTATCCAAACGCATTACTCATTGACCTCTTATCAAGTTGTAAATTATAGTACATGTAGAATGGTGTTCTTTCTAATCGGGGAAAAAAAGGAGATACTTTTTCCACATGGACCCGGCAGGTTCGCTAGACCTTATTCATGGTTTCCTTGCCCGTAAAGATGGTGGAATTAAGTCAAGGTCAGAATAGGGTGTAGCTGTAGACACACTGCATTTATTCCATCTCCACCCCAAACTAATAGCGTTTGAATAGCATGCTATTCTCATGCTTAAATTCAAGGTCAGAAAACGCAGAGAGAGAAAAGTGCATGAAAAGGAATTTACGTTCCATATCCCCACGTTTCACGTGGGTTGGAATTCTACCCAGTGTGAACATACACTTGCAGCTTGAGGAAATGTTGACTCATTTGGAGCTGAGCAGTCGCACATCCATCTGTCCTCCTTCAAGCCAACCAGCACCCAAACACCACTGTAGCCTACCAGCCAGCATCCACCTTGACTGCTAATTACTGCATATAAAGTCAATCACAAGGCAATAAAGGCAGCAAGCATCATGCAGTGCATTCATTCATTCGTTTGTTCTACTAAACTCTCCACCACACCCCCCTTCCAAACCAGAACCAGCCACCTCAGTTACAGCTTCTTCCTGTCCCTGTTCCTGCCAGACACCCCAGTTATGGATGGAAAGAGAAGAAACAATACAAGTTACCAACAACACTCACAGACACGAAAGGTCCAAGTAGGCTTTGATCCTTTAACTCAGCATTCCTTATAACTGACAAGAAATTAGCACACAAGTCAACTTCGAACAATCAGTGTTTTTGACCAGGATTAGATTGTTGATAGAAGGACATGTTGAAGACTCCTCTCCTGGAATCCCAAGGCTGATCTCAACTCTGTTATAACTAGGGTTGCAAAGGGGAGGGTATAATAATGGAAACTTTTGAAGTTTACCAGTAAACTACCAGAATTTTGGGAACGTTCAAGGAATATGACATTTTATCAGATGACATCTAGTGGCCTTTTTGGGTACTTCAGAGCGTTTTGGGTCTTATAAAACCATACCAAACGTAACATATCGTACTAATTTGAATGTCCCCAGATTTATATTTACTGTTATGTCTAGTCAGGCTGTGGGGTCAAACCAGGCTGTGGGGTCAAACTGGTGAGAGTTGTGAAAAAAGACAATAGTTAGAAGAGTGCCATTGTTGATTATATGCTTTTCTCATTCATTAGGCTATTTTCTCTTGAACCCTACGGTCTATCCACTAGAAACACATGGACAATATGGACTCATATGTATAGAACATAAAAAGGAATACTATAAACTAATGCATTCGGTATACGTTATTCAAGTATAATTTACCGAAGTTACCATACATGACCTGTTAATTACCGATAGCTTTGCAGCCCTTGTTATAACTGTATATGGCTTTAATTCAACCACCTCTAACCGACCAGCCCACAGTTCCCTATAGAGGAAAAGAGTTTGTCATCTTCACAATATGAAAAGGCAGGATGTGACGCACCTGGTTCACCAATCCGGAGTTCACTGCCACATTCTCCAACCCCTCCACTGTTTGCTGAGACAGCTCATTGGCCCCGGCGACCGTTGCGTCACCGACAATATTGGCCTGGTCAGTCGTTCTCTGGGCCACTGGGAAAAGGGGACAGGGAGTTGTCATACTCTGTCCTTGGACCAATGTTTCTCCTCAAAATTTGGTATGTGAAAAAACCTGTGTGAGTCGGATCCCTGTATAGTTAGAAATGTAATGCAGTGTATTTTCTGTGGGTAGCGTTGCGCTGACCTGTGTTCACACCTGCTACCATCCCGTCCTTTGTCTTGTTTCCTGTAAAAGAGAGAAACAACCTTCTTAAAAAGAGGTAGATGATTTATGTTTAAATAGCGTTTCGCAAACTCAAAGAGCTTAACATTGGATGGGGGTAACTCACCCCTTCCACCATCAATGCAGCTTCAAAATCATTTGGTAATATGGAATAGCTCAGTAAGGACACCAAGTTTTGTACAATATACTATACACTCTACTACCAATTTATTTGGACAGTGAAGCTAAAACGTTTAATTTGGCTCTATACTCCAGCATTTTGGATTTGAGATGTTTCATATGTTTCATATGAGGCAAGAGTACAGAATGTCACCTGTTATTTTAGGGTATGTTCATACAATACACAAAGTTTAGTATTTGGTCCCATATTCCTAGCACCCAATGACTGCATCAAGCTTGTGACTCTGCAAACTTGTTGGATGCATTTGCAGTTTGTTTTGGTTGTGTTTCAGATGATTTTGTGCCCAAAAGAAATGAATGGTAAGTAATGTATTGTGTCACTTTTATTGTAAATAAGAATAGAATATGTTTCTGATCACTTCTACATGAATGCTACCATGATTACAGATAATCATGAAGGAATCATGAATAATGATGAGTGAGAAAGTCAGAGGCACAAAGATCATACCTCCAAGACATGCTAACCTCTCACCATTACCAATAACAGGGGAGGTTAGCATTTTCTGGCGTATGATATTTATGCCTCTGTAATTTTCTTACTCATCATTCTTCATATAAACAAACTGTAAAGGAATCCAACAAGTTTGTAGAGTCACAAGCTTGATGTAATCATTGCGTGCTAGGAATTAATACACATACGTTCATTTGTACAAACACTTAAAACACTTTCAAATGGAGGGGAAAGGGGGATACCAAGTCAGTTGTACAGATGAATGCCTTCAACTGTAATGTGTCTTCCATATTTTATCCAACCACGTTTGAATCAGAGAGGTGCGGGAGGCAGCCATAATCGACATCCACATCTTCGGCGCCCGGGGAACAGTGGGTTAACTGCCTTGCTCGGACTATATACATAAAAATGCTTTCATTTCTAAATAACAAATATGTATGAAAATACCCTCAAAGAAAAAGGTGACATTCTGTACTGCCGACTCATGAAACATTTGATCGCAAATCCAAAATGAGTACAGAGCTAAATTAAAAGTTTTACCTTAACTGTCCAAATCAATATGTAGAGAAGTGTACAAGCCCGGTCAACATCTACAGGCTTCCCCAACACTTCAATACTTAATGATTTGGGCACAGAAACAGTCTCCCTCTCTCATGGTTATTTTATAGGGCCAGATCCTTGGTGTCTGTTTAAAGACCAATGGGTTCTGCTCAGCTGGTCCAGTACTGTCTGTTCTCTCCCATTCTCTCTGGGCCCTTTGGAGCTCAGCCCATCTCTGCCTCACAAAGAGTCCTTGAGGGAAGAAAAGGTCAGTCATTCCACCAGACACAGAACTGTATGGGTCGAGTCCTGCTGGCCAGCCAAACCCACTCAACGTCCTCAAAACAACTGGCATGAAGCATTGGAGTGGGTTTCCCCCTCCCTCCCATTCAAATCACCAACACAACAAGCCTTGCTCTGTTCTCCCTTCTGACCCTTTGAGCTGGGAGATGTGCTTGAAAGTCCCTCCCAGTCCCCGCACAAAAACACATTTCTCTTGTCAAGCGTGTCATTGTTATTGTACTCCTTACACAACAATGGGCTAATTTAGTACTGGGGATGTAGAAATTGCCATGGGCTAAAGTCCTCCTGTCCTATGTAGAACACAGACAGACACAGACAGACACAAGAGCCAGGCTATTGTATTGTCAATGCTCTAATCAATACAGAGGAGGTAATATCGCCAAGCAACTATCGACGTTGTAACATGGTCAGTTTTTGTGAGGAATCGAACAATCTGTGGTTACAAATACTTCCCCTGCAGCTAAGATGGTAGATACTGATACTATAATACATGACTACACACCCACAAAACACAATGTTAGAGTGATTACGAGCGAAGATAACTGAAATACAGCACCTTATTGTCTCATAATGATAGCATCTTTGATTTTGTATGTAGTAATCTCTGCACCCAGAACCAGATTTCACATGGACGCTGGCAAGCTAATTGTTTAGTCTGTCACGAGAGAGATATTTAGCATCACATGAACGCCACTCTGCACAACAATTGTGTGTTTAGGGTGTTAATTTGAGGTGGGTTCCATTGCATCTCTCTCTGATTAATTTACACTGTCGTAGTCTAGAGTTTCCTCACATCCTGCTATGATAAGATGACACTTCTGTCAGAGACAAGAGGAAGCGAGACCAGAGGGAGGGAGAACAAAATGGCTAAGTGAATGTGGTGCTGAATGGAGAGCGGCACAATCCAGACATAATGGGATGATTACGTGTGCATACATACAAAGGTAACTCTGACCTCACAACTGTGATTTTACCTCTCTCCCTCCCCTCCTCACACTCACCATCCTGTAGCACTAGGCCTCGTGACTGTCTACCACCCACCCAGGAGCAGCTGAGCATCGGGCACACACACACACACACACACACACACACACAGGATTAGCACTCAGTGTAGATAGAGGCAGCAGATCAGGGACAGGGGGGGATTTGAGATGGTTCTCCTCTTTAAAAAAAATCCTAATCCATTCTCTCTCATACCGTAGATGACTCAGACAGTAAAGTGCTTGATGCCTGGTGGGCCTTTGCTGTGTGTCAGTACACTCAGCACGCTCCACTGCTCCGACCGCACTCTCAGGGCACTCCCTCTTTTCTTAGTCCCGCAGCTAGCTCGCCTGGTAGGGCACTGGGCTATCTCTATGGCTGTCTGTCTGTGTGTGCATATCTGCTTGCCTTTCCGGAGTAGAATGCTGCCACTCTTTTAGCCGTCACTCCAATCTCTGCCACCCCCACCTCCTTCACCCCACCACCACCCCACAGTCCACCCCACAGTCCACTTATCAGTGCTATCTGTCTGTCAGGATCGCTCACTGAGAAGAGATGCAGGCAGTGAAGGAGAGCCACTGTCTCAAGACTGACAGTTGTTTGATCATAGAAAGGCAGATCTGACTGTCCCAGCCACAGTAAGTCCAGTGATGAATTTGGATGGGTTTATAGGGATTCACACTGACATGGATGGGGGGGGTTGGTACGCTGCATTGGCTTTCAGACGAAGAGGAGAGAACGACAAAGATTTTAAAGAGGAGACAAAAATGAAGCTGGTGATAAGATATGACTGAGCAGTAATGTTAGAGGTCAGATGATCTCTTTACAGCGCTGTGAAGATCAATAAACCAGTGAAATGTGATGGGCCCTGCCCTCTGTGGCTGAATGGCTCCACGAGGTCCTTCAGCAGAACAGGGTGGATCCCCTGTGGTGGGGATGATTTTGGATTAATGGATAAGGATTATCCCACAGCCTCCTCCTCTGTCTCTGCTTATTGACAGCCAATGAATGAGAAACTGTCATTATTGGAATCTGAGAGTACGCCACCCATTCATTCATTCGTCTCGTTACCTCATTCTCATGATCTTTTTCTTTTCTCTCTCTCTCTCCCTTTCTCTTCTCCCCTCCTTTTACCGGAAATTAAACCAGGAATCAGATGACTCAAATGTTTCATTCATTTGTTTATCGTTGCCCTCTTTCTCTCCTTCCCTCTCTTCCCTTTCCTCTTCTCCAGGTTGTCATCGCTGTAACAGAGTCATGTTTCAGCATTCTGTATGAATCTGTGTATGATTCAGTGTTGTAATGTCTCAGTGTTCTGTATGTGTTAGTGGTGCTCAGGGCTGTTGAACTGGCCTGTGCTGAGTTGGGTGGGGTTGGGCTGACGGGGGGGTTCTGACCATGGGGCGAGCTGCATTAGTCACGCTCCGAGACGCCCATGATAAATCTCACTGCTGCAGCGGACAGACAGGCATGTGGGTGGGTGGCATAGCAGATTCAGAGACCCCTCCCTCTCACCCCGGTAGCACCATATTGTACAATCACACATACAACCTAACAAGCACATACACACCCATCTAAATATGTGAACACACACACATCTATTCAGCTTGATAACACTAAAATGTGTGTGTCACATGTAGAGATATAGGAGATTGCATTTAATTTATATGACCATTAATATTATTGACAATATTTTGTTGGCCATTATCCACTACATAATGAATAGAATACCTCAGTACTGCTCAACCAGACTTTTTCCTCTGAAATTAGAACATCTTGTGCCTGAGGCATGTGCAAATAAATATCTTCCTCTACCTTTCTGCCCCCTTTATCTGCTCTTCTCCATTCTCTTGCCCCTCTCCTTCGGTCCTTTGTCATCTTTCTCTTTTTCCTTGTTCAAAATTCCCTCCAGCTCTCTACAGTATCTATGTTTCCATCACGAGTAAGATTTAGCACATGCACTGCCTGGATGTGGATCCCATTTTATTCAAACATCGCAGACAGACCAGTGCACTCGCCCATCAAAAAACAAGCACAGCAGGCAAGCGTCACAGGATCAAAACGGAAACCAGATTATCCCACAGAAAAACTGTGATGTACTATTTTCAGCTAACCACCTCGGTCTATCCTCCACACCCTTCACCATCATCACCACTCCTGTACTCACCCACATACATGACTCCCTCCTTAGTTTTGGCAGCTGCCTCCTCCACGCCTGCCTTGGTCTTCTCCGCTGCTGCCACGACGCCCTCCTTGGCAATTGAGAATCCTTTCTTCAGTGCATCCATGCTGGTCTGCTGTTATGGGGCTGTGTCTTTTAGCTGGCTCAGGCTGCGTCTTGGAGCTGGTAGATTAGGCTGCTCGGTGTGCCTGTCTGCGTGTGCGTCTGTGTGTGTGTGTGTGAGCGTGCCTGCGAGTGTGTATCTCTGCGTGTTGGGTGTGTGAGTGTGCGAGCGTACGTGCATGCGCTGCTCTTATGAGAGAGCGGGGCTGGATCTGTACTGCTGAGGCAGATTGGAACACCCTCAACAAGGAGAGCAGCTGAGCGAATGAGAGGGAGAGAGGGGGGGGAAGAGAGGCTGGGAGAGAGTGATGGAAAGAGATGAGAGAGAAGAGGTAGAAAAAGAGAGAGCAAGTGGGTGAGGAGCAGAAATGCAGAGATGGATTCCACAAGACACTGCTGTATTTCTCAGTTATGCTACCTACCCCATTTCTTCTGCTATCGTGCACACAGAGGCAAATACAAATAGGCCTGCCATGCTCAGCAATATACTATATAGGCACTGATATATTGATATGATACAATGCAGTATATGATGATTCAATGAGATACAGTACCTTACACTTTATTGCCCATTTCCATGAAAATTCATTTTATGAAGTCAGCAGCACCTCGAACATACAGATTTAGGATCTCAATTTGAGCCAGTTTGCTACAGCAGGAAAATAATCCTCCAGCAACAGGAAATGTGAATTATTATGTGGATTATAATTAATGGTACTTTTTGTAGGGGTTGAAAAAAAAATTTGTGAGGGAAAATCAGGTCTGACATTTCAAAGTGGAAATTGCAAACTTAAGCCTTTTTAAACCTCTAGTAAACTACAAGTAAAACATGTTCTGCATTGTAGGAATGTTCTCCTGCAACAGGGTGATCAAATTAAGATCCTACATCTGTATTGTACACACTGTACATCCCACTATGCATAATTCATAGCCGGTACATATGTAGGATCTTAATTTGATCACTGTTTTGTTGCTGAGAATTTTCCTGAAGATGAGCTTCTTGATTGGCATAAATTCACTGAAAACCCACACTACACATGGTTATATTAACAGTATTGCACTTTTCATGTAGCCTATTTTTGGCCAGCTAAAAGCCTAACCACTGATCAAGCAACATTATGGACCAAATATTCAAATACTGTTGCTGCAGGATTATTCTCGCTGTGACAATATATGTCAAATTAAGATCCTACATCTGTATATACACCACACTCACTCGTACATTGATAAGCAGGTTTCTCCCTGGAAATTGAGATGCCACTTTGATCTCTCGTAGCAAGAGGACTGGGAGGGGGAATGGATAATTTAAAAAATATATTTTACCTTTATTTAACTAGGCAAGTCAGTTAAGAACAAATTCTAATCCACTAATCCTATTTGTAACTGCCTGTTCAGGGGCAGAACGACAGATTTGTACCTTGTCAGCTCGGGGGTTTGAACTTGCAACCTTCCGGTTACTAGTCCAACGCTCTAACCACTAGGCTACCCTGCCGCCCCATCATGAAGCCCAGAGCTATAATTAGCGCTTGTGAAGCTAGTTACACATGGCTGCTAAAGCACATCCATTCAATGCACACAGCATCCCCCTACTCTACATCAAAGTGAATGGCAGAGAGCCCTTTTAGATTGCCTGACCTGTAAAAGCTATCCAAACTCATGGTAATACTAAATGGTGGTGCAGATAAAGTATTTTTTAGAGATATAGCTAAATAAATATACAGTAGTATCATTGTATATGTATGTATGCTTCAGTTTAATAAAGCTCAGGACTTTCTATAAGGAGAGTGCTGTAGTGCCATTGAGGGCACCATTCAAGCAACAGGGTTTATGGTCATCATGACTTGATGTTCTATCAGAGAAACACAACTTGTTATTGATGTCGGCTGCACTCGTCTCCACTCAACATTATCCAGCAAGAAATAGAGATCCAGACACCGTGTCACTCCCCTCTGTATCAGTAAGGAAATAGAGATCCAGACACCGTGTCACTCCCCTATGTATCAGTAAGGAAATAGAGATCCAGACACCGTGTCACTCCCCTATGTATCAGTAAGGAAATAGAGATCCAGACACCGTGTCACTCCCCTATGTATCAGTAAGGAAATAGAGATCCAGACACCGTGTCACTCCCCTATGTATCAGTAAGGAAATAGAGATCCAGACACCGTGTCACTACCCTCGGTATCAGTAAGGAAAGTAGGATGGGGATATATCCTGAGGTAGCATGGTATTACTAATGAAGCTGATTAATGTCCGATTCTCTGTACGATGCATGTGACGTGAATGTATGAACGAAACAGACATTGAATGAGGATCACATGGAAAGGAGGGGCTAAGAGAGTGCTAAAATATGTTGAGGTCAGGTGTATGGGAGATTGGGGACTTAAAGTCTGCTGTGGTAGGGCTTATTGGGATGAGAGGGAATCGGAGACCCAGAGTTTTAGTCCCAGGGGTGTGGATGTCCATTGGAGTGTAAAGAGGAACCAACCTCAGGAGTAATGAAATGGTTCTATGGACCCATTCAGACAACCATTGACCTCATCTATTAATGAGAAACGGAGGATTGCCTACACTGTGATAATGGGTTTTACAATACAGCCTACTACTGCTTTGGCCTTAGATACACAGTGGTGGTACATAAGGGGGGGGGGGTCATCCCCTAGCTCCATTTGCGACCTCATATTATTAAAAGGTAAACATTATACAATTGAAAATAATTATCCCTTAATATGTAACAAGATAAAGCACTTAGAATGTGAGAAAATATCTTCCCAGATGATATTTATATTCAGGGTAAGTGGCCAATTGGAAAATGAATGAAGAGCTGCAAATGGAGAGTGATAATTGGATCATTTTTTGCACCATTATCTCTGCTGAAAATCAATTTGTTGTCCGTTCGGTTCCCCTGGAGTCGTCCATTTCAACCCTGAACAGGCTGAAAAAGGCTGACGTTTCACCCCTGTGATCGGGTTTGTTGGCCAGACACCTTGCACAGTCCCAGATTTGCAGCTGCCTCCCTCCCCTTGTGTCCTGAATCCTGGGCAGAAAACAGCGTGACTCAGAGAATAACCTCTAGCAGGCAGACAACATGGCAGCCTGCCTGCAGCCCCAATACCCGACCAGCCTCCTCCAGCCACCTTTCTCCCTCCTCCCTGCAGCCTCAGTCTCTCCTCGGATTGGCTAAGGGCCAGCGCAGGGCTATTTTTAGAGGAGCTCATTTCTCGTATAACAAGGAGAGAATGCATAGTGGATCAGCTCCTATGGGTAGCTGTGACAGCAGATCGCCCGCCCTACAGGAAGGGGTGGAGTGATACGATGGTCAGAAGAGCAGTGGTCAATACAGATCACAAGACTGTCTGAAATATCTCACTCTTTACACCCTCCCTTCCCTATCATGTGCCATGGCACATGACCATGTTGGGAGTGGCAGCAGGAGGCAAGGCCTATAGACCAGGACAAGGAGAGTGATGGATGTCCACAATCTCCACATCCACCGCAGGCTGAAATCAAATCAAAAGTATTTATATAGCCCTTCGTACATCAGCTGATATCTCAAAGTGCTGTACAGAAACCCAGCCTAAAACCCCAAACAACAAGCAATGCAGGTGTAGAAGCACGGTGGCTAGGAAAAACTCCCTAGAAAGGCCAAAACCTAGGAAGAAACCTAGAGCGGAACCAGGCTATGAGGGGTGGCCAGTCCTCTTCTGGCTGTGCCGGGTGGAGATTATAACAGAACATGGCCAAGATGTTCAAATGTTCATAAATGACCAGCATGGTCAAATAATAATAATCACAGTAGGTGTCAGGGGGGGGGCAGAAAGTCAGCACCTCAGGAGCAAATGTCAGTTGGCTTTTCATAGCCGATAATTAACAGTATCTCTACCACTCCTGCTGTCTCTAGAGAGTTGAAAACAGCAGGTCTGGGATAGGTAGCACGTCCGGTGAACAGGTCAGGATTCCATAGCCGGAGGCAGAACAGTTGAAACTGGAGCAGCAGCACGGCCAGGTGGACTGGGGACAGCAAGGAGTCATCATGCCAGGTAGTCCTGAGGCATGGTCTAGGGCTCAGAGCCTCCGAGAGAGAGAAAGAGAGAATTAGAGAGAGCATACTTAAATTCACACAGGACACCGGATAAGACAGGAGAAGTACTCCAGATATAACAGACTGACCATAGCCCCCCGACACATAAACTACTGCAGCATAAATACTGGAGGCTGAGACAGGAGGGGTCAGGTGACACTGTGGCCCCATCCGATGATACCCCCAGACAGGGCCAAACAGGAAGGATATAACCCCACCCACTTTGCCAAAGCACAGCCCCCACACCACTAGAGGGATATCTTCAACCAACAACTTACCATCCTGAGACAAGGCCAATATAGCCCACAAAGATCTCCGCCACGGCACAACCCAAGAGAGGGCGCCAACCCAGACAGGAAGATCACGTCAGTGACTCAACCCACTCAAGTGATGCACCCCTCCTAGGGACAGCATGAAAGAGCACCAGTAAGCCAGTGACTCAGCCCCTGTAATAGGGTTAGAGGCAGAGAATCCGAGTGAAGAGAGTGGAACCGGCCAGGCAGAGACCGCAAGGGCGGTTCGTTGCTCCAGAGCCTTTCCGTTCACCTTCACACTCCTGGGCCAGACTACACTCAATCATATGACCCACTGAAGAGATGAGTCTTCAGTAAAGACTTAAAAAGGTTGAGACCGAGTCTGCGTCTCTCACATGGGTAGGCAGACCATTCCATAAAAATGGAGCTCTATAGGAGAAAGCCCTGCCTCCAGCTGTTTGCTTAGAAATTCTAGGGACAATTAGGAGGCCTGCGTCTTGTGACTGTAGCGTACGTGTAGGTATATACGGCAGAAAGATAGGTAGGAGCAAGCCCATGTAATGCTTTGTAGGTTAGCAGTAAAACCTTGAAATCAGCCCTTATTTAGCACTAACTGAAGTTTATTTAGTGCTTCATCCGGGAGCTGAAAAGAGCTGAAGTCCTTCATTAGGATTCAGCTTTGGCATAAAGGATGTGTCAGATGACCTACAGACAAAGTCTGCTAAATCTTAAAAAGCTCCTATTCTCCCCACCATGTGGTCACCTTTTATGTATTTTGTATTCAGTGGAGCATTTCAGATACAGTACAACACCTCTGTGTTGAGAACCACAGCACCCCTACCACGGCCAACAGCTCTTCACTCCCTGCAGCAACCTGCCCAAGCGCCCCCGCTTCTCCTTCACCCAAATCCAGATAGCTGATGTTCTGAAAGAGCTGCAAAATCTGGACCCCTACAAATCAGCTGGGCTAGACAATCTGGACCCTCTCTTTCTAAAATGATCCGCCGCAATTGTTACCACCCCTATTACGAGCCTGTTCAACCTCTCTTTTGTATCGTCTGAGATTGGAAAGCTGCCGTGGTCGTCCCCCTCTTTAAAGGGGGTGACACTCTAGACCCAAACTGTTACAGACCTATATCAATCCTGCCCTGCCTTTCTAAAGTCTTCGAAAGCCAAGTTAGCAAACAGATCCTCGACCATTTCGAAACCAACCGTACAGTCTCTGCTTTGCAATCTGTTTTCCGAGCTGGTCATGGGTGCACCTCAGCTATGCCCAAGGTCCTAAACGATATCATAACCACCATCGATAAAAGACAGTACTGTGCAGCAGTCTTCATCGACCTGGCCAAGGCTTTCGACTCTGTCAATCACCTCATTCTCATCGGCAGACTCAATAGCCTTGGTTTCTCAAATGACTGCCTTGCCTGGTTCACCAACTACTTCTCAGATAGAGCTCAGTGTGTCAAATCGGAGGGCCTGTTGTCCGGACCTCTGGCAGTCTCTATGGGGGTGCCACAGGGTTCAATTCTCGGGACGAGTCTTTTCTCTGTATGTATCAATGATGTCGCTCTTGCTGCGGGTGATTCTCTGATCCACCTCTACGCAGACGACACCATTCTGTATACATCTGAGCCTTCTTTGGATACTGTGTTAACAAATCTCTAAATGAGCTTCAATGCCATACAACACTCCTTCCGTGGCCTCCAACTGTTCTTAAATGCTAGTAAAACTAAATGCATGCTCTTCAACCGATCGCTGCCCGCACCCTCCCGCCCGACTAGTGTCACTACTCTGGACGGTTCTGACTTAGAACATGTGGACAACTACAAATACCTAGATATCTGGTTAGACTGTAAACTCTCCTTCCAGAGTCACATTAAGCATCTCCAATCCAAAATGAAATCTAGAATCGGCTTCCTATTTCGCAACAAAGCTTCCTTCACTCATGCTGCCAAACATAACCTCGTAAAACCGACTATCCTACCGATCCTTGACTTCGGCGATGTCATTTACAAAATAGCCTCCAACACTCTACTCAGCAAATTGGATGTAGTCTATCACAGTGCCATCCGCTTTGTCACCAAAGCCCCGTATAATACCCACCACTGCAACCTGTATGCTCTCATTGGCTGGCCCTCGCTACATATCCGTCGCCAAACCCACTAGCTCCAGGTCATCGATAAGTCTTTGCTAGGTAAACCCCGCCTTATCTCAGCTCACTGTACACTATAGCAACACCCACCCGTAGGATGCGATCCAGTAGGTATATTTTACTGGTCATCCCCAAAGCCAACACCTCTTTGACCGCCTTTCCTTCCAGTTCTCTTCTGCCAATGAATGGAACGAATTGCAAAAGTGACTGAAGCTGGAGACTTGTATCTCCCTCACTAACTATAAGCATCAGAGCAGCTTACCGATCACTGTACCTGTACACAGCCCATCTGTGTATAGCCCACCCAACTACCTCATCCCCACATTATATTTTTGCACTCCAGTATTCTCTACTTGCACATCATCATCTGCACATCTATGACTCCAGTGTTAATGTTAAATTGTAATTATTCTGTCACTATGGCCTATTTATTGCCTTTCTACATTTGCATATACTGTATATAGATTTTTCTATTGTGTTATTGACTGTAGGTTTGTTCATCCCATGTATAATAACTCTGTGTTGTTGTTTTTGTCACACTGCTTTGCTTCATCTT
This sequence comes from Oncorhynchus tshawytscha, assembly GCF_018296145.1. Classification (NCBI taxonomy): domain Eukaryota; kingdom Metazoa; phylum Chordata; class Actinopteri; order Salmoniformes; family Salmonidae; genus Oncorhynchus; species Oncorhynchus tshawytscha. Next base: position 66,249,233 of record NC_056434.1, read on the forward strand.
GGCCAGGTCGCAGTTGTAAATAAGAACTTGTTCTTACTGGCCTACCTGGTTAAATGAAGGTGAAATTAAAAAATAAATTAACAATGTTTTTCCCAGTCCAGCAGTAGATCCATGTGCTTTACTAAGATCAGGCAGCTTTTGTTTTGATTTCTCTCTTGACCCAATTTAAACATGTATTTTTACCATATATAGACAGACACACCCTATGTGTTTAAATCAAATCAACTATATGCACTGAGCTTGACTGATTGTTTAAGCACACTGCTCCATTAAATAATTAAGACACACAAATGACTATAGAGGGAGTATGACCACAATTGATTTGATTGTACTCAGACTTTTCTGCACTGTGTTAAAAAAGAATGAGAGCCAGTGACTTTGTGACTAGCACCGTTGTCGCTCTCTCACCTCCATGTGCTGCAGCTACCATTACAGAACAGTGGTTATCGCGCTAAAGCTGCAACATAATTAGGCGCCATTTCTGACGGAACATTTCTGTTACCGAAATCCCTCATTTGTTTAGGATAAACATGACCTATCCCCTCAACCCTTGTTCTCCTTATGACACATGTATGCATCTCATGCACGTGACCAATAGGGCCTGACCTACAGAACCAGTCAGAAGTTTGGACACCTACTGTACTCATTGAAGGGTTTTTCTTCGTTTTAATATTTTCTACATTTTTACTTCAAGCTTCTTCAAGTGCAGTCGCAAAAACCGTCATGCGCTATCATGAAACTGGCTCTCATGAAGACCGCCACAGGAAAGGAAGACCCAGAGTTACCTCTGCTGCAGAGGATAAGTTCATTAGGATTTCCAGCCTCAGAAATTGCAGCCCAAATAAATGCACAGAGTTCAATTAACAGACATCTCAACATCAACTGTTCAGAGGAACTGCGTGATTTTTTAATTTTTAATTTATACGTTATTTTACCAGGTAAGTTGACTGAGAACACATCATTTACAGCAATGACCTGGGGAATAGTTCCAGGGGAGAAGAGGGGGATGAAAGAGCCAATTGTAAATTGGGGATTATTAGGTGACCATGATGGTTTGAGGGCCAGATTATGAATTTAGCCAGGACACAGGGGTTAACACCCCTACTCTTACAATAAGTGCCATGGGATCTTTAATGACCTCAGAGAGTCAGAACACCCGTTTAACGTGCCATCCGAAAGACGGCACATAACTCAGGGCAGTGTCGCCAATCACTGCCCTGGGGCATTGGGATATTTTTTAGACCAGAGGAAAGAGTGCCTCCTACTGGCCCTCCAACACCACTTCCAGCAGCATCTGGTCTCCCATCCAGGGACTGACCAGGACCAACCCTGCTTAGCTTCAGAAGCAAGCCAGCAGTGGTATGCAGGATGGTATGCTGAGGTAGTCACCTGAATCAGGCCTTCATGGTCGAATTGCTGCAAAGAAACCACTACTAAAAGGTCACCAATAAGAAGAAAATACTTGCTTGGGCCAAGAAACACGAGCAATGGACATTAGACCTGTCCTTGAGTCATCCTGTCTGATGAGTCCAAATTTGAGATTTTTGGTTCCAACCGCCGTGTATTTGTGAGACACAGAGTAGGTGAACGAATGAGCTGCCATGGTTTGAAATTAGGGGATTACAGACAACATCCGCACCGAGCTAAAGGCTAGAGCTGCAACTTTCAAGGAGCAGGACACTAATCGGGACTCATAAGAAATCACGCTACACCCTCCGACGAACAATCAAACAGGCAAAGCATCAATACAGGACTAAGATCGAATCCTACTACACCGGCTCTGATGATCATCGGATGTGGCAGGGCATGCAAACTATCACGGATTATAAAGGAAAAGCCAGCCGCAAGCTGCCCAGTGACACAAGCCCACTACATGAGCTAAATGCCTTCTATGCTCGCTTCGAGGCAAGCAACGAACCATTCATGAGAGCACCAGCTGTTCTGGACGACTGTATGATCATGCTCTCCATAGCCGATGTGAGTAAGAACTTTAAACAAGTCAACATTCACAAGGATTACCATGACACACTCAGAGCATGTGCTGAAAAGCTTCACTGACATTTTCAACCTGTCCCTGACGCAGTCTGTAATACCAATGCACATACCGCACAAACAGATCCACATATGACACAATCTCTACTGCACTCCACACTGCCCTTTCCCACCTGGACAAGAGGAAGACCTATCTGAGAATGTTGTTCATTGACTACAGCTCAGCGTTCAACACCATAGTGCCTTCCAAGCTCATCACTAAGCTAAGGATCCTGGGACTGAACACCTCCCTCTGCAACTGGATCCTGGACTTCTTGACAGGCTGCCCCCAGATGGTAAGGGTAGGCAACAACACATCGCCATGCTGACCCTCAACACGGGGGCCCCTCAGAGGTGCGTGCTTAGTCCCATCCTGTACTTCCTGTTCACCCACGACTGCATGGCCACACACGACTCAAACACCATCATTAAGTTTTCTGATGACAACGGATGTGATGTGGGCCTGATTAACGATGATGATGAGACAGCCTATAGGGAGGAGGTCAGGGACCTGGCAGTGTGGTTCCAGGACAACAACCTCTCCCTCAACATTTGCAAAACTAAGGGGCTGATCGTGGACTACAGGAAATGGAGGGCCAAGCACGCCTCCATTCACATCGACAGTGCTGTAGCAGAGTGGGTCCAGAGCTTCAAGTTCCTCAGTGTTCACATCACTAACGATGTATCATGGTCCACACACACCAGCACAGTTGTGAGGAGAGTACAATAACGCCTCTTCCCCCTCAAGAGACTGAAAAGATTTGGCATGGGTCCTCAGATCCTCAAAGTTCTACAGCTGTACCATTGAGAGCATCTTGACTGGCTGCATCACCGCTTGGTATGGCAACTGTTTGGCATCCGACCACAAGGCGCTACAGAGGGAATTGCGTACGCCCCAGTACATCACTGGTGCCGAGCTCCCCGCCATCCAGGACCTCTATACCAGGCGGTGTCAGAGGAAGGGCCTATAAAATGTCAAAGACTCCAGCCACCCAAGTCATAGACTGTTCTCTCTGCTACCGCAAGGCAAGCGATATCGATGCAACAAGTCTGGAACCAACAGGACCCTGAACAGTTACTTTTTTGACTCATCACATATGCTGCTGCTACTGTTTACTATCTGTCACTTTATTCCTAGTTACACCGTGTGTACACAAACTGAGTGTACAAAGCATTAGGAACACTTTCCTAATATTGAGCTGCACCCCCTTTTTCCCTCAGAACAGCCTCAATTCGTCGGGGCATGGACTCTACAAGGTGTCAAAAGCGTTCCACAGGGATGCTGGCCCATATTAACTCCATTGCTTCCCAAAGTTGTCAAGTTAGATTAACATTCTTTGGGTGGTGGACCATTCTTGATACACATGGGAAACTGTTGAGCTACAACAGCGTTGTAGTTCTTGACACACTTAAACTGGTACCTACTACCATACCCGTTCAAAGGCACTTAAATCTGGTCTTGCCCATTCACCCTCTGAATGGCACACATACATAATCCATGTCTCAAGGCTTAAAAATCCTCCTTTAACCTGTCTCCTCCCCTTAATCTACACTGATTGATGTGGATTTAACAAGTGAGCTCAATAAGGGATCATATCCTTCACCTGGATTCACCTGGTCAGTTTGTCATAGACAGAGCATGTGTTCCTAATGTTTTGTACACTCAGTGTCTCTACATACCTAAATTTACATCGTACCCCTGCACATCGACTCAGTACTGGTATCCTGTGTATTTTTTTCCCATGAGTTGGTCATTTTGACATGTTCTGTCATTGTAAGTCATTGATGATGCATTTAATTTTTTTGATATATTTTTTTTAACCTTTATTTTACTAGGCAAGTCAGTTAAGAACAAATTCTTATTTACAATGACGGCCTAGGAACAGTGGGTTAACTGCCTGTTCAGGGGCAAAACGACAGATTTGTACCTTGTCAGCTCGGGGGTTTGAACTTGCAACCTTCCGGTTACTAGTCCAACGCTCTAACCACTAGGCTACGCTGAGAAATGCTGTGATAAAACTATTTCCCAAGTTGGGATTAATAAAGTAATACTTTACTCGCACTATATAACCAAGTTATCGTTACTCATTGCGTATGTATTATTACTTATATTATGACGCGTTTTACTTTTCTATTATTTCTCCATTTTCTTTCTCTCTGCATTGTTGGGAAGGGTCCACAAGTCAGCATTTTAATGTTAGTCGACAACTGTTGTTCACAAAGTACGTGACGAACACGATTTGATTAAGTTAAAAAGGTTGCCCTTCAGAGAGGAGAGGGAGGATAGAGCTGTGATACAGTACATCTTAGTGTGACGACCACTGCTTTATCCAAAAACCTGAAGGTAAATGACTGCTGGAGTGCTGCCTGAAAACCTATTGTTAACGTGTCCAAGATACATAACAAAACATTACTAACACATCTGCTGTGTAGATTTGTTACTGCCAAGAAGAAGAATGGGGGGGTCAATCATGTAGTTTAAAAGTCCTGTAAAAGTTTGCTGTCCGGCTTAGGGTTGGGTTGATGTATTTTGGGTCACTGTTGTCATGAAAACAAAACAGGCGCATGGAGGGTCATCAATATAGGACCTATGCACGTGACCTCCCCCTCATTAAATGTCAAGAGAGGACCTATTAGCAAGGGGGTGCTAAATTACACATGGTGGTTGGTTGAAGCATGCCACTGTCTGATGTCCTCACCTAGGGTTTACTACAGTACATAGGCCTACACACTGTTACGGGCCAAGTGTATTGCACATGGAGACTGATACATCCATCCAATGGACTAGTAACCGGAAGGTTGCAAGTTCAAATCCCCGAGCTAACAAGGTACAAATCTGTCGTTCTGCCCCTGAACAGGCAGTTAACCCACTGTTCCTAGGCCGTCATTGAAAATAAGAATTTGTTCTTAACTGACTTGCCTGGTAAAATAAAGGTTAAAAAAAATAAAAAATGTGGTACTGGAGTGCCAAGTCTTGGACAAAAAGGCTTCAACAGTTTTTACCCCCAAGCCATAAGACTCCTGAACAGGTAATCAAATGGCTACCTGGACTATTTGCATTGGGTGCCCCCCTCCCAACCCCTCTTTTTATGCTGCTGCTACTCTCCGTTTATCATATATGCATAGTCACTTTAACTATACATTCATGTACGTACTACCTCAATTGGGCCGACCAACCAGTGCTCCCGCACATTGGCTATCTGCATTGAGTCTCACCACCCCCTCTTTTCCGCTACTGCATGTTCATCGTATATGCAGTCAGTTTAACCATATCTACATGTACATACTACCTCAATCAGCCTGACTAACCGGTGTCTGTACGTAGCCTCGCTACTTTTATACCCACGCTACTGTATGTAGCCTGTCTTTTTACTGTTCTTTTATTTCTTTACTAAACCCATTATTCACCTATTACCTTTTTTGCACTATTGGTTAGAGCCTGTAAGTAAGCATTTCACTGAAAGGTCTACCTACACCTGTTGTATTCGGCGCACGTGACAAATACATTTTGATTTGATTTATGACTGCACAGGCTCCTAAACAGACCCTCTCACCATTCCCCAATGTTATATCAACACTAATGGATCAACACTAATGGAGTCAACTATAGTCTGTTAACCCCAGCTCCAAGTGCCAGAATCCATAGAGCAATATTATTGTGGTAGTAATCGGCTAACCACTTCATAGCTGTTACTCAAGTCTCTTCATATCGTTCTCCACTCTCTGCTCCTCTTCAGGCAGTGGGAGAGGACAATCCAAGTGTCCTAATGTCCGTTAACCCCCGAGTCGAAGCCCTGTACAAACCGGGGGGGCTTACTGCTATTAGCCAATAGAAACGCAATGAATAAAATATTCACTACATGGAACAACAGTCCCCAAAGAAATCTAAAGGAAGTTTGTTCTGAAGCGTCTGTCCTATATCTGAGCGAAATAAGAAATATCAGGAAACTATATATATATTTTACATGTATTTATCCCCCTTATTTGTCTTCTCCCACTGCCTTATTTTAGGCACTGGTACTGGGTGAGTCTTCAGACGACAGAACGGAGAAAACCATAGTGTCTGTGAGAGTCTCAGCTTCAACAGAGTGGTCATAGTTTCTAGGCCAACCTTTCGGACGCTACAGACGTATTTGTGAGAAGACTGATTTTCGAGACGTCTTCTGGTCTGACAAACACCGCTCTAGCTCTGCCATCAGTAACTGCAGATGTGGATGCGCGATGTCGGCAGATATAATCCTCCCCCTATTTCTCCACCAAATGCCTCCACATTCAGGGCAAATGATAAATAAAGTGCCAAATAGCGGGCCTGCTGCCAGTTAGTTCCAGACAGACCCACCATGCAAAGGCTGCTGCCACCACACCTTGCAGATCAGTGCGTCGCTGCAGTCCGTCCCATCATGCACCTGTGTATAGTCATACAGTGGGGGCCAGGCAGGAGGAGTAACGAGGCCATAAAAAAACAATAAATCTATGACGCGAGACGCAATAGATATTACCTCAGAGCAGCCAGCCGTGGCACCAATACAGTCTGCTGCCGGCGTCCCACTGTGTCACACAGCAACATGGAAAGGGTATTGTCGCCACTATAATATTGATATGGCTATTGGCCAAAGGACTATTATACAGCACTCCCTGTGAAACAGAAGTCTAATATACCCTCAAAGAGATATTATGGTTTTCACCAATTTCTCTGATTAGATTTCCTCCCCCCCCAACCCTTTTTGTTGCGGCTTAACTAACACTACAGTTCTATTTAAACTGCTCATGTGCATAATTTGACTGTTGTTTCCTAATTTTTCAGAGGGCCTTCCTTGTATTTTGACAATAATGATCCAGTAGCTCACATGGCCTCCTCATCCAAACAGCAAGAGGATGCTTTTATCCAATTAATGTGGGGCCCATAATTTACAGTATCAGTATGGGTGGTGTGTGTGTGAAACAAAAGTATGCCTGTTACAAAAAATCTTGGAAGTTGGCCATGGGCCCGTGACATTAACTTGTCGTCAGCTTTGTTAGAAAACTGTTGGGTGAGTCACAGCCTTGGGTTATTTCAAGAATCGCCTGTACCAGGTTACTGATGTTTTCCTTTAGGTACTCAGAGTCCCCACTGGGGTCCCACAGTAAAAAAAAAAGCTGCCCATTTCTCACTCATTGTATTTCTCAAGGAAAATCAAATCACGCTGCTTCTCTTTTGGAAAAACAAAAACAGAGCACTAAATTGATAGTGTTGGGGTCCAGCTTTGCCAACTTTGATGTTGAGCTTGGTCTAACGCCACAGAACCTTCCAATCCCCCTCCCTCCCTGTCCCTTCAACTATGGCCCTGTGCTCTCCTTGACCTTTCGACATTTTGGACATTCATCATTGGGCCGGAAAGGCTCTATTCCTATGTCAACTTTAAACTTCAGTCACAGTTATTTCTCCAAACGACATCAATTTCTGTGATTTAAGAGGAAACTCATGCATTGGGCCTGCTGGGTAAATAAATGAGTTATATACCCTCCCCGCTAAAGCTAATACATAATTTGCACAGTATGGGGAACTACTGTTGGATGCATTCCACTTGAGTTTTGAAACCCGTTGGGTCCCGTATATGTATATATACAGTGGGGAGAACAAGTATTTGATAACCTGAAAATCGGCAGTGTTTTCTACTTACAAAGCATGTAGAGGTCTGTAATTTTTATTATAGGTACACTTCAACTGAGAGACGGATTCCAGAAAATCACATTGTATGATTTTTAAGTAATTAATAGCATTTTATTGCATGACATAAGTATTTGATCACCTACAAACCAGTAAGAATTCCAGCTCACAGACCTGTTCATTTTTCTTTAAGAAGCCCTCCTGTTCTCCACTCATTACCTGTATTAACTGCACCTGTTTGAACTCGTTACCTGTATAAAAGACACCTGTCCACACACTCAATCAAACAGACTCCAACCTCTCCACAATGGCCAAGACCAGTGAGCTGTGTAAGGACATCAGGGATAACATTGTAGACCTGCACAAGGCTGCGATGGGCTACAACTGCTTGGTGGCGCAATTATTAGAAAATGGAAGAAGTTCAAGATGACGGTCAATCACCCTCGGTCTGGGGCTCCATGCAAGATCTCACCTTGTGGGGCATCAATGATCATGAGGAAGGTGAGGGATCAGCCCAGAACTACACGGCAGGACCTGGTCAATGACCTGAAGAGAGCTGGGACCACAGTCTCAAAGAAAACCATTAGTAACACACTACGCCGTCATGGACTAAAATCCTGCAGCGCACGCAAGGTCCTCCTGCTCAAGCCAGCACTTGTCCAGGCACGTCTGAAGTTTGCCAATGACCATTTGGGTGATCCAGAGGAGGAATGGGAGAAGGTCATGTGGTCTGATGAGACAAAAATAGAGCTTTTTGGTCTAAACTCCACTCGCTGTGTTTGGAGGAAGAAGAAGGATGAGTACAACCCCAAGAACACCATTCCAACCGTGAAGCATGGAGGTGGAAACATCATTCTTTGGGGATGCTTTTCTGCAAAGGGGACAGGACGACTGCACCGTATTGAGGGGAGGATGGATGGGGTCATGTATCACGAGATCTTGGCCAACAACCTCCTTCCCTCAGTAAGAGCATTGAAGATGGGTTGTGGCTGGGTCTTCCAGCATGACAACGACCCGAAACACACAGCCAGGGCAACTAAGGAGTGGCTCCGTAAGAAGCATCTCAAGGTCCTGGAGTGGCCTAGCCAGTCTCCAGACCTGAACCCAATAGAAAATCTTTGGAGGGAGCTGAAAGTCTGTATTGCCCAGCGAAAGCCCCGAAACCTGAAGGATCTGGAGAAGGTCTGTATGGAGGAGTGGGCCAAAATTCCTGCTACAGTGTGTGCAAACCTGGTCAAGAACTACAGGAAACGTATGATCTCTTTAATTGCAAACAAAGGTTTCTGTACCAAATATTAAGTTATGCTTTTCTGATGTATCAAATACTTATGTCATGCAATAAAATGCAAACTAATGACTTAAAAATCATACAATGTGATTTTCTGGATTTTTGTTTTAGATTCCGTATCTCACAGTTGAAGTGTACCTATGATAAAAATGAGACCTCTACATGCTTTGTAAGTAGGAAAACCTTCAAAATCGGCAGGGTATCAAATACTTGTTCTCCCCACTGTACATGTACACTACCGTTCAAATGTTTGGGATCACTTAGAAATGTCCTTGACACTTCCGGCGCCGACAGAGATGGCCGCCTCGCTTCGCGTTCCTAGGAAACTATGCAGTTTTTTGTTTTTTTTACGTGTTATTTCTTACACTAGTACCCCAGGTCATCTTAGGTTTCATTACATACAGCCGAGAAGAACTACTGAATATAAGATCAGCGTCAACTCACCATCAGTACGACCAAGAATATGTTTTTCGCGATGCGGATCCTGTGTTCTGCCTTACAACCAGTGCAACGGAGCGGATTACATGCAGCGACCCAAAAAAACGACTCAGAAAAAGAGGGAAACGAAGCGGTCTTCTGGTCAGACTCCGGAGACGGGCACACCGTGCACCACTCCCTAGCATTCTTCTTGCCAATGTCCAGTCTCTTGACAACAAGGTTGATGAAATCCGAGCAAGGGTAGCATTCCAGAGGGACATCAGAGACTGTAACGTTCTCTGCTTCACGGAAACATGGCTAACTGGAGAGACGCAATCCGAAGCGGTGCAGCCAGCGGGTTTCTTCACGCATCGCGCCGACAGAAACAAACATCTTTCTGGTAAGAAGAGGGGCGGGGGCGTATGCCTTATGACCAACGTGACATGGTGTGATGAAAGAAACATACAGGAACTCAAATCCTTTTGTTCACCTGATTTAGAATTCCTCACAATGAAATGTAGACCGCATTATCTACCAAGAGAATTCTCTTCGATTATAATCACAGCCGTATATCCCCCCCCAAGCAGACACATCGATGGCTCTGAACGAACTTTATTTAACTCTCTGCAAACTGGAAACGATTTATCCGGAGGCTGCATTCATTGTAGCTGGGGATTTTAACAAGGCTAATCTGAAAACAAGACTCCCTAAATTTTATCAGCATATCGATTGCGCAACCAGGGGTGGAAAGACCCTGGATCATTGTTACTCTAACTTCCGCGACGCATATAAGGCCCTGCCCCGCCCCCCTTTCGGAAAAGCTGACCACGACTCCATTTTGTTGATCCCTGCCTACAGACAGAAACTAAAACAAGAAGCTCCCATGCTGAGGTCTGTCCAACGCTGGTCTGACCAAGCTGACTCCACACTCCAAGACTGCTTCCATCACGTGGACTGGGAGATGTTTCGTATTGCGTCAGACAACAACATTGACGAATACGCTGATTCGGTGTGCGAGTTCATTAGAACGTGCGTTGAAGATGTCGTTCCCATAGCAACGATTAAAACATTCCCTAACCAGAAACCGTGGATTGATGGCAGCATTCGTGTGAAACTGAAGGCGCGAACCACTGCTTTTAATCAGGGCAAGGTGTCTGGTAACATGACTGAATACAAACAGTGCAGCTATTCCCTCCGCAAGGCTATCAAACAAGCTAAGCGCCAGTACAGAGACAAAGTAGAATCTCAATTCAACGGCTCAGACACAAGAGGCATGTGGCAGGGTCTACAGTCAATCACGGACTACAGGAAGAAACCCAGCCCAGTCACGGACCAGGATGTCTTGCTCCCAGGCAGACTAAATAACTTTTTGCCCGCTTTGAGGACAATACAGTGCCACTGACACGGCCTGCAACGAAAACATGCGGTCTCTCCTTCACTGCAGCCGAAGTGAGTAAGACATTTAAACGTGTTAACCCTCGCAAGGCTGCAGGCCCAGACGGCATCCCCAGCCGCGCCCTCAGAGCATGCGCAGACCAGCTGGCCGGTGTGTTTACGGACATATTCAATCAATCCCTATACCAGTCTGCTGTTCCCACATGCTTCAAGAGGGCCACCATTGTTCCTGTTCCCAAGAAAGCTAAGGTAACTGAGCTAAACGACTACCGCCCCGTAGCACTCACATCCGTCATCATGAAGTGCTTTGAGAGACTAGTCAAGGACCATATCACCTCCACCCTACCTGACACCCTAGACCCACTCCAATTTGCTTACCGCCCAAATAGGTCCACAGACGATGCAATCTCAACCACACTGCACACTGCCCTAACCCATCTGGACAAGAGGAATACCTATGTGAGAATGCTGTTCATCGACTACAGCTCGGCATTCAACACCATAGTACCCTCCAAGCTAGTCATCAAGCTCGAGACCCTGGGTCTCGACCCCGCCCTGTGCAACTGGGTACTGGACTTCCTGACGGGCCGCCCCCAGGTGGTGAGGGTAGGCAACAACATCTCCTCCCCGCTGATCCTCAACACTGGGGCCCCACAAGGGTGCGTTCTGAGCCCTCTCCTGTACTCCCTGTTCACCCACGACTGCGTGGCCACGCACGCCTCCAACTCAATCATCAAGTTTGCGGACGACACAACAGTGGTAGGCTTGATTACCAACAACGACGAGACGGCGTACAGGGAGGTGGTGAGGGCCCTCGGAGTGTGGTGTCAGGAAAATAACCTCACACTCAACGTCAACAAAACTAAGGAGATGATTGTGGACTTCAGGAAACAGCAGAGGGAACACCCCCCCGCATCGATGGAACAGTAGTGGAGAGGGTAGCAAGTTTTAAGTTCCTCGGCATACACATCACAGACAAACTGAATTGGTCCACTCACACAGACAGCATCGTGAGGAAGGCGCAGCAGCGCCTCTTCAACCTCAGGAGGCTGAAGAAATTCGGCTTGTCACCAAAAGCACTCACAAACTTCTACAGATGCACAATCGAGAGCATCCTGGCGGGCTGTATCACCGCCTGGTATGGCAACTGCACCGCCCTCAACCGTAAGGCTCTCCAGAGGGTAGTGAGGTCTGCACAACGCATCACCGGGGGCAAACTACCTGCCCTCCAGGACACCTACACCACCCGATGCTACAGGAAGGCCATAAAGATCATCAAGGACATCAACCACCTGAGCCACTGCCTGTTCACCCCGCTGTCATCCAGAAGGCGAGGTCAGAACAGGTGCATCAAAGCTGGGACCGAGAGACTGAAAAACAGCTTCTATCTCAAGGCCATCAGACTGTTAAACAGCCACCACTAACATTGAGTGGCTACTGCCAACACACTGTCAATGACACTGACTCTACTCCAGCCACTTTAATAATGGGAATTGATGGGAAATGTAAATATATCACTAGCCACTTTAAACAATGCTACCTTATATAATGTTACTTACCCTACATTATTCATCTCATATGCATACGTAGATACTGTACTCTATATCATCGACTGCATCCTTATGTAATACATGTATCACTAGCCACTTTAACTATGCCACTTGGTTTACATACTCATCTCATATGTATATACTGTACTCGATATCATCTACTGTATCTTGCCTATGCTGCTCTGTACCATCACTCATTCATATATCCTTATGTACATATTCTTTATCCCCTTATACACAGTGTAAGACAGTAGTTTTTTGGAATTGTTAGTTAGATTACTTGTTCGTTATTACTGCATTGTCGGAACTAGAAGCACAAGCATTTCGCTACACTCGCATTTCCATCTGCTAACCATGTGTATGTGACAAATAAAATTTGATTTGATTTGATTTGGTTTTCCATGAAAATATACATGAAATGAGTTGGAAAATGAATAGGAACTATAGTTAAGATGTTGACAAGGCTACAAATAATGATTTTTAATAGTAATGGTGTCCTTAATAATAAGTGTCCTTAAAACTTTGCTTTCATCAAATAATCCTCCATTTGCAGCAATTTGCTCCATTTGCACCATTTACAGCCCTGCAGACCTTTGGCATTCTAGCTGTCAATTTGTTGAGGTAATCTCACAACACCTCAATAGGGTTGAGATCCGGTGACTGTGCTGGCCACTCCATTAGACAGAATACCAGCTGACTGCTTCTTCCCCAAATAGTTATTGCATAGTTTGGAGCTGTGCTTTGGGTCATTTTTCCTGTTGTAGGAGGAAATAGGCTCCAATTAAGTGCCGTAGGGTATGGCATGGCGTTGCAAAATGGAGTGATAGCCTTCCTTCTTCAAGATCCACTTTACCACCACCAAATTGCCTCTACCATGCTTGACAGAGGGCATCAAGCACTCCGCCAGCATTTTTTCTGCGTCTCACGAATGTTCTTCTTTGTGATCCGAACACCTCACTTAGATTGTTCTGTCCATAACACCTTTTTCCAATCTTCCTCTGTCCAGTGTCGGTGTTCTTTTGCCCATGTTAATATTTTCTTTTTATTGGCCAGTCTGAGATATGGCTTTTTCTTTGCAACTCTGCCTAGAAGGCCAGCATCCCGGAGTCGCCTCTTCACTGTTGATGTTGAGACTGGTGTTTTGAGGGTACTGTTTAATGAAGCTGCCAGTTGAGGACTTGTGAGGCGTCTGTTTCTCAAACTAGACACTCTAATGTACTTGTCCTCTTGCTCAGTCGTGCACTTGGGCCTCCCACTCCTCTTTCTATTCTGGTTAGACAGTTTGCGCTGTTCTGTGAAGGGAGTAGTACACAGCTTTGTACGAGATCTTCAGTTTCTTGGCAATTTCTCGCATGGAACAGCCTTAATTTCTCAGCACAAGAATAGACTGACGAGTTTCAGAAGAAAGTTATTTGTTTCTGGCCATTTTGAGCCTGCAATCAAACTCACAAATGCTGATGCTCCAGATACTGAACTAGTTTAAAGAAGGCCAGTTTTATTGCTTCTTTAAATCATAACAATTTTCAGCTGTGCTAACATAATTGCAAAAGGGTTTTCTAATGATCAATTAGCCTTTTAAAATGATTAACTTGGATTAGCTAACACAATGTGCCATTGGAACACAGGAGTGATGGTTGTTGATAATGGGCCTCTGTACACCTACGTAGAAATTCCCTTTTTTTTTAACTATCATTTCCAGCAACAATAGTCATTTACAACATTAACAATGTTTACACTGTATTTCTGATCAATTTGATGTCATTTTAAAATGGACATTTTTTTAAAACTTTTCTTTCAAAAACAAGGACATTTCTAAGTAACCCAAAACTTTTGAACGGTAGTGTACGGTTGTGGCCAAAGACACATATATTAATTTTCACAAAGTCTGCTGCCTCAGTGTCTTTAGATATTTTTGTCAGATGTTACTATGGGACACTGAAGTATAATTACACGCATTTCATAAGTGTCAAAGGCTTTTATTGACAATTACATGAAGTTGATGCAAAGAGTCAATATTTGCAGTGTTGACCCTTTTTCAAGACCTCTGCAATCTGCCCTGGCATGCTGTCAATTAACTTCTGGGCCACTGATGGCAGCCCATTCTTGCATAATCAATGCTTGGAGTTTGTCAGAATTTGTGGGGTTTTGTTTGTCCACCCACCTCTTGAGGATTGACCACAAGTTCTCACTGGGATTAAGGTCTGGGGGGTTTCCTGGCCATGGACCCAAAATATCGATGTTTTGTTCTCCGAGCCACTTAGTTATCACTTTTGCCTTATGGCAAGGTGCTCCATCATCCATGAAAAGGCATTGTTCGTCACCAAACTGTTCCTGGATGGTTGGGAGATGTTGCTCTCGGAGGATGTGTTGGTACCATTCTTTATTCATGCTGTGTTCTTAGGCAAAATTGTGAGTGAGCCCACTCCCTTGGCTGAGAAGCAACCCCACACATGAATGGTCTCAGGATGCTTTACCTTGGGCATGACACAGGACAGATGGTAGCGCTCACCTGGACTTCTCCGGACAAGCTTTTTTGAGGATGCCCCAAACAATCGGAAAGGGGATTCATCAGAGAAAGTGACTTTACCCCTGTCCTCAGCAGTCCAATCCCTGTACCTTTTGCAGAATATGAATCTGTCCCTTATGTTTTTCCTGGAGAGAAGTGGCTTCTTTGCTGCCCTTCTTGACATCAGGCCATCCTCAAAAGTCTTCGCCTCACTGTCCGTGCAGATGCACTCACACCTGCCTGCTGCCATTCCTGAGCAAGCTCCGTACTGGTGGTGCCCCGATCCCGCAGCTGAATCAACTTTAGGAGACGGTCCTGGCGCTTGATGGACTTTCTTGGGCGCCCTGAAGCCTTCTTCACAACAATTGAACCGCTCTCCTTGAAGTTCTTGATGATCCGATAAATGGTTGATTTAGGTGCAATCTTACTGGCAGCAATATTCTTGCCTGTGAAGCCCTTTTTGTGCAAAGCAATGATGACGGCACGTGTTTCCTTGCAGGTAACCATGATTGACAGAGGAAGAACAATGATTCTAAGCACCACACTCCTTTTGAAGCTTCCAGTCTGTTATTTGAACTCAATCAGCATGACAGAGTGATCTCCTTGTACTCGTCAACACTCACACCTGTGTTAATGAGACAATCACTGACATGATGTCAGCTGGTCCTTTTGTGGCAGGGCTGAAATGCAGTGGAAATGTTTTTGGGGATTCAATTAATTTGCATGGCAAAGAGGGACTTTGCAATTAATTACAATTCATCTGATCACTCTTCATTCAATTCTGGAGTATATGCAAATTGCCATCATACAAACTGAGGCAGCAGACTTTGTGGAAATTAATATTTGTGTCATTCTCAAACCTTTTGGCCACGACTGTATATATAAACAGTGGTGTAAAGCACTTATGTAAAAATACATTAAAGTGCTATTTATGTAGTTTTTTAGGGTATCTGTACTTTACTATTTATATTTTTGCCAACTTTTCCTTCACTATATTCCTAAAGAAAATAATGTACTTTTTACTCCTTACATTTTCCCTGACACCCAAAAGTACTCGTTACATTTTGACAGGAAAATGGTCCAACTCACACACTTATCAAGAGAACATCCATCCCTGGTCATCCCTACTGCCTTTGATCTGGCGGGGTCACTAAACACAAATGCTTTGTTTGTAAATTATGCCTGAGTGTTGAAGTGTCCCCCTGGCTATCCGTCATTAAAAAAAAAATTGTGCCGTCTGGTTTGCTTAATTTAAGGAATTTGAAATGGTTTATACTTTTGATACTTAAGTACATATTAGTAATTCCATTTACTTTTGATACTTAAATATATTCCAAATCAAATACTTTGACTTTTACTCAAGTAGTATTTGACTGTTTTACTGGGTGACTTACCTTTAATAGAAAATTATTCAAGTAAAAGTATCTTTATTTTTACTCAAGTATGAGTACTTTTTCCTACCACTGTATATAAACTACTATGCTGCATATACAGTTACACAGTTCTAATAAAATAACACAGATCAGTAACGACCAGAGCTCTCCTCCTTGCCCTGTGTGAGGCAACCTCTCTCCTGGGGGGGATGTTGATCCCCAGCCCCAGCTAGCCATAACGTCTGAATAAAAGCTGGCAAAACAAGGCCCATCAGCTTTCTACGTGTAAAACTAGCGCCACCTGCTGATGATCCAGTGAACACTAATTTATCTCTATGCTCATAATTTACCCTGGGGTCCCCCGCTGCTCCTGCTGCAGCCAAGAACACAAAATCAAGTCCACGATCACACAGACCACCCGCAGGGAGCGACCCCACTGCTAGAGCTACATCTGGAAGCAAACAAGTAAAGCACAACGCAGAGGATTAAGTTCTTATGGAGAAGAAAAACATTTCCTTTCTTTTTGTTTTCCTTTCAACGGTCAGAATCTAGGGCAGCAGACCCTACAGTGTCCCAGCCTGTTACTGTACTGTATATGATCATGGTAGTCTGTCTATTTTAATGGGCTTCCACAATCTGTCTGTCCTTGTATATAAGGGAGGCACTTCAGATGTCCCCAGGTCCTGCTGCTACTAAAGAGTTACAAGGCCATCCATGTTTAGGAGCACAGTAAATTATACCATAGTGAACAAGTCTGTCCTAAGCACTGGGGAAGATAAGCACAGCAACAGCACACATTCCAAGTCAACTCTTAAAGTTAATGTGACAATAACACTGTCACTGAGACTTGTACAGAAGTGTTACCATGGTAGGTGACTTTCACTATAACCACTCAACTATTGGAACATCTGTCGCCATGGCGATACAATTTCAACTCAAACACTGACTCATCCTGAAGCTAAACAACGTATCGACATAACGTCATTCATCTCCTCTTTCTCACACTGCTGCCAGTGACATGGGGAATCCCACTAAATATTTAATAGGTGATTACTCATATGGGCCAGTTTGTGATCCTGATGCATAGAGACAGAGATAACCAGAGGGGAAGTCTGAAGTCTCTCCCATGCAGATACATTTGACTGATTCACTATATCCACTGGCTAACACCCCTTTACACTCCTTTAAAAAACACGTCCAATCCCTCGCTCTCTCCCCTAACATCCTTTTCCTGCACTATGCCAATCGGAGGAAGAGAGACAGAGGCGAGGTGATAAGAACATTAGAATTCCAGTGACCTGCCAACTTGCCAAGAGAAATGGGCTGCTTCCTCACCGGCCCGGCTGGTGTGTGTGTGCTGCATTTGTGCTTGTGTGAGTGGTGGTGGGGGGGATCCTAATAACACCTCCAGCCTGTGGGCCTGAGAGAGGGGAGAGAGACACAGCCAGGCTCATTGTTCCAGGGCCTGCGACCTTTCCATAGGGAACTGGCTGGTGGGTGGGAGGCTCATTTCCGAGGATTGTTGGAGAGCTTTGAAAACTTCAGAAGGAGGGGAGATGTGGTGTGAGTGCATGTGTTCTGCGAGTATATGTGAGTGAGGGGAACAGGGGGAGGGGAATCAGACTGGGGAGGATTTTTGGAGATGGGGCGGGGTATTTCCAAAACCCACTCTTTTAAAACAAATAGCAGTCCCGGAGAGGCCTCAGATGCTTTTGGCAGCTAGCTAGCGTGGATAGATCAGGACCAGGCAGGGAAGCAGACATGACAGCCGTGGGGGAACTGATGCTGCTGGTGCTGGGGCTGATGGTGACGGCCCACTGTGAGGTTAGGGCTAGAGACCCTGAGGTGGAGGAAGAGGACCAAGGCTTGCCTGTGGAGAGAGGAGGCTGGGATACCCAGGGGGTGGGTGTCCACCCTGGACCTGGGAAGTTTGACATCCCCCACCTGAGGAATGGACCCCATGGCCGCAGACCTGATATCCCTGGCTCTGCCCACCACCCCATAAGGCACGGACCACATGGGCAACCCCATCAGGCTGGTCCTGGACAACACCCCCTGGGTCTGCTGCCCAAGGAGACTGCACCAGCATCAGGAGAGGAAGGGAGCTACCCAGCCCGCACCGGGTAAGTGTTTGTTCACAGTAGCCACTTCTCAGCTGATAGGCAGCCAGTGCAGACAAGTATCTATAGGAGTAGAAAAACACACCACCTATGGATCTACAAACACACAGATGCACTTTCTCAGCATGCACATCTAACAGAACATTCAATGTTTGGTCTACCAGCATGAATGTAATAGCAGCAACTACCCAGGTTGAGAACCTGGGGTAGCACACAAATGCCAAATACAGAAATATGTCTTTTATGAGGGCTGGGTTTCAAACGGGGGTGTCTTCCTGCAGGCTTTTCCCCTCTCAGCACATTCAACTCTTTCCGACCTCTCCTATGTGGAAACATTTGGTATCTCTTCAATCTTCCTCTGCAATCAGCACAAAGCTTGTGCTCATGGGGGAAACTAAACAAAAGGCAAAGTGGTTTAGCAAATATTTACATGTGCCCTCAGCAGAAGGAGTCCGTAAACAAACTGCTACGGTTTCACTGGCCGGGTGTGTCATAACTAGGCTCGTGGTTTTCCTTCGCCAAGACTAATCAATAGTAATTAATCTTAAATGGCAGAGAAAGCCATAAGACAGCCATAGGTTTCCTGTACTTTGTGCTCAAAGCCCAAGCTGCTGGCAGAGCCTGATCTTTGCTCCAGTTAGTTACTGGACACCGTCATTCTTCTAACCCAGATACATACATTACACCCCAAATTGTCTGATCCCCCGATAATGTGCTCCCTGAGGAGCTAGCCCGAACAGCCAGCAATTAGCCCTCCTTAAGAGCAGCCACTTAAACGTTTACTTTACGATGTTATTCAAAGAATACCTTTTTCTTGTGTGTCACCCCCATTACTGTAATGGAGTGCAGGTTTGGGCCGGGGAGTGTGAGGTTGTGACCTGTGATATCTCTGATGGACAATTTTCATTGGAGGCTCTTCTGGCGGAGGAGGCTGGGAGGGAGGGGGGGTCAATGAGAGGTTCAACTTGTGAATAAAGGTATATTCAGTCAGTGTGTGAAGAGCTCTTACTCTACAATGGAAAAAGTATACTGTCTTTTGCTACCTCGGAATTCAACCCAGGTTCATGGTTAGACTGGATATGTGAAAAGGTATTCAGGCGAGTCCTTCCTCTTCATTGTTAAAAAAAAATCTATGCACTTTGGCCTTGGAATCTGTAAAGGGAAAACACATTGGTTGTTAAGAATAAAATCAAACATTCTGTAAACTGAAGTGTCAGAGTGAGCACTGACTACGAAAAGGAAAAAGTATTTCTTCTTCTTAAAATGTCCATTTTTTGTTGTTACAAACTTATATTTGTCCTCCAACAGTGTAGGAGTACCTTTTAGCACATGAATAACACTGACTAACAGATCAGATCTCAGTGTATTTTAGTGCTGAATGGTTTTCAGTACAGTGTTATTGGCATCCCCAGGGTGTAACAGATCCGGTTGTTTTGGTGTGTATACCGCCTGAGAGAGTGCTCAGGGTCTAGATGATACGTATGTGTGTGTGCTACGATGCTAGGATAATTCCCTCCGGTGGTGCAAACATTGTGCTTCACTGCTGGGTCTGAGGAGGTTTCATTCTGCACACAATGCATGTGTAAGAACCCAGGGGGTGGGGCGATGAGTGTGGATATGGAAGGGGCGTCGGGATGGACGGCTCACGGCTGACCTGAGGCTTTGGGCCATTGGGAGCTCTGAAAGGCCACAGACAGGGAGGGAATGTACTGTAGACCTGTGGGCTACTACATTGTAACTAGCAAACAGAACTATGTGGACTCAAACTGGAACAGGCCCAGACAACAGGCTAAGCAACTCAATACAAGAACCCATGAACAAGGCAAGTATAAGAGAGGAGTAGTTAACTGCTTAAGCTGTTTTAATTAATTCTGCTCAGATATTTAAATGCAACACAGAGCACTCTAGTGTGTGATGGAGGTACCATCTGTAGCATCGTCGCTCATGGCATTGCATGATTAACTGTACTTTTACACAAATGTCTTTCATTACGCACTATCATTACAATCAACATAATAGGAAGAAAAGCTAAAATACTGAAATCAAGACATGTTCAAGTCTAAAACCTGACGCTCCGGCTGGGGTCCGTAGAAGGGTTCTGAGGCTGTACTTACCCCCCTCGCAGGAGGCTCTGCCGGGGGCTCCGCTGCTTACATCTCCCAGCTCCAGGTTCCAGACCCCTCAGAAAAGGGCCTTCCAACCCACCACCGACGCAGCACGAATGGCTTTGTGTCTGGAATGGATGTGTGGCAAATTCTGCTTTGTTGCTGCTATGCGCTCACTTTACACTCACCCTCTGACTCACGGTCATAAAATATGGCCTAAGGGAAT
Source organism: Oncorhynchus tshawytscha (assembly GCF_018296145.1). NCBI lineage: Eukaryota > Metazoa > Chordata > Actinopteri > Salmoniformes > Salmonidae > Oncorhynchus > Oncorhynchus tshawytscha. Next base: position 66,269,891 of record NC_056434.1, read on the forward strand.
CAGCTTTGATTCTCAGTGTGCTTGGTCTTGCCGGTCTGCCAGTGGCATTGGCACAAAGGCCTTTTGTGTACCGTCGGGTTTCAGAGTCCATGTCGACTCAATGGCTAACAGGGCCTCCATAATCATCTGGTTATTTTCTCTTTTGTTTCCAAATCAACATCTGCAGCAGTCAGGGTCCACACTTTGAACACTCTCCGACACAATGTGGCTTTTCTTGAACTAAATAAAACATGTAAAAAAAGGCCACAGCGCAGTATAAAGGGGACAGTGTTATCCAGGCCAGCTGTACTGTATAAGCAACAAGCAAAGAGGAGTCTGGGCTTTGAAACCAAAAACAAAGCTCTTCTGTTAATATTAGTTTTTCACTTATCTTGCAAAAGGAGTATCTGGGTCTGGTGTTGTTAGTACTACAAAAAAAAAATCTGATTTAGCGTCATGACATGACTCTTCAACCTTGAACAAGACTACAGAGCCTCTTAGCTAACTTGATTAACCGGGGCGGCAGGGTAGCCTAGTGGTTAGAGCGTTGGACTAAGGTTGCAAGTTCGAATCCCCGAGCTGACAAGGTACAAATCTGTCGTTCTGCCCCTGAACAGGCAGTTAACCCACTGTTCCTAAGGCGTCATTGTAAATAAGAATTTGTTCTTAACTGACTTGCCAAGTCAAATAATGGTTAAAATGTAAAAATAAAAAAAACCTGTTTGGCAACCTCGGCTCTCCTCCCAGCCAGAGGCCTAATCAACCCCACTGACCTCAATGATTAGACTGTGGGAGAGGCCGGTGTCGAAGTGTGAACACAGCTCTAGTATCATATCACCACGATAGAGAAACTCCCCACCAAAGCTGTGTGAGGGTTTGCCAAATGCATTTGCAGTGGAAAGTGACTGGGGAAAAGGATTTGAGATTCTCACATCTTCCCCAGAGTGTGTATGTTGTCTGTGTATGTTGATATGCTGCGTGGGGGAGTGTCCCAGGATAGAGTAGGTTACGGTGTATGAGAGCGTCAGAGACTTCCTTCCTGGTCGAAGCCAGAGATGGGAGCCGTAGGCCTACAGGAGGTAATTACACAGCTATTGTGCTCTCCCAGGAATGGCCCTCCATGATGTCACAGCAGACCAGGAGGAAGTGACATGGGGCAGATCTGACGCAGACCTGCCAAGCGAGTAGCATGCCGGTGGGGTTGAGCGTGGAAGGGGCAAGTAATCGTAGAGGTCAAGAGGACAAATTAACAAATTGGAATTCACATTGAGAAATGTGAATTTCCAATGAAAATGTTCAACTGTTCAAGCAAGCAGTATGTGAGAAACCTAATTCCTAGAATTTTATGAACCACATTGCCACTGCTGGGGTCTGGTAAGAATCCAGTTTCTCTGCCAGAAAGTGAGTGCACATTTCACTTGGGATGGCAGAAAGAGCAGGGGCCACCAGACCAACGTTCCCATATTGTAAAAATGGCATAATATTGTTCTATTGTGTAATATCAAAAGACGAGCTCAAGCGCAGAACACCGTTTGTGACACACTAGAGGCCAAAACAAACTGTACGGGGATAAATAGTCAAAGTATCAGTGACCCTCCAGTCATTCCATCAAACATTCCACACTGAGTTTACATTCAGTCCTGCTGAACAAGGATATTGCTCAAGATTTTATCTGTTTGGCATCGGAAGGGAAACAATCTCCTTGTATTTGCTGTCTTATGGCGATCCTCACGCACTGAACATTTATTAGAGGAGCTTGTTTGTTGTGGCACTGTTTAGTCTGTGTGGAGGTGAACACTGTGGTAGAGCTGGAGCCTGTTCGAGGGGGATCAAGAGACCGTGTTCTCTCAGTTTATGAAATATGAGATTAGTGCTGGGTTGTTGTGACACCCCTCCCACTAACTCTTTATTCAGCATGAGTTCCCCTCCTACAGAGCCCACGCATTTATAGCTCTCCTGACCAAGAGAAAGACAGGCTTGGATCGGAGTGAGGGAAAAGGTGAACCCTCTTGTTCTCCTCATCAGTAGAGGTCAAATGTCTCCAGTCTACACATTCTCGGGCTCTGCAGTCTGGAATAATTCTCAAACGAGCCGTGGCGGTACGTGTGTCTGTGCAATACATGAAGGACTTTGGCCACACTCCAATATCAGGGCCACAACGATGCGGTCGCTTGCTTGTTAACCACCTGTTGTCTTGGAAACAGAGGAAGTATTTTTGGTTTAATCCTCTCCACTCCTCTGCAGCTGCACCCCTGAATACTTCAAGGGTCTTTGTTTGGTGTGGCCTGGACACAGAGGTGGTAGATTAGAGAGCCAATGGCACACTCATGTGGAGGATCTTCCAATACAAGGTCCTGGTACCATGACTGAGGAACAGAGAGGGGGGATAAGGCTGAGAATGGCACATGCATACATAGCTATGTCTAAAAGGGATTCTTAACCTTGAACGGTTGAGCTAGGTCAGATAGAGCTTGTCCTACTCAGGAAAACCTCGCAGTCAAACGCACATAAACACACACACGCAGAGTTAATTAACCCTTGACCGGTGTCCACTCCGTACAATGCTACAGACTACAGTGGGAGGGAGTGGTTTGGCAAAACATGACAGCCACTTCACTTCGCCTTTCCATCCACGTGGGGTTTCTGAGTCACAGGTTCAGCAAGGTGAGCCAGAAAAAACACTAAACACCAGATCTGACGGGTCACACTAACTGCTCCCCCACCACACGTGTCAGTTCGAGGGGCCCCAGGGTGCCTGCTCACCTGGTGTTTACAGTCAACTCTTTCCCTCGCTGATGACCTCACGTCTGATCGTGTCTTGATTGCGAGGGACAAGAGGGCGTGGGGTTTGTCTCAGACAGGGCCACCCAGGAGCGGTGAAATCCATCCCCCCTCCACACCTGTTTCACCTGGGTCAGGGGCCGGTGGAGAGATGACCCCTGCTGTGATGTAGACTGACCCCTGGCTATCTTTCATCTTCTCTAATGGTATGTTTGGACAGTCGGTCTGGAACAGGTTAGCACAGATCCGTGACGTGCTGGTTAGGCAGGGTCAGAAGGGGAGAGCCGCTGTAGCAAATGAAGGTCATGGGGGTCAAATGGAATACGACGGCATAAGTCTCCAGAAACCATCTGAGATAGATAAATACTTGTGGAATTCATTGAAATCAAACAATTCTGCTGGAAAATGAAAGGGAATACCATTTCCCTGATTAGATATGCAGACAGCGGTGTGAAGGTCCTGAAAAGAAATCCAGCCCATAGATGTCTTTGGCCGGTCATTAGGCGCTATGTACGTGCTGAGAAGGCAGAGTTGTAAGCAGGGAATCCTTGTTTCAGCGCAACCCTTGGGAGGAACCAGGCGGGTGAGTCACCATGCCAAGGCTCTGAAGCCAACTGTAAAAGTGGGGGGTAGATAGGGGTCAGGAGGGAGACCGCACTAGGAGCGATAAGACAACTCAACAACAAAGCCCCGGTAAAACGGAAAAATATTTGTGAAACGCCTTTTGAAATGCAGGCCACCCAAACACACAAACAATGCATGCTTCAAGAGTCTAACAGCACCCAAATAAGGTTGAATGAAAAGGCAGATGCTGCCACATGGATTTACATTTTTGGCCCTGTTCACAATGAATCAAGATAAATGAAAATGAACACTATGCATTATAACTGTTAAGTTATGGGAAAGTCCAGTAGTCGGTGCCTCTCTGGAGCGGATGTTATGTTTGTAGCCCTGACCTGTAGAAACAGGAAGGATAACCACAGAATTGCAAACAAGCAAACTGTGAGACAGCAGCAGCAGCAAAGACAGAGAGAACTATAACCCCTGGCAACCTGATTATCTCAACCGTCTCCCAGCTTCCTGTTTCATTACACATAGATATTGCACAGTATCAATGGAATGACGCTGTGTGCTTGTGTCCTCTTCCAGAAACTGGTGTGCATTCGTGCACCGCCGCATTGAATCCATTGTTGAATCCTGTGGCACAGAAAAATACACCATCAAGTCCCAGAGCCCCTGTCCCAATGGCACGCCTGACTGCCAGCTCGTCATGTGAGTTCAGCCCACTGTGCATTCAAACGTCAACTTCAACCACATGTTAACAGCACACTGCATTACATCACAGATTGACAATGCACACTCAAATTCCCCACACACTGCTCGATCCAGCATTCTCATATAATAACAATGATAACACAAATATCTCCAACACACATCTTATTTACGATCCATCAGTTCAATTTGCAGGCGAAATCCAATGTGTGTGTGTGGTTGTAACCTTGTTTTCTGTGTTTAGGTACAAGCTCTCTACCCGGCCAGTGTACAGAGAGAAGCAAAAGATCTTCACAGCCCTGTTGTGGAGGTGCTGCCCAGGACACGGAGGGGAGAACTGTGAGGAAACAGGTACTGAAACAGAGATGCACACATGCTGTATACTTTAGGACCCCTAGTAGTGGCGATTTTAGCATGTACATCTTGGTGGGGCAAACAATCAAAATATGTTCAGATGCATGCCAGAAAAGACACTACACTAAACAATACATTAATTGCACTATAATGGTAACAAGCGGTGCCCACATACTGTTAGGGCCGACATAAAGCTGTCCCAACAACAGAGCTTTCTTTCCAGTAAAATGGAGTGAATCCTTACCACTGCTACACCTGGCTATCAGCGCAGCCTTGTCTGGCAACGAAACAGTTCATTCAGTCTCCTTTACTGCCTTTTTAAAAACATAGTTGATATGGCTGACTTGCTTAAAACAAATGTGGGTTCTACTGACAATTGAGATGTACAAACTATGGCATGAGGGAAAGATGAGCAGATAAGAGGCATTCTGTAATTTCGATTAAGACATTAATGAGCGAGCTGAGATGGACGTAGACAATATAACTATGTGTTCGGCACTTTTGAAAAGTACAGCGACAGAAGGCAGAACATGGTCTGCTCTTACAGTATTTTCCATGTACACCAAGTCAGAACCGTTGGTATAAATAAAGGGGGCATAAAAGCAGACAATGAAAGCTCTTATAATATTAGATTACATTTCTCAAACAGGTTATAGGCTACATGTGCAGCCCACCGAGTCAGAACAGTAACGTTAGGCGAAATTAAGAAGTGAAAATACACCAAATTATTAGCGTGAGGCACATGGGCTACTAACAGTTTACTACACAACAAACACTTCGTATTACACCATGGCTTGTGATGTGCTCACTTAAACATGAAGGTGGTGCGGTGGTTTTGTCATCAAACTGTCAAAGTCTGACATTCTCTGGATTTATGGTGGGAACTCTGGGAAAAAAAAGAAACACAGCTACTCCATTGAATAGCAGGCTACTGTTTGCTTTGCAGTTAGCCACTGATTCCTTCCAAACGACTCATTGTTGAATTTGCAATTTCCAACCTGTTGTGTAATCTTCATGGCCGATGAGCACCGATACGTTTTATCTATAATTTCTCTTCATATGACAATGATTAAAAAGGATTTGCCAGTAGATTGTCGACTTGATTCATGATGATGACTGCTAACTAAGACTTGGAAAGTAAGATGTTGACATGATCAGTCCAATCAAAGCTACTGTACATGTAACGTGATTTGATGTAATTTTATCCGTGGCCAATGACCTGGAGTCTTCTTGGAAGGCCACTTGTAATATAACTCTATGGCAGGACCCAAAGGGCTGAAATTTTGGATGTCTACTCTTACTAAGGACATAAACTTGGCAATGACGTTGTGTCCCCATGAGTGACAGAACCCTGAGCCAATCACGGCAATATGATCCTATTTTTTGCTGGCTTGCCCCACCACAGAAAGCACTGAGCTGAAACACCTGCATGTTGGAGCTTTATTTGGAGCTTTATTAACTGAATGAGATATATATATATATATATATATATATATATATATAAAAAAATTTTTTACATTGCTTTCAAACTGATATGTGACACATATTAATGCCAAAATAACATGCAAAACAGGCAAGACCCCCCACACCAATTTTCTGCCCTGAATGATGGGCTGCCACGGCCCCTAAGTCGACGAGCATCAACACGGTTGAGTGTTAGTAATTGCATTTTGGCATAAGAAGTAACCTCATGGTGCAATATGTTTCCACAGGCCTACTCTAGACTTTCTCCTGGATTAGTTAATGAGTTTGGCTCTGACTCTTTGTACTAAGAGCAAGATTTAGGTTAAATCTCAAACAGATTTCCCATGCGTGAAATGGCCCTTAACTCGGCAATAGACACTGGCTGAGAAAGTCACGTGTTCACGAAAGCTGGTGGAACCAATAAAAGTAACATCCACTCCCTGCTATCCTCTCGCTTCCTCTTTCCCCCTCTTTCCCTCAGTGTCTGACCCTGCGGACCCTACGGTGGCAGGACGACCACATTCCAGAGACACTGAGCCTCACCACACAGGTAGGTCTGCCTATCTGACCCGTCTGTTTACATGTTGGGGGGGGTTGACTGGGTAAGCTGGCCTTCAATCAAACGCCCCGTGCCGCCCTCTCTGCCTCAAACAAACTGAGGAAACGCTAGTGCGCCAGAAGAAGGAGCATTTGTATAAAAGCTATAGCAGGCCGTGGGAAGTTCATCTCCCAGGGGAGGGAGGAAAGGGTGTGTGAACCGTTCTCAGGGCATCAAGCAAGGCTGTAAAGGGGGTGTGACCTAGAAATAACTAGGGACCTAAAAATAACCCTCTGCCCTTTTGGGCCAATTCTAGGCCAAAATAAAGACGTAAAGTCCCCCGTTATCGGCTGGTCTGCTTTCAGTACCTCCACACCCCTTATAGAGAGGGCTTCCTAAACCGCAAAGGTCTCATAACTAATTCTTGACCACTACTGGAGTCGAATAACCATTGTGTTACACACACTAATCAAGCACACACACACAGGGTTGGCTGAAGTGGGGTCAGAAGTGGGGGGACAGAGAGCTAACCCAAGGCTATGGTTCTCATGGTCAGGGAAGAGAGACACAGCTACTACTCTGTGCCACTGTGTTGAATGAAAGCCTCTCCTAACATCCCATCAATCTGTCTGTTGTCTGTCGGTCTAGGTGCACAGTCTAGACTCACCCACCAGGCTGAGAGGGAGCAGAATGACTTCCAGGTGTCTGAGAATCCTCTGTACGAACTCCATGCCTCAGAGGCTGACAACAACAACAAACACACAGAGTCCCGAGAGTCCCCCTCATACCCTCGACAGGCCCAGGAGCACATCCCTCACCATGGCTACAACCACCCCCACAACCCTAACCACCACCAGCGGGATTTCAACCATGGAGGTAAGTTGGGACCTTAGAATCACCAGTGCTGTACTAACATGTTAATCACAGTGGGAAAACATTAGGATGCCTGGTTAAATAAACTATAAGTTAGGACCACCAAGGCCAGGATTGTGACTGTGCTTTAGGAGGTAAATCAGGGCCATGAAAAGGAGGCAGGGTAATCATCAACACCCCTAAAATCAGGGCCATGAAAAGGAGACAGGGTAATCATCAACACCCCTAAAATCAGGGCCATGAAAAGGAGGCAGGGTAATCATCAACACCCCTAAAATCAGGGCCATGAAAAGGAAGGTAATCATCAACACCCCTAAAATCAGGGCCATGAAAAGGAGGCAGGGTAATCATCAACACCCCTAAAATCAGGGCCATGAAAAGGGCCATGAAAAGGAGACAGGGTAATCATCAACACCCCTAAAATCAGGGCCATGAAAAGGAGACAGGGTAATCAACACCCCTAAAATCAGGGCCATGAAAAGGAGGCAGGGTAATCAACACTCCTAAACCCATGTATGACCCCTGCTCTAACCTCTGAGACACTCATGCAAAGACACATACTGGACACACCTGCTCACTCACCATCTCATAGTCAATAAAAAAGTAAATACAATGTTAATACAAAACTGACAGTGAAATACTCCTATTTCTCTAAGCTCCTGTCTGGCATGTTAATACTCCCAGCTGTTATTTATGCACTACTGTCTGGTCAACTGCCTGTCTCATTCACATCCTCCGAGAGAATCGACAGGCTTTAGAATAGTGCTGTAAAAAAAACACAGTTGAAAGGGGGAAGGCTTGACCAGGAAAAATACACGTACATCTATGGGGAGCATTTCCACGACTCCATCCCTCCACAGTGACACCTCTAGCTTAGTGCCCCCCCTTATACTCATTACAGCTTCCTTCTCAGGAAATCCTCTCTTTCTTCTGGGAAAAATCCCCCCCCCCATTACATTGTGTGTGTGGATGATGTAATCCGCAGTGGGATGGTGATATAGCGTGAGGTCTCATATTACAGCCACACACAGTGAAGGGTGCCATAGTTTTTGCTGCTGTGGTATATTCTCACTTCCTGTGACATATTATTCTTGTTTGGGAAAGACAACAGGCTAAGGCCATGACGTAATGTCTGGATGAATAAATTACCGATCAGACTTCCATCAACTCAGACTAAAGACAAATCGGCCTACATGTTATTGTTAAAGTTTCTCTTTAACATTGCAGGGAAATTAGTGAAATTATTTGAAAACACTACTTTCCTACTTCTTTTGATCGGTGGGATTTAAAAAAAATAGAGAACCTCTTCCAACTTTGTAGAACTCTCATGGCAGGGGGCGACCTGATTTCCTCTCTCAGTATGACCTCACTGTATCTGACCTCTTAGAGGGAAAGCATAAGGGAACAGTGTTTTTCTCCCTGAATTAATGGAGGGTCTTTCCAATGTTATTAGAAAAACAAGCCCTAAATGACGAGAGGCCCTCTGATCACATAGATCACACTTTAAAGCAGAGCAGCTTGGGGGTCTGGACTATGTCCAGATACAAGGGTGACAGTGTCAGAACTGGGACTTATTCCCAGGGGGCATACATGTGTAGCCTCGCAAGTTGCCTGATCTCGTGAGTTTACATCAATGTTCGCTGCACAGCAGTAATCAGTCTGGTAATTAATACATGTGGGTGGGGGAATTCAATGTCAGACATAGACACTCACACGGACAGTTTCTAGGAAGATGTGAAAATCCCTGGAGCCTGTATCATTGTAAAAGGAACTGCGTCCATTAGGGCCATCTCTGGGGTGCAAAAACACTGCCATGAAACAAACCAATCCAACAATTATTCACTGTGCTTTCTTGTAACAAAGGGGTTCAGTCAGGAAGACCAATACATAAGGGAAATTAAATGTCCAAATATAGGTCTGAAAATGTTATTATTCCTATTTTTGGCAGCTTGCCATTGGACTTTGAAAACAATTTTTGGGGATAAAACCAAACACGTTGAAGATTTCTTGAGAGACAAAGGGCTCTCATAACTGTTCCTAAAGAACTAATGGCACAACTGATATGAATGGCCTTTACAAGAGAATACATTCTAACAGGTACTGAAAAGGAGTCTTGCTCTGTTCCTATACACATTGATGTGTGTGTACAATTGTTGAGGTGTCATCTCAGCCTTGTGAAGTTACAAAGTGGATATGTCTAAAACTGAAAATATGTCTAGTTCTGATGCTTTAAACCGATTGATGTGAGTAAATATTGTGCTCTGATTTCCTGGATTGTCTCCCAGATCCAATCAGGGATGAGGTGGAAGCTGTCCCTCTACTGCCCTACCAAGACTCCCAGTCTCCCCTCCCTCTACTCCACATGATGGCCCTGCTAATGTCCCAGCTCCAGCCCATGTTGGATGGCTACAACCGCACCTTGGAGCACCTAACCCAGGAGGTTGAAGGTCTGTCCCGGGATGTGGCTCTGCTCCGGAACTCTCAGTGGAAGGTAGAGGAGGCAGCCCTGCGTGGAGCAGGGGCTGGAGAGGGTCCCGAGGCCTTGGAGGCTAAGCTGGAGCAGAGTTTCCAAGACACCAAGGAGGTGAGGAGGGAACTGGAGAGACAGAGAGCTGAGATGGCAGACAGGCTACACTCCCAGCATGCCATGCTGCACTATAACATCACCAACTTCAAGACAGACATTGACGGCAAGATCAAACGCAACCACAAGATGTTACAGGTCAGCGAATCCCTCATTAATGTATCTCATGGCATGGTAACGCAACTATTTCATAATGAAAAACTTTTAGATTTAGTTCCTCACTTCTGCGTTAGTAACAGACTTTTAGACTTGCACATTATGGGCATTAAGTGAGAAAAATATTCTTCATGTCTTTCATGGCTCCTGGGTAGGTTAATCTCCAGTCCATGAATGCCACCCTGTCAGACATGAAGCTGGAGCAGGACCGTCTGAGTGAAGTGCTCCAGAGGCACCTGACCAACCCAGGGGCCAGGAGAGAACCCAGCCAGGTCCATCCCAGTCAGGCCCAGCAGCCTCCAAAGGACTCAGCAGTGTGGGAGGCTATCACCCGTCTGGACAACAAGGTGGTCAACAACACAGTGAGGGTAAATGCCCTGGTGGAAGACCTAGAGATGGCCAATGACAACGTCCTGGACCTGAAGAGGGGCTTCCGAGACCTTGAGGAGAACATTGCCCAGACGGGGAGGAACAGCCAGATCCAGTTCATGGAGACGGGCCTGGAGGTGGAAGCGGCTAAAGTAGCCGTGCTGAACCGCGTCAATGAACTGGCCAGCAACCTGACCATCCACTCGGAGCAGCTGCAGGAGATGGAGACTGACATGGACTACCTGTACACACAATTCTACCAGAACGTCAGCGCTGCCGGAGACTGTGACTGCAAGGCATTCACCGCCTCCTTCTCCCGTCTGGAGCAGGGCCTGACCAACGTCACCGAGCTGGCCAACGACAATCGGCTGGCCCTGGATGGAAGCACTGATGCTGGGTCGGAGCACTGGGGTCCCTCTGTGGACGACGTCATGGCCTCCCTGGCCTTCGAGCAAGAGAAGAGCAAAACTCTCCAAAACAACCTGACTCAGCTGATGACCTCAGTCCTGGGCAGCCACAGGGACGTGCTCAGCCTGCAGGAGAGCGACAAAAGGTTGGAGGCTGAGATGCGCCACCTCTCCAGTTCCTTTTACTCTTTGTTGAAGGACGCCATCCGCCACACTGAAGTGCTGGAGATGCTCCTGGGGGAGGAGGTGATGGGGTTCATGGACTGGCCCCTCCACAAACAGGAGGCTCACTCCATCCCAGCGCTGCAGAAGAGGCTCCAGCACATGCAGCATCAGATCAGGGGCCAGAACCTCAGCCTCACCACCCTGCTGGACGCTGCCCGGGCAGAGGAAGTCCCATCCTCAGACGAGCCCTCCGTGCTAGTAGACTTGGCCTCCCGCGGGCTGAAGAGGAGGAGTGGAGACCAGAGGAGTGACCACCTCATGGACTCAGCAGCCTCTGAGGACCGGCAAGACTACTCGGACAGTGACCTGCGGAGCCTTGAGAAAGCAGTGGAGGAGCTGGGGGAGAAGGTCAACAGGCTGGAGTACAGGCCTTGCCCTGCCAGCTGCAACATCACCAAAGACAGCACGTCTGGTGGTGTGGAGGCCAAAATGCAGGTGGAGGTGGCCTGGCTGAGGAAGGGTCTAGAGAATCATCTGCGGCTCTTTAAAAATGTCTTCAGTAACTCAGAGGGGCTGGCCGAATCAGAGAGCACCCTGGACCTGGACCAGCTGTGGGCCCTGATGAAGAGGAAGGAAAGAAAGAGAGAGAGGAAGCGCAAGGACAAGAAAGAGGGGATAAAAGATCACATTGGAGAGCGCGCTAACCTTCGCAGCAGGAGGGATACATCAGGTAGGCATCAATCTATTAAAAAAACAGGGAACTGCCAAAATAAAGGAAACACTTGAGGAATGCAAATTATATTGAAAGCAGGTGCTTCCATACAGGTGTGGTTCCTGAGTTAATTAAGTAAGTAACGTCCCATCATACTTAGGGTCATGTTTAAAAATGCCCAGGTGCTCATTATTTTGCCTAGTGGCCTTTCATCTACTGCATACTCCTCATGTCCTCTCCTTGCCTCCTTTTCAAAACCCATTGGAAGAGAAGGTCAGAGGGGAGGGACCTCTGGCTTTCTCATCCAATGGGTTTTGAGGAGGCGGAGAGGAGAGAGGACGTGAGGAGTATGCAATTGAGATTCTAGCAAAGACTTCGAAAGAGGGGTGTCATAGGAGCATAGGGGGTTAAAAGGGTGTGTGTTTGTCAGTCACCAGATCGCAACCCAATTGGAATACTTATGGGAGATTCTGCAGAGGCGGCTGAGACAGCGTTTTCCACCGCCATCAACAAAATACCAAATGATGGAATTTCTCATGGAAGTAGTGTCGTATCCCTCCAATAGAGTTCCAGACACTTTTAGAATCTAAGCCAAGGAGCATTGAAGCAGTTCACTGTCGTGGTGGCCCAACACCCTATTAAGACACTGTTGGTGTTTCCTTTATTTTGGCAGTTATCTGTACCTCTATCATGCTGAGCCACATCTCTTTCTAAACCTCCCTTAAGACCAGAATGCACTTTAAACAAAGAAAGATCCTTGGGGATCTATACAGTGCAACACCCTCAAGTAAGTGTTAGCAATGGGTTAAAAGGAGCTGTTAGCATGACTGAGGGTATCAACATTACCAGCAACACTAACAGACAACACAAGACTGCCCCCTGGTGAACATTTTTTTTGTTTCGTTCAAGCTTATAAAGTGATCCAAGCATAAGTATACTGTCTATGACAAGGATTCATATGAACAGATAGCAGAGAACAGCTGACAATTCCCTGTCTCTTCTCTTTCAGTTCTATCCAAGCTGAGGGACAGTCCCCTGATGTTTTTGGCCAGAAGCATACAGCGCAGCAGACCAAGTGACAGCCTGCTGGTGTCGGGGGACACATACCTAAACGTCGGCCAGATGTACTCCACTCACACTGGGATGTTCCAAGCACCTTTAGCAGGGGTCTACCTCTTCGTGCTGACATTGAACTTTGAAACTGGTCCCTCGCTATCTGGGCTGAGGAGAGAGAATGGGGAGCTGGCTGCCACTCTGCATCAGGACAAGATGGCTTCGTATGGCCCCGTCACCCGTGTGTGTCTCCTACAGCTGCGGCAAGGAGAGGAGCTCCGCCTCGAACTGTTGGGAGGGACTCTGGTGACTGATGACCCTAACGACAACGTCTTCGCTGGGCTTCTCCTTCATCACACCACCTGAGGGAGCTGTGGCCGGTCTGCAGTCAGAGGAGAGACGTTGGACTGAGTGAAATCAAATCACTAGACTAACAGCTGCTATGCCACCCGTGTTTTGATCTCTTACATTGATACTGGGAGGAGCGTATATAAAAAGGTTGAGTGAGTATAAACATGTTTCCTGTGTCATACAGTAAACCACTTAAAAGCGTTGCAATACAACTTCCCTGAAGTTATTGTAGGCTGTTATAAGGGGAACGGGAGCATGAGCATTCTGGACCATAAAACCATATTCTATAGAAAACACTGACTCAGAATAGAAGGTGGGCTCTTTAAGATATCACCATGCTACCATAATAGTGTGCCTTCAGTGCTTTATGACTGCAACATTGCTTATACATGTATGAGGACCCAGGTATAGAAAAAACATTTTCTACAAGACACTGGCTCCATACAGACTACAGTGAACATAAATCAATTAAGTGAAGGGACAGAGGAATTGATTGTGTGAAGAGGTGAACTCTATATTACAGTACATCAATATGCTGTATGTTTCTCCTCCAGTAGACGGACGCACCTTACTAGGTTAACCCTCATCAAAAAGAAAGCGTAAATAACCCAAGGCCAGACCACAAAGTTGTGTACTAAAATAAGGTTATTTACTTAAAAATGGATACATTGGACAGGCTGTATAGAGAATAGTTTTCTTTCCTTGGTAAACTCAAAGGCCCGATGCTGTACAAAAACACATTAAAGATTTACACATTAAGAGATTATTCTAGATGGTTTTCTTGCATGTTACAAACAGGAAAACACTAGTTACTGCTTGGGTGAAGTATTTTTCTTAAATATCTACCATGTACTGTTAGCTTAATTCACAGAGAAACTGTCCTGACACACACACACACACACACACACACACTGATTTCAGCGGACATGCACACTTAAACATAAGCACACATTATGAGCGCAAACCCACAAGCACTGCTAAAGCTATGCAGCATATATGTTGTTTTACGCATTTGTATGGACAAAAGTGAAGCAAAAGCCAACATTAGATAGAAGAGACAGCAGACACAATAGGACCAGGGACTTGAAAGAGAACGTTTTAAGAACACACTGGCCAAAACATAGAGCCTATGCAAGAGGTTGAACCATAACTTATCAGGGGCACAATCTCTGACGAGGCTTCCTCGTCATCATCACACCGGCAATACGATCTGTCAAGAGGTAAGGACAGTGGTTCAGATGAAGGGACATTAAGTTCTCACTTCATATTTCTCCTTTCTGTCCTGTATGAAAAGTGAACGATCTAAAAATGCAGTTCCTCTTGTGGTAAATGGTAATCAATGGGCTGGTTCTACCCTCTGTACTGACCCACAGATAACGGCACTAAGGAAACCTGTGGATTTGTATATACAGTTAAAGTCGGAGGTTTACATACACTTAGGTTTACAGACAGATTATTTCATTTATAATTCACTGTATCACAATTCTAGTGGGTCAGAAGTTTACATACACTAAGTTAACTGTGCCTTTAAACAGCTTGGAAAATTCCAGAAAATGTCATGGCTTTAGAAGCTTCTGATAGGCTAATTGGCATCATTTGGAGGTGTACCTGTGGATGTATTTTAAAAACTACCTTCAAACTCGGTGCCTCTTTGCTTAACATCATGGGAAAATCAAAAGAAATCAGCCAAGACCCCAAAAAAAAAAAACTTGTAGACCTCCACAAGTCTGGTTTATCCTTGGGAGCAATTTCCATTTGCCTGAAGGTACCATGTTCATCTGTACAAACAATAGTACGCAGGTATAAACACCATGGGACCACGCAGCCGTCATACCGCTCAGGAAGGAGATGCGTTCTGTCTCCTAGAGATGAACGTACTTTGGCACGAAAAGTGCAAATCAATCCCAGAACAGCAGCAAAGGACCTTGTGAAGACGCCGGAGGAAATGGGTACAAAAGTATCTATATCCACAGTAAAACGAGTCCTATATCGACATAACCTGAAAGGCCGCTCAGCAAGGAAGAAGCCACTGCTCCAAAACCGCCATAGAAAAGACAGACTATGGTTTGCAACTGTACATGCGGACAAAGACCATACTTTTTGGAGAAATGTCCTCTGGTCTGATGAAACAAAAATAGAACTGATTGGCCATAATGACCATCGTTATGTTTGGAGGAAAAAGGGGAAGGCTTGCAAGCCGAAGAACACCGTCCCAACCGTAACGCACGGGGGCGGCAGCATCATGTTGGGGGAGTGCTTTGCTGCAGGAGGGACTGGTGCACTTCAGAAAATAGATGGCATCATGAGGATGGAAAATTATGTTGATATATTGTAGCAACATCTCAAGACATTAATCCAGTAAAGCTTGTTCGCAAATGGGTCTTCCAAATGGCCAATGACCCCCAAGCATACTTCCAAAGTTGTGGCAAAATGGCTTAAGGACAACAAAGTCAAGGTATTGGAGTGGCCATCACAAAGCCCTGACCTCAATCCCATAGAAAATGTGTGGGCAGACCTGAAAAAGCATGTGCGAGCAAGGAGGCCAACAAACCTGACTCAGTTACACACATTCTGTCAGGAGGAATGGGCTAAAAGTCACCCAACTTATTGTGGGAAGCTTGTGGAAGGCTACCTGAAACATTTGACCCAAATTAAACAATTTAAAGGCAATGCTACCAAATACTAATTGAGTGCATGTAAACTTCTGACCCACTGGGAATGTGATGAAAGAAATAAAAGCTGAAATAAATCTGACATTTCACATTCTTAAAATAAAAGTGGTGATCCTAGCTGACCTAAGACAGGGACTTTTTACATGGATTAAATGTCAGGAATTGTGAAAAACTGAGTTTAAATGCATTTGGCTAAGGTGTATGTAAACTGCCGACTTCAACTGTACTCGCATGTGTCTCGAAACAGTCTAAATTCGGTGTCTACTGCAAGTTCACTTTACTTGGCTGTAATTCTGTCTCACACACCTGAGGAAGCTTGATGGATCAACAAACTTCATTGGCATTACAGCTCTAAATGTTTTTAGCACAAGTAACTGTCATTTACCATAGCATTGAGTAAGCTATATATTTGTACTTTAAGTTAATAAAATATGGCATATTTTCCAAACTAATGTGGACTTCTTCATTACTGCAGTCCAATGGCCGAGCTCACATGATGTTTGGCAATATGAAAGTTGGCCACTCATAGAATGTCTATCACTCAACATGGAATTAAAAGCAATCGAGAAGAGCTGGAGGGAGATTCCGCTTATAATATCTATGAACAAGACTCAATGTTTAGTGTTCTGGACACTCCTCCCAGAAGACATAGCGTATATACACAAAGGAACAAATACGAAGAAGGGGTAAGCATAGCGAAAGGACGGGACACAGATTGACTTCCTATTTACACATTTCCTTCTGAATAGAATTATGCAGCAAATATTTTTCTCCCCAGTTGTCCTTTTCATGTCAAATGTGACAGGAGAAGTTACTGAGTTGAACTTTGTTATAGGAAGCACAGTGAGTTGTTGATTTAAGGCAAGTCGAGTATCCCCTCTTAATGTCCTTGGTTGTCTGGATTGCTCGTAGCTCTTGAAGCAGGTCGCATTTGAAGCCCACTGGACGTGAATACCATTGCAGTATGGTTCTTTTTTGTAGGCACAGCATCTATCGATCCAATATACATTTACATTTAAATTCACATAATTATAGTACCTTATTTCATAATTACTCTACTTAAGAGTCAAGAGTTATATTTCCATATGGCAGGAGAAGACTGTCCTGAAGAGGGGGGGGAAAAAAATGGCATAAAACATTTACAGGCAAAAATTGAACATGATTGGCGGGAGGTGACGATTGCGAGGGCAGTGTCTTGGTTTGAAGTGTGGCTCTAAAGTTCCTACATAATATGACTTTGTCCATCAACATGTGAGCAGACATGTCCTTCCCCCTCCTCACACCATGTCATGTTTTGGCTTTCACAGAAAGCGTCAAATCGCAGTACGTTGCTTCCTACAACCCAGAACTCCTCTGGTCAGGGAGGGAATAGGCGGGAGAGGGAACCTATACAGTTTCCTTTAGTCAAAAAACACCTCTGCAGCAGCGTCTGTCCATTGTGGTTATAGAGATTCATGAGGCTCAATGTCCAAGGCCCTGTGGCAGGGTCCCCCCTCCCCCCATCCACTGTTTCTCCTCCCCCGCCTCCTGAACAGAGGTGACATATTCTGCATCACGACATTAGGACACACTGGGGAGTTCGGGCCCTCGATTGGGCTGTGTTGAGTACGTAGGGGTAAAATATCACATTTTGATGTCCTGTGATTCCACCATTTTGGCCAGGGTCTTCTTGACTCGTAAGATGGTGAGGCGTGAGGCGGGGTTGTGGGCCCAGCACTCAGACATCAGCTTCAGCATGGTTCTCAGACACTGGAGAAAACACACACACACACACACACACCATTGTAGGAGTTGTTTTCCCTTCTGCTTATGCATTGTTTTTAAAGTGCTGCTAAGCTTGCATATATACCACTCTGAAAAAGCACTACTTATGCTAATAAACACAAATGCATTCTCTCCAACACTGCTACAATAGGATAATCGCCTTTGTGTAAATGCCAAGTATACGCTCTTCACTTTCTTTCCGATAAATCACGTCCCCGCAGTGACGCAGGTGTTGACATTCGTGGCTAGCTCCACTCTCAGACTCACCTCGTCACCATTCCACCTGTTGGACACGGTGGGCCGCAGCCCTTTCACACACACCACCTCCAGCATGTCCTCGAAGGACGGGTCTGACGGCACCATCTCATAGTATGGCAGCTGATGATCCTCCACTATACCTGAGAGAGATGAGAGAGAGAGAGAGATGAGAGATAACGATGTGCGACAGAACACTGGTTAAACAATACCGTGTGTAGTGCTTTTCAGAACCAGTTGAAATCTTAAGCCCATTACTGTTTTCGTAGTGACTGGTCTGGATTGCCAGTATCAACGTGTACACAAATACCGGTATGCCTGTAGATTCAGAACTATAATGTGTGTGTGTAAGCGTGTATGTGTGTCCGTACCTCCTGTTATACAGCGGCGGGCAATCTCCCAGATGACGAGGCCGTAGCTATATATATCAGCCATGATGTAGGCCTGGAAGTGGTTCTTGTTCAGGGTCTCGGCCAGCACCTCTGGGGCCATGTACCTCCGGGTCCCCACCCGTGTACTCAGAGGGACGTCTACCTCGTTGGTATCACTGAGGACAAGAACGGGAATTCAGAATAATCTACAGGGAAATGGTCAATGGCGCTCCCGAAACAACAGTTCAGAACTCTTCAGAGGAACGGCCATATGTGAAAACATGGGTGGTGTACATTAGGGCACACCGTAGCAAAGCATTTTAGAACACAAAATGATTGCTGCTCATCGGACAACCTCAGCTACTCCCCCTCCCGATTTGTCAGTTTTCTTTATTTTGGTGGCTAATAAATAGAACCTTGATTAAAATCTCCATTGCTGAGCAGCATCCTACCTGTTGAACTTGACGGCCAGGCCCAGGTCAGCGATGCAGCAGGTGCCATTCTTCTTCATCAGGATGTTCTTGCTCTTCAGGTCTCGGTGGGCGATGGCCGGCTTGCCCTGGGTGCCGTAGATCTCCGTGTGGAGGTGACACAGGCCGCAGGCGGCGGAGTAGGCCAGTCGCAGCAGGCTCTGGGTGTCCAGCGTGGTGAACCTCAGGTAGTCGTACAGGGAGCCGTTCTCGTGGTAGTCTGTGATGAGGAAGAGCTGGGTGAAGGCCCCGGTACCCTTGATGTCTGCCGCTATGAAACCTGCAGACGTGAGAAGAGAGGTGAGGGGTGTTTAGTGCTGCAGTGAGATGTAGGCCTTGCCCTGGTATATGACTGTTGACCTCAGCCATGTATGTACAAGGGCAAATGTAGACCTAAGATCAGTCAATCAAGGCTCTCTACATTACACTTCCGTTGAGACTAATTTAGATAAATTTAGAAAGAAAACGGCAGTATATGGCTTAGATGGAGGCAGAGTTAGCTGTCGTCTTTGCTACATGCGAGTGATAGGAATGGCATTTACCCAGTATGTTCTCGTGCCTCATGAGGACTGTCTGGTAGATCTCGGTCTCTCTGAACCAGCTGGCCTCCTCCCGGGTGAAGAACACCTTGACGGCCACCTTCTCTCCCCGCCAGCGGCCCAGCCACACCTCGCCGTAGCGCCCCTTGCCGATCTGACGCACCATCTGGATCTGCTTGGCAATGGTGCGCTGCACCTACAAGACACATCAGGGAGAGAGGCACTGAGCATTCATATCAGATCAACAGTAGCTTACCACAGATCATACCTACTACAACCTTTACCATTTGTTAATTCGGTATTCGCTGTTGCAAGCCAGATACGCACGTGTTTCTTTGTAAGGCCCATGATGTTATACTTAAGCAATAAGTCCCGAGGGTATATGGCCAATATACTACGGCTAAGAGCTGTTGTTAGCACGACGCAACGCGGAGTGTCTGGATACAGCCCTTAGCTGTGGTATACTGGCCATATACCACAAACCCACAGAGGTGCCTTATTGCTATTATAAACTGCTTACCAATGTAATGAGAGTAGTAAAAATATGTTCTGTCATACCAGTGGTATACGACTGTCAGCCAATCAGCATTCAGGGCCCGAACCATCCAGTTTATAATTTACAAATTCACTTAACCTAATATAACCTCCATATGGACAAAGACACACACATAACCGCTGTTACTCTTTCCTGGAAAGCAGAAGTCACATTTTGAGTCACCTATTATGTAACCATAGCTAAAGGCTTTTCACCCAGGTCACATGCTCCAAAGCCCCTCCCTGTGCAGTGAGGGGTCCTTACCAGCAGGGGGAGCCCTGAGCCACTGCCAGAAGACTGGCACTGGTTGATGAGGTCTTTGAGAGACTCTCCCACAGGGATGAAGGCCTCGTCCTGCTCCAGGTCCCGGTGGTACTGCTGCCGCTCCGTCTGCCACTTGTACCTGACAGGAACACATACAGATCAGTACAGGGCTCACATGCTAAAGCTACAATAGATGAATGTCAAACGCAGTACGGTCGCAACAATCTGCCTTTATCCCCAAACAGTCGAAAACAGTCCAACTTAGTCACAAACCCATGAAAGTATTCATAGAAATGCTAACTGACACCAAAATGTGACTGACTAATATTCTCCCACAAGTTAAGTTAACCAGGACTCAATTCCCATATACATATGGAAATAAAGTTTGAATCTCGCTTTGTCAGCTTTTCTCTGGAGTAGTCCTACCTGTAGTAACAGACTACTGTGATGCAGATGAGAGTGCAGCAGCATACGGTCATTGATATAAGGAACGCCAGCCAGTGGGCACTGCCAAAGTAGGAACCTGCAAAACACCACGAGTCTGAGTCACGAAATTGAGTATCAGACCCTGACATACCACCACAAGAATACTCTTCTGGGGCCACTATACAGAGGAACACCAGCAGTAGAGTAACATAGTTGGCCCTAAGCCTCACCAGTGTCCATTGGGGGAGGTAATGTGGGCTGCAGGTCCCGATTACAGAAGTCCGTCCCGCAGCATTCGATCGTTCGCCTTGTCTGAGCCCTGGGCGAATCCTGAAAATAATTAAATGAAACCATGTTTTTTGGTGTTGTGGCACTCAATTCAACAGGGGTTATTCAAGCAATAACTCAAATATGAATAATAGCTATATACACACGTATAATAACAATACAGGCACATGTTACAACATATAATTGACACCCCTGTGTCACAGTCCTGCCCCCTTCCATACAGACCACAAGACACGCTTACCTTGCATTGAAAATGTGAGCCTTCATACTTCATGCAGCCAGAGGTCAGAATAGCTTCTCCGTTCTCATCCTCCTCTATGATGGCAAAACATTGGCCATTCGTCCTGCAATAAAAAATTCATTATTCAATGAGTACAGTTCCCAAACACACTTACGCCTCGATCACACCTTCAGAGTCATTGCACAAAATGGTACACATCACCATCTGGATGTGTATGCAACAAAAGTTCAACATTCACCCTCTGCTACCATTTCTGTCAAGTCGTTTACGCATACAGTATGACGCATACGTTCGATAAATCCAACGTACGCACCACACCGAACGACACTGCAACTGCAACGCAGCGAGGCAAACAAATCGTTCCATTGGATATTAATGTACTTCTGGTGTACCAAAAGGCAATGACGCTGAGATCGAGGAGTTAAGTCAGAGTTGACATTCATCACAGACCCAAAAGTCAGAGTTGGAACAAACATATCAATTAAGAATTTGGCCTCGGTTGGTTACTCACTCGCAGGTGTTATTTTTGTGGTCCTCTGGACAGTAACCCGAGCAGTAGCAGCTCAGAAAGCGGGCGGCGTCCTCTGGGGCCACCGTGGTGTCGTCCCCGGGCTTCCTGGACTCATGCTTGTGCCCGGTGCCGTGGAGCATGTGGTCTGGATTCTGACCAGCTGGATGGACAGAGAGAGAGAGAGAGAGAGAGAGAGAGAGAGAGGGGGATGGTTTCGTTTTATAATGACAGTGAAAATGTCACAATCCATCCTTTTCCCCCTCCATCTGGGAGACACTGTCTGCCGTCGCACACGTCACTGTTGCCAGAAATACAGAACATAAACACATTGTGTAACATTTTCATTCCCCGCCTAACACAACATCTGGTTTGAAGAGTTAGAGTAGTCAAATACTAGGCTATATATTCATAGTAAACACAACTGTCCTATGGTGGGTTTGATTTATCTGCCCCCCATCTCTATTTGTTTTTATATGAGAGCGGTCCGCTCCTAATTGTGCGCGCATGTGATAAGTCTGATCCATATATGGCCAGAGGGCTATTTATACTCCGTGCTAGTGTCCAGTTAGAGCCATCACATGCATGAGCGTAAGCAGAGCAGAATACTGGCGGGCCAAGCCAACATCTGTTGTTCGCTACATTATCACTGTTGTCAATCTGATTGCAGTTACATATGAAATTGAAAACAACGGCATGGTTTTAATGGAGGAAAAACCTAATATTCATGCAGGCCATTATGTTGTGGTTCTTTATAATGGCAAGGTTTAGTACACAGCAAATGTTCACTGCTAAAATCAGTTTACGCTGGTTAAACTAGCCGAGGGGGCACTGCCAGGACTCTGTATTAACCGCACCTAAAAAAGGGGCCTTGGCAACAAATCTACTGACATCTTAAGGAGCCAGTCAGAGCCATTAAGACTAGATACATGGCACCATGGATACAAAGCCAGGAAGAGGACATTTTACAGAGAGGCACACTAATATACGTTAAGTCCCTAATGCTGCATTAAAATGTTGAGTATGAGCTCACTGTGTGACTACTCCTATCCTCACGTTACTGTCTGGTACTCCCTCCACCTCTTCTCATGCCCTTTCTCCTGATCTCTTTTCCTCTCCCCTTGCAATGCCCTGACCCACTTTCCTTATCAGTCCTCCTCTTGCCCGCTTCTTTTTGTACAATCTTTTTGCTTCTCCTGTCTGTTGTTCCTCCATTGTCCTCCTTGTTCCATATCCTTCTCTTCTTGACTTATACCTCGTCCGAGCCCCTCCTTTCTCTTCCCCTCCCCCTCTCAGTCTGCTGCCCCCTCCCTCCCTCAGGAGAGTGGACCTGGGCTGTGGGGCTCCTGTGAGTCGTGAGCATAAAGCACAAAGTGATGTCTGTGTGCAGCGCTCGGCGCGGCTTCGGCACTTCCTCTGGAGCATGACGCGACTCGAGCCTGCTCCAGTTCAGACATGTCTGCAGAGAGCCAATCACCTGCAAACCTACACTTTGAAACGTCTCGGCAGCAGAACGGCACCCTTTTTTCCCTCTTCCCTCTCCCGGCTGCTTGTCTCCAGCTCCGCATTCCTTCCCGAGACCCCATTACTGGCTTCAGGGTTGCCGTTCTTGTTTTCCTCAACATCTCTCTTTCCTTTTACAACTGAGTGCCCTGGTGGCTCTAGATTCAGGCTGCATTCTCAGAGTAATTTTACTGGTAAATGACCATTTAAAAGGAGAGCCCGAGAGATAAAGGAGCTCCTGTTGGGCTTCGGCTCCTTTTTTACAGTTCATTTGTACGCTGATCATGTACTTACAGACTCACCGGCTTCCTGACGTCAGACAGCCTAACAGTCGACCAGGACCACTACTTCTACGAACGCTTCACTTTTAGTGTTGTACTTCAGCCAAAATGATGGAACCCCATAGGGTGGCAGACAAAAGTGTGCCAATCTTAACTTAGTTTTGGGATCCTTTAGAATCAAAAGCTATTATGTAAAAACATAACTGTATCAAATTAAAAGCAACTGTTAGGCCTCTGTATAACAACTAAAGCAAAGCAGACCAGAACTGTTCAGTAATATTTTAAGACAACCAGGCAAGTGACTCACTACAATCCTCAATGTGGTCAACACTAAGGTCATATCACCAGAGCAGAGAGAAATCACTGTGGCGGGGGGTTGTGAGATCATAGCCGTATGCTTGAGCTGGGGTCCTCGGGGCATAGAACAAACCCTAATCTGTTGTACAAACAAGGGTGGCAGGAGTTATCGGTGGCGGAACTGACGGCAACACCCTGAAAGAAAAAAAGAGTCCTGAGCAGTTCTCGAGTGAGATAGCAGAGCCGGTCTCAGAAGCTGTGAAATCCGGGGCTTTTGATGTCCGCCTTCTACCAGTGAAGAGGAAAAGAACACACCGATTACAGGACTCCAGAGTTCCAACCAAACACTCAGACCAACATCCTCCTGGGGGGGGTAAACTCAGTCTCTTTACTCTACATGCGTCACACACACACACAAGATCCAAAGAAATAAAGCTCCTAAAAGGAGGCAGATAGTCTAGACCTCTTGCCGTTGATATTACACACAGGAGATTTAATCAAAATAATATCTGAAATTGTTGCACTAATAAACTATACTTAAGTGGTGGCATGGCCCAGGGCCCAGTTTGAGCTGGGCTGTCCCCTGGCGAAGTCAGATTGGCACAGAGCAGTGTTGGGAGGCAGTGTGGAAACTTATAAACACACAGCAGACTGGAACCAGATCAAACGGGCCAAGCCCCAAATAGAAACCAGAGAGCTGAGGGTAGATGGCTCTCTTTCTCCCTCCCACACTCCTTCTCTCTCTCTCCGCTCCTTCACTCTCCCTCTGGGAGCTGTGCTCGGTCTCGACTGGCTTGAGTCATGTTTGAGGGATGGGGAAAGGGATTCAGGAGGCTCCCGGATGCTTTGATGAGGTGATGAAAGCCTCTTTATAGTCCCTGAGTAAAGCACATAAACCTCGGGACACGTTTTTACTGTAGTGACTGGGAGCGTCGAAGACTTCTGAGGCCTCTCTCCCACTGGAGTCTACAGAGAAAGCCATGTTGACAATACAAGACTTAAAGTTCACCATCAAACCCACAGAGCCTCAAGGCCCTTTTTGTTTCTATTTGGCTGGGTCTCACTAGTGAAGACACAGAGTACCTCTCTTCCCCTCGACTAGGAGGCCTGTGATTGGCTGGGGGCCGTGATTGATGGGGAGCAGCAGCTGTCAGTGGGGCTGGAAATGGCTGCTGGTGCTCTCTCTGCCTCCACATGTGTGCTTAATTCTGCCGCCAGTCACGGCGGAGTCTGAGGTCTGGCAGAGCACCCCCAGTAATGAGCCTCTCCATCTCCAGTCAGCCACATGTTGCACTCTTAAAGGGCCAGCACACTCCAATGCTAACGAGCCAACCCATCTACTGGCAATGGAATGCAGTGCTCTTAAAGGGCCAGCAGCAGAGCCTATTTTTGTCAGAGCCAGCCATAAGAGTGCAGCGACATGAGATAAACAGTGTTCTGAACTGGTTGTTCTTCTAACAGGACACACTGTGGAGGTGAGGGGAGTCGTATATCTGCACACAAACACAGTCACTGAAACCTGCCCTCTCCTAAAGTCTCAGGCGAAATTGAGTAAGAGTGTGTGTGAAGAACAAGTGAGAAGAAAATGAGAGAGCAAGGTGAGAGCAAGGTAGAGAGAGAGAGAGAAAGGTAGAGAGAGAGAGAGAAAGGTAGAGAGAGAGAGAGAAAGGTAGAGAGAGAGAGAGAAAGGTAGAGAGAGAGAGAGAAAGGTAGAGAGAGAGAGAGAGAAGAGAGAGAGAGAGAGAGAAAGGTAGAGAGAGAGAGAGAAAGGTAGAGAGAGAGAGAGAAAGAGAGAGAAAGAGAGATCAGCTCACAGCAACAAACCCCAGAGACGATCAACCTTCCTCTCTGACCTTGGGGGTGGGGGGTCTGGACGGGGAGAGAAAGCTACATGAAATTACAACTCTTGAAGTGGGTGAGTCGACAAGTAAATGAGAAGTTTGGAGGTATTAGCTGACAAGTATATACATCCTTGATAAAGATGAGCAAAAATGACTGCATTCAATAAATAATAACAAATACTGAGCTATATTGTATTCTCAAAAAAATTATTTATACTAATACAATTGCTCAGAGAAAGATTTGTTTAACAAGTTGTAAAACATTCTCAAAAAAGGTAGGGGTCCACATGTTTGGCACCCCTGTTTTCAATGACAATAACAGCAGAGCCTTTTTCTAAAAAGTTTTCTGAGTTGGAGAACCCATTGGGAGGGATCTTAGACCATTCCTCCATACAGAATCTTTCCAGATCCTTGATATGTAGGCAGTCATTGTAAATAAGAATTTGCTCTTAACTGACTTGCCTCGATAAATAAGGGTTGAATAGATAAATAAAAATCATGTCTGCGTTTATGGACTGCCCACTTCAATTCAAACAGGTTTTCAATGGGTTTTGTCTGGAGACAGATGGCCATTGCAAAATTTAGATTTTGTGCCCAATTAACAATTTCTTTGTGGATTTGATGTGTGCCTGAGGTTAATGTCTTGCTAGAAGATCCACCTGTGGCCAAGTTTCAGCCTCCTGGTAATGGCAACCAGGTTTTTGGCTAAAAATGTCCTGGTAGTGGGTAAAGTTCATTATGCCATTGACCTTAAGGGCCCCAGGACCAGTGGAAAAGAAATAGCCCCAAACCATCAAAAAGCCACCACCATATTTTACAGTAGGTGTGGGGTTATTTTCTGCGTATGCGTTCTCATTTCAACACCAGACCCAACACTGGTGTGTGTGGTCAAAGACCTCTATTTTCATGTCATCTGACCAAAGTGCCGGTTCCAATACAATGACATTTAGCAAACTCAAGGCGTTTACATTGTTTTGGAAAATAGAGCTCGTTGGTGATGTATTGAAAACAGGGTTGTTTATCATTTTTACCCCTACCTTTGAGGGGGGGAAAGTAGTACTTGTTAGACAAAATCTATTTCTCTGAGCAATTATATTCATATAAAATGATATATATTTTCCACTTTTTGGAGAATACAATATAGTTCCAATATTAAAAATTATTTTTGCTCATCTTTATCAAGGGTGTCAATCATTTCGGACCCCCACTGTAAGCCTTACAAGTGAACCCAGAGACTTCGATGGCTCCCCCTTTTAGCTCCATCATCACTTTCCCAGTGGCAAAGGACAGTATACAGAGAAGATATTTATACTTCTTGCGTTGTTCCTCCGGTTTGTGATGACAATAGAAAAGTGACATCGGCTGTTACCAAATCTCCTCCTCGCAGGTGTTACTGGAACCTCTTCACCACAGCACAAATCCAATACATTCTGTTCATCTTAGTCAGTGATTCACTACAAGGCTTTTGCCCAAGATGTAGGACAAAAAGAGAAAAAACCCCAGTGTGTGTTCTTTGAATGTTATTGGAGAATTTCCTGAGGAGTTCATTCAACAACCTCGGTTACCTGGCAACAGTTAAATACCTTGAAATAGGTATTTAACAAGCTGCAACAGCCTCACGCTAATTAAAACTCCTCACACATGGAAAACAACAGCAAATTTAAAAAACTAGACCTATAAAACATGCGCCTTTTCCCCTTGGTGAGACAAAAGTGGAATTCTAATTGGTTTGTTGACACTTCAGGAGCAAAAAAAGTGAGTGTGAAAAGAGCATTCATGAGCTAGCACAGCAGGCCCCTTATACAGCCACTCTGGCAGCCTCTTGCCCAGCGGGCACCTCTGTACCTGCCCCTTCTCCCCATAACGCTTGGCATATGCCAGGCCCAGGCCCCACACTCCCTTACTAATCAGCAAGCGCAGCGGGGGAGAAAAAAAGAAAGAAAAAAAAAGCGATAGAGAAAAACCTCTCGTGGGATTGAATTATTTCCGGAGAACAATGAATGTTTGGAGTATTTTTTGCCCTGTAACGACTGACAGTATTATAGAGGAAATGGTTCACGTGAAAAAGGAACCCAGAGTGCCAACAATCACTTCAACAGCTTCCTGTAGTGAGAGGGGGGGGCATCAATGACTGAGCTGCTGGCGGGAAGGAAGGAGAGAGGCTAACCTGGCCCTGCCTGGGTACAGAGGCACTGTTTCACTGTACAGTATGCCTGGTACAAGGTAGACATGGGAGACCCAGAGTTAACGGACACTAATCAAAACAATAGCATGGGCTCTTTGATAACAAAACAGGGTCCCAACCAGTCTCAGAGAGCGACGCTCTGATTTAATCATCCCTAAGACTTGGACCGGCCTTGCCTTCCTCTTATCAGCCTGCGTGTGGGTGTGTGTGACGGAGTGCTAAAAAGCTCTGCTTTTAGAGTAATCAGATCCTGATATTTGCCTTCACATCTCATTGGCTGGTTAAAGGTAACCTTTTACGAGCCTGAGAGCTCCGTCTTTATGGCCCTGGTTGGCTTTATGGCTGCTGGTTGGTTCACTGTGGAGGCCCCGCCGGGCAGGCAGTATGAGAGCAACAGTAGGAGCAGCTAGAGGGAGGCCCTTTTATGAGGCCCCAGCCCATTAAGATCCATATCCTCCCGGCATAAAACCAGCGTTATACTTGAGACCTGCGTGTGCCTGGTACATAGAAGAAAACGATCTTGGTGACTAAATTGTGCTGTGATCAGAGCGTATTCAGTGTCTCTTCCATACATCGATCTCTCACGACAAGGCAAAATGAGGCAATATCATCGGAACATCACGATATTCAACATCTAATCTCATTGAGAACAGGGCATTTCCCAAGTGGGAAATGGGTGTTTCTGCACATCACGGTAACCTTGATATTGAGAGAAAGGACTGAGTTGTACCTATGGTGCTTGGTTCCCTAATTAGCATATATGCAAAAGTTCAATGTCATTGCCATATTATCCTGTTAGGACCACATGGAGGTTTTGTTACTATTATTTAACTAGGTAGCTTACTTAGGTCATGCATTTCAAAAGGCATTGCATCACCAGCTAATGAATTCCATCACAGCTATTACAATGGCTTAAAATACTGATCTCTCCATAGTGGGGGATGGGAGACTGTGGGTCACATAAGGGCCTTGCTTAAACAAAAGCAGAAATAAGTATTTATGCTAATTTAGTTGAACAACATTTATCATGCCCCTCCTCCATATGCAATAGATGGGAGTGTTTCAAAACTTCTTATTTTGTCTTGGTGTCCCCCTTCATAACGGAGATCAAATTGAAAGTAAATATTTCAAATCCTGTATTTACAATATTCGTCACGTGCCCACACACCTCTAATTCTGAAACGTGAGCATACCTCAGAGGGGTTGCCCTGGTAGTAATTGTAGGTTTTTATAAAGCACCCAAGACCAATCTGTAAATTCATTTGACAATTGGAAAAAGAGCTAGTGTAAATACTGCAATGCGGGTTGGATTGAATTGAGCCCCTAATCTTAATTTTCAAGGTGATGATAGCATGTTTCTCCCCAAAACAATATCGCAATAAATGTGAGTCCACGTTCCAAATATCATTTTTTTTGCGACCCATGGGGAATTCGAACTTAGACCGCAAGTGGTAATAGATGCCAGGAACTCGATGCCTTACAGCTGTAAGCCAACGGTCCAGAGACGTATTTGCTCGCGATGCAGATCATCTTATTATCAGAGCCTGCCAGTGGACTTCTGGTTAGTATGCTTTACTGAGAAAGTGTTGGTATCATGTTAGGGCTGACCACATTTAGTCGATTGGTTGAGAGGCTGTTGATCGTCCGAGATTTCTTTAGTCAAGCAGTAGCAAAAAATATATATAAATAAATTAATGGTGTACAAGACACCTGTCTGATTAGCGCCTGTGAGTGGACTGATCCATTGTGGAGGACGTTCGAATGGCACAGTCCATCACTCTAAGACATGTGCTACTGAAATTGCATACGTTTATATTATGTAAGAACAACAGTGCAACACTAATAAAAATATGATTATTTTATAACTAAGACTCCTGAGTTGGATAGTGGTCGCTGTCCGCGGTTCTGAAACACATTACTGCGCTGTTGAATTGGTGCCTTTTACTAGGCCATGTTGCTTTGTGCATAATAGCAAAGTTAACCAGCATCTTGGTGTTGAGAACAATGCAGCGGGGGCAGCAGGAGAGATAGGAGACAAAAAGAAAAGTGAGGCGAGAGGAAACCAACTTAATTAGGTCTATAATCAATAGACTAACTTAAAATGTTGTAAAATCCTCCATATACACACACATTGCATTAGGAAACTATTCAGACCCCTTGACTTTTTCCACATTGCTACGTTACAGCCTTATTCTAAAATGGATTGAACTGTTTTTTCCCCCTCAATTCTACACACAATTACAAAGCAAAAACAGTTTAGAAATGTTTGCTAATTTATTAAAATACTGAAATTACATTTACATAAGTATTGAGACCCTTTTCTCAGTACTTTGTTGAAGCACCTTTGGCAGCAATTACAGCATCAAATCTTTTTGGGTAAGATGGCACGGCACACCTGTATTTGGGGAGCTTCTCCCATTCTTCTCTGCAGAGCCTCTCAAGCTCTGTCAGGTTGGATGGGGAGCATTGCTGCACATCTATTTTCAGGTCTCTCCAGAGATGTTTGATTGGGTTCAAGTCCAGGCTCTGGCTGGGCCACTCAAGGACATTCAGACTTATCCCGAAGCCACTCCTGCATTGTCTTGGCTGTGTGCTTAAGGTCGTTGTCCTGTTGGAAGGTGAACCTTCGCCCCAGTCCGAGGTCTTGAGCGCTCTGGAGCAGGTTTCATCAAGGATCTCTGTATTTTACTCCACTCATCTTTCTCTCGATTCTGACTAGTCATCCCTGCTGCTGAAAAACATTGCCACAGCATGACGCTGCCACCACCATGCTTCAACATAGTAATGGTGCCAGGTTTCTTCCAGATGTGAGGTTTGGCAATCAGGCCGAAGAGTTTATTCTTAGTCAGATCAGAGAATCTTGTTTCTCATGGTCAGAGTCCTTTAGGGGCCTTTTCGCAAACTCCAATCGAGCTGTCATGTACCTTTTAATGAGGAGTGGGTTCCGTCTGGCCACTCTACCATACAGGCCTGATTGGTGGAGTGCTGCAGAGATGATTGTCCTTCTGGAAGGTTCTTCCATCTCCACAGAGGAAGTCTAGAGCTCTGTCAGAGTGACCATCTGGTTCTTGGTCTAGAGTCTCATAAGGCATTCCTGTTTTGAAAATATTTGCAAACCTGATTTCACTTTGTCATTTAAGTTAGTGTGTAGAATGATGAGGATATTGTTTTTTAAATACATTTTAGGGTAAGGCTGTAATGTAACAAAATGTGGAAAAAGTCAAGGTCTTGAACACTTTCTGGAGGCACTGCATATCTACAGAAATAAGACAGATCCTGCCTCTGTTCCATGATTCCGATTCCATGAGCACCAATCCTCATGCAGCAATTTCCCAAATTCAGCTGTTTTTAATCTTTCGCTATTAAGTAAAATGCTTTACACTCTATTTTATAATTTATTTAATTTTGTTCAAATTTTCAAAATGGTCATACAAATTCTATTTCTAATAACCCTCTTTCCTCAATCTCCTTATTGTTGTTATTATGATCATCATTCAATCAAATTTGATTAAAAAACAATTTATTCGTCACATACATGTTTAGCAGATGTTATTGCGGGTGTAGCAAAATGTTTGCGAAATGGATAAGTAATGTCGTAATTAGTAGGCTTATACCCTGACTACACCGCTCGCGTCATGTGCGCTAGCGTTTCAAAATAAGTTTAGAAATCTGTTATTCAATTATTGCACCCACACTGCTCGCGAGCGTCACCAAGGGTTAAAATAGAAGTCCTTTCTATTTCTGACGCAGATCGCGCTGCAAGTCCTGCCTCTCGTGCCATCTCCTCATTGATTATACCCACGTGGGCGATTGAAAGACGAACTGTATTGCTGGTCATTGTGGTAATACTATGAAAGTTTTGATGCCAATCACCATACAAGTTCAAAGATGAAAAAGCCTGGGAGGAGAGATGACTAGAAACAATTCGGTTGACCGTTTTATGTGTGGATAAATTGTCGGAGTAGTGGACCTTGTGCATTTCAGGTAAAATAACAACTCAATGTTTATATCCCTGGACAAATTTACTAGCAAACAGCAAGCTAGCTAAATAGGACAAATTAGCCAGCAAGTTTAAGCTAACTAGCTAAATTGCCATAAAGGTTTAATGCTTTTTGACCTGTTCCCAAATTAATGTAATTGGTTCAGAGTTTGTTTTGATATTTTAACCTGCGTGTTGTGGTCGCGTTTGGTGTAGGGGGACAAAATAAATGTATACACGATGGCGCACGCACACAGCTGGTTTGGGTTCCGTGTTAGTATAGCAGCCTTGTATAACCACCATCGAGCTGTAGGCCTTAGAGCGCAACCAGTTTAGTCGTAGTACCGTAACTTACTTTGGCCTATAATTTAAATACTTATATAGGCTACTGTATCAATAATTTATTTGTTCATGTCATGACACAGCATACTAGTCATTAATGACGTGACATGCAATCAAGCGCTTTAGTTTAAAAATAAAATGAGCATAAACAATAAATAGGCCTAAACCATTCCATTTCGGAAATTGCATTCACAAATTAATGACTTTTCTAGTCTTTGATGTAATAAAGACATTACCAAAAAAAAACATATATATAAAAAGAAAATACTCTAGTACGCTTATAATTTATTCAGTGTTGTTTACATTGTTCCAAATGGTGAGAAAAATATTGTAATCTAACAGCACCTGTTTGGCACACATAATATGCACACCGCTTGCTCCATACCTTATTTTACCTCTATCTCCAATATTTTCCACAACTAGTCACATTTATTCCACACATCTGACTTCCCCTTTACCTCCTGAGCAACCAGTAAACACATTCCCCGTTTCTAGTTTTTCACATCCTCTGCATCTATTTTGCTTTCACATGTGTGACAGTGTTCAGAGTTTGTTATAACCAATTTATTGATGCGATTATGATATGACATAGGTCAGGCCCGATTGGTCACGGGGGTGAGGAATTGTTTTTTCCTAAACAAATGAGAGATTTCTGTAAGATTCCCTTTCAGTTAGAAATGGCTGTAATTATGTTGCAGCTTCAGGAACAGAGCTATACACACGGACATTCTGTGGTGGTCACTGCAGCAGGGAGGAAGGAGACAACGGTTGCTAGTCACAGTCAGGCGCTATAAGTCAGAGCCCGGCGGCACAATCAAATCAATTGCGGTCAGACTCCCTCTAGTCATTTATGAGTCTTAATTATTTAATCAAACAGTTTGCTTAAGGCATCAGACAAGATCAGTGCATACAGTTGATTTGATTCAATTACATAGGATGTGTCTATATATGGAAAAATACAAGGTTAAGCAATTGGTCAAAAGAACAGACGACTCTTGGTCAGTCCTAGATCAGGTACAACTATGAATATTTATGAGCAATTCCCCCCAACACAGTTACCCAATAACCTTACATCAAAAACAGCATATTAGAGTATCCTTCCAACTAAAGAGAGTGGGAGGCACAGACAGTTGTGCGTAGTAATAAGAGAGGTGGCGGGGGCAGTGGGACAACAATAACAGAGGAGCCAGTCTTACTTTGAATACCTTCAGCTCTGATCACCAGTAGGATCCAGACTCCCACCGCAGTGATGAAAAAGGGAAGCACAGTCATCTTGGCACAGTGACTTGCTGAGTGGGCTGGACTGCGCTCTGTGGGAGATTGTTGGTCACTGGTGGTCACCCCTGTGGGCTCTGATGGTGTGCCTCGTCCTGTCCCTTCCTGATTCAGCTCAGGGAGAGCAGGAGCATAGTTTTCCCCCGTTGGGGGAGTGGAGGTACGGGTGAATATGTACGGGGAGGGTGAGGCAAGTGGGTGAGGGAGGATGGGTAGGATGGCACAAAAACAAAAAACTAAAATCTTCCTTCGCACAGGCTACCTCGGTTGGAAACCCTGGAAAATTAGAGAGAAAAGGGAAATATTGTTAGAGAGGAAGTACAGTATAAAACACAGCTTCTAGAACACTTTAACGCCATTTTACAACCTGGATTTTCCTTGCATGTGTCACTGCAAAGTGGCAGGCCCTTGCACAGCAATGTTGTGATCAAGTTTGGAGAGGCCAGCGGGTTGACACTGACAGTCAACCCCTATTGTCTTTGTAAGCCCTCGGCTGCATGTGATCAGATTTGCTGAGCAATTTAGCACAAATTGGGAGCAAACATACCAGACTGTGGTGGATAAAAACAACAATGTTCACTGGAAAATTAGAAAAAAAAGTGCCAATAGTACAGTTGGTCCATTTTGAGACACCACAGCCAATGCATTTGGAAAGTATTCAAGGCCCCTTAACTTTTTCCACATTTTGATTTGAGCCTTTTCCTAAAATTGATTAAATAAATAAAAATCCTCAATCTGCACAAAATACCCCATAATGACAAAGCGAAAACAGGTTTAGACGATTTTGCAAATGTATTATGCACAAACTATTCCAAACAGTTTCAGTTGGAAAGCTTGCGGTCACCTTAACACTCCTCCCAACTAACAAATGGATTTTCCACTAGAGGATGTTACTCTGACAGAACAAAATGACGCAGCAGCGGCTTCCCAACCGATTAGATCAGCTCCTTCGGCCAAAAAGAGCAGACAGAAAAGCCACTTATGATCGGTTGGGAATAGGTATTGGGAAAAAGGTGCCCTGCTGTACAATCTTTTAACAAAGCAGAACACTTCCTCTGTCATTTGAACAGGTGATTCCATTGTGGCATTACATGGCTGATGCAAGAAGTGCTTGGGGCTAATGGTGCTTTCAAGACAACACGGAAACTTGGAACCTCCAAGTTAAAACTTGGGATTTTTTTTGCAGAGAGCTTCCTATTGGTTGATTCTGATACTTTTAAAGTAGGAAACTGAGCTCATCTTTCTACAACGAGTTTCCAAGTCAGAAATGTCAGGTTTTCCAAGTTGTCTTGAACGCGGCATAAATGGTAAGAAGGATATAAGGCTGATATGACCCTGCTGACTTCTAACCTTACACTTTAGTGATCAGAGGGACTAAGCCAATGGGGCAAGGCAGGGCTCTCCGTCGCTCTAATAGCTAACGAACATGTGGGGTGACAACCAGCCTCGGATGAGAACCCCTCGAGAAGCCAAAACTGCACTTCATTCTCCCCTTTTTAATTCTCCTTCTATTATTGTGTGTGTTGTCCATCTTTGCCGGCTTGACCCCACGACCCTGGTCAGGCTGGCGCTACTCTTGAATGGCTAAACATGCCCAAATTATTTGTTGAAGGATGTTTCGCAATTACCCGTGTTGGCCTCGTCCAGCGTTAATAACGAGATGTGTCTGTTCCCTGCGCGTCTCACTGCAATTAGCGGCCCTGAGAAGTGCCCGTTCCGAGGGGGGGATGACAAATTAGTGGCAGAGCGGCCGGTGTCTGTCACTTTTGATTTGCCCGAGGGGGACAAAGAGCCCCGACCTGTGCCCCACTTTTCACACATCCCTGACTGGGTAATGAGGGAACAAAGAAGGCCTCCTCAAGGCTGGGGGACAAGACAGCCAACCAGGCACCTTTAAAGAGGGAGAGCAGCAGGACACACCGTGTGTGTGAGGGATTAGGTGCGATGGAGAGAACGGAAAGAGAGAGCGAGAGAAAGGGAACAAGTGTGTTATGGGGTGATGGTCAGGATGACAACTGTAGCTAGCCGTTTGTATATCTTCGAATGACTAAGAGTTTGACCTTTCTTTTATAAACCGGTGTGCAGACCAAAAATGAGACAAATCAAGGTTAGAACTTTACCAAAGTGGTAGTCTAATCAAATGTATATGCAATCTCCATTACTTTAAGCCAAATGACAAAACAATATTGCAATGCAGACATAATACAAACAGTCTCAGCCCTGGGAGAGGAGTTGTTACTATTTATCCTTAACGTTAAGAAAAGTCACTAACGGAAAACAGTTGTGCCCCCCCCCCTGAAGTCACGAGACATTGCAAGCCAAGAAATACAGCATTCCATTTCGAGAAACAGCTTTTGATTGCCGATGGATAGGCCTAGTTCACGATTCCGACTGTCTGCCTGGTGGCCGACCTGACTACACTGTGCACCTCCCCTCTCTCTCTGTCCCTTGGTAGCTCGCTATAAAAGATGCAAGTGTTTGTGTTCTCAGAAGTACGGCAACTAATCATGTCTCCTACGTTCAAAAAAATACATAGTGGAAGATGTGTGTTCTTTCTACTAAATGTCTTGGTAAATCACAGTATTTAAACTTAAAAAGTAATTTCTTAGGAGAGTGGTGTGCGAGCAGGGAGTTCAAGATTATTTGATTGAGTTTTCAGGGCAGGACATCAACTTTTTTTGCCATGTAGGACTCAAGTCACTTGTCCTCCCCCCGCAAAAAGAACATTTTTTCACATCAATGTATGATGCAAGGAACCACTTTACAAAATACCATAGATAATCATACAAAACTGTAGGCTACTCCCTGCCTATTGGCTTCTTGCATATTCAAGCCTGTCTCAAAATACAACACTGCCCCTTTAAGGCTCTCCTGGAGGATGGTTGGCCACCATTGCTACCCTATAAAATATTGCAACATTACAATTACAACCAAATAACTGTCGTTATAAAATAATTCCCAACCAGGGTTCAAAATGAAGGGTGTCCCGTCGTCCTTCAGACAAAGAAAATGTATACGGTTCAAAACAGACTCTGGGACAGTTCAGAGAGCAATGAGGTTGAAGCAACACATCAGACTGTTTAGCTTAAAATGTTGATAACGTCTTATTTCTTCATATTATAAGCTCAACAATGCGCACATGGCTGTAAACTATTATAGGCCTATGCATGTATATAGCAAAATGCAATTAGTGGGAAAACACAATTCTCAAAAGCGCACCGCGAGTGGTTTCATGTGACAGAGATGATAATCTCAATTAGAAAAACATAGAAAGAGGGGAAATCTAACAACAACAACTAGGATGCGTTCCTAATAGGACTAGGATTCTGCCTTTGGCTGCAGGACAATAAAAGAAAGTTAATTTGACAACCAACAGAACATGACAAAAAGGCTGGTTTCAATGGCCTATGAAGCGTTTAAGATAATTCCCTCAGCATTTCAATGACCATTTGAGCTGAACGAACCGTGCTTTTAGAAGTTAATTATTCTTCATTCCATTTGTCAAACATGACTGGCGTTTAGCCTATATGTATGTAATTAAAAGTCTCACGTCAGCATCGTTTGGACAAGGGTGTAGCCTATTCCTACCACGTAGACTTATGAAGGCCTAAATGAAAAATAGGTCTGAATATTATTCCAATGTTGACCTCTGATCCAATTCTGATTGTTTGTTAGTGATGTGATTTTTTTTCTTCTTTTCAATTGTTCATTCGGACAACTTAAGCCTATATTATTCTTGTCCGACTACTTTTTATGAGTAACGAAGGAAGTAAAATGTGTGCTAAAATAAGTGCTATCATTTGTTGATTTAACTCAACTTACATTCAATTAAATAAGCCACATAATTTTGAACATTCTAGAAGTTAATGTCGAGCCCTGGTTCCGGTCGCCTAGTGATGAACGTTAGTCCCGCTTCAGAAGCAGCATTCCTTTACAGAAGTAAAATACCTGTTCAGTGGAGCTTCAAAACCATCTCTAGAGAAGGTTTTGTGTCGACATTTCAAAAGTCGTAGTGTACCCTTTACAGACAAACAAACATGCTGTAGCCGAGACTCTTTAAAGGATATATGACTGCGGTAGATAAAACTTCATTGCCCGACTCTAGCATCATACATGCATAATAGGAACATTATTCTGCATTAGGAATTTATGTGGAATTAATTATTTTTTTGTTATCTTTTTAAAAAGGAAAAATTGCAGTTTATACTTTAAGCAAAATTGTCCGTTTGTCACCTCCCTAGTTTCTACCCCTGTCAGGTGGAGGCAAGATGAGGTATGCAGAGAAAAAGCCTGTTGTGAGTAGGGCTGTGACTGTCATGGAGCTTTAGAAGACGATAAATTGACCAGCCAAATGACCGCGGTCACCGTAATAACCGTTCGAATAGCATGCATTATTTATTTACACAAATGTTCTCCTCTCCTCCTGTCTGCATGTGCTACCATAGAAATAGAATGAATAGAACGGGCGTCCCCCCCATTCGAGTCAATTCTGGCATAATGGATGGACTGGAAGCCATTGTGAGTGTGCCCACAGGAGCAAAGCGGGAAGCTGTCCCCATCACCCCTGACACATACACTTCCCTTCCTAAACATGAGATGAACAGGGCACAAACATAACAGCTGGGGTTGCTGATTGACATGGAGACACACTATCCCTTCAAAAACAGTCGCTAGATACTAGCGTAGCTGCTGGCTTTTCTCTGAGATTAACAGAAGCCAACAAAAAGAGGAAAACTGACTAGTAAAGTAACCAGCAAAGGGCATAGCCTACAGTTAAGACAGGCAACAACTGTTAAAAAAACACCTACAATCAAAAGGAGAATGAGCTAACATTGAGGTACTAAAAAAAAGTGGGCTTGGGTTTAAGAGGCTTAAGATAGTCATCCTCTAGTCTCTGCGATGGTGTCAGGTAATTTTTTGCTGAGTAGTAACGCCACCTCTACATGGCACAGGACTCTGCAATATCTTCTTATGACAGCGAGAGCTAGCAGACTACGCTACATGACCAACAGGTCTGTGGACACCTGCCCGTCGAACATCTCTTTCCAAAATCACGGGCATTAATATGGAGTTGGTCCCCCTTTGCTGCTATAAACAGCCTCCACTCTTCTGGGAAGGATTTCCACTTGATGTTGGAATGTTGCTGCGGGGACTGGCGTCTATTCAGCCACAAGCATTAGTGAGGTCGGGGACTGATGTTGGCAATTAGGCCAAGCTCACAGTCGAAGTTCCAATTCATCCCAAAGGTGTTCGATAAGGTTGAGGTCAGGGCTCTGTGCAGGCCAGTCAAGTTCTTCCACACCGATCTCGACAAACCATTTCTGTATGGACTTTGCTTTGTGCAAGGGAGCATGGTCATGTTTAAACAGGAAAGGGCATTCCCCAAACTGTTGCCACAAAGTTGGAAGCACAGAATTGTCTAGATTGCATGTTATGCTGCAGCGTTAAGATTTCCTGTCACTGGAAGAAAGGGGCCTAGCCCGAACCAAGAAGAAAACAGCCCCAGACCATTATTGCTCATCCACCAAACTTTACAGTTAGCACTATGCATTCAGGCAGGTAGCGTTATCCTGGCATCCGCCAAACCCAGATTCGTCCGTCGGACTGCCAGATGGTGAAGCACGAGTCACCGCTCCAGAGAACACGTTTCCACTGCTCCAGAGTCCAATGGCAGTGAGCTTTACACCACTCCAGCCGACACTTGGCATTGCCCATGGTGATCTTAGGCTTGTGTGGGGCTGCTCGGGCCATGGAAACCCATTTCATGAAGCTCCCAACAAACAGTTCTTGTGCTGTCGTTGCTCCCAGAGGCAGTTTGTAACTCGTAGTGAATGTTGCAACAGAGGACATACTATTTTTACGGGCTACAGCACTTGGTGGTCCCATTCTGTTAGCTTGTGTGGCCTATCACATCGCAGCTAAGCAGAAATTTTACGAACTGACTTGTTGGAAAGGTAGCATCCTATGACGGTACCACGTTGAAAGTCACTGAGCTCTTCAGTAAGGCCATTTTACTGCCAATGTTTTTCTATGGAGATTGCATGGCTGTGTGCTCAATTCTCAACTCACGGTGCTGAAATAACCGTACCCACCTCATTTGAATAATTATAAAACATACTTTTGTATATATATAGTGTTACAAAATAAATCCCCCATCGTCTGGGTGGGAGCACTTGTGTTTGGGTTGATGTGGTGAAGCAGAATTAACACTGCATACATGTTTACCTGGTATTGCTCATTTTAATCTCAAACCTTGGTTGCGACCATCCAGGAAATGTACCTTACCCTAAAGCCGTGGTGTAGTGGGGGCTTTACGCGGGGATATGGCATATACACACACCTTTTTTTCTTCTTCAGTGGGTATTGCTCACTTCTTAATCCCTGGCTGTGGTGTAGAACAATGGCGAAATCATGCACAAAGCAGCCTACATATAAGCGCACATATAGCCTAGTTTCAGCAGAATATGGCATCAAGAGCACACAGTTCTCAAACCACATCGGTAGCCGGTACGGTAGGATAGATGTTTCAACTTATGGGATCTACCAGCTAACTAAGGCAACACGTTTTATTTTACCTTTATTTAGGCAAGTCAGTTAAGAACAAATTCTTATTTTCAATGACGGCCTAGTGGGGGCTAGTGGAATGACAGATTTGTACCTTGTCAGGTACAAATCTGGGGTTTGAACATTTAGCCCAAAATGTCCCTTCCGGCGGAATAAACTAGGGTTTCAAGTTCAAAACCACTTAGAACATCTGAGTTATGTTTTTGTGTGTTTTTAAGTCCAAAGAAATGCTTAAACCAAATCAGAGACCCTTTTTGATGTCTGCGGAAAAATATAAATGTTTTTGGTAGAGGGTAGTTGCCCTTCAATTCAGTTGCCCACCTAGCAAGAGACTGTTTTGCTAGCGGTGTTTCTGTGGGCATCGGGGGGGGGGCAGGCAGGGCTGCAAAATCCCCTTCTGATTTGATACAAATCATCATAACATTCTGCCGTTTAAAATATAACCTACGCCATTTAGCGGACGCTTTGATCCAAAGTGACTTAGTCATGCGCTCAACCATTTTACGTATGGGTGGCCCCGGGAATCGAACCATAATCCTGGCGTTGCAAGTGCCGTGCTCTACAAATTGAGTCATGCAGGCCTACTACAGGTACATAGGGGTAGGCCTACTTTTTAGTCAACATTTAATTAGGAAGGTTTTTTTGAGCGGGGGCAGCATTTAGAGATGTTCATTGAAACAGCCCGTGATGACTGAACTGCACATCACCGATTCAACTAAGTCTTCAGACCAAACTTTTACAATACCTGGTTTGCATACCCATTTCTTTGCATACCCAGGGCGGCAGGGTAGCCTAGTGGTTAGAGCGTTGGACTAGTAACCGGAAGGTTGCAATGGGGATTTTGCTTCGCAAACTCTGCCTGCCCCCCCCGAGTCGCCCACAGAAACACCGCTAGCAAAACCGTCTCTTGCTAGGTGGGCAACTGAATTGAAGGGCAACTACCCTCTACCAAAAACATTTATATTTTTCCGCAGACATCAAAAAGGGTCTCCTGATATGGTTTAAGCATTGTTGTGGACTTAAAAACACACAAAAAAAACATAACTCAGATGTTCTAAGTGGTTTTGAACTTGAAACCCTGCAAACTTTATTCCGCCGGGCGGGACATTTTGGGCTAAATGTGAGTATGCCCACTTCTCCAGGCACCCCTATACCACTGCCTTAAATGAAAACTTTACCAAGAGGTCTACTGAAACATGTAGGCCTATAGGTAGCTGGAAAATTGCATCACTGCTCACTCTTCCATCAGATGAAGAGAATGAAAGGGGGCATTGTCATGTGAAAACGGTGGTGCCACCTGTATAGAATAATCACTCTTATAGCGAACCACTGATGCATGGTCATCCCCCTAGGGAAGGAATTCTGGGTCGCACCACTCAATGGATGCCAGGAAATTCAATGGGCTGGAAATCCAAGGAGTGGCTACAGACAGGAAAACACTGAGAAAACGCTCCCAAAGAGGTCTTTAAATCCCATCTGGAGACTGAGGTGAACTGATAAGAGTCAAAATCATTCCATTAGGTCAGAGACAACAATGATGGAAATGAAATTGGCATCGTTTCAGAACACCGCAGGGTGCATATTATTAGGACAAGTGGGAGCACATCTAGAAAAGGGTTTAACCTGAGGTGAATTTGAAATGGTAACTCATTCCTCTGACACATTTAGATTTGACTGAACAATCCCTTAAAAGCTGCATATGGCCATATGGTAGAGCCAGAGTTGGGAATGATCTTCATATGTCCAACCCGCACAAAATGTATATAACTAATAGGCCTATTTTACAGACGTTAATCTCAAAATTCTTCTCTTAAAGGTCAGCTTATTCATTAATCCATTCTTCAACTGAGATATGGTTTAGACGCTGACGCTGCTACACCCATATTGTAATAAAGCTCTGTAAAATGAGCCTGGGGGGGGGGGTTGTGTCCGTCGCTGCAGAGAAGACAGACATCTATAACCAACCTTCACACATCTGCATTTCCCGCTCTGGAAGGCTGCAGTCTGAATAAAAACAAAGCTTCCTGATTGACTACAATGCTTTATTTCCAACTCCAGAGCTAAATATATATATATGATATATATATATATATATATACACATATACACACACATATACAGTATATATATATATATATATATATATATATATA
Source organism: Oncorhynchus tshawytscha (assembly GCF_018296145.1). Taxonomy (NCBI): domain Eukaryota; kingdom Metazoa; phylum Chordata; class Actinopteri; order Salmoniformes; family Salmonidae; genus Oncorhynchus; species Oncorhynchus tshawytscha. Next base: position 66,311,702 of record NC_056434.1, read on the forward strand.
TATATATATATATATATATATATATATATATATATATATATATATATATATATATATATATATATATATATATATATATATATATATATATGAGATAAGTATTTAGTCAGCCACCAATTGTGCAAGTTCTCCCACTTAAAAAGATGAGGCCTGTAATTTTCATCATAGGTACACTTCAACTATGATAGACAAAATGAGGAAAAAAAATCCAGAAAATCACATTGTAGGATTTTTAATTAATTAATTTGCAAATTACGGTGGAAAATAAGTATTTGTTCAATAACAAAAGTTTCTCAATACTTTGTTATATACCCTTTGTTGGCAATGACAGAGATCTTCACAAGGTTCACACACTGCTGCTGGTATTTTGGCCCATTCCTCCATGCAGATCTCCTCTAGAGCAGTGATGTTTTGGGGCTGTTGCTGGGCAACATGGACTTTCAACTCCCTCCAAAGATTTTCTATGGGGTTGAGATCTGGAGACTGGCTAGGCCACTCCAGGACCTTGAAATGCTTCTTACGAAGCCACTCCTTCATTGCCCGGGCGGTGTGTTTGGGATCATTGTCATGCTGAAAGACCCAGCCACGTTCCATCTTCAATGCCCTTGCTGATGGAAGGAGGTTTTCACTCAAAATCTCACGATACATGGCCCCATTCATTCTTTCCTTTACACGGATCAGTCGTCCTGGTCCCTTTGCAGAAAAACAGACCCAAAGCATGATGTTTCCACCCCCATGCTTCACAGTAGGTATGGTGTTCTTTGGATGCAACTCAGCATTCTTTGTCCTCCAAAGACAACAAGTTGAGTTTTTACCAAAAAGTTCTATTTTGGTTTCATCTGACCATATGACATTCTCCCAATCTTCTTCTGGATCATCCAAATGCTCTCTAGCAAACTTCAGACGAGCCTGGACATGTACTGGCTTAAGCAGGGGGACACGTCTGGCACTGCAGGATTTGAGTCCCTGGCGGCGTAGTGTGTTACTGATGGTAGGCTTTGTTACTTTGGTCCCAGCTCTCTGCAGGTCATTCACTAGGTCCCCCCGTGTGGTTCTGGGATTTTTTCTCACCGTTCTTGTGATAATTTTGACCCCACGGGGTGAGATCTTGCGTGGAGCCCCAGATCGAGGGAGATTATCAGTGGTCTTGTATGTCTTCCATTTCCTAATAATTGCTCCCACAGTTGATTTCTTCAAACCAAGCTGCTTACCTATTGCAGATTCAGTCTTCCCAGCCTGGTGCATTTTATTTCTGGTGTCCTTTGACAGCTCTTTGGTCTTGGCCATAGTGGAGTTTGGAGTGTGACTGTTTGAGGTTGTGGACAGGTGTCTTTTATACTGATAACAAGTTCAAACAGGTGCCATTAATACAGGTAACGAGTGGAGGACAGAGGAGCCCCTTAAAGAAGTTACAGGTCTGTGAGAGCCAGAAATCTTGCTTGTTTGTAGGTGATCAAATACTTATTTTCCACCATAATTTGCAAATAAATTCATTAAAAATCGTTGAAGTGTACCTATGATGAAAATGACAGGCCTCTCTGATATTTTTAAGTGGGAGAACTTGCACAATTGGTGGCTGACTAAATACTTTTTTGCCCCACTATATAATATTGGGCTTTGCTGTTTTAGGGGAGGGTAAAAATGTAGACTTGACCAATAAGGGCCTGGTAAATGGAGGTATTCTGGAAAAAGGGGTATAAATAAAAAATAAAAAACAAGTACAACCGAACACTCTCGCTACGACTCTCACACAGCCTTGGAAGGAGCTCTTCACTGCAGCCCTGCTGCCTATAAAGTGAACAGAGTGATGTGGTATGTCATTTGTCTCCTTCTACCTTTCACCCCCCTTCTTCCAGCCTGCTCCCCCACTCGCTCTCCATGCCTTGGCCCAGATCCATGGCCTCTCCTGGGGCCCCTCCTTGCAGGCAGCCCTCTCCGTGCTGCAGGCAGCCTTCTCCCAGTGTCGGCGCCCCGACCAACATGCCTTTCAAGGCCTGCTAGACTGCAGGGCAGACTTTCTGGCTCCACTGCCATTGTTTGCTTGGCTGCTTTGCGCCTCATCCCGGGAGTGGATTAGCATAAGAATACCCATCCACACGGAGCTGCCTCCAACCCACACCCTCTCCTCTCATTCCCCATCCTTGACTTCTGCATTTTCCACTTGACTCCCTGAGCCATACTCCAGTGCTGAGTTTCCACCCAAGACTTACCCCAGTGTTTTACCCAAAAGGCTCAGACTTTTCTGTTTACATCTCTACGGACCGGTACCCGTGCCTCACTGGGCCATGGCCTCTGCGGACCTGCTCTGACTTGGGACCAAGGCCTGGCCACTTACGTTTCAACCATCATTTATATAACAATGGCTAAGTTTGAACATAGGTGCTAACCATAGGATGTTAACCCACGCACAAAGCAACTGTCTTGATGATGCACAGGTAGATGATACTGTCATCGATAGTTTACTCCATCCTGCTCGCTGCAAGTCTTTAGTGTTACACTAGATCTTACAAACCTGGGAGGTAGGTAGCCTAGTGGTTAGAACGTTTGGCCAGTAAACGAAAGGTTGCCACTACGAATCCATGAGCTGACAATATGAAAAATCTGTAGATGGGCTGATGCTGGTCGTGACGCCACTCTCCAAGGGTGTCTCAGGGGGAGTTGGGATATGCATAAAACACATTTCCAATTCACATGTGTATAATACACACTTGTACATGTGTGAAACAGGATAGATCTAAGCACCCATCAAATGATTAACATTTCTTGTAGGGAGGCATACTGCATGACCAAAGTGAAAGAGACAGTTAATCTGCAAACATGACAGGTAAATTAGTTGGTGATGGTGATATCAGAACCATAGTGGGGTGGTAGATGTCTAGTCTCCCTTATGGCTCATATCAGGTGCCTACAAAGAATAAGCACCCGCATATACTTGGGGGTAGAAAACCAATAGATTTGGCTTGTGATAAAAATACATTGTTAGGTCACGCTCATAATTCAAGCCAGTCCTCAATGAAAGCAAATCAGTTTGTCCTTTTTTTTATACACTTAATCTGTATGCAGGAAACGGCCCCATTGTGTATAGTTTATTCCTTTCAAAAAGGTCTGGATTAGTTACCATTAGACCATTCCTGATAAACAAGCAAACCATTAGGCTACAGCAGTTCTAATGGTCTTCGATGGTAAAAGTCCCAAAAACACTATAGTGTTTCGCAATTGTAATAGTATTGGGTTGCGTTGGGTTTAATAGTAAATGTCACTAATCACAATACATTGTTGCCCAGGTAAATAAAGGTTCAATAAAAATGATAAATCCCTATTGTGTTTGTTGGCGTTCATTAATATTATTATTCCTCTTCTTCCGTAAGGCCAACTTAAAATGCAAATTCATGTGACATGGTGAGGCCTAGGAAGGTGCAACCTTGCATGATAGTAAAAGACCAAACTTCACACCCTTTCATGCAATGCCACGCCAATTGGCGGCGCTATATCCGCCTATGAACCCGAGTTATACTGTTAGCACTGAGGCGGATTGCCCTAGTAGGAAGTCCACTTTGTGCAGCTCAGCCTGCACTATCAGCTCAAACACAAATATTACTGTCATGTCTACCTCTGATAAGCCTCCCAGTAAAGCAATACAAACAAAGAATGAGAAAAGTGCTAAAAATAGGCTACATACGTTAACGTGGGCTAACTTGCTAGTAATGGATAACATTCATATACTGACTATCTCTGAATCTCACTTTGAAAATACCTTTGATGATACAGTGGTAGGCAATACATGGTTTCAACTTCCTCAGAAGAGACAGGAATCCAAATGGTGGAGGTGTTGACGTTTTTGTTCAGAGTCATATTCCTGTAAATGTTAGAAAGGTAAAGGACCAAAGGCCACACCCTTGCATGCAATGCCATGCCATTTGGCAGAACTATAACACACATTGCTGTAGAAGTAATATGGCTGCAGGTCCAACTGCCTCACCTAAAAACCATTCCTTTTGGGAAGCTGCGATAGACCTCCAAGTGCTAAAAGTCAGTGTCTGGATAATGAGTGAAATGTGATATCAACAGAGGCATATTTTCTGGGTGACCTAAATTAGGACTAGTCGATTGTTTGGTCGACAGAGATTTCTTTAGCCGAGCAATAGTAATACAAATATTTCATGGTGTACAAGACACCCGTCTGAGTGGACTAATCCATTGTGGAGGCAGTGGGGATGCACAGTCCATCACTAAGTCATGTGCTACTGAAATTGTAGATGGTTGTTACGTAAGAACAACAGCGCAACACTAATAAAACATTTAATAACAAAATGCGCTTTCTCCTGCTTTATGCGCATAATAGCAAAGACACCAGCATATTGGTGTTGAGAACAATGCGACAGAGGCAGCAGCAGAATGAGGAGATGTGAAAAAGAGCCCGTGTCTCATTGTCTAAGAAAAGTGAGGAGAGAGGAAACCAACTAAATAAGGTCTACAATCAATAGCCTAACTGTTAAATATGGCTTTATTTATCATCCATATACAGTACCAGTCAAAAGTTTAGGCTACTGTATCAATAATTAATTTGTTCATGTCATCACACAGCATACGAGTCATTCGTGATTTGAAATGTAATCAAGCATTTAGTTTTAAATAGGCTGAACCCATTCCATTTCGGGAAATTGCATTAATGAATGTGACTGTTTTTAGTCTTTGAAGTAATAAAGGCTTAAAAATCTGCACAGCTTATTTTTTTGACAACAGACTCTCTGGTACGCTTATAATGTATTTAGAGTTGTTTACATTGTTCCAAATGGTCAGAAAAATTATATTGTAATTTAACAGCACCTGTTTGGTACACATAATATGCACACAGCGCTTGCTCCTTAACTTATTTTTCTTGATCTCCAGTATTTTCCACAACTAGTCACATTTATTCCACACATCTGACTTCCCCTTTACCTCCTGAGCAACCAGTAACATTCCCCCGTTTTGAGTTTGTCACGCCCTCTGCACCCATTTTGCTGTTATGGTGTTCGGAGTTTGTTATAAGCAATTTATTAAGTGATTATGATATGCTCTAGGTCAGGCCCTATTGGTCACGTGCATGCGATGCATACATGTGTCATAAGGAGAACAAGGGATGAGGGAATAGGTCATGTTTATCCTAAACAAATGAGGGATTTCGGTAACAGAACCTTTGTCAGGAATGCTGTAATTATGTTGCAGCTTCAGCAACACGAACAGCGCAATAAACACTTATGTTCTGTGGTGGTCGCTGCAGCAGGGAGGAGACAATGGTCACACTATCACTATCTTTTAACACAGCGCATGAAGTCTGAGCCCGGCACGGCACAATCAAATGCTAGTCGTTCTCCCACTAGTCATTTGACCATCTTATTTAATCAATGAGCATAAAATATGCTCAGTGAATATAGTTGATTAAAACCATAGCATGTGTCTACAGTGCATTCAGACCCCTTGACTTTTTCCACATTGTTACGTTACAGCCTTTTTCTAAAATGGATTTTTAAAATGTATTTATTTATTTATATATCTACATATCAATCTACACACAATACCCCATAATGACAGCCTAGTGGTTAGAGCGTTGGGCTAGTAACCAAAACATTGCAAGTTCAAATCCCCGAGCTGACAAGGTAGAAATCTGTCGTTCTGCCCCTGAACAGGCAGTTAACCCACTGTTCCTAGGCCACCATTGAAAATAAGAATTTGTTCTTAACTGACTTGCCTAGTTAAACAAATAAAAAAATTAAAATGACTTTTGTACATTTATAAAAAAAGAGAAAAACGTAAATCACATTTACAAATATTTCAGACCCTTCACTCAGTACTTTTGTTGAAGCACCTTTGGCAGCGATTACAGCCAAGTCTTTTTGGTTATAACGCTACAAGCTTGGCACACCTGTATTTGGGTTGTTTCTCCCATTCTTCTCTGCAGAACCTATCAAGCTCTGTCAGGTTGGATAAGGAGCGTCTCTGCACAGCTATTTTCAGGTCTCTAGGAAGTGTTTTGGTGGTTCCAAACGTCTTCCATTGAAGAATGATGGAGGACACTTTGGGACCTTCAACGCTGCAGAATTTTTGTTGGTACAATTCCCCAGATTTGTGCCGCGACACAATTCTGTAAAGGAGCTCTACGGACAATTCCTTCGACCTCATGGCTTGGTTTTTGCTCTGACATGCACGGTCAACTGTAGGACCTTATATAGACAGGTGTGTCTATATAAAAGAATGATTGTAATTTTTGGAACTCGGCTCCATCATTTACTGAATCACATGGCTCATTCATCACAAAACCCACTGATATTGCCAACTATTGGCAAGACTAGCAAACTTAGGCATATGACATGCCAACACCACATTCTGAGCCTATACACTAATGTTCCAAATGTCGGGTCACTTAGAAATGTCCTTGTTTTTGAAAGAAAAGTATTTTTTGTCCTTTAAAATATCAAATTGATCAGAAATACAGTGTAGACATTGTTAATGTTGTAAATGACTATTGTAGCTGGAAACGGCTGATTTTTATGGAATATCTACACAGATGTACAAAGGCCCATTAGCAGCAACCATGAACTCCTGTGTTCCAATGGCATGTTGTGTTAGCTAAGCCAAGTTGATCATTTTAAAAGGCTAATTGATCATTAGAAAACCCTTTTGCAATTATGTTAGCACAACTGAAAACTGTTGTGCTAATTAAAGAAGCAATAAAACTGGCCTTTAGACTAATGAGCATCAGCATTTGTGGGTTCGGTTACATGCTCAAAATGGCGAGAAACAATGAACTTTTCTTCTGAAAATAGTCTGTTCTTGTTCTGAGAAATTAAGGCTATTCCATGCAAGAAATTGCCAAGAAACTAAAGATCTCATACAACGCTGTGTACAACTCCCTTCACAGAACAGCGCAGACAGGCTCTAACCAGAATAGAAAGAGGAGTGGGTGGCCCCGGTGCACAACTGAGCGACAAGAGGACAAATACAGTCGAGGGTCTAGTCAACAGTGAAGAGGCGACTCCTGGATGCTGGCCTTCTTAGGCAGAGTTGCAAAGAAAAAGCCATCCCTCTGTCCAGTGTCTATTGTTTTGACCATCTTAATCTTTTCTTTTTATTGGCCAGTCTGAGACATGGCTTTTTCTTTTTTCCTGCCATTAGAAAACTGAATTGCATTCATGGAAGACTGGCTTGAATTGTGAGGATGACCTAGAGCTGGACGATATGGACAAACATCCATATCACAATAAATTGCCTGAATTGATGCGATAATGATAAACAGAACAATACATTTATAATTTTGATGTGCAAAGAAAACCAACTACTAGTTTGATACCTGTAGCCATCAATTGCCCCATTAACAAGCACCCATATTAGCAAACGTATTTCATTTAAAAACTTCACATCTATATAATATAAGCTAGTTATTGTAATGAACAATATCAGCAAAATGCCTGCGATAAGTGATCGGTATGGTTGCTAATTTTCGGTTTGTCATCCCAGTTCTAGGATGACCACACAATTTATTTCAATGAAACAAATCTCTTAGTTTTCGACCCAAATTGCAAACATCTATTCAATAAACACAAGAGACAAGAAACATGTATAAAAGATTGTGGCGGTATAGCAGAAACAGCGACATCTAGAGGTCAACACATGTTACTGTCACAATTGTTTATGGCAAATAATGCAAGCAGCTTCAATGACAAATTCTCTCAAAGGTGAAAAAACAGATTCACAGGGAATACACTGCATAGTATGGAGAAGCAATACTCCAAGCCACAGCTTCATACTACTTAAACATAGAGAACTGATACTAGTTCTTGGTATGGGATTGGCATGGGGTGTGGGGATCTGTGGGTGTCTTACTCATTGGTAGGAAGAAGTTTGGTTCAAATTGGATGTTGATTACTATCTGAACCCCATAAATGTAAATGGTCAATTTGGGTGAAATCAATTAAGAGTAATTTCTCAGATATAATTTCAAAACAAAAATATTTCAGCACTGCTAATCTTATCTGTTACTAACTACAGAAACAATCTGTGATGGTGGGTGTCAATCCTTGTGTTTTTTGTGAGGAACTACACATGCTAATGGTTTTTACAGACACACACGGACACACACACACACACACACACACACACACACACAGGACACCCATGGAAGACTAGGCCACCCTCTTATCAAACCACACAGTACATGGTAGCTGGCGTTTTACAGCACTGTTTGGCATAATATTTTGATAATACTATCTGAACTCAACTGAACACCCTCTGATCTAAACAGTGTTGGCACCCTTGTTGAAACAGAGGCCCTCTTCAAGAAGGCAGCGGGAAAAAAATAGAACGTCAAGCAGGCCAATTCAAAACCACTATTTTTTAATTGACTTTCCTTTGACACAGGCTCTGCTCCGGCAAGGTGCCCATTATCACTCAAATTTCCATGAGCTGAGATTTTCTGCCAGTTTATTTTCCATTACCTGCTCACACATTCCACTAGCGGGGGGTGCTGATAAGAGCTGGGGCCAGGCAGCGCTCCAGAACTGCAATCCTCCTGAGAGAAACCATCCCACACGGAGACACAGGCTGAATCCCAAACCACATCCTTAATCCCAAACCACATCCTTTCCCTCGCCCCTCCATTTGCACATTCACGCATGCCTCCTCTATTTGCTATAGTGTCCCAAAGCTGAGGGAGTGAAAATTATTGATGATGGTGTAGGGCTAATTAGTCCCTCGATAGCCACTTTGACCTAGCCAGCACAGATGCAGGGTTCAGAGCAAAGTGCTACCCCAATACGAACTGCGATATGTTTGGGGCCACGTGCATTTGTTTGTCTGATTTCGAGACTTGACACATGTAACAGATTAAATACTCACAAATAAATAAATAAAAACACTGAGGTTTAAAACAGTGGGTATTTGTTCATTAGAATTTCATACTCGTATCATTTAAAAGTGGAACATGAATTGCATCATTCAAGTCACAAGTGTGTCCTGCAGTTGATGGGTTTATTGATCCCCTCGCCACTCTCTGGAAGCCACCCTCTAAGTTGTCAGCAACATGTGACAACAGAGGGCCCTCCGAGCCAGTTAGGGTGCGAGGGGATAGTTTGGGATTCACTGACAGATCCCTCACAGAAGATGGTCTGAAATAAGGCTTTGTCAGGACTAGGGATGCAAATTTCGGTCAATTTTGCTGCCGACTAACCAACCCTCATTAACCGGTCAACAAACAGCAACATTTTTTCTAAACAGTTAAATGAAGTGAGCAACAAAAAAAACTATGCATGCAAGGAACGGACATATTTCATTAAGAGCTTAATGAAAACATGCAACAATAGCAAGCCTATAATCTTAATCAAAAGACTGTGGCCTATTATTGAATATGCAACTACTGTAATGAAGCAACTAATAAAACCTAATTCAAGCATTTGCCAAAATCCAATTGGTGGGTCACCACCGTTCTAAACAGTGCTCCTAATGCAAGTGGTTCCATGTGTGACAGATGAAAATCTCCATTAGAAACATAGAAAGAGCGGGACTAGGATGGGTTGCTAATATAAACCACTTCTTTATATGAAAACCAATAGAACAAGAGAGAAACACAACAGTAATGGCATGAGGAAGTCTTCATAAAATAATTGAAGCAACGTAAGACATTCCTCATTATTTGAAGTAAAGTCAAACGTCCAGGTTTCAAACAATTACACTGCCTCTAGCGCACATTTCAAAAGTGTGCCTACCATTGACTATAGCCTATGCATTCCGATGGCGAATGGGAGACGCATTTTAATTACGAGTTGAGAAAGAAAAAAAATGCTATTTTTAATCTTGGTCTTCAAAACAGTTTAACACGCAGTTGCATTTAGAATTGTTATTTGTTGCGCAATGACTGGGCTTACAAAAGCATGTTTCACTCCAGGTAATAGGTGATAGACCATTCGGCTCCTCAAACTAGCCTCTGTATTCTGTGCGCATGACAACTAAGGAAAATACACACGGGCCAATTGAAATGATCCACTAACATATGCAAATGAACCTAGAGACCGATAAGCATGACCGGTCAAATGTATTTTGGACTGCGAACCGATTAACATCCCCAGTCAGGACAATAAATCTGCTAGTAGCTACTGTATGGCAGACAGGATCTCTCCGGTTGTCAATCGACTGACCTTGAAGATGGGAAGATGAGGGGAGGAGGGACAAGTGATGCATTTTATTGGAACACATTTTGGAATAATGGGTATAGGCCTAGCAGTTCAGTGGTTTGAACTGACCACACATAGGCTTAATCCTTAATACTTAAGACTGGTTTGGCATTCCAAGATGTAACCAGACAACAGAAGAAAAACACACCTAGCCTTGAAAGTAGCTGACAGGTTGTAAATATTTTGTGTGTTAGCTGTACATTCAGATAACTGACAAAATAAAGGAAACACCAACAAAGTGTCTTAATAGGGCATTAGGCCAACACAACCGGGAATAGCTTCAATGCTTGTTGGAAAAGATTCTACAAATGTCTGGAACTCTATTGGAGGGATGCAACAAAATTCTTGCGCAATAAATTCTATAATTTGGTGTTTTGTCGATGCTGTCTCAGGTACCGCTCCAGAATCTCCCATAGCACCATGCCCAAACCGGACACCATCGTGCGCAAATTGATTTTGTCCCCCCCCCCCACACCAAACGCAATCACGACACACAAGTTGAAATATCAAAACAAACTCTGAACCAATTATGACAGTGACATTGTGCCAACAGAGATGGTCGCTTCGCGTTCTTAGAAAAAATGACAAAAATACTGCATAGTTAAGTATTATTTCTTACACTGTTACCCCAGGAAATCTGAAGTCTTATTACATCCAGCCGGGAGGAACTATTGGATATAAGAGCAACTTCAACTTATCAATATTACGACCAGGAATACGACTTTCCCGAAGCGGATCCTCTGTTTGGACCACCACCCAGGACAATGGATCGGATCCCAGTAGGCGACCCTAAACAAAGCCGCCGCAGAAGGGGCAGACGGAGCGGTCTTCTGGTCAGGCTCTTAATTTTATCAGCATATCGAATGCACGACCCGGGCTGGCAGCATTCTGGATCATTGCTACTCTAACTTCCGTGATGCATACAAAGCCCTCCCTCGCCCTCCTTTCAGCAAATCTGACCACAACTCAATTTTGTTGCTCCCAGCCTATAGACAGAAACTAAAAACAGGAAACGCCTGTGCTCAGGTCTGTTCAACGCTGGTAAGATTCCACACTTCAAGATTGAAGCAATCACGTGGACTGGAATATGTTCCGAATAGCCTCAAAAAACAACATTGATGTATATGCATTTGAGCAAAACCAAAAGCACGAACCACTGCTTTTAATCATGGTAAGGTGACCGGAAACATGACCGAATACAAAAAGTGTAGCTATTCTCTCCGCAAGGCAATCAAACAAGCTAAGCGTCAGAGTATAGAGACAAAGTAATTCAACGGCTCAGACACGAGAAGTATGTGGCAGGGTCTACAGTCAATCACGGATCACAAAAAGAAAGCCAGCCCCCACGAGGACACCGATGTCTTGCACCCAGACAAACTAAACAACTTCTTTGCTCGCTTTGAGGACAATACAGTGCCACTGACACGGACCGCTACCAAAACCTGTGGGCTCTCCTTCACCGCAGCCAACGTGAGTAAAACATTTAAACGCGTTAAGCCTCGCAAGGCTGCCGGCCCAGACAGCATCGCTAGCCGCGTCCCCAGAGCATACGCAAACCAGCTGGCTGGTGTGTTTACGGACATATTCAATCAATCCCTATCCCAGTCTGCTGTTCCCACATGCTTCAAGAGGGCCACCATTGTTCCTGTTCCCAAGAAAACTAAGGTAACTGAGCTAAACGACTACCGCCCCATAGCACTCACTTCCGTCATTATGAAGTGCTTTGAGAGAAGGAAGCAAGGATATGGATCATATCAATTCCACCCTACCGGACACCCTAGATCCACTCCAATTTGCTTACCGCCCCAATAGGTCCACAGACGATGCAATCACACTGCCCTAACCCATCTGGACAAGAGGAATACCTGTGTAAGAATGCTGTTCATTGATTACATCTCAGCATTTAACACCATAGTACCCTCCAAACTCGTCATTAAGCTTGAGACCCTGGGTTTAGACCCCGCCCTGTGCAACTGGGTCCTGGACTTTTTGACAGGCCGCCCCCAGGTGGTGAGGGTAGGAAATAACATCTCCATCCGCTGACCTTCAACACTGGGGCCCCACAAGGGTGCGTTCTCAACTCTCTCCTGTACTCCCTGTTCACCCATGACTGCGTGGCCATGCACGCCTCCAACTCAATCATCAAGTTGCAGACGACACTACAGTGGTAGAGTTGATTACCAACAACGGCCTACAGGGAGGAGGTGGGGGCCCTTGGAGTGTGGTGTCAGGAAAATAACCTCACACTCAACATCGACAAAACAAAAGGAGATGATCGTGGACTTCAGGAAACAGCAGAGGGAGCACCCCCCTATCTATCCACATCGACGGGACAGTAGTGGAGAAGGTGGAAAGTTAAGTTCCTCGGCGTACACATCACGGACAAACTGAAATGGTCCACCCAAACAGACAGTGTGGTGAAGAAGGCGCAACAGCGCCTCTTCAACCTCAGGAGGCTGAAGAAATTTGGCTTGTCACTGAAAACACTCAAACTTTTACAGATGCACAATTGAGAGCATCCTGTCGGGCTGTATCACCACCTGGTACGGCAACTGCTCCGCCCACAACCGTAAGGCTCTCCAGAGGGTAGTGAGGTCTGCACAACACATCACCGGGGGCAAACTACCTGCCCTCCAGGACACCTACACCACCCGATGTCACAGGAAGGCCAAACAGATCATCAAGGACAACAACCACCCGAGCCACTGTCTGTTCACAAATCTCTAGCTGCTATAATAATTAAAAATTGGATGTAATAAATGTATCACTAGTCACTTTAAACAATGACACTTTATATCATGTTTACATACCCTACATTACTCATATGTATACTGTACTCTATACCATCTACTGCATCTTGCCTATGTCGCGCGGCCATCACTTTTCCATGTATTTATATGTACATAGTCTTATTAATTCATTTACATTTGCGTGTATAAGGTAGTTGTTGTGAAATTGTTAGATTACTTGTTAGACATTACTGCACGGTCAGAACTAGAAGCACAAGCATTTTGCTACATTTGCATTAACATCTGCTAACCATGTGTATGTGACCAATAAAATTTGATTTGATTCATTTGGGGACAGGTCAAAAAGCATTAAACATTTATGGCAATTTAGCTAGCTAGCAGTTGGTAGCTAATTTGTCCCTGGACATAAACATTGAGTTGTTATTTTATCTGAAATGCACAAGGTCCTCTACTCTGACAATTAATCCACACATAAAATGGTCAACCGAATCGTTTCTAGTAATCTCTCCTCCTTCCAGGCTTCTTTTTCTTATTTGGACTTTATATGGCGATGGGAAACTAACTTTCATATTAAAGGTGCATTACCACATCCGACCTCAGTTCATCTTTCAATCACCCACCTGGGTATATGTTCCTAAAAACCAATGAGAAGATGGCATGTGGGTATACGTTTCTAAAAACCAATGAGGAAATTGGAGAGGCAGGACTTGCATCGCGTTCTGCGTCACAAATAGAATCAACTTATATTTTAGCGCCTGGCAACGCAGACGTTCGTTGGCGCGCGCGAGCAGTGTGGGTGCAATGATTGAATCACATGCGTGTGTACATTTATTTTGCAATGCTCGCGCACGCGACAAGTCCAGTTTGGGCATTGCGAATGTGCGCTAATGTGACTAGAATGATGTAAGTAACATCAACATTCCAGGACATAGACATGTCTTGTATGTGCAGAAAGCTTAAATTATTGTTAATCTAAGTGTGCTGTCCAATTTACAGTAGCTATTACAGTCAAAAAATACCATGCTATTGAGGAGAGTGCACAACAAACTTTTCTCATGGCACTTGGTTTGACACATTCACCTCTGATGTACTTAAATTCAGTAACCTTGCTCCGATTTGTCCTCCTGAGGGTTCCAGACATAACATGTAGCATAGTTTTGTTTGATCAAATCTATTTTTAAATTAAAAATGTAGGTACTGAGTTCTACAGTTTGAACCCCTGCCGTTTCTGGGCAGACTTGATTTAAAAAAAAAAGTGATGCTTCACTGGATCAGTCTGAAACTGCACATACACTGCTGCCATCTAGTGGCCAAAATCTAAATAGCGCATAAACTGCAATATTATATTATGGCCTTTCTCTTGCATTTCAAAGATAAATAAAAAATAACTTGTTTTTGTTTGCATGATCTTTTCCCAGATCTTGTGTGTTATATTCTCCTACATTCTTTTCACATTTCCACAAACTTCAAAGGGTTTCCTTTCAAATGGTATCAAGAATATGCATATCCTTGCCTCAGGTCCTGAGCTACAGGCAGTAGATTTGGGTATGTCATTTTTAAACCCCCTATGCTCCTTCGAAACCCCTCTTTCCAATAACAGATCTCTTCTCGCCATGGTAGCCAAAATAATGGGCAATTGGGAATTTTTATACATGAACCTAGGCATGATGGTATGTTAATTGCTTAATTAACCCAGGAACCATACCTGTGTGTTTCAATATACTTTGTGTCCCTCATTTACTCAAGTGTTTCCTGTATTTGGGCAGTTACCTGTATGCCCCCCTCCTGTTTTCTTATGCATCTAGAACTGTGCTGGATTGGAACTCTGCTGACACATACCAGAACAATGGAGCAAGGCCGAAAGGCTCTCAACTGCACAGAGCCAAGTTTGGCTAATCTGTCAGGATAACTGCTAGCTTCTTCCGTCAATAAGCCAGGAGTCACACAGTTAGACTACTGCTGTAATTAACGGTCCAGTGGGAGTGCAAGCTTCCCACAATAAAAGCCTCACTTTATCCCTGTCAACCGGACCCCTCCCCCCTCTTCCAGAGACTAGACCTGTGTCACCCTCAACCACTACCTCTATAAGGAGAGAAGATCCCGGTTGCTTTCTTAAAGTCACACCACTCTTCAGTCTATGAGTGATGATTCAGGAGAAAAAGTTGGACACAAAAGTAGACCGGCACAAATTGGGAAACTCACCAACTCGCCTTAAGTCGTGTTTAAAAGTGAGGACGTGAAATACATTGGGTTCAACATCCTCTGTGAACATATGGTAGCAATTTGCTCGAGTAGACTCCCTGACTCTGTTTGAAGGTCTGCCGGCGGAGTGCGCAAACTCAGGCTCAGTGTTTTAGTTTTTTTCCTCAAACAAAAACAAAAGAGAACATATAAGCCACCGATCACTTCATTGTCGTCTCATCTTTTATACATGTTTAAACTGTGAACTAAGATGGTGACTTAATGACAAGGAGATACCTCTTTTTAAAAATGTATTTTATAATAAGAGAACGTCCCCCGCCCAAAAATAACCCATTCTAGATGTTCTCTCATGGTGGGAGTCACTCCACCCATGAAAAACTCACAGATGTGTAAACCTCCGGGAGCATGTGCAATCAGGTCCTTTCCTGCTCTTATTCCTCTAGTTATTAATCACATCAGCAGACAGCTCCAATGACCCTATCTGCGT
Organism: Oncorhynchus tshawytscha; assembly: GCF_018296145.1. Classification (NCBI taxonomy): domain Eukaryota; kingdom Metazoa; phylum Chordata; class Actinopteri; order Salmoniformes; family Salmonidae; genus Oncorhynchus; species Oncorhynchus tshawytscha. The sequence goes on from NC_056434.1 coordinate 66,327,346, forward strand.
CGGCAATTAAGAGCCGGGTAACCACCCGCTGATTGGCCAGCTCTGTCTGCCGGGAGAGGTCAGGGTTTAATCTCCTCAGAGGGGGAGGGGTATAATCAGGTTGTGTGGTAATCACCGGTGCCCTCCGCAGAGAAACAAACATTTGTTAGGTTAAAGAAAAAGGCTCAGAGAAGGAATCCAAACAGAGATGCATTCACCAACCAAGCATGTGACCACAACACATCTTGCACAAATTACACACCGTATGGGGTTGAACATGTATCATCACAAGTATAATCTAAAGCAGGAGTGATCCCTCGGATTCACTGTAACAGCCAGAGAGAGCAGCCTTACCTCACTGGGGGATCCATGGTGCAGGGGCATGTTGAGGAAGCTTGTAGAGAGACCAGAGTTGGTGCTGGGGGTCATACAGATCCATGGGGAGAGAGAACATATTGATGGTGGAGACAGAAATCCAGCATGGCACCATGGAGACCTGAGCAGGAGAGAGTGTGAGCCTCAAGTTAGTCACGCACCAAGCAAATGGGACGTTGTAAATGGACCAAAGTGTGTCAATAACAGGTCGGGAAGGACTGCATATCACCAGTCTTGATATGTCTGCATGAAAATAAAAAGTTTTGATTTAGCCAAACATTTCCATTTTATTTCTGCCCTAAGATTTTGCGCACAACCCCTATAGTAAAATAAAGCAGGCCGAGGGGGTTGCTGGGCAACCCAAGCTGTGCGGAGGTATCAGATGACGGGGCAGGAGCCACAGCACAGCGCTGCAGACAGACTGTCACCGAGGCCCAGAGCCCAGGGACCCAGCCGCAGTACACTACGACCTACACTGATGGAAAGACATTACACATTACTGCAGCCCACAACTAACATCTTCCAACTTTAAAAGTCATTAGCAGAGCCGGATCGGTGTATGTGTGTAATTACCGCCACTTCAGCATCACTGTCTTCAGAAGGACGCCACCTCAGAGAAACAGAGGCAAGTTCAAACAGGAATATAAGAGCTGAAGCTCTTAGAGGGCTTATCAAAGTGTGATTTCTGTGTCTGACAAATTAATGCTGGATACTCATACATTGACTCACTTGTGTGATTAGTCAAGTCTGTAAATAACAAAAATGAAAGATGTAACTTTTTGGGCGACCCAAACAAATTCATTAGAAATCTGCATTATAGATCTGTCACTTATTGAAAGCAAGTCTAAGAAGCAAGCGGTAGAGCCGATCTATGTGCCTTATTTCTATGCCTCACGTTTTTAAGTTTTGTTTTTGTGTCTTTTACATTCGGTTTTGTACACCAGCTTTAAAACAGCTGAAAATACAATATTTTTGGTAATGGAAATACACTACTTGATTGTTGTCACAACTGAAGTTAGGCAAACTACTAGAATTTTAGCAACCAGGAAATGGCAGAGGGTTTTCTTCATAGTTGATCTTTAGGTTTAGCCTTTCAAAACAGCTTTAGGCCTTGCCTACATGAACCTGAAAACATAGGGGCAAAGAGTGTCAGTCACTTCCCTGTTCAATACCAGGGAATCCTCATTTAGCGCACAGTTTAAGACATTTCAGCTCAGATACCCCAACAGCACATTTGGACACACAAACATCTGATTTTAGACCTGAGGGATGTGCTATTCCAGGGGGTGGGAGAGGAGGTTGTCCATGGTGTACCCATAAAGCCTCCTTTGAGTGGGCAACTGTGGGCCAAAAGCCCCTGCTGTGGCAGGGAGATAAGTGGAGCAGCATGGTCTGGATGTGGCCCAGCAGCCTGAGAGCCAGGCACTGCTCTCAGCACCAACACAGGGGCTATTCTTCCACATGGGAGAGCTCCTTGTGACTCAAAGGGCCTTTTAGTCCATGAGCCAGACAAATTTGGGCCATCGGGCTCACTTGGGCCAACGATGGCTAAGTAATTTTATTGAAGCTCTGTCCCTAGAGTTGAAAAATGTGTGATAGCACTACATCAAATGGTAGCATTCTCTGTGCTACTCTTTTTCATCCCTCCATCTATCCCATAGGGTTCAGTATACAACAAGCTATTGCTCACATCAATAATATACTATTGGAAAGCTTAGATTCACAGCTATCAGACACATTTTTGGAATGTTCAAGTCAACAGAACCTTGACCTCTAGCGTACATAACTCATATTTACAAAAGTATGTGGACACCCCTTGAAATTAGTGGATTCTGCTTTTTCAGCCACACCCGTTGCCAACAGGTGTATAAAATTGAGCACAGAGCCATGCAATCTCCATAGACAAATATTAGCAGTACACCGACCTTACTGAAGATCGCCGTGACTTTCAACGAGGCACCGTCATAGGATGTTATCTTTCCAACAAGTCAGTTTGTCAAATCACTGCCCTGTTAGTGCTGCCCCGGTCAACTGGAAGTGCTGTTGTGAAGTGGAAACGTCTAGGAGCAACAACGCTCAGCCGAGAAGTGATAGGCCACACAAGCTCAAAAACAGGTCCGCCGAGTGCTGAAGCATGTAAAAATTGCCTTTCAATGAAATGGGTTTCCACACACAAGCAGCCACACACAAGCCTAAGAGCACCATGAACAATGCCAAGCATTGGCTGGAGTGGCGTAAAGCTCGTCACCATTGGACACGCGTCCTCTGGAGAGGTGAATCACACTTCACCATCTGGCAGTCCGACGGACGAATCTGAGTTTGGCAAATGCCAGGAGAATGCTACCTTCCCCAATGCATAGTGCTAACTGTAAGGTTTGGTGGAGGAGGAATAATGGTTTGTGGCTGTTTTTAAGGTTTGGGTTAGGCCACGTAGTTCAAGTGAAGGGAAATCTTAACCCTTAAATCTTAGCATACAATGATATTCTAGACAATTCTGTGCTCCCAACTTTGTGGCAACAGTTTGGGGAAGGATCTCTCCGGTTTGAGCATAACAATGATCCCGTGCACAAAGCGAGGTCCATACAGAAATGGTTGGTCAAGATCGGTGTGCAAGAACTTGACTGGCCTGCACAGAGCCCTGACCGCAACCCCATCAAACATTGATGATTTGGAACACCAACTGCGAGCCAGGCCTAATGCACCAACATCAGTGCCCTACCTCACGAATCTAGTGGAAAGCCTTCCCAGAAGAGTGGAGGCTGTTATAGCAGCAAAGGGGGGACCAACTCTTTATTAAATGCCCATGATTTGGGAATGAGATGTTCGACAAGCAGGTGTCCACATGCACTACATGACCTAAAGTATCAGAATTAGCTGTTGCTTTAAAAAAGGAAACACCCGATACATTTTAACCTTTGACAAGTGGATCTGGAATTGTCACTGAAAGCACACCAGCTACAACTCTTATTTAAAAAATAACCCATATTGTGCCATTGACGTTAGAATGTTAGAAGCTTAGCCATAGGATTCCATGTGGTGGGGCAGTTTTTGGAATGTAACTTTGGTGATAAAGGCACCACATTTGACACTCACAGCTAGAACAGGGTTTTAAAAAGATTTCTAGATACAGAGCGATCACAGGATTCACATATGCGCAGGAGTTATTATTAAGGCTACGGGAGTGGATATAGACCTAGTCAGTGCCTAGATTTCAGTTTCCATTTAACCGATCTAAACAGCAGGCTACAGTTCGCTTGAAGGCCCCATCTTGTGACTGTGGAATTTGTATAGCGCCTCACAATCACACATAACATAGCCATCATCCTCTTTTACCACTTCACCAAATCATTTTTGGGCCCTCCCATTATGTTCAACTCTCCATTTCGTAGCATTTCTCTTAATGAAATTAAGTTCGACATTGTCCTTCTTGCCTCCGTGGGTCTATGCTAACTTTTTCTGCCTGTTTCCAAAAGCAATTGGTGTGTAAGCTATTTGGTGCGAGTACAGTTAGGCCCTCAAGCTTACACATAAATGCCAGAAAGCCTAAAATAATGAAAGAAAAAACCTCTATATAGCCTATAGATATAAACTACACAAGAATGAAACCTTTATTCCTTTTATTCAACCCCACACAATATTTAATGACCCCAAACCCACCTGCCCTGCAGATATAACCGCAGGGACAGCGGGTTTTAAGTTAACCTGCTCATCACTAACATAAGCCTTCAAGAAAATCACTGTGAGACATCGTCTGCCCAAGTGAGCCTGACTGACCACCCTGGCTCATGGACTATTTATTAGCCAGAGACAACAATGTGAGTTTACATTCAGCAACAAACTCTTTTGCAGGGAAAATAAATGCAGTACATCAAATAGAAATCTTAATTCCTGCAAGTGGGAAGCTTTTCTGCTGGTGTAAAGGCATTTGAGGGCCTTATAGCCAAGTCAAAGTGACCTTGTAAAAGGACATAACTGCAGTGGGCATTCCATGCGCCAACTATTTTTAGGCCGAATGACAAGAAAATAGCCATTTGAAAGTGCTAGAGTGGTTAGTATGAGCAAATACAAAACAAATCGAAGAAAATAGATGAACACACACAGTGAGCACGTTCATAACACTGAAAGGCAATAGAGATCAGCTGTGCTCATCTGTTTACAATACTGCCTCAGTGTCTCCTCACCAGGCCAAGGTCACTCAAGGGTGCAGCCAATAATTGGCAACTAACTGCGCAGGCTATTTATAAAGTCCTGAGAGCATGCAGGAATATATTATGAGGCTGCGAGCTGTCACAGTACAGGGGTATGGCTTCGGGGAGATATATTTTGAGTAAAAGCAACAATGCAGAGAGAAATAAAGGAAGCGTATTAAAAGGGAAGACGAAAGTACTAGACATCTTGTAGTTCTACTCAAGCTTCAAAGAAGTCAGACAAATGGACTCATGTTTTAAGTTGGAGAGTTAGCCTACTGCATACTGTGATCCGCAAAACAGACCGAAGGTTGATGGACAGACCACTAACACAATATCTGTTGTGAAAAGGGAAAAGCATCTAGTGCCTCGTAGCTTTATTATGCAAAATCCTCACAACACCAGGTGTCAGTGAGGTGTTCAACTTTACTGTCTGACGGGAGTCGTGTAACCAGTTTTTGGAAGAGAAGTATGTCAGCCATGAGAGAACACCGTGTCCCAAAAGAGCGCAGAGAGGATCCCCGCGGCACTGAAAAAACTAAAGTCAACAAACTAAAAAGAAACATTATTGGGTTGATATGTGTGAGCTTGTGTATGTGACATAGGCTTGAAAAAGGAAGTGGAAGTCAAGCATTTGGCGATTCCATCGCTGAAGTTAATTCCGTCGGCTTTAGCAAAACTAACAGAGAGGCACGAGAGCAGAGGGAAATGTGTCGAGGCCTGGAGGAGCGACTAATGCCATCAAAGTGAACGATCAGCCATAGCTAATTGAAATTAAAGACCAGGGGGGGGTGCTCCAGTCCGTTCACAGGGCCCGTTCTGTGGGAATGTGCTACCCTCACCAGGGCCAACACCAGATTTCCCCCTTCGCTCTCAACACCTCCAGTCCAAATGCCTCCTTACAGGAAAAACAGCCTACTGTCAACTAGATACTTTTTCATGAAGCCCTAACCTATATCTTACATCTGCTGTTTGGCTTTTAGTAATACATTTTCTGAGTTAGCAAGTAGATCTGTTGCTAGCTAGCTGAGCAAATAGCTTTATGACTAGCTACCATGTCATTCCGGCACACCTACCAGTTTATTTCAAGTAATCAAGGCAGGACCCACTAAATTCATCCATACTGACAAATAAGAAATGGCACATTATCCCTGTAAATAGATGGAGTAGGATGATTGAAGAGCACCCTGCCAGAGTGGCAGGATGTTCATTTTCTAGCTGCCAAACTACATTCCTTTGCTGTGATGATTTATTTTTTATTAAATTCTCATCCCTCACTTTTGTCTCACATGAGCTCCTCCGCTCTCCAGTGTCCTGCTCCCAGAAATCAACCAAGTGCTATTCACTCACCTGTGAGGAGAACCATCCTAGTGCAGTTTGAACAAGCCCTGCAGGAGTTCTGATTGGTTACAAGTTTAGTAGTTCGGCATATTTGCCTGAGCAGACCATGTTGAAATATACTTATGAGAAAATGTGTAAGAATTTAAGGTGTCATCAAATGTTATAGTCATCATAAGAATGTTTTACGGTCATACACAAAATGTTTTTTTAAACATATCCTTCGACAGGGATCAAGCAACTACACGTTTTTCATTTTTGGACAACGCCCTAAGCATTTTGAACTAGCCTACATTTTTTCTTGCTCCTTTATCTGTTTTTATCCAACTTCATGTGTCATATTTTAAGACTGAGGTGTTCTGCTTGGAGTGGAGATGAGTCTTGTGGGTTGGAGTCGTCTTCCCACCTCATTGAGCTCCCAAGTGGTGCAGCAGTTGAACCTTTCTAGCGCAGGCGTTCCGCTAGCTCAACCCCTCGACAACATTCCGCTGAAAAGGCAGCGTGAGAAATTCAAAAATATATTTTTTTCGAAATATGTAACTTTCACACTTTAACAAGTCCAATACAGCAAATGAAAGATAAATATCTTGTTAATCTACCCATCGTGTCCAACTTAAAAAATGCTTTACAGCGAAAGTACAACATATGATTGTTAGGTTATAGCCATGTCAAAAAACACAGCCATTTTTCCAGCCAAAGAGAAGAGTCACAAAAATCAGAAATATAGATCAAATGAATCACTAAACTTTGATGATCTTCATCAGATGACACTCATAGGACATCATGTTACACAATACATGTATGTTTTGTTCGATAATGTGCATATTTATATACAAAACTCTGTTTACATTGGCGTGTTACATGCAGTAATGTTTTGATTCCAAAACATCTCGTGATTTTGCAGAAACTCATAATAAACATTGATAAAAGATACAACTGTTTTTCACAGAATTAAAGATAGACTTCTCCTTAATGCAACCACTGTGTCAGATTTTTTAAAAACTTTACAGGAAAAGCATCATCTGAGAACGGCGCTCAGAGCTCAATCCAGCCAGATAAATATCCGCCATTTTGGAGTCAACAGAAGTTAGAAATAACACTATAAATATTCACTTACCTTTGATGATCTTCATCAGAAGGCACTCCCAGGGATCCCAGTTCGACAAAAAATGACTGATTTTCTCCATAAAGTCCGTCATTTATGTCCAAATAGCCACTTGTCGTTCAGCCCAGTAATCCATCTTCATGAGGCACGAACACTTCGTCCAGACAAACTCAAAAAGTTCCATTACAGGTCGTAGAAACAAGTCAAATGATGTATGGAATCAATCTTTAGGATGTTTTTAACATCAAAACATCAATAAGCTTCCAACCGGGGAATTTCTATGTCTGAAGAAAAGCACTGGAACAAGAGCTAACTCTGTCGGGAGCGCGCGTCACAAGCCTGAGACACTGCCAGACCACTGACTCAAACAGGTCTTATGAGCCCCTCCTTAATAGTAGAATCCTCAATCCAGTTTCTAAAGAGAGTTGACATCTAGTGGAAGCCGTAGGAAGTGCAACTTGACTCCATAGACACTGTGTAGGCCAAGCTTTGAAAAACTACAAACCTCAGATATCCCACTTCCTGGTTGGATATTTCTCAGGTTTTCGCCAGCCATATGAGTTCTGTTATACTCACAGACATCATTCAAACAGTTTTAGAAACTTCAGAGTGTTTTCTATCCAATACTACTACTACTACTACTACTACTACTACTACTAATAATAATAAGCATATATTAGCATCTGGGACAGAGTAGGAGGCAGTTCACTCTGGGCACGCTATTCATCCAAAAGTGAAAATGCTGCCCACTATCATTAAAAGGTTAAAACACTGCATCTCAGTGCTAGAGGCGTCACTACAGACCCTAGTTCGATTCCAGGCTGTAGGCTACCATCCATTATTACTCAGGTGAAAAATATATAATTTATGCAAAAAGGATACCACTGCACTTACCTTAATAATGCTCCCAACATTAAATTATTCTCATAAATTGTGAGCATACCAGTTAACATTGAATAGCATGGCAAATATTAATGGATGGCACACACCAGACATTACACAGCCAAACAGGTCAAAAGGAAAAATGAATAACAGCCTGCTGTCATTTGAAAATTAAGCTGTGAAAATGCAGGCCTATAGTAAACTTACTCAGCCATGTTTTTCATGAGTTAATCTATTTTAAAACACTTGCCAGCCTATCCTAAATCTTATAAAACAAGGGCCTAGGTTATGTACTGCAGTGGTTCATGACATAGCAATTAAAATACTTGTGTGCATTTAACTTGTGTCAGAGAGGGGTAGGACAAAGAAACAATAATAAGAACAAAGAAAGAAGAGGCTAGTGTGGGTGCATGCTTTTGTTCCAGCCAAGCAGTAACACTGATTCAACTAATCAAAATATTTGACTTGGCAGTAGGCCAGTTGGGGGGGGTTAAGTTGTTGGGGATATTCTGGGGATTACTGGCTCCGGTTTTTCACTGATGTAGTAATGGCAGCTGCTGTAGACTACAGGCACAAATAGAACAAGGAGCAAGTTATACAAATCTTTGCAATGGATGCATCAAAAGTAATTAACCGGTAAAAAAATAAAACATCAGGTCTTCTGTTTTTACGGCAATTTTTCTACTCACCTACACTGGATGCTAGCTAGATAGCTAAATATTATAGCTAAAAAAAAGCTTGCTGCAAAAGAGCTTGCCAAGTCTATGTATATAATGTGTCAAATAAAAGTTATTTCAAAACATTAAACAGTTAGCAATGCTTTATAACTATAATAAAGCTAACATTAGCTAGCTAATGAGAAGCTGATATCTGCGGGATGCTTTCACATTTAGCTCGTCTGGGTTTGTTACTGTTAGCTAGCACATAGTAACCTACTGCAGTAGTCAGACATGACACGAATTACCAACATAGTTGGATCTAGGGCAGACCAGAGTCTGTTTTTACATCCATTGAGAATGACAATAGCTCCTCAACGTGGCCCATTTGATAATCTTCTATCTGTCTTTCGATAACCACTCAGCGTGAAAGGGGGGGGTTATGCTCTGATGGAAACGTCATCAAATAGGCCTACCCGATTACTTCTTACCCTTGCCTGTCCGGAGCTCACTGGCAGATATATATTTTATACAATGTTGCAGGTTTGCTAGCATGAGGTTCAGGCCTGAGCCAAGTTAGTTGATACAACGTTTCAAGTTCCTTGCAGACAGGTCATGCATTTCAATGTGATTTATACTATTTCTTTTTAAAACCAGGATATTTTCTACCTGCAGGCAATGTTTTTATTTTTTGGCTTTAAGTAGGCTATTTTTATAAAGTTGGCAATATGCATTACTTTTGCAATTTCGATTAACCACAATGATTTTGAGATACGAAGACAATTATAAATTAAACTGTTCCTCGAAAATGTGCATATAAAAATCATAACTGGGAAGCAGATCGGTAAAAGCAGTATTAGGATCGTAACAGCAGAATCTGCGAAGGCCAGCAGCAGTGGGAGGAAGATTTTTCTTCTTGTTAGGCTATCTTTCCCTGAAATATTTGTATAACGTCACAAACCCTGCTGCTGACGTTATTCGGTGGCAATTGCATTGGCATATGTTCTTTAAAGAGAGGACGCCGTAATGAGAGAAAGAATGTAGCCTAAGCTACTGAAAATAGACCTTTTACAAGATTACATCATGACAGGAGCGTTTGATTCTTCTTAAAGAGATGGAGTCCAGTCAGGGTACTTTAGGAAACTTTCTGAACGGACAAATAGGCCTATAGAGAGAATGAGGGAACTCACACGCACACCCTGTAAATGCGCCCGCCAATAAAAGCCACCAGCGCTTGTCAGAAGAGCAAATATTTACTATCCTTTCCTTAAATATTTAAAAACCTTACTGCATTGGAGCTCCTAGAGTGTGCGGCTCTTCTTTTTCAAGCATTCTACTCCGCTAGCCAGCACCTCACCTAAACAGGTGTGCGTTTCTTTCATCTCCAAAAAAACCAAGGCCTACCTTAGATGGTAAATTCTACTTTTGGAAAACCTATTATCAGAATGTTAACAAAATTAGCTGTAGTAATAGCAAATGTCCCATGGAGGCTGCTAGCTAAATATGCTAAACAACACAAATTAAAATAAACTAATTGCAAAAACAGGCAATCCAGCTCATAAAGTTACACATTTTGGTGAGTTTGGATTTTTACAAGCGATTGTGAACGAGAGACATTGTGCAAATGAACAAAGTTGACGCACGCTTGTCTGAAGGAAGAAGAGTTCTGCTCTGGAGCAGCATGTGTTCACGCTGTGTCTGTGTGGAATCTGGAGTCGCTAGGGCAACAGGCCTGCCTGCGCTGCTTGAAGAGGGGGAGGAGCAGACGGGCCGAGAACAAAGGAGAAAAAACCCCACAAGGAAACCAAGACAGCAGTGGCAGAGAACTCATCCTAAGGGCTTTGCCTTTTCAAAACACAGCAGAAAGCTAAAACACAAAAGAAACATCTTGTAGATCTAAAATGCTTCTTATTGTAATTTCTGCTCGGCATCAGACACATTTCGTGCTTCAGTTGCACTTGTAATTTGGATGAGAATTCACGAACGAGCATTCAGCTCTGACTGATGTGTAGTTACTTTTCTTGGTGTAGCAGTAAGCTTCATAAAAGGTTACAGGTGAAATGAAGTATGAGACCTGCTTTATCTCCTAATGTATTGCACAAGTTGACTTCAGGCATTTACTTACAAAATAGCTACAATGTATTAAAAAAACATCCTGTGGCTATTTCCAAAACACCCAGTATACCACCCAAGTCTAGAATTGACAAGGAAATTATAAAGGGGACAGCTATGCTATAGTATAAAGAGGAAATTAACAATCGTTAAGATAGACGAAACATGTCCACAGCCTATTTATCAGCAACGCCGATTCCCGAGAGGGAGAGCGCTGGAAAGATTTTTCAAATACTGTGAGGAGCCATTATAAATTTGAATGGATGTAAAAATGTATATATATCCATCTTTGTTGAATTACTGTGTGAGGTGAAGACACAATTACTGAGAAGCTCAGCTTATTAGTGGTGGTGAGTTAAAAGACAAAAAAAAAAAAAAAACTAAAACATTTAATCAAAAGCCAAATGGACACTTCCCTACATTTGAGGCCAGGTACTTATGCGTGCTCAGGCACATGGGCTCCATTAGCATTAACAGGACAAAGAAACCAGACACATGTTCATTGCTGACATGAAGCGTGTAAATGGTATGAAATAACCCAAAATTGGTTTCTCACAAGTGTTGCAGGTTGTGAACTCTGCATTTCCTCTCCGAGAATGAGGACAGTAAATTACTCATTAATACATGCATCAACAGAAATTAATGTAACCAAATAACAGGAATTAACAGTAAATTTCCTGTTTTATAAACGATAAGCTACTTACCACATGAACATTCATAAAATTGCATTACGGGCCGACACTGTACAGCTCCCCCCCATTCCAGCATTGGGGAAACTGACTTACCCAGTTGAATAAAAGGTGAAATAAAAAAAAAATACATATATATATATATATATACACACACTGCTCAAAAAATAAAGGGAACACTTAAACAACACAATGTAACTCCAAGTCAATCATACTTCTGTGAAATCAAACTGTCCACTTCGGAAGCAACACTGATTGACAATGACTTTCACATGCTGTTGTGCAAATGGAATAGACAACAGGTGGAAATTAACGGCAATTAGCAAGACACCCCCAATAAAGGAGTGGTTCTGCAGGTGGTGACCACAGACCACTTCTCAGTTCCTATGCTTCCTGGCTAATGTTTTGGTCACTTTTGAATGCTGGCGGTGCTTTCAGTCTAGTGGTAGCATGAGACGGAGTCTGCAACCCACACAAGTGGCTCAGGTAGTGCAGCTCATCCAGGATGGCACATCCACAAGGTTTGCTGTGTCTGTCAGCGTAGTGTCCAGAGCATGGAGGCTCTACCAGGAGACAGGCCAGTACATCAGGAGATGTGGAGGAGGCCGTAGGAGGGCAACAACCCAGCAGCAGGACCGCTACCTCCGCCTTTGTGCAAGGAGGAGCAGGAGGAGCATTGCCAGAGCCCTGCAAAATGACCTCCAGCAGGCCACAAATGTGCATGTGTCTGCTCAAACAGTCAGAAACAGACTCCATGAGGGTGGTATGAGGGCCCGACATCCACAGGTGGGGTTGTGTCTTCAGTAGGTCATATGATTGAGTGTAGTCTGGCCCAGGAGTGGGAAGGTGAACGGAAAGGCTCTGGAGCAACGAACCGCCCTTGCTGTCTCTGCCTGGCCGGTTCCCCTCTTTCCACTGGGATTCTCTGCCTCTAACCCTATTACAGGGGCTGAGTCACTGGCTTACTGGGGCTCTCTCATGCCGTCCCTGGAAGGGGTGCGTCACCTGAGTGGGTTGATTCACTGATGTGGTCATCCTGTCTGGGTTGGCGCCCCCCCTTGGGTTGTGCCATGGCGGAGATCTTTGTGGGCTATAGTCAGCCTTGTAAGTTGGTGGTTGAAGATATCCCTCTAGTGGTGTGGGGGCTGTGCTTTGGCAAAGTGGGTGGGGCTAATCCTTCCTGTTTGGCCCTGTCCGGGGTGTCCTCGGATGGGGCCAGTGTCTCCCGACCCCTCCTGTCTCAGCCTCCAGTATTTATGCTGCAGTAGTTTGTGTGTCGGGGGGCTAGGGTCAGTTTGATATATCTGGAGTACTTCTCCTGTCCTATTCGGTGTCCTGTGTGAATTTAAGTGTGCTTTCTCTAATTCTCTCTCTCGGAGGACCTGAGCCCTAGGACCATGCCCCAGGACTACCTGACATGATGACTCCTTGCTGTCCCCAGTCCACCTGGCTGTGCTGCTGCTCCAGTTTCAACTGTTCTGCCTTATTATTATTCGACCATGCTGGTCATTTATGAACATTTTAAACATCTTGGCCATGTTCTGTTATAATCTCCACCCGGCACAGCCAGAAGAGGACTGGCCACCCCACATAGCCTGGTTCCTCTCTAGGTTTCTTCCTAGGTTTTGGCCTTTCTAGGGAGTTTTCCTAGCCACCGTGCTTCTACACCTGCATTGCTTGCTGTTTTAGGCTGGGTTTCTGTACAGCACTTTGAGATATCAGCTGATGTACGAAGGGCTATTTAAATAAATTTGATTTGATTTGTGCTTAAAGCCCAACACCGTGCAGGACGTTTGGCATTTGCCAGAGAACACCAAGATTGGCAAATTCACCACTGGCGCCCTGTGCTCTTCACATATGAAAGCAGGTTCACACGGAGCACATGTGACAGACGTGACAGAGTCTGGAGACGCCGTGGAGAACGTTCTGCTGCCTGCAACATCCTCCAGCATGACCGGTTTGGCAGTGGGTCAGTCATGGTCAGTCATGGGGCCGCACAGCCCTCCATGTGTTCGCCGGAGGTAGCCAGACTGCAATTACAGTGCCTTGCGAAAGTATTCGGCCCCCTTGAAACTTTGCAACCTTTTGCCACATTTCAGGCTTTAAACATAAAGTATAAAACTGTATTTTTTTTGTGAATAATCAACAACAAGTGGGACATGAAGTGGAACGACATTTATTGGATATTTCAAACTTTTTTAACAAATCAAAAACTGAAAAATTGGGCGTGCAAAATTATTCAGCCCCCTTAAGTTAATACTTTGTAGCGCCACCTTTTGCTGCGATTACAGCTGTAAGTCGCTTGGGGTATGTCTCTATCAGTTTTGCACATCGAGAGACTGAAATTTTTTCCCATTCCTCCTTGCAAAACAGCTCGAGCTCAGTGAGGTTGGATGGAGAGCATTTGTGAACAGCAGTTTTCAGTTCTTTCCACAGATTCTCGATTGGATTCAGGTCTGGACTTTGACTTGTCCATTCTAACACCTGGATATGTTTATTTTTTAACCATTCCATTGTAGATTTTGCTTTATGTTTTGGATCATTGTCTTGTTGGAAGACAAATCTCCGTCCCAGTCTCAGGTCTTTTGCAGACTCCATCAGGTTATCTTCCCATCAATTTTAACCATCTTCCCTGTCCCTGCTGAAGAAAAGCAGGCCCAAACCATGATGCTGCCACCACCATGTTTGACAGTGGGGATGGTGTGTTCAGGGTGATGAGCTGTGTTGCTTTTACGCCAAACATAACATTTTGCATTGTTGCCAAAAAGTTCAATTTTGCTTTCATCTGACCAGAGCACCTTCTTCCACATGTTTGGTGTGTCTCCCAGGTGGCTTGTGGCAAACTTTAAACGACACTTTTTATGGATATCTTTAAGAAATGGCTTTCTTCTTGCCACTCTTCCATAAAGGCTAGATTTGTGCAATATACAACTGATTGTTGTCCTATGGACAGAGTCTCCCACCTCAGCTGTAGATCTCTGCAGTTCATCCAGAGTGATCATGGGCCTCTTGGTTGCATCTCTGATCAGTCTTCTCCTTGTATGAGCTGAAAGTTTAGAGGGACGGCCAGGTCTTGGTAGATTTGCAGTGGTCTGATACTCCTTCCATTTCAATATTATCGCTTGCACAGTGCTCCTTGGGATGTTTAAAGCTTGGGAAATCTTTTTGTATCCAAATCCGGCTTTAAACTTCTTCACAACAGTATCTCGGACCTGCCTGGTGTGTTCCTTGTTCTTCATGATGCTCTCTGCGCTTTTAACGGACCTCTGAGACTATCACAGTGCAGGTGCATTTATACGGAGACTTGATTACACACAGGTGGATTGTATTTATCATCATTAGTCATTTAGGTCAACATTGGATCATTCAGAGATCCTCACTGAACTTCTGGAGAGAGTTTGCTGCACTGAAAGTAAAGGGGCTGAATAATTTTGCACGCCCAATTTTTCAGTTTTTGATTTGTTAAAAAAGTTTGAAATATCCAATAAATGTCATTCCACTTCATGATTGTGTCCCACTTGTTGTTGATTCTTCACAAAAAAATACAGTTTTATATCTTTATGTTTGAAGCCTGAAATGTGGCAAAAGGTCGCAAAGTTCAAGGGGGCCGAATACTTTCGCAAGGCACTGTAGGTACCGAGATGAGATCCTCAGACCCCTTGTGAGACCATATGCTGGTGCGGTTGGCCCTGGGTTCCTCCTAATGCAAGACAATGCTAGACCTCATGTGGCTAGAGTGTGTCAGCAGTTCCTGCAAGAGGAAGGCATTGATGCTATGGACTGGCCCGCCCGTTCCCCACACCTGAATCCAATTGAGCACATCTGGGACATCATGTCTCGCTCCATCCACCAACGCCACGTTGCACCACAGACTGTCCAGGAGTTGGCAGATGCTTTAGTCCAGGTCTGGGAGGAGATCCCTCAGGAGACCGCCACCTCATCAGGAGCATGCCCAGGCATTGTAGGGAGGTCATACAGGCACGTGGAGGCCACACACACACACACACACTACTGAGCCTCATTTTGACTTGTTTTAAGGACATTACATCAAAGTTGGATCAGCCTGTAGTGCGGTTTTCCACTTTAATTTTGAGTATGACTCCAAATCCAGACCTCCATGAGTTGATACATTTGATGTCTATTGATAATTTGTGTGATTTTGTTGTCAGCACATTCAACTATGTAATGAAAAAAGTATTTAATAAGAATATTACATTCATTCAGATCTAGGACGTGTTCCCTTTATTTTTTTGAGCAGTATATATATATATATATATAATGAAATAAACAGTCCCCCTAGTAGGTATAGTTTATCTATATGAAAATAGTATATATTTTTTTACCAATCCTAAAATTAATGTAGGCCCATTTTAGGACGGTTTTGACAGTTATTTTATTTTCACAATGGTCTTCATCCATAACCAGCAGTTACCCGGTTATTCTAGTAGTCAGAACGTTGGGCCAGTAACCGACCGAATCCCCGATATGACAAGGTCAAAATCTGTCTTTCTGCCCCTGAGCAAGGCAGTTAACCCACTGTTCCCATCTCTGATTGAGAGGGGTTGGGTTAAATGCAGAAGACACATTTCAGTTATGTAACTGACTAGGTATCCCCTTTCCGTTTTATTAGATTACTGTCACAGCTCTAACATACATTTTATTCCCGTATTCTAAACAGAGGTACACTACAACAGGACTTTCTCTTGGTTTGCACCATCTCTATTGCAAAAAGACCATTTGCCTTAGACCGGATATAGGATTTCCCCCAAAAACAGATGTCCCAACCCGGAAATGAGAGAAAGGCCCGTTGATACCCACATCGGCCACCCATGCTCGAAAGGACTCACTAAAAAAGCTATTCTGCAAATGTATGGTCAAATCCAGGTGGGAAACGGATGACAGGGTTAGTTTACAGGGGATAGGAAAGGAGCTGGAGCCATACTAACTTCAAAAGATTAAATCACACAACTCAGGCAAAATAATTACCCCAAAATAAAATGCAAACCCTCCAAGAGAAAGAATGATGAACACTATAAACTTGATCTCCTTTCCTTTATCTGGGTAATCCAGTATTTACAATCATGGCACAGTTTGAAAAAGAAAGCAGAACATAGGATAAACTGCATCATATCATAGGCATTAACTGTTTATCAACTTTTCTCGTTTACAAAGACAAAACAAGACAAAAAGATTCAGAACCCCCCCCAGTTTTCTGAATATTCCAGCATTTGAATTCTCCAGGAATGCTATCCTTTTAGTTGCCTTCAACATTTAAACACAAAAAAACAGCATTCTTTCACAGAAGCATTAAGGTCTCCATCATACAATGCTTGATTTTATAAATCACATTGCTCAAAATAAGAACATTTTCTTAGTTTACAAATAAGGGATTTCCCAATATAAAACTACATTAAAAAAACTCCCTGGCCTTTTCTACTTTATCCATTAAAAGATACAAAATCATTTCAGTTGCCATCCACACAATCTCTGTCCCTCCCTCTGTTCACATTAGCGTGAGCTCTAAATTATTCACTCGGATGGCTCAGTGTATTTAAAGAAAGATCAATACCATTAAAGGACAACTGAAGCTTGCATGGTAAATATCATCAAGGCCAGTCATTCTTAAACCAATAATGTAGAACAAACCTATACCATGCCACTAAACTCTTCACTGCATGTCAATGAAAGGCTGTTGAGTCGAAATGGATGGAAGACAAACGTTTGCACACCTGAACCCTTCTAAGTCAATCACTATTCAACAAGTGCAGGGAAGATGTAAACATTTGAAGACTCGATAAATGGCTTCTCGCACACTGTGCGCATATATTGGAAAAACTAAATGGGCTATTCCTTTACAGGCAACATGTTGAATTAGGGCTGGGTGATATCGTTGTTTAAGGTATACCGCTACGGATCCAAACAGCTTAAAATGTTGATACAATGCACAAAAAAAATAAAGAAATAAGATTACTTCACCTAGCTAGGTTTCCATCCAATTGGCAACATTCTCATGTGAATATTCTAAAATCTGCATAAAACCTAAACGCACATGTTCCCACCAACTGACTTGTTGCCGTTAAAAGGCTGTGCGTGATGACGTAGTGCACATCAAATTAGTTTTGCAGTTAAATTCCAATGTACCAAATTTAAAAAAAACATGTTAAATGGGTTTCTATTGCATTTAACTCTTCTGATGGTTTGCACCAAAAAATAATTGCTTTATATAGTGACTGTGCCCACTCTGGTATTGGCACGGGCGCTCTAGCCAACAGTGCTGTCTGTGAGCTGCTGGCTAGAGTGCACGTATAGCCTACATGAGATTATATGGACAAAAGTGAGATTTCTATTTTTTCAAACGGCAGCCAAATATTGATTATCAACAGCATAAGACTCGATATTCATTGGAAAGGAACATCAAGCTCATCCCCCCCTTGCACTTTCACCACCCTGTGAAGTTCATAATTTATTTCATCTTTAGTTTAATAAACTGCATGCTTTCCCAGCAAGTCCTAATGGGAGGACCACACAACGTGATATCAAATTTACTTCGATAGGATGGTTATTATATCAATATTTGCCCATAGAAGCAGTTCCATAGACATTTCTCGCATAATTAATTTTACAGACACAAAAAGATCACCTTGTCTAGCATATTTTGTTTCAACATTTGGAAAGTCTACCAAAATATATTCAGTTTCCATCAAGCCTGTCATTTTTATTTATTTTATCCGACATGTACTATATTCGCATAAAAAAGGTTGGCTGTAAATATGGTTATAGTCAGTTGTCCTCGTTTGGTTCAGTATAAAACAAAATCAGAATGACCCATTAAAACCACTTAGAATTCATTTGTTGCCATCCTAGGGTCATGCACTACTCATAAAACGTATTTAGAACTTATATTGTTCAGAAACATAAAATAAAACGCCATATCGGATTTTTTTTTCTTTTTTTAAAGTGATCTAGCCTAATATTTTGGTCATATCGCCCAGCCTTGTGTTGAATTGTTACATATGTAAATACATCTTTGCCACAAGAAAACAAAGTGTACAGAATGCAAATGGATGAAATGTCAAGAGAATAAAATGTCCAGCATATTTTCAAAAGCCAGCGTGAATTGCTACAGGTTTATACAGCCTACGGGGAGCAGAGCAAACTTAGGCTGTAAACTGTATATTGGGGTATTTGGAAAGAGCGACAGGGTGTTTTTTCAATACAATCTAAACAATTTATTCGAAGTTTAATACATTGAATATGTGTAGCTTTCACCTGTCAGATCATTTTTCATTATGAAGCTTACCGGTAGTACCCAGGCACGTGGTGTTTATTTACAAGCACACAATGAAGAGAGACTGTGGCCTTGAGTCACTCAATGTTGTGCGGCACGCGCCAGGTGATCTAGTTACAGACTGGAATTCACAATTAAATGTTTTCCAGCAAGACATCTTATAACTATTAAGTTAACTGTCTAAAATGTGCTAAATTCTCTGCAGTTCGACATTTGACTTGATCATTTAGTAACTAAGTTCGCTATCTAGCTAAGTGTTTTGCTTGCCGGTAACAGCAGAGAATCCCCTACTTGTTAGCGTTGCTAACCTTAGGATTACAAAAGCTCAGAGGAGTTTGAAAATAGCAGCCCTTGTATTCAGTGTTGGTATTACCAAATATCCCAGTATGGCACAATGTCGGTATGAAGGTATGACAATCTGGATACCACCCAAGCCTAGAGCACTCCTAACCTCCATCGTTCACTGGGTGAAACAGTGCTCTGTGTACATTCTAATGGTGATGGGTTAGAGTTAAAGTCTCTATTTATCTGCTTCTCTACGCTCCAGAGAGGCTGCTGGAGTCTGAGGTGGATGTATGGAGAGAGAGTAGGATTGCATGTTTTCTTCCGCCATCTCAGCCACTCTGTCTCCAGGCTGAGGGGATGGGGAGGGGGGTTATGGGAAGGAGAGGGGGGTTGGCTGGGGGAGGCGCAGCAGAAAGAGGAAGGCGTTGGGATTTGAAACTTGATCCGTGCGCTGCCCCTTCCCTCCCCGCCTTCATCTCCACCACCTTCCCACTGCCACCTCGCCAGAAAGCCTTTGAGACTCCCCGAGCAATCTGATCCCTCACTCTGTCTCAGATTGGAAACGCTCTCAGAGAGGGGAGAGAGGGCTGCAAGACAACAGAAGCAAGGCAGGGGGAAAGACATTCTTAAACATAAAGGGAGGTTAGAAAAACAAGCATTGTGGATTTAAAGTGCTTGAGAAAATATATGAGCAGGAGAATGTTTTGCTTCCCTCTTTCCCTCCACTAAGAGCAAGCAAGAGCAGGCAAGTTCTGGTTTATGTTAGACTTTAGTACTGAAACAACTGTATTTCTAGGAAATAAATAGTCCTATCAATACACACACCACATACTAAGAATGGACTTCATGAAAACAATGTAGGTTATTTAATGAAAGTACATTCATAAGCATATTTTGATTTCCCACATGTAGGCTATGCCCATTTCAAAGTTCAACTGCAATGGCAGCTGTCGAGCAGGAGCATGGGAGACAAAACAAATGGCCCATGCGTGATAATCATTCTATTAAAAAGATGATACTTCCATCTAGCTATATCCTCCTGATAAACAGCAAACCTATGATCTGTACATCATGTGCATATAAATCATATCAGAATTATGTACCAGTTACTGAATCCATGCCCATTCCTGTCTAAACTCCATTACGTTCACAGTAACAGAGCTCTGGCTAATGAATCACCCTCCGCTGCAGAGCAGGGCTAGACTCCTGCTAGTCACTGTGTCAGATCAAGATACTGGGTACACAATTACTGCTAGAGACACTAGGCTTAGGTCTATATGAACTATGAAGACTTTCAGCCATGTCTAAATATTGACATTTCTTGTCAAGTGCTTATGGTTTGAATACCTGGAACAATCCCCACCATGAGATTATTAGCCATTCTTCCTCTACCTCTTCATCCTCGCCTAGTCTCCCTCCCCAACTACTGGCCTGTGTTATTTCAGTAATGGAGAGCCCCGGGGTAAGCCGTAGAATGTTCAGCTGTCTGGCATATGTATAATGTTAGACTTTAGATTTAATTTATTTTTCCTCCCCCTTTATAAATCTACTTCTCCTACCCCATGCCTCTCCTCCAGGCCCCTTAAAGTAGACAGTTTCACAGTCAGGTCCTCCATCTGGTTTTTGACCTCCCTACGTTCCGGACCCCTTTCACTCCAAGGTTGCCTTCAGCATTGGATTGTGGGTAGCACAATGCAGTGCCATCCCACTCCAGGCTCAGATTAAAGCCAGCTATTCACTTTGTACAGATGAGAAATAAGCATGGCCAAAAATGTTCCATTCAGATGTGACTGACACCCCATGAGAGAGAGGAGACACTGAGTATTTTCCCTGTGAAAAGCAGACCTCTACTGAAGTAGTGTGTGTATGAGTGTTTGGAGTGTGTGTATTACTAGATTTGAAGGTGTCTCACTAACAAGGTTCGCTGATTGAATGTGGTGTGTATAATTGAGGCCTTCAACATTAGATTAAATATTGTGCCATACAACTGTAATTTCAATTTAGGCCACATACCACATCCAGACAAATGAACTAGCAGGGGACCAAAAACCTGAATTAATACTTTCATAATCACTGAGGACTTTATCACATTACATGTTGATGATAGAATCATTTATGATGAGCAATGATGATAGTCCACAGGGAATTCAACCGTTGACCTGGCACCATTTTATGGGCTCCTAACCAACTGTGCTATTTTGTTTGTTTTTTTCGCAACGTTTGTAACTTATTTTGTACGTAATGTTGCTGCTACAGTCTCTTATGACCAAAAAGAGCTTCTGGACATCAGAACAACAATTACTCACCTCGAAATGGACAAAGATTTTTTCTTTAATGAGTCCTACGCAAAGGATATACTGCTTTCCCGAGACCAGGCCCAAATCAGTGTCATTCGCGTGAAGACGGAAATACAGGGGGCGGAGTTCGGGGCGTCTTGCGAGAATTCGTCGGCGAGTGTGTAAACCGCCACTACCATCCGTCCTATTGGCCAACGTGCAATCACTGGAAAATAAACTGTATGATCAAGACTATCCTACCAACGAGACACTCAAAACGGTAATATCTTATGTTTCACCAAGCTGTGGCTGAGCGACGACGCAAATAATCTAGAACTGGCTGGGGTTTCCGTGAATCGGCAGGACAGAGCAGTTACGTCTGGTAAGATGAGGGGCGAGGATGTGTGTCTATTTGCCAATAACAATGTCTAATATTAAAGAAGTCTCGAGGTATTGCTTGCTTGAGGTAGAGTACCTCATGATAAACTGTAAACCACACTATCTATATTATTCGTAGCTGTTTATTTACCACCACAACCCGACGCTGGCACTAAGACCGCACTCAATGAGCTGTGTTAGTCCATAAGCAAACAAGAAAATGCTTATCCAGAAATGACACTCATAGTAGCCTGGGACTTTAATGCAGGCAAACTTAAATCAGTTTTACCTCATTTCTACCAGCATGTCACATGTGCAACCAGAGGAGAGAGAAAAAAAATACTAGACCATCATAATTCTATCCTCCTGATTCCTGCTTACACGCAAAAACTAAAGCAGGGAGTACCAGTGTCTCGGTCAATGACGCAGATGCTACAGGACTGTTTTGCTAGCACAGACTGGAATATGTTCCGGGATTCATCTAATGGCATTGAGGAGTATACCACCTGTCAATCGGCTTCATCAGTAAGTGCATCAACGACATCGTCCCCACAGTAACGGTACATACATGTCCCAACCAGAAGCCATAGATTACAGGACAGAGATATACATTAATGTATTTATTTTAAACTTTATTTTTAATTATTTTCTTAACTATTTATTGAACTGCATTGTTGGTTAAGGGTTTGTAAGTAAGCATTTCACGGTACCTGTTGTATTCGGCGCATGCGACAAATAAAATTTGATAGCCTACCCAAAACTCCTTCATTCAAACTACGTGTGTGCTTATAGCTAGCAAATTGAGAGCTGATGTGAAGTCTCATTATTTAAATAGCGCTACACATAGGATTAGTGTAGGGAATTATTGTACCATATAAAAATTTATGTAAAATATATTTTCAATTAAACATTTGTTTTTACAGGTGTTTGTAAACTGTTGGACCAAATCCCAAAGTAAAAAAGGCTCAACTCCCGCTTAAAATATATATATATATTTCAGTTGGTACAATGATTAGCTATACTATTCAGTGCTTGTTTTCTCACAGACTGAAATTGAGCAAACAGTGTAGAATTAACAACCAGAACATAACAGAGCAATTTCCACTAAATAACACAGCCAAAGTCAGAACAGCTTTCCCATTTTGTCAGATGCGCCCCGCCCCCCCCCCGCAAATATCACAGCCAATCAACACTGGGGGGTTAGTAATAGTGTGAAACACTATCATTCCACTATTAGCAACATGTTCTGAAATGCAAAAAAAGTATCCTGTGTGTAACACCTATAAATAAGCATCATTAATGCCCACTTGTTATCAGTACTTGAGGTGGTAACATTATGCCTTCTTCAATCTTCTGGACCGTCAACACTTGTTACAAAACACACTCACAACGACAGAACAATGAATTGGCCTACTTTGAGACAACTGACCGTTTTTATCAGTGAACAACTAAAGTTACTGTTAGCAATGTATAATCAATACATTTAGGAACGTTAGGCTATAGCCTACTAGCTAGGCTTGTAAGTAAGTAAATTCAAAAATATTGTCTAACGTTACTTGTCAACAATGTTGACAATTAACTAAACGCAGTCAACCTCCGCAGAAAGGGAAAAATACTTGATTAATATCATAATTTGATACAAATGGTTCCAACCTCAAGACATTCACTCAGTACAATTTGTAACACATTGTTGCAATGTCTCCGGAAGCGCAGTAAGTACAATAATTGTTGCTGGCTAGCACCGCTCTGTGCTAACTAGCAAGACAACTTTCATTGTGTAAAGAGTGAATTAATTTATAAAACAATTTAAACTGGAGGCAAAAAATAAACAAATAATACTCTGGATAACCAATTCTGTAAATATCAAAGTTCAGTGTAAGGTTTGCTAGTCGAAGTAACGTTACTAGAAAACGAGTTAAGTGGCTAAGCTAACGTTAGCAGGCTAGCGCCAACAATCTAGTTCACTTATAGTAAACTCTGGCAAACAAGTGGCTACATTCAAAACACTGCCAACATAGTCTAACAAAAATAAAACTACAGCAACTTTTATAACGAATACAACTTTTCTTTAGCTACGTTCTGTTATTTTTCAGAAGCTAAAACAAACTTTTTCTAAAAAGTCAGAACAGAATTCACAGGTTTATGATGTAGCCTAGATGTAATCCCACCTCACCTTTTTCTCCAGCAGATGTGGCCAATCCTTTTGGTTCCGGGCGATCACTCCCTTATATCTATATATTTCGTATTGAAGTTGCAAAATGTTGTGTATATTTTCCAAAAATTCTGTTTTTACAACGGCCCAGCTCTCCTTGCTATGTTTCAGGCTCCGACTATGTCATTTGATCAAGCGCACATACCCAGTCCTGCGCGAGAAGAGATAATTCCAGACCAAAACCTTCCAATCACTGCAGCGAGTGCGCAACCATTTGAGGGGGAGCGGGTCGCGGTGGGAGTATTTCTGTGGATAATTCAAGTATGTCCCAATTACTTCTAACGCCCCCTGGCGTAAAATGGACAGATCTACTGTATTCGTATTTCTCTGACATGAAATTAGACACATGCATGCAGTATTCTACTCACAAATAGAACAGTCTGGAGAGTAAGAGACATATGTCAGAGAAGAAGGGTGGCGTGGAAGAGGGAGGAGGCAATGGGCTGGACAAGTATTGCAAACTGGAGAAGCAAAGAGAGGGTGAAAAAGGAGGACAAGGTGGAAAGGGCGAGTGAGGAGATGAGGGATTCAAAAACATGGATAAAGGAGATTAAGAACTAAAGGGTGGAAAGGATAGTGATGAGGAGGATAGGAGATGAAGAATAAGGGAGATGAGGTGGAACGATAAATCAATGTGAAAGACATTCACGCTGTGAAATAAAATGTTTATTGACAAATTTCAAAGATTCAACCTGTCCTAGAGATACCAGCAGCCTTTCAACATTGACTCCCATAATACAGGCAAACGTGGTTGTAAAACAAAAAATTGTAATTGGTAGTCTTTACTGAACAATATACAGGACATTAAGATCATGCTATTCAATACACAGCATGCATAAATTAAGGCCATCCCTCTAACACAGTCCATTCAGGATGTCCTCAATAGAGAGGAAATCAAGCCCATTTCCTTCCCAAGATTGATACACACACGCACAGATTCATCTCATACAATTATATATACCATGTCACAGTAGACTACTGTTCAAATCTAAAATCTTCAATGTATATCCTTTCTCCATGTAATTCTGTTCTGATAGCAGTCAGATGCAGTTCACTAAAAGCAATGCATAAAACGTTTTCCTATTTTGATGCATAGTTAGTGTTATCGCAGGCCAGGCATGGCGATACATTTGAAATATGGGGTTTTACACTCCAAATACATCAATGTTCCACATAAAAATACCTTGTTTATAAAGACGATAGGGTTCTAAGTACAAATGCAGCAAGATATGAAACAAGGTAATGTGTTATTGATAATATACAATAGAAAAATGACAATCCTATTCCCCCAACACAGTCCAGCCCCCAAAAATAAAATCATACAACTACTCAAAGATCAAGGCCATATTTCAGTTAGTGCTTCAAAAACAAATGAATGTAAATAATTAAATAAATTATCAGATTTTAGTGGTTGTTATATCATTCCAAATATGTCTATTTTAAGAAAAATACTTTCCCCCATCAAAACACAGAACATGGAAGAAGAAGCAATCCCTTTTACACACTGGATATACATCTTGCAGCCTTACAAGTGTTTAATATACAGCAATACAGAAATAACATGTGAACCAAAATCAGAAAGACCACTCAGCAAACTAAAACTGACATTAAAAGGGATCATCTTAATACAGTGTCATAGCAAAGTAACATGTGTGCCATAGATTGTTTAGGGAGAACTAGCCAGGAGGGAGGAAAGAATTGAGAGTGAAGTGAATGATGAGGATACGTATGGTCTCTCTATACAGAGGGCAGAGATGCAACATGAGAGACCTCTTACCTAAATGGAATGAATGACAAACAGCAGAGAGAAGTTATGGTCATATTTGGGAATGGACTGTGAAATTATATAAAACTGTAATATATGTGATACACTATTGTTTTATAGTGTTATTGCCAATGTTGACTACACAAGTGAGCATTGGAACCACATACAGTATCAGTCAAAGGTTTGGACACACCTACTCATTCAAGGGTTTTTCTTTATTTTTTACTATTTTCTAAATTGTAGAATTCAGCAATATGGCACGAGGGTGTGTGGTATACAGTCTGATATACCACGGATGTCAGCCAATCAGCATTCAGGGCTCAAACCACCACGTTTATAATAACAGTGAAGACATCAAAATGATGAAAAAGCACATATGGAATTATGTAGTAACCAAAAGTGTTAAACAAATCAAAATATATTTAATATTTGAGATTCTTCAAAGTAGCTACCCTTTGCCTTGATGACAACTTTGCACACTCTTGGCATTATCTCAACCAGCTTCATGAGATAGTCACCTGGAATGCATTTAAATTAACAGGTGTGCCTTGTTAATTTGTGGAATTTCTTTCCTTCTTAATGTGTTTAAGCCAATCAGTTGTGTTGTGACAAGGTATGGGGTGGTATACAGAAGATAGCCCTATTTGGTAAAAGACCAACTCCATATTATAGCAAGAACAGCTCAAATAAGCAAAGAGAAATGACAGCCCATCATTACTTTAAGAAATTAAGCTCAGTCAATCCGGAAAATTTCAAGAACTTTCTTCAAGCGCAGTCGCAAAAACCATCAAGCGGTATGATGAAACTAGATCTCACAAGGACCATCACAGGAAAGGAAGACCCAGAGATACCTCTGCTGTAGAGGATAAGTTCATTAGAGTTACCAGCCTCAGAAATTGCAGTCCAAATAAATGCTTCACTGAGGTCAAGTAACAGACACATCTCAACATCAACTGTTCAGAGGAGACTGGGCCAAGAAACACAAGCAATGGACATTAGACCAGTGGAAATCTGTCCTTTGGTCTGATGAGTCCAAATTTGAGATTTTTGGTTCCAACCACCATGTTTTTGTGAGATGCAGAGTAGGTGAATGGATGATCTCCGCATGTGTGGTTCCCACCGTGAAGCATGGAGGAGGAGGTTTGATGGTGTAGCGGTGCTTTGCTGGTGACACTGTCTGTTATTTATTTAGAATTAAAGGCACACTTAACCAGCATGGCTACCACAGCATTCTGCAGCGATACGCCATCCCATCTGGTTTTCGCTTAATGGGACTATCATTTGTTTTTCATTAGGACAATGACCCAAAACACACCTCCAGGCTGTGTATAGGCTATTTGTCCAAGAAGGAGAGTGATGGAGTGCTGCATCTGATGACCTGGCCTCCACAATCACCCGACCTCAACCCAATTGAGGTGGTGTGGGATGAGTTGGACCGCAGAGTTAAGGAAAAGGAGGCAACAAGTGCTCCGCATATGTGGGAACTCCTTCAAGACTGTTGGAAATGCATTCCTCTTGAAGTTGGTTGATATAATGCCAAGAGTGTGCAAAGCTGTCATCAAGGCAAAGGGTGGCTACTTTGAAGAATATAAAATATATTTGGATTTGTTTAACACTTTTTTTGGTTACTACATGATTCCAACTGTGTTATTTCATAGTTGTGATGTCTTCACTATTATTCTACAATGTAGAAAATAGTAAAAATAAAGAAAAACCCTTGAATGAGTAGGTGTGTCCAAACTTTTCACTGGTACTGTATATTGACAGTTTGGGCTGATGACAAGGTCTTTCGGATACCAGGTAACACAAAATCGCATTGCCTAAAAATGGCCTTACTGGGATGCACAGCCATTTTATCATCAACTTTCAGTTCTACCCATCTTGATTAAGCATTATGTCCTCTTCCTCTTGGCAAAATTCACAATATAGATTATGTATCTGATTATGGAGGAAGTGTCAATACAGTATATGGCTGACACATGGGGTCTGTAAAAAATATTGACATTGAGCTGTTGCGTAAGATCAGTGTACAGGGGTGACAAATAGCTTTGCAGTGTTTGCTGGGGTGGGGCCAAGGGAACATACAGTGAGTGTATGATGTATAAATAGTGACTAGCATGTGAGGCATACCAAGTAGCCAGCATGGTTTCAACACTCTGTTGCACTCTAGTGGTTGGAAACTATATAACTAGTTTCAATATGCTGAACTTTAAAAAAACGAGTTGCTTAAACAACTATTTAGCAACAATTCAAGTCTTCCTTCATTTCCCTCAATGGTACCATGTAAGGTTTATTCTGAACTGGCACTGACTATGCTTTCCTTACACGTTGATCTACATACATACGCATATCAAAAGTACTTAGTCTAGTGTTCTCAGAGTTATGTCAAATCACAATAAACCTTGCTATTCCAGTGGCACAAATACATACAGTAACTAATACGGATGTTGCCTCAGTAGACATGCACTGACAATCATGTACAGACTCTTGCATGCATACATACACAAACACAGAAAATACACAGATGTACAAAATAAACTCAAAGTAAAGCATCTGTACACAAGCACAAGGTCACAACTGACCTTTAAGGTGTGTGCTAGTGAGAGCGAAATGATTGTGAATGGCTGTTTTTGGCCTTGACAGATATTTTCTATAAATTCTTGTTTAATTGTAGCGCTTCATACAGAGGATGCATAGACTTTTGCTGCGTAAAATGTATTTGTAAGACCCCAGGCCAGTGCTCGTCTCTCTTACATGCTGTAAAAAGATCCAGGGTACTTCCTCGATTTCCACGTTTATGAGACACATTCCAAAACCCCTAACTTCCCTACCCCATAAATAGAGGTTTCCTCATCTTCTACCTGTATCCCTAAGGATGTATGTTACTACTGTATCATAATGTAACATATTGCTATCTTTGTATTGTTTTTTGACTGGATCTCAAATGAATCCAGGATGAAAAAGTTTGAGTGATGTACTTCATATAATACTATGAACCTCTGTATCATGCAGCTGTCAACAAAATGCAATATAACTTTTTTTGCTTTATCAGCAATATAAACATCCATGGATGTTATGCTTTCATTTTATTCTATGTAAATAAATACTATAACGGTCAAAGTTGCAATAAATATCACCTACTAAACTATAATGTATAATAATAGCTCTGAAATCCAACAGTATTAGTAGGCTTACATGTGTCATGATATACTGTAACAGTTCACAGTGTGAGGCATTATCATGTTAAATCTAGTGTATACAATCCTAAAACGGTCTTACTACATTCACTGCAAGCTATTTGTGTTTCGCTATTTGGGGTTTTACATTCAAAACAAAGCACACCGTGTTGCTGTGAAATAAGGCATCTTATTTACTGAAGAACCCTGCTACTCCACTCAGTCTGCATGTGTCTGTAGGCTGTAGCTCCAACCTCCCTGAGGCCCTCTAGGAACTCAGTGGAATAGCAAAGGGTTTACATCAGAATTCTCTGATATAAAATATACGTTAGAATTCATTTGTCAGTGAAATTAATAAACACAAACCTAACTAATATTTTGTCACGACTGACGGTCAATCTTGCCGCTATCATCTTCAGCTTGTATTTTTCATCATTAACACTGGGATCAATGCCCCCTCTACAGGGCTCATTGCCAAGGCTTGGGCATAGCTACGTAAGTACCTGCCCACCACCCAATAAGGCTGCAGATGGAGCATTTACACGTTGATGGCGTGAGCATGCTTCTTGCACAGGGGCTTGTCTTTCTTGGAGTAGAAGGGCTGGCCCTCCAGGTTCACATGGCACACCTGTGTGAGACAAACAGAATTGTGAATCTCACAAACCATCCATTTGTGTTACATTCCTAGAGATCTTAGTTATAACAGTTTTATACATCAGAAACATGTACAGCTGTGTAGTCATTCTTACTGCACAGACAAAGCAGGTATCGTGCCAGGTATGACCCAGTGCTTCAATGAACTTGTCTCCCGCTTCTACTGGGAAGTCACAGCCATGGCATTTGGTGCTGAAAAGTGAAATGTAATCTGAAAGAGAGAGGATAGACTGAAAACACTAGCAAATGGTGAAAATAGTAACAAAGTTACATGCATAAAAAATGTGTCTTTATGTGTATAATTCAAAATGTAGTTCAGTTGTAGAAGCTGCTTGCACAGAGTACATTATGGCAAAAATGTCAGCAGAAGCTGGTTTGGGCTCTAAAGGAAATATTTAACATTTGTGGCTTTTCATTATGTGCCATTCCATTTACGTAAAGTACCTTTCTCGCAGTAAGGCTCCCCATCCTCCATGTGGAATAGGCTGTTTCCAAAGGCATTGCCACAGGCAGCACACACAAAGCAGGTGGTGTGCCATGTCTGCCGCAGAGCATGCATCACCTCCTGCACAGGGACAAAAGGTTATTGTCTGGGTGCATTTGTGGTTATATGCTGCATAGGCTAAACAAAGCGCTTTTGTGTGTGTCATACATGTCTGTGTGTTTGTATTTGACATCTCACCCCCATGATCTTGGTGTTGCAGCGTGCACAGGTGGGGGCAAAGAACTCTCCGTAGCAGTTCTCACAGTACACTGCGTTCTGCTCCTCCACAAAGCTGCAGTCTGCCAACGATGTGTGGCAGTAGTGACAGTTGAACTCTTCTGGGTGCCAGGAGCGACCCAAGGCCACCAGGAAGGGTCCCCTGTAACGACAGATAGCGAATGAGGACAAAGGCGGTGACAACGGCCATTTCTGAAGCCAAACACTGTGTTTCTGTTTGAGTGGCTGTGTTTCCACTGACGGTGTATCGTTGTTGTTACCGGATCATGTTGTTGCAAGCGCCACAGAGGGGTGCTCTGCTGCTGTTGGCAGCAAAGCGCTCCGCCCTTTGGGCTACGCCCCGGGCAATGGGAGGGAAGGGGGCAGGGGCGGGGTTGTAGGGGGTGGGGCTGGGATTATAGGCAGGGCTTGGGGCAGAGGGAGGGGCATGGGCGGAGCCAGGGTTTGGGATGTAGGCCGGTGCTGGTGGGGCACTCTGAGGTAGAGCGGGCACTTTCATGCTGGTGCTGGTGCTCTTGCTGGGGTCAAACTTGTTGGCAAAAGAGTTGTCTGTGATCCAGGGTGGCCTGCTTGAGGGGGGTTCAGGGGCGGCCGGGGCTGTGGCTGGGGTTGGAACAGGGGCTGGAGCTATGACCCAAAGAGACACACGGTTAAGTCAACACTATCCATACTTACCATATTATTAACACAAACAAACGGCCACACAGCACCACCTGCTGTAACTACCTGGCACAATGCAGGCTGTGCTGACCACCTTGGGTGGAGGAGGGCCAACAGGGATATGGATGGAGCTTTGCTGCATGGGAGGAGGCTGCTGCATGGGATGTCGCTGCATAGGCGGGGCCTGGTGCATAGGGGGGCCCTGGTACATGGGTGGTCCCTGGTGCATTGGAGGCCCTTGGTACATGGGAGGTCCCTGCTGCATAGCAGGCCCCTGGTACATGGAAGGTCCCTGCTGCATGGGAGGTCCCTTCTGCATACAAAGCCCCTGGTACATGGATTGCCCCTGGTACATGGGAGGGGCTTTTTGCATGGGGGGAGCCTGGCCATATAGGCTGCAGAAGGATAAACAAGAAGCTGAGTGACATCATCACCACCTAAATTCAAACATATCTCTACTAGTCTTATTACTTCAGAAGTTTTCTGAACTGTCATTGATATATTATATAAACTATCTAAATTAGGAAACTGTACTACAAGTACCAGTTACTCATAAGGATACTGTTAAAGGGATACTTCAGGATCTTGGCAATGAGGCCCTTTATCTACTTTCCCAGAGTCAGATGAACTCATGGATATCATCTGCGTGTAGTTTGAAAGAAGTTGCTAACTAGCGCTAGCACAACTGCTTACTAGCATTGGCTCCTTGCGCTAGTTAGCATTGGTTCTAAAAACGACCTCTAACTTCCTTCATACTGGATGCAGAGACATAAACATCATATCCATCTGACCCTGCCAAAATCCTGACGTATCCCTTTAACACTAATATGCCTCATGATAAAACCTAGTATGCTGAACAGCCACCTATCTCCTTCCTGACTCTGTGTCCACATATGTTTTGAGTCTTACCTGGATCTCCTCCACTTCCCCAGACACGTTTAACGTAAAGGTTAGTGGGAGTTTAATATTGCAGAGACCCACAGAGAGATAGAGAGAGAGATAAAGACAGCCTGGTATCAGAGAGAGTGTTAGAACAGAGAGCCTCGGTTATAGCAGTGAGAGAGATTCACAGAGCCGCCAACCGATTTCATTTGAAAGGAGAGAGAAACAGGTTGATACATTTGTAAGAAAGGGGAAGGTTAAAACGCAGGTTAAATGAACACTGTCAAAGCATGATTATCATCCTTAGAGTTATAAATAGAGGGAGGGGAATAAGTGTGTGTTATTTCAAAGGTGAAATCGACAATAAGGGAAGGAAGCACACTATCCAGATGTTCTATGAGCAGTGCCATCTGGATAAGCTTCCCCACAGAAGTACCTGGAGACGGAGGCAGACTGTTGCAGACTGTAGCTATAACGCAACAGAAAAGGGTCTGGGGTCAAAAACGGGTCAAACACAGTTTTTTTGGATTAAGGCCATGTACACCTATACCTGCAAGATTACCAATAATGGCATCCAGTTTTTAAATATTTAATTTGCAGATTTTTCCATCTAATTTTTCTCCACTGTTTACTCTAAGATGGGGTGTAAATCAAGAATCATCCGATTTCTCATAAATTGTAACATTATCAGATCGCACCTGTTTCATGCTAACTGCTAGTCAGTCAGCCTAGTTTGACCACATAGTCAGCTGTGTAGCTTTTGAAGAGGGCAGCACCCAATAGTCCCTTTGAGGTGTTGGTGAACTTGGTGTCATAGTAATACCTTTGTGCGAGCACACATTCACACAAAGGAAAATTGTATGTCCTAGAGAGACAAATAAAACAGGTTCTGAAAATCCAAGATCCTAACACTGCCAAACCAAATGAAATTGATACACAGCTCTGCTCCTATATACCATATTTGTATTCATCACCATCAATCAAGGAAACCATATATGATACAGCACACACACACATGCACAAAACCACTCATATTCTACACTCTGCACACAACCACCACAACTGGCTCCATTGCAAAGGCCAACACGCCTTGCAACATTAGTTAACACATCCAAAATCCACATTAAAGAGAAAACAATGACATCATTATTAGGAATCTGTAAGGTGAGCCAGAGGACCCACTTCTCACAAACACACTAACATGCAGGCGAGATAAATTCCCTTCAAACCAGTGGTGTAAAGTACTTATGTAAAAATACTTTAGTTTCATGCCCTGATCTATTTCACCTGTCCATGTGATTGTCTCCACCCCCTCCAGGTGTCGCTTATTTTCCCCAGTGTATTTATCCCTGTGTTTCCTGTCTCTCTGTGCCAGTTCGTCTTGTATGTTTCCGAGTCAACCAGTGGTTTCCCCCATTCTCTTGCTTTTTGCCTTCTCCCTTTTCTAGCCCTCCCGGTTTTGACCCTTGCCTGTTTCATAACTTTGTACCTGCCTGCATGACCATTCTGCCTCCTGTGTCTGCATTTGGGTCTCGCCTTGTGCCTTGATAAAAATACTACTTAAGTCGTTTTTTGGGGTATCTGTACTTTGCTATTTTTATTTTAGACAACTTTTACATCACTACATTCCTAAAGAAATTAATGTACTTTTTACTCCATACATTCATTTTCCCTGACACCCAAAAGTACGTGTTACATTTCAGATGCTTAGCAGGACAGGAAAATGGTCCAATTCATGCACTTATCAAGAGAACATCCCTACTACCGCTGATCTGGCAGACTCTCTAAACATAAATGCTTAGTTTGTAAATTATGTCTGAGTGTTGGAGTGTGCCCCTGGCTATCCATAAAATTAAAAAACAAGAAAATCGTGCCGTCTGGTTTGCTTAATATAAGGAATTTGAAAAGATTTTTTACTTTTGATACTTAAGTACATGTTATCAATTACATTTACTTTTGATACTTAAGACCAAATACTTTTAGACTTTTACTCAAGTAATATTTTACTGGATGACTTTCACTTTTACTTGAGTCATTTTCTATTAAGGTATCTTTACTTTTACTCAAGTATGACAATTGGGTACTTTTTCCACCACTGCACATCATAAGTTGATATAACGTTCACAGTTTTAAGCAACTGTGGTCACCACACTGGCTCCAGGAGATCCCTATAAAGTACCACTATTACATTAAAACTAAAGGGTGGATGGATGTGTTTCCTTATTTAAGCCCGCTGTTTATACAAAACAAAAATGACAATGGTTGGCTGAACGACACAAACTGAGGGAGTAATATGTACCATACTCCTTGTTATGCAAAACTAACCAATGATTTAATATTATCCTCACTAGACACTTACAAATCGGAAGAGGGTATTTTACGAGCATATACAATTATTTATACAATGGTCCTCCTTTGTATGAGTCCCATTTAAAATGTTCACATGAGTACCAAATTCTACATCATTTGACCTTTTCAGCCATTGCACTTTTAAGCAGTACATCTATCAACAGCTGCTATTGCCTGTTGCCACTAGTTAGCCATTCAGTAGTTGATTAGAATGGTGCATCACAGCCATATAAACTCAGCAACAAAAAAAGTCCCTTTTTCAGGACCCTGTCTTTCAAAGATAATACGTAAAAATATAAATAACTTTACAGATCTTCATTGTAAAGGGTTTAAAAACTGTTTTCCATGCTTGTTCAATGAGCCAGAAACAATTCATGAACATGCACCTGTGGAACGGTCGTTAAGACCATAACAGCTTACAGACTGTTAAGGTAGGCTGTTAAGGTCACAGTTATGAAAACTTAAGACACTAAAGAGGGTCCTGACATGAACCTCCAGCATGACAATACCACCAGCCATACTGCTCGTTCTGTGTGTGATTTCCTACAAGACAGGAATGTCAGTGTTCTGCCATGGCCAGCGAAGAGCCCGGATCTCAATCCCATTGAGCACGTCTGGGACCTGTTGGATCGGAGGGTGAGGGCTAGGGCCATTCCCCCCAGAAATGTCCGGGAACTTGCAGGTGCCTTGGTGGAAGAGTGGGGTAACATCTCACAGCAAGATCGGGCAAATCTGGTGCAGTCCATGAGGAAGAGATGCACTGCAGTACTTAATGCAGCTGGTGGCCACACCAGATACTGACTGTTACTTTTGATTTTGACCCCCCTTCTGTCAAGGGACACATTATTCCATTTATTTGAGTCACATGTCTGTGGAACTTGTTCAGTTTATGTCTCAGTTGTTGAATCTTGTTAAGTTCATACAAATATTTACGCATGTTAAGTTTGCTGAAAATAAACGCAGTTGAAAGTGAGAGGACATATTTTTTTCTTGCTGAGTTTATCATTGATTTGCAGGATACAAATGATTGTGATTGACATTCAAGTGTTCACTGTTCTTTGACAAACTACCCCCCAAAATCATAATGAGTCCAGCCAGTGTGTAAGCTCGCAGTTGAGCAGCGACATGCAGAGTGAGCATGGAAGAGTGTGGGATAGAGGAGCTACCATCATCACTCGATGTGGTGCGATCTCCAACTGTGACTACTAGGTGCTCAACCAAGTGAGCTACTGTCATATCACTAATTGTGTGGCCTTCACAGGGTGAACAGTCCCCATAAATACCAATTCCAAGAGTATGCTTCTCCTTACTATGGCATGCAAAGGTCCAGACTTGAATGGGCCTGTAGGGATTTTGTGCGTTTGTTCATTTAAGAAACTGGTTGACCTGAAAATTCAAGATGAGAGATGGAATGTCAAAAAGACTACTTCAGAGAGTAATGTTAGCTACATTCTGCATTAAACAGGCATTTTTATATTTGGGTCAAACATATTTCACCATTAATGCTGTGAAGGGACTATTGACATTGTGGAGGAAGAGGTGCAAATTAGTCAAACAAAAACTTGAGTCAGCAATCGCAAATGCTGCCAAACCCCCACGAGCTTACACAGTGTACTTAAGCAGTCTGCAGTGTACATTCTGCACATCAAACCTCGTGGACCTTTTCCTTTCCATTCAGCTGTGATGGAGAGAACTAATTCAAAGAGCGTTGGAAAGAAGTTTGTCCCTGTGCAGGCAAGCAAAACAGTTGCACAGACCTAATTGCACTCAATAGCATGTTTCCAATTGGGGGCTGTTGCAGTTCATTTTGCACCACTTTTCAGATATAATTATTTGTATTTTCTTATGAAACATAGCCAATGTGAATAAAGCAATGCTGTAGTCATGGCCTTGCTCTTTTGATCCGGATAGTGTCCCACTCTCCAGTAAAAGTTTACATGTTTGTTTTTTACTCTCCTGTCCCATATCCCACACATACCTAAGCAACTCCGCACACCACCTGTCTGTGATGTGGTCAGTCTGTCTGTCAGTCACTGTGGCAGTCTGTTATGTTGCGTGTATACCTCAGGTGCTCGGTTCAGAACCCGAGGGCAGGGCTTTCGTTTGGGCAAAGTGCTGGTTCGGAACAGGGTGGGAGGTAGCCCTTGCTTCTAAACCTAGTTTCTTAACGAGAGTCAACAAGAGAGGTCTGAGAGACGGTTTAGGGCTCACTCCACATATACATTGATTACTTTGTATAAGAAATTCAATCTTAAACCCTCTCTGAAATACTACACTGTAATGGAAAAAATAAGGCAACACTATTTGGATAGTCCCTAATAGATGTGTTAGATACAGTACCAATCAAAAGTTTGGTCACACCTACTCAATCAAGGGTTTTTCTTTATTTTAGAATAATAGTGTAGAATAACAGTGAACACATCAAAACTATGAAATAACACAGTTGGAATCATGTAGAAACCAACAAAAAAAAGTGTTAAACAAATCTAAATATATTTTAGATTCTTCATAGTAGCCAAGAGCTTTGCATGCTCTTGGCATTCTCTCAACCAGCTTCATGAGTAATGCTTTTCCAACAGTCTTGAAGGAGTTCCCATATATGCTGAGCACTTGTTGGCTGCTTTTCCTTCACTCTGCGGTCCAACTCATCCCAAACCATCTCAGTTGGGTTGAGGTCGGGTGATTGTGGAGGCCAGGTCACCTACTCTGCATCTCACAAAGACACAGTGGTTGGAACCAAAAATCTCAAATTTGGACTCATCAGAACAAAAGGACAGATTTCCACCGGTCTAATGTCCATTGCTCATGTTTCTTGGCCCAAGCCAGTCTCTTCTTCTTATTGGAAACCTTTAGTAGTGGTTTCTTTGCAACAATTTGACCATAGCGGCCTGATTCAACCAGTTTCCTATGAAAAGTTGATGTTGAGATGTGCCTGTTACTTGAACTCTGTGAAGCATTTATTTGGGCTGCAATCTGAGGTGCAGTTACAGTTGAAGTCGGAAGTTCACATACACCTTAGCAAAATACATTTAAACTCAGTTTTTCACAATTGCTGACATTTAATCCTAGTAAAAATTCCCTGTTTTAGGTCAGTTAGGATCACCACTTAATTTTAAGAATGTGAAATGTTAGAATAATAGTAGAAAGAATGATTTATTTCAGCTTTTATTTCTTTCATCACATTCTCAGTGGATCAGAAGTTTACATTACACTCAATTAGTATTTGGTAGTATTGCCTTTAAATTGTTTAACTTTGGGACAGAAGTTTTGGGTAGCCTTCCACAAGCTATCTGTCGATATAGGACTCATGCTACTGTGGATACAGATACTTTTGTACCCGTTTCCTCCAGCATCTTCACAAGGTCCTTTGCTGTTGTTCTGGGAATGATTTGCACTTTTCGCACCAAAGTACGTCCAGCTCTAGGAGACAGAATGCATTTCCTTCCTTCCTGATTTCTTTTGATTTCCCACGATGTCAAGCAAAGAGGCACTGAGTTTGAAGGTAGGCCTTGAAATACATCCACAGGTACACCTCCAATTGACTCAAATGATGTCAATTAGCCTAATAGAAGCTTCTAAAGCCATGACATCATTTCATGGAATTTTACTGTTGTTGTTTAAAGGCACTGTAAGCTGTTTAAAGGCACAGTCAACTTAGTGTATGTAAACTTCTGACACACTGGAATTGTGATACAGTGAATTATAAGCTAAATAATATGTCTGTAAACAATTGTTTGAAAAATGACTTGTGTCATGCACAAAGTAGATGTTCTAACCGACTTGCCAAAACTATAGTTTGTTAACAAGACATTTGTGGAGTGGTTGAAAAACAAGTTTTAATGACTCCAACCTAAGTGTATGTAAACTTCTGACTTCTGTAACTCTGATGAACATATCCTCTGCAGCAGAGGTAACTCTGGGTCTTTCTTTCCTGTGGTGGTGCTTATGAGAGCCAGTTTCATCATAGCACTTGATGGTTTTGGCAACTGTGCTTGAAAAAACTTTAAAAGTTCTTGAAATTTTCCACATTGAGTAACCTTTATGTCTTAAAGTAATGATGGACTGTCATTTCGCTTTGCTTATTTGAGCTGTTCTTGACATAATATGGACTTGGTCTTTTACCAAATAGGGCGATCTTCATAACACCCCTACCCAACTGATTGGCTCAAATGCATTAAGCAGGAAAGAAATTCCACAAATGAACTTTAACAAGGCACACCTGTTAATTGAAATGCATTCCAGGTGACTACCTCATGAAGCGGGTTGAGAGAATGCCAAGAGTGTGCAAAGCTGTCATCAAGGCAAAGGGTGGCTACTTTGAAGAATCTCAAATAACATATCTTTTGATTTGTTTAACACCTTTTTGGATACTACATGATTCCATGTGTTATTTCGTAGTTTTGATGACTACACTATTATTCCACAATGTAGAAAATAGTCTAAAAAAAGAAAAAACCTTGCATGAGTAGGTATGTCCAAACTTTTGACTGGTACTGTATGTTCAATTAACTGTCAACATTCTATTTGTCCTATGTCAATACGTACAGTGGGGCAAAAAAGTATTTAGTCAGCCACCAATTGTGCAAGTTCTCCCACTTAAAAAGATGAGAGAGGCCTGTAATTTTCATCATAGGTACACTTCAACTATGACAGACAAAATTAGAAAAAAATCCAGAAAATCACATCGTAGGATTTTTAATGAATTTATTTGCAAATTAGTGGAAAATAAGTATTTGGTCACCTACAAACAAGCAAGATTTCTGGCTCTCACAGACCTGTAACTTCTTCTTTAAGAGGCTCCTCTGTCCTCCACTTGTTACCTGTATTAATGGCACCTGTTTGAACTTGTTATCAGTATAAAAGACACCTGTCCACAACCTCAAACAGTCACACTCCAAACTCCACTATGGCCAAGACCAAAGAGCTGTCAAAGGACACCAGAAACAAAATTGTAGACCTGCACCAGGCTGGGAAGACTGAATCTGCAATAGGTAAGCAGCTTGGTTTGAAGAAATCAACTGTGGGAGCAATTATTAGGAAATGGAAGACATACAAGACCACTGATAATCTCCCTCGATCTGGGGCTCCACGCAAGATCTCACCCCGTGGGGTCAAAATTATCACAAGCCAGTTTCATCATAGCACTTGATGGTTTTTGCAACTGTGCTTGAAAAAACTCTAAAAGTTCTTGAAATATTCCACATTGAGTGACCTTTATGTCTTAAAGTAATGATGGACTGTCATTTCGCTTTGCTTATTTGAGCTGTTCTTGCCATAATATGGACTTGGTCTTTTACCAAATAGGGCGATCTTCTGTATTAGATAGCACCCCGTGGGGTAAAAATGATCACAAGAACGGTGAGCAAAAATCCCAGAACCACACGGGGGGACCTAGTGAATGACCTGCAGAGAGCTGGGACCAAAGTAACAAAGCCTACCATCAGTAACACACTACACCGCCAGGAACTCAAATCCTGCAGTGCCAGACGTGTCCCCCTACTTAAGCCAGTACATGTCCAGGCCCGTCTGAAGTTTGCTAGAGAGCATTTGGATGATCCAGAAGATTGGGAGAATGGCATATGGTCAGATGAAACCAAAATAGAACTTTTTGGTAAAAACTCAACTCGTCGTGTTTGGAGGACAAAGAATGCTGAGTTGCATCCAAAGAACACCATACCTACTGTGAAGCATTGGGGTGGAAACATCATGCTTTGGGGCTGTTTTTCTGCAAAGGGACCAGGACGACTGATCTGTGTAAAGGAAAGAATGAATGGGGCCATGTATCGTGAGATTTTGAGTGAAAACCTCCTTCCATCAGCAAGGGCATTGGAGATGAAACGTGGCTGTATCTTTCAACATGACAATGAAAGAAAACGTTTGACCTCTGTCATTGCTAACAAAGGGTATATAACAAAATATTGAGATAAACTTTTGTTATTGACCAAATACTTATTTTCCACCATAATTTGCAAATAAATTCATTAAAAATCCTACAATGTGATTTTCTGGATTTTTTTCTAATTTTGTCTGTCATAGTTGAAGTGTACCTATGATTAAAATTACAGGCCTCTCATCTTTTTTAAGTGGGAGAACTTGCACAATTGGTGGATGACTAAATACTTTTTTGCCCCACTGTATGGCCTTTCTTGGTCCCCTAGATAGGACACAAAACGTTTATTAACATTAGACATCCTATTGACAAACTACCATTCATCTGCTGTGAAGGTCAAAACATGGTTATCTTTGAGGGTCCAAAAAATGTGTATAAACACAGCTCGGAATGGTCCACAAACCAAATCCAGGAGTCCAAGGCAGTGGCAGTGATGACCAACTACAGAAGCAACAGCCTGCACAGGCCCAGGGCATATGTTGTGTTAAGGCTGGTCAAAAAAAAAAAAAAACAGGATTAAGATGGATGGATGGTTATGATGATGAGGGCGTTACAGGTTTAAGGATGATGGTTTTTGCAGACTCGCTCTGTAATGACTACAGCACTCCACTGCATTGAGGCTCTCTGTTCTCACACCGCTCACAGACATGGGAGGTCAGGTCTTCCCAGTGTCTCTCTCCTCACAGGTTCCACACAGTCCAGGGGATCACAACACCAGACTGTTTGACTTACCGTGGACACTGAATATGGACACTCTCCCTTGTGAATGTACGAAACCCAAAGCCCTAGCCACTTACACACATACTGCTCATGAAACCTTTTACCGGTTTAGCTGGAACATGAAAACAAAAACACACATTTCAATCTATGTTCAATCAATCACGAAACAGATGACAAACGGGGAAAACATCAAAACAAAACAGTCCCCCTCAACGAAGGTACACACACAAATATAGCTACACACCAATTAAAGAGAAGAGCACCCAGTTGGCGGAGGACAATAAAACCACAACAGGCAAAAATGTTCAACCCACACAGAATTACCTCTCAGGGGTGGGTTCAGGGTCTACGGGGGCAGGCTCTGGAGACTGGTAAGCAGCAGTAGGCGAAGCTGCCTGATTGGGCGAAGCAGCGCTAGCAGGGAGAGCGACATGTGTGGGGCTGGTGGAAACTGGAGCATGCTCAACAGGGCTACTGCATAAGGAGGTTCAATTGCATTGAGAGAAAACCATCAGCAGTCTGGGGCCGAAATCCATATGTAGGGCTGTGTGTATATGAACTAGAGGGTTAATGTCAGCACAAATAGACCTGTAAGGTTATATGGCCTCAATCACATGCAAAACCAAAAGCCTTGACATTGCTCAGCCCAAAGCAAGGATGTCCATCAAGGAACAAATGGAGAAAGAGTAGGAAAATAAATCAATGACAATTATTCACAAGCCTTATCTTTCAATATCAGGATTTAGTGCCAGAAGTGAGGAAAAAAACCCTCTGCGGGAAAACAAAACCTCACAATCTGCTCATAATAAGATAAAAACGAATGTTTGAACTATCGATTTTGGGTGAGTCACTGGAGAAAGCGCAGAGACTGGCAGGGGTGAGTGGGGTGATACCTGGTTGTATTTCACTCTCAATGGAAAGCTGCCTAGCTGCTACTGCAGGAATCGATTGAGCATAATGGGGAATGATTAAATAACTGCGTCAAGACGAGCGCTTCATCAACCATGTCCAGGGTCAGAGGGAACCACCTCACTATATGCTTGATATACACAGTCCTTACGCAATTAACACAGTGCATTACACATTGATTTGGAACTGTATAGTGTATCATACTAATATAATATAATCAGAGACAATCTAAGGTGTTGGGAGAGTTTCAGCCATAAACTCTGTTGGGGAAAAGGATTAAACAGAGTATATACCAACAACAGCAAAAAGGAGAGAAAAATGAACACACTCAGTGAGCATGGCCTAATCAATGAGTGTACGCTACAGAACATTTGTGAATTTACTTTTAAACATGAGTGAACATGAACAGTGGCGTCTCCCCAGATCTCGACATTTAAACACAGCTGACTTTGACATGAGGCCAAAACATTGAGTGAATGACTGTGGGAGAAGGTGGGGTTGAGGACTAGGGAGAACGGAATGAATGCAATGCCCAGGGGGAGCTGCCCAGGCTGGTGCAGGTTGGGGGACAGAGAGGGTGGCAGGCATCTAGCAGCAACAGGCCTGGTGGTGGTAGACCGATGGCTGACCCCTACTCACTTCCAGCACCCTGACCTCCTCTCCTGGACATCAATCTGACCAGGAAACAGTGGTCTCAGGCAGTCATTTAACCCTTCATCACTTTCTGTGGTGAACTTTGGAGGTTAGCAAGTGCTCCTAGGTTGTGGTGATAGTGGGTCTGTCTATGGTGTGTCTCACAGCTAGATGTGTGGAGCGAGGAGTGGAGTGCTGGCAAGGGAGGTGTGAGGATCAGCACAAATAGACAGGTGGTAGATGCTCTCAGTTTGAGTGACAGTTAACAGAGGAAGTGCCTTTGAGGCTGGGTACAAGGACAGGACAGGCCACAGTCACACAGATACAAAAGTCACTATCTTCAATTACTTCTGAATCCAACCAATGAAACCTATTACTAGGATAAAGTATTATAATCTAGAACACCTGATTTGTTACAACAGGAGTTGGATTGAAAACCTACAGGAGGGGGGCTCTCCAGCAGCTGGGTTGAAGAGCCCTGCTCTAGAGAGACCTCAACAAAGTCCCTTTTAGCAGATGGGAGTCTAGGAAACCCCTCTCAATTGTGTTTCAACTGGCCATCCTTGGGTATAAGTTACATTAACTCATCTGGCATAGGTTCAGACATCTAACTTCAATACCACTGGATCTCTATTTGAACGCAGACAGCCATGTACACAGACACACACACAGACACAGACAGACTTGCCTCACAACAAGGGGTTTACATAAATGGGCATTCTGTGCAGGTCATTAGGTACACACTGAGGACACTGGCCTTCAAAACGCATTTACCCTCTTCATGCAGGATTAATAG
Organism: Oncorhynchus tshawytscha; assembly: GCF_018296145.1. NCBI lineage: Eukaryota > Metazoa > Chordata > Actinopteri > Salmoniformes > Salmonidae > Oncorhynchus > Oncorhynchus tshawytscha. The sequence goes on from NC_056434.1 coordinate 66,370,263, forward strand.
ATTGCATTGGCTGAATTGCTGGGATGTATTTCCAGATGTTTCCGAGGGAATGACTGTTTCAAATTAGGGGCAGATTAAGGATAGTGTGCTTTGAAGGCTGAAGTCAAAATCTGGTGCCTCAGATTAACAACACAAGGGGAACTAGATAGAAGTAGAAAGAGGCCACACCCGACAGAGATGTTCAAAATAGAAGATTGCATACATGCACCACTCTTTCATCTGCCAAGGATCTATAAACAGTTTGGAATTTGAAATACTTGATCCGTAAACTAAATGACGCCATTTCATTTCTCACTTTATCTCACCGTGGAAGGGAAAAACTTGAGGACACTAATTTGAGGATAGTTTTAAAGGGTAACAAATGTATAGCGCCCCCCACTGGTAACATCTGCTTGGCACAACTGTCAACATAGGGAAATTGTGATCTCTCCCACTAAAGCAGCTGGGTTAGTAAGGCAGCTCCATGGGCAGGCAACCTGACACCTCGCGTACCATTTCACTCTGTTCCTCATTCTCTGGGAGAGACCACTCCGCGGTAGGTAGGCAAACACTGGCGTGTGTTTGCATGATACTGGTGAGGTGGGCAGGCAAGTGCAAGGGCAGGGGAGTCTTTAGCAAGGGGGAGAGAGAGACCGGTGCATGCTCTTACAGGCAATTAGGAGGATGAGAATTGAGATTACAGATAGTCAAGGAACGAGCAATGGGTCTAGTACTAGGTGGTTTAGAGACATCAAACAGGTATGTACTTTACCATGTTCAGCTGTCTACTGTACATCAAAGCAGTAGTACGCTTTAACCATAGAGGTTAGGATTCGTGGGAGGGGGTTGAGGGAGGGGGATGGATGGGTTACTGGAGAGCTGTCGTAGATGAGGAAGACACTGACTGACAGGTGATACAGGCAAGACTAAACACAAGGAAACACAATGATTCAGACACACAACATGAAGACAGACGCAAACACATAGCTGTCCACAGGTACCCCTCACCTTCTGTGCCCTTTACCTGGTTTTCAAACGGGACGTACGGTAAGTCTACATTAACTCTACCTTCTTGATTGGCAAAAACTGTCATTAGTCCCATGAATTAAACCTACAACATAACTTCTTATCGCCTACTGTCACAAGCTCCTCTATAATATTGAGACAACTAGTTGGGCCCTTGAGGCTTTTGAAAACATTATCATTTTCAAAAATAATCATTAAGAAAATAGGAAGTCACATGAGCCCTAGGCCCCTAAAATGAGCATTAGGTCCCGAAAATGAGCCCTAGGTCCCGAGAAGTCACAAACTGCAAAAACACAAATCCTGCCGGGAACTGAGCACACACACCAAATTACTTTCCACTAATTTGGAGTTGAGGGTGGGATGAGATAGCTATGGAGTGTTTGATGCAAAGCAATGGCGCAGGTCCTGATGTTTTGGAATGTCTGGTGTGTCAGTTCTAGAATCTGTGATGAAAAAAAAGAGGGAGTGAGGGATAGGAGGAGCAGAATACTGAATGGAACTGAAGTGTAGAAGGAGATCTTGTATGTGGGGCGGAGACTGAGGCCTGAGTATGATAGAGGAGGAAGAGGAAGCGTGATGAAGGGCAAGAGGGGGTCAGCCACCCAGAGGCACTCCAGTGCAAACACACTGTCTACCCAGCATGCATTGCATGCAGGTGGAAATATCCCTCAGGTGAGGTGAAGAAGAAGGGGGAAGAGGAATGATGCCAAGGAGCATGTCCAGGCAGGGAAAAGGCAGTTAGCAGAGATTTCCAACAGTTACAAACGGCCAGTAATAATCCACTCATCAGCCCACAGCAGAGCTAAGTAACACCAGTTCCGCTAATGTTACAACCAGACAAGCAGAGTTATCTTTCAAAGGGCTTTCAACACCTTCAAACATCGCCTCGCCGACTCTCACTACTCACATATTTGACTTCCTGTTCGCCTTTCTTATGCAGGAGGATGGGACGAAACCCAACAGGGTGTTGTCTGACGGCTGTGCTTGAATCCTGATATGATAGTCCCTAACTTCAGCCACATCTGACCTCCTTATAGTTAGCAGCTACAGAGACTCTTGCCTCATGGACAGACCATTGATATAATACTGCTTCTACGTAATAACAGACGATCAACAATTGCTAACAATTGATGGCATGATTACACTAGAGCTAATGATGGCTGAGTTCAGTACAATAATTACACAAAAAATGGCCCTGTGGAACAGACTAAATGGCATGTGTGGAGAGGAACAAAGCCCTGTTTTCTAAAGGTGTACCAATGAAGCACGTCAGTTCATCCTTCTGTGAGTCATGTGATAATTAGCTTGGTTTATTTTTACAGTGCTTCTGAAGAACTTTTCGGGATAACATTAAACAATCGCTTTGAGATTGTATTTGTAATAGATATCTTACAAAACACTTGACATGATGCAACATACAGTAGGTTAGAATTATGTATGGAAAAGGTTTTGCAAAGCCACCTGCTTTATATCAAATCTCTCCGTTTCTTTCTAGGTCAAGTTGTGTATATAACAGCTCAAACGCCAAAAGGCCTTTATCAGGAGCTTCGGTGAAAAAAAATCCTTGACCAACTTGCTTAAATAGTGAATAGCCCTGCCCTTGGTAGCTGAAAAGAAAACAGCTATTCAAACCTTTTCAATTACCAATGATGAAATTCAAAGTTACCGTCAAAGAAAATGAGTGAACTCCTCTCATTGATGTCGAAAGCAAGGTCATGGTCAATATGGAATCCAATCCTTTTCCTTCTGATTGAAGTCATACTCGTAATCACGTGGCCATCTGGCCATGAGCCAGATTGGAACCTATCCTTTTCATGTTTAAAGATCAGTGCATTGCACAATGCAGGCAGCACTCCTAATTATCCTTAGTTTAATTTATGCCATTCATCCTCTCTGGGAAAATCTCAAATTCCTCACTTTCTCATAGGCTGCAAGGGTTTGCTGCTCTCCACACATTCCAATGAGTCAGAGCCCGGGGATAAGGAAACAAACACACCATGTTTCATCGGTGAGGGATTCATCTTGAGATTCAATACGACGTTTGCTGATATGGGGGAATTGTTTATCCTTAACTGGACCCTTGACATCTTGTTTAAGTTCTATTTAATGGTTCCTTGGTGAAATGGTTCCTGTGAAAGTTAATAAATATATATATATAAAAAACTGACGTTTGTGATGACTCATATGTATAATTGTTTATTGTCTCTAAGAGGGCGTTGGGTTGCTATGCTATAAAGGTAGGCAACTATTTCCTCCATAACTTCCATTTAAAGCCTGTAAACTGCTACATCAAAACATAATCTCTTCTCCTTTCAGTAACAATCTGATATGAAAGCAACTAAAGGAACATTTTTTATTTCGTGGCATTGTTTTTATTCATACTTATCACAATGTCAAACTCAAATAGTGATAATTTAGGGTTGAAATACAATACAACTTTCTTACACAGCTGCAATTACTTTAGAAAGCTGGCATCAACTTAAATAGCCAAAATAAGAAGGGAATATGACATTGGGCTAAAATCTTCATTACAACATGTGATCAACAAGTATTGAACAACCCTATTTCCATGAACTCACATTCCAGCATCTCTAGCCTGACCTTCTCCTCACTCACAGTCCAACTGTTTTACCTGCTCTGCACTTCTCTGGTTGCTACAGTTACGTTCGGTCTGACACGTATTTTAAACCACGGCTTTTTCTGGCAGGTTAAGGATTTGAGCAGACAGGCCATTGTGCCAATTTTTCAATTTGGCAAAACGTGGACCTTTAAATTCCGTGTCAAACTTTTCCCTGTGGCATGAGGAAAGAGAGAAAGGAAAATGGGGGGAAGAGAGAGAAAGGAAGAAAGGGGGGTGGGGAGTGAGAGACGGGTTAGGGACTGTGGCCTCCACTCCCCTGCCCTGAGTCCTGTGAGGGTCAGAGTGCACTGGGGGCTCCCAAATCCTCAACAAACACAAAATCAACACAACCCCACTGGGGGCTCTATGATGTCCTGCACCATACTGTATCAGGGAATAAGCCCAGGCTTGAGAAATGCCTCATGAAGAAACAAAAAGGGATATTTCTGCTCTGTGTGTGTGGCAGCAACACGTTACGTTACGATTTTCAGCTAGAGGAGTCTAACAGACGGCTCATCATGAGGGCTATCCGTAATCCATGTGAGGGGGACTGCAGCGTCGAAACACCTCATGCTATTCTCACGGTTGGCTCAGCAGGACATGACTCACACTCTAACCTTCAAGTTCACCACAGAGAGTGGTGTGGAGCTGGGCCGTTTGGTAGGGCTGAGTGACTCAGTGACCCTTGACCACTAGCTAACAGCAGAAACTCTGCTCTGGGATCATCTGGGGCAATGACCAAATACAGCCTTTTTGCTAGGCCACACCGGTCGCTGCTGCTAGCTGCCTACCTTGATTTCCTCAGATGTTCCACATCTGGGTCTTGCACTAAACGGAGAGGGAGAGAGAAGAACCATCAGTAACTGAGTGTGTGGCAGGATAAGAGGGGTAGACTAAACTAAATTAAACAAGAACAGAATAGAAATAGAAAAGCAGCACTACTTACTGAACTCCGTTCCCGTGATGTGGGCGAGAAGGCGGAAGGACTTGGACTGCACCTGGGAGGAGCTGCGGGCCCAGTCATTCAACTCCGTGTCCCTGTCTGCAGTCTTGATCACAGCCTGATAAACTGGGGAGGCACTGTCTACCTGAGCATCTTTTACTGGGAGCGAACTGGAACCACAGAGAGAGAGCTGGCTCGTCACACTTGCACTAATTCATGCCCACCATAGCCTGACAGCAATCAGGGCGAATAGGAAATGTGGGGTGTTAATCGAATTCTGATCACAGTGTTACAAACTGCAGTCTGGAGGTGATTTTATATTACTGGGGTATGTCTGAGTGTATACATATAAAGTACTATAACTAACCTTTGTAGCCTACTTAGATGACTAAGGAGCATTTAGGAGAATGGGGAGAGGATCTATTTCAAAGGCTCCCTCTTCACTTTTAATTTGAGATGTAAAAAACAGGCTCGGTCTTGCATAAGGGGAGCTGCAAGAGAGGAGCTAAAAACTGGACATTGAAAAGCAGCATCCACCAGCATCTGTTCACACAAACCAGTGATAAAATGGTAAAAAGCTGTCAAATAGTTTCCTATTTGCAGAAGCTTTGCACGCGAAGCACTATGGCTACATAACAAACCCTGTGGCATCTTTTCTCAACAGCATATTTCAGAAATCTAATTTCATAAAATAAAAACACACATACTGTACCTCTAGCAGGAGGAAAGAGCTCAGAACATTCAGTTTAGTGTCATTATTAAACTAGTATAGTTCCTGGTATATGGCATAGCTAGTGCTGGTTAGTTGCACATTACTGATTGGGAGGTTCAGAGTATTGAGGCCAGCAGCACTTAATGTGTTCGTCCTCCGTTCCTTTTTATATCCATATAAATCATGCAGTTCTTTTGCAATACAAGAGATTACTGACCTGTGATAACGTCGCAGCTGACAATAAAATCTATTTTACAGAGAGCCTTGAAACATAAATTATCCCTGTGTAGCCAGCAGGGCAGTGGACTCCGCCTAAGAAACGATTTGCTATACCAAGACAATAATAATATATTTTTTTAAATAACAAAATAACAAAATTATGATTCTGTGGTTGACCTGTTGAGCAATATCGGTTTGCAACACACTCTGCTTTTCTAAAAACAAAATCTTTGTTTGGCATGAAAACTACTAATCCATGTCTGTTTTCCATGCATTTCAATCACAATACAATTTCAGCACAATTTTCCAACGGAATGAAAAATTGTTTGTTAGTAATCAGTCATTGATAAAGACCCACAATCCCTGAATATCAAAACACCATACTTATAGTGATGTCCTCGACAAACAGCTGCTCTGCAATCGACTCCCGTCAAACTTTGACGTCATCATTGCATTACGGTGTAGAGGCAACATCCGGCAATTCTAGACATCATTCCATCAACCCACAAACTACGCCAATTGGTGGCGTGTAGAAAATTGCCATGGGTAACAAAATCTCTAATCAGAGTGAGGATGTAGTTGGTTAGCAGTGAGGGGAACGGACGTAAGGAGGGAGGAGACAGCACACAGGCTGTGCTTCGTAGGTTGTCACAGAGCGGTCTACTTACGCCAAGGGGGAGCCGGCTGGGACTTCCTCTCTGTTCGGCAGGGAAGGGGTGGGGCGGGCGAGGTGGGGCAGTGGATGGATGGATGGAGAGGGGTGGGGGGAAGCAGCATGGCATGGTGGGTGGGATGGACAGTGCGGTGATTGGGATTGTTGAGGAGGAACCGAGGAAGTGAAAGAGGGAGGATTAGATATGGGCCCAGTAGCGGAAGGAAGGCATAGAGTGAGACCCTCAGCTTTCGTTAATCTCACCAAGAGAAATTTCCCTTTTCTCCACATATGAACAAAACAATTTGTCTGGTCATCAATTTCTAAAGAAAGTTCTCTGTTTACATGAAGCATGTGTGTCTATATATTTACATACATTGATACAAATCAAGAGTTTACAGTCCCTTTCATTAAACTATACATTTTGCACTGGGATGTCTGTACTGGGATCTTCAGGTATTTGAAAGGCAATTATGAGTGTGGGTGAGGGTATGTAAAAGGGTGGCAGGTAGCCTAGCGGTTAAGAGGGTTGGGCCAGTAACCTAAATGTCGCTGGTTTGAATCCCAGAGCAGACTTAGTGAAAAATGTGCAGATGTGCCCTTGAGCAAGGCACTTAATCCTAGTTGCTCTGGATAAGAGCGTCTGCTAAATTACTAAAATTCAAAAAGATCAGGGAAGGCTTGGTGACTAAAGGTGATTGGGTGGCTTTATGCTTGAAGGTGAGCAGCATGAAGACATTCATAGAATGGATGGAATCTAACAAATACACTTGAATATTGCAACAGGTGACCTGCATTTGTAACAAGGAATATAGATCAATTAGCTGATAATGTCACAAAAACAGAAGTCAGCATATTATTGTGATTCTGGATGGCCAGATAGCTACCAACAATGACAAGAAACTGCAATGTCGGGAATCGTAAGTGGCTCGTTTCAACTTGTTCTTGATACCAGGTCTTGTTTTGAGGATCACCACTTTATTTTAAGAATGTGAAATGTCAGAATAATAGTAGAGAAAATGATTTCTTTCACATTCACTTCTGAACCATCACATTCCCAGTGGGTCAGAAGTTTACATACACTCAATTAGTATTCGGTAGCATTGCCTTTAAATTGTTTAACTTGGGTCAAACGTTTCGGCTAGCCTTCCACAAGCTTCCCACAATAAGTTGGGTGAATTTTGGTCCATTCCTCCTGACAGAGCTGGTGTAACTGAGTCAGGTTTGTAGGCCTCCTTGCTCGCACACGCGTTTTCAGTTCTGCCCACAAATTTTCTATGGGATTGAGGTCAGGGCTTTGTGATGGCCACTCCAATACCTTGACTTTGTTGTCCTTAAGCCAATTTTGCCACAACTTTGGAAGTATGCTTGGGGTCATTGTCCATTCGAAGACCCATTTGCGACCAAGCTTTAACATCTTGACTGATGTCTTGAGATGTTGCTTCAATATATCCACATAATTTTCCTTCCTCAAGATGCCATCTATTTTATGAAGTGCACCAGTCCCTCCTGCAGCAAAGCACCCCCACAACAAGATTCTGCCGCCCCGTGCTTCACAGTTGGGATGGTGTTCTTTGGCTTGCAAGCATCCCCCTTTTTCCTCCAAACATAACGATGGTCATTATGGCCAAACAGTTCTATTTTTGTTTCATCAGACCAAATGACATTTCTCCAAAAAGTACGATCTTTGTCTCCATGTGCAGTTGCAAACTGTAGTCTGGCTTTTTTATGGCGGTTTTGGAGCAGTGGCGTCTTCCTTGCTGACTGGCCTTTCAGGTTATGTCGATATAGGACTCGTTCTACTGTGGATATAGATACTTTTGTACCTGTTTCCTCCAGCATCTTCACAAGGTCCTTTGCTGTTGTTCTGGGATTGATTTGCACTTTTGCACCAAAGTATGTTCATCTCTAGGAGACAGAATGCATCTCCTTCCTGAGCGGTATGACGGCTGCGTGGTCCCATGGTGTTTATACTTGCGTACTCTTGTTTGTACAGATGAACATGGTACCTTCAGGCGTTTGGAAATTGCTCCCATGGATGAACCAGACTTGTGGACGTCTACAATTTTATTTAGTGAGGTCTTGGCTGATTTCTTTTGATTTTCCCATGATGTCAAGCAAAGAGGCACTGAGTTTGAAGGTAGGCCTTGAAACATATCCACAGGTACATCTCCAATTGACTCAAATTATGTCAATCAGAAGCTTCTAAAGCCATGGAATTTTCCAAGCTGTTTAAAGGCACAGTCACTTTAGTGTATGTAAACTTCTGTCCCACTGGAATTGTAATACAGTGAATTATAAGTGAAATAATCGGTCTGTAAACAACTGTTGGAAAAATTACTTGTGTCATGCACGAAATAGATGTCCTAACCGACTTGCTAAAACTATAGTTTGTTAACAAGAAATGTGTGGAGTGGTTAAAAAACAAATTAATGACTCCATCCTAAGTGTTTGTAAACTTCCAACTTCAACTGTAGCTTACATGTCAAGAATCTAAGCCAACCCCGTCTGCTTTGCCCCATATTTGCGCACACGTCGGTTTTGTTGCTAAACAACCAAACCATCTATGCCTTTGTAAAAAAAAAAAAAATACAAATCTACATCTGTGCCTTAGAGCATCAAACCAAACCCCTCCAGGCAATACAAATAGTAACACACCACAAACACCACCCTTAAACAAACAGATCTCACTGCTACCTACTTGAAACAGTCTGAGTTGTATGTTCCTTCTTGACACATACAAAATACACTTAGGATATACAGTCCTGTAGAAATATTTTAAAGGATGGTAACAATCCTAGATCATCAGGGCCTGAAAAGGCATCCTGATGAAGTAAGTCTGCGGCTTTAGCTTCTCCAGCACAGCGCGGCTACATTACACTGTAGTGCTAGGCTAGTTCAGCACAGCCAGCCAAGGAGAGGAAAGGAGGGGTACTACTTAGGTCATGCAGGTTGGGGGAAAGGTAGAAAGAGAAGGAAAGTGAGGGAAGGAGTGCAGAGGAAGGGAGGGTCTTACCCGGCCTCGTGGCCCTTGGACTGTCCGGCGATGGCGTCCATGATGGCGTCCTGGGAGTACATGCTAATGGGGGTGTTGTACTGGGCATGGATTATGGTGGCCTTGCCCCCGGGACCCTTCACCTCGATGGGCTTGTGGGTGGACAGGGCAGTGTCCTTCAGCGCAATGGGGTTGAAGCTGGGCACATACTCGTTGCTGTCGTGGAGCGGTAGAGGGTTGGAGGAAGTAGGCAGGATAGTGATGATTAGGGTGAAGAGGAGAAGAAGTAAAGACGGAGAAAGAGGGGAAAGTGAAGGAAAGTGAGGAAGGAGGGTGGCAGTGGAAGGAGAAATGGTGTGAGATGTTAAGTGAAACAGTGTAATAGCCTGTTAGCAGATCAGTTTGTGCTCTAGCCAACTCCTCTGTCCTGTATAATGCCATGCGGAACATCAGCATGTACAGCACACAACACCGGGTGGCACAACAAAGGAGTTGGCTAATGCACAAAAGGGGACAATTAAGACTGGGGACATTCACGCCTTTTCTATGCACTTCTCAGTATTTGCTATACAGCCTTTACCTTATTCACCTACGTAACGTGCTCTGCAGGTGTGGCTAACTTGCTTTGAATGAATTGAATTCAACCTATGAATACGTGCAGAGAGAAAAAGGTGCATAAAAAGGGAATTAAGTTCCATTTACTCGTGCTTAACACGGGTCAGAATTCCCCCCATAGAGATCTGCTACTACAACAGCGTGGGGTTTTGAAGAGAAAGGCGGATAAAGAGCCATCGAGGCGCTGTATGTTACACAGCAAACATGCTCTGTAAATTCCCCAGTAGAGCAGGCACAGCACAGCTCACATATCTGCACACACACACACACACACCACACACCACACACCACACACACACACACACACACACACACACACACACAGGTTTCCCTCCAGATTACAGGTCAGCCCTCCCAGGTATGTGGGTGCCTACAGGCTCAGATGATGTTCTACAGCTGGCCCACAACTAAACTGATCAAGATAAAGAGCAAATGGATGTGTTAATATCAACATGCGCTGTCATCTACGTTACAAAAGCACAAAGGCTGACTTCATCATTCAAATCCCACAAATAAAACACAGTTGATCAACGCAGGCAATGCAATTTCAAAACGATCAGCCAATGACAGTTTTTTACAAGTCAATTACACAAGCAAATACTTCACACATCCACACGCTCCACCTAAATGCCATACTGTATGTACATGGCTGATGGCTCATGGGAGAATTTAGCATAATGTCAGAAAAGGACCTTTATTCTCTCATACAAAATATCCCAAAACCACTATTAATGAACAGGAATCTCATCTGCGAGGGGTTTTCAAGTTAATGATCACAGGCAAATTTGTTTTATGATAGGTTAGGATTTATTAGACGGTCACTCCCCTTTCTCTCTGGGACTTTGACAATCATTACAGACCAAACCAAAACTATCATTATCATTACCGATCCTAGAACTGCTCATCGGTCTCAAAAAAGGCATAATCACTACACAACAAGCCAAGACGATGCACATCCACTTCACACCAAAGAGCCTGACACGATAACGTGACACACTACACCATGCAGCTGAACCGCGGAACCGTTCGGGGGCGATCGCTGCTACGCCACATGCAGGGTAGGGTACTAACTTGGCAGGAGTGTTGGAAATAACCTGAGGCGGCGGCAGAGGAGAGAGAGAGAAAGAGACAGTGATTAACAAGGCAATTACACTCTACCACCCGCCACCGCCGAGGTCGCTTATTCGGCGTGAAAGTAGAAAATATAGATAGAAGAGGGTGAAGGTGAATACTGAGAATCACACAATGCAACAGTGAAAGCCATCAATGAAAAAAATATGTTTTCACCTTTGTTGCCGTTCATTCTTGATTATGATCATTACTGAGGCTCGTCCATCACTAATATAAAGCCGTGGCATTGCAGGCTCTTTAAATCTATAACGTGGCGCTAAAATACTATTTTTACGTCAGAGCAGTGGTATGAAGTGATAAAGAAAGTGGCAGAGAGTGCAACTGACCAAAGAGAGAACGTTGTACTGTATGTTTTGTAGACGAGGGTAGAAAGCGAGATAGAGAAATAAATAAAAGGGAGAGAGGTGAAGAGAGAGGGTCAGACGAGACAGAGGCAGACATATTGGGGTGCTGTATGTTTAGAGATGGGAGCAGAGCAGAGTAGAGAGGAACCTGAACCTAGCCATTCCATGGCTTTTTAAAGAGACAACAAGAACAGGTGCTGGCCCTGAACCATAGTGTCTTATAGCACTCTGCAATTATTGTGGGAACCCCATGCCTCAGATGTGTGTGAGGTTTTTTAATTAGGTCACGTGACTGCTTTCTGTTTTAGATAAAACTAGGGGAATGCTAGTTCACTGTATTCATTACAAAGACTGATATAGCAAACCCTGCTATTAGCGATTAATCTCTTTTAGCGATTCACCTCTTTTAGCGATTCACCACTTTTAGCGATTCACCACTTTTAGCGATTCACCACTTTTAGCGATTCACCACTTTTAGCGATTCATCTCTTTTAGTGATTCACCTTTCTCACATTAAAGAAGTTCTGCTATTAGCGCTTAACTGACACATCAGACACATACCAAAAACAAATCTCCATGTCACGGTGCAGTCCATCCTGGCCACGTTTAAAGCAATAGTTAGCTCTTCATATAGACAAGCACTGTAAGGCTTGCCTGGGACGTCACATGTTCATATTTTGGCAGAGGGGACACCTAATCTCCCGGGGGCTCTTAGTATTACCTGGAGAAGGGCCACAGCCTGAGCTAGGGGCCTTTACTGTGCTGCCTGCCCTGCACATTCCCCTCTGGGGGAACCTAAATCACTAGAACCCATTAGGGTCACCAGGCTGTCTAGAGCCCAGCTCGGGATCAGAATACACAGCTAAATCTGAATGTTCTGAGGCTTTCTATCCTTCTGCCCCACGAGGGCCGGTCAGCAGAGCAGCAGGGACTGGGTGGAGTAGGGTGAAGCCCCTTGGAGTAGGGTGAAGTTGGCCATAGGCACTGATCTATGGTAAGTTTTGAGGGGGGGGTTCTCTCTGAATGTTGAAGGTTAGGCTTTGGAGAGTGCTGGCTAATCCGACACCTGAGCCTATAGGCAACTTCCACCCGGAGCTTCTACCCCACTCCCTCCTCTTCACTATGGGGTTCACCAGGCCTGGCCACCCCTGGCTGGTGCTGCTTTTACTACTGTCTGTTCCACTTGGTTACATACCCCACTGAGAGGCCTGCTGCAGAGCCCTTTCCTCTGTGGCTCTCCTGGAGCTGAGCCATCTCTTGCAGGGTCTCAGCTGAGTACAGCCCAATAGGAGTGTTATACTGTGCCTTCTTTGTGGGGGTCGTCTTGCCCCCAGGGCTTGGAGTTTGCCTCTTGGTGGGCGACCCCGAGTAGGAGTTTTTCTCGCCAGACGCCTCTAGTGACACGGAGGAGGTATTGCAGGCCGAGAGGCCGCCATTTATTTTGGTAGTTTGAGCCTTCAGGAGGGAAGAGACGTGGGTGAGGTGGATAAGGGGGAAGACAGATAGAGGTGTGGTCAGAGAGAACAACGCAAAAGGTACTATATGATACTCAAAAATATAGCTGTTTGAACTTAAACTTGGAAGGCAGGGAGGGTGCTGCATTGTCCCCAGTATCACCAGTAGAGGGCAGTGAGAGACAACATAGACAGTGCCTGAGCGGATCAGCCCAGCACGGCCCAGGGCGGTTCTTATAGACCTCAGAGCTGGATGTGCTGTGCTGCCTCTATGGCTCCTGACACCCCTAATTGAGGAACTTTGCATGGAGCCTCCTGAAGCTCCCTATGAAGCCTCCGGTCTGGAAGGAAGAAGTGGTTTCACTGAAAGACCTCAAACCACTTCGATCCCATATGAGTGTGACTGAAGAGTGTGTTTCTCTTTTATTTATAAGTGCAGGCAACAAATTCTACAACTAGGGAAGTATGAAAACGTAGCATTCGGTGTGCTGAATATGTTGGGAGAGTGAGACTGAACAGAGTGTTGCTGGCTGCGGTCATGCATACCTTCTGGTGAGGGATCTGTTGCATGGGAGAATCCATTCTTTGGGTGGATGTGGAAAGTGGAAATGGGCGCTTTGACCTGTAGCAAAAACAAAAAACAGATACATTAGAAGATGTTACAGTTATTAGAGTGTGTCTTGGAATTCTACCACATAACAAGTGGCTGCCAGAAAGATGTTCTGCACTGAAAGCTTTTTCATGGTTTATGAGAGAGATCGAGAGAGGCAAAGTCTACCGGAGAAAGACCAGTGTCCAACAAGCCCATTACTACTTGGATACAAGGAGCAAAAAGGTCAAAGGTCCCAGAGAGAGGCCCACAGAGAGCTAGGCTAAACCTGAAACCTTCACAGACCACTCGGATACAAACGGTGTACCCTCCTTATCATAAGTGGTGGTGATCCATATCAACAAGAACAGAACATAGATTCCAGAGCCAGAATAAAGTCAATTACATACAATTTTAGACGAGAAAATGTATATTCTCCAAGCTCAGCAAGAGTCAATCCACCATATTGTTCGCACAGCTAATGTTTACTTGAAACAACAATGAGGTGGGGTCTAAATCAGAGAATAAGGTGAATGTTTACAGAATACTTCAGAGATTGATCCCTGATGTTGTTTGTCTACACTCTTAGAAAAAAAGGTTATCTAACAACCTAAAAGGGTTCTTCGGGCTGTCCCCATAGGAGAACACTTTTTGGTTTTTAGGTAGAACCCTTTTGGGTTCCATGTAGAATCCATTCCACAGAGAGTACATGATATTCTAAAGGGTTCTGCATTGAACCTAGGTAAAAAAATATTTAGGTTAAGACAAGAGGATTTGAATATTCCATAACTCTTTGGGACCGGCACTGCTAATTAGAAAAAGGCGCTAGAAGGATATCAATGGAGTTGGTTCCATGAATTTGTTTATTTTCTAACACTTCCAAATGGAATTACTTCATTGTCTTCCCCTTCCCATCTTCAACCCAGCCTTGAACCAAAAACGGTTCTACTTGGAACCAAAAAGGGTTCTCCTATGTGGACAGCCGAAAACCCCTTTTGGAGTGAACTGTACTCGTTGTAGACCCTGACCTAGATCTACGGAGGTGGTATAAGAGTATGCTCAGGCTCATGGGTTGAGAACGTTCGGTTTTAACACTGTTGGTCAAGTTCAGATACACAAGTGAAATGGAAAGAAAACAGTACGTGGGTGCTTCATCGTTTGAGTGAGTCAAGACTTGGGAGTGCTTGCCTTTCTGCACTTATCAAGCCCCGAATGCATCTTGAAGGACACATTCATTTATTTTCTTATTGACATTCCAGCACAATGCACACAGATGACACATAACACACAGTGTTATGTGACAGTTGAGGACGAGGTTTCCTAACTTCAAATAAATTAGTAAGTGCATATTGTAAGTGTCCAATGTTTTAAGTCTTCATTGTAGAAGGTTGTTAAATCTCTGAATTGTGTTCTTCTGTGCCGTACAGTGGTTATCCAAATAGTGGTTATTTATACTGAACAAAAATATAAATACAACATGCAACCCTAATCTATGGATTTCACATGACTGGGAATAAAGATATGCATCTGTTGGTCACAGATAAAATGGGTTTCACAATGGGCCTCAGGATCTCATCGCGGTATTTTTGTGCATTGAAATTGCCATCGATAAAATGCAATTGTGTTCGTTGTCCGTAGCTTATCAAATCAAATGTATTTATATAGCCCTTCATAAATCAGCTGATATCTCAAAGTGCTGTACAGAAACCCAGCCTAAAACCCCAATGCAGGTGTAGAAGCACAGTGGCTGGGAAACTCCCTAGAAAGGCCAGAACCTAGGAAGAAACCTAGAGAGGAACCAGGCTATGAGGGGTGGCCAGTCCTCTTCTGGCTGTGCCGGGTGGAGATTATAACAGAACATGGCCAAAATGTTCAAATGTTCATAAATGACCAGCATGGTCAAATAATAACATTCACAGTAGTTGTCGAGGGTGCAGCATGTCAGCACCTCAAGAGTAAATGTCAGTTGGCTTTTCATAGCCGATCATTAAGAGTATCTCTACCACTCCTGCTGTCTCTAGAGAGTTGAAAACAGCCTGCCCATACCATAACCCCACCTCCACCAGGTGTCACTCTGTTCACAACATTGACATCAGCAAACCGCTCACCCACACGACGCCATACACGTGGTCTACGGCTGTGAGGCCGGTTGGACGTACTGCCAAATCCTCTAAAGCGATGTTGGAGGTGGCTTATGGTAGAGAAATGAACATTACATTTTCTGTCAAAAGCTCTGGTGGAAATTCCTGCAGTCAGCATGCCAATTGCACGCTTCCTCAAAACTTGAGACATCTGTTGCATTGTGTTGTGACAACTGCACATTTTAGATGTGCCTTGTTTTTTTCACCAGCACAAGGTGCACCTGTGTAATGATCATGCTGTTGAATCATCTTCTTGATATGCAACACCTGTCAGGTGGATGGAATATCTTGGAAAAGGAGAAATGCTCACAAACAGATGTAAACAAATTTGTGCACAATCTGAGAAATATGCTTTTTTTGCACATTGAACATTGAACACATTTCTGGGATCTTTTATTTCAGCTCATGAAACATGGGACCAATACCTTACATGTTGCATTTATTTTTGTTCAGTGTATAAAGATAGACATGTCTGGCTTCTAAAGGTATAATCAGTGGCGCAGCGGTCTAAGTCACTGCATCTCAGTGCTAGAGGCGTCCCTACAGACATCCTGATTCAAATCCAGGCTGTATCACAACTGGACATGATTGGGAGTCCCATAGGGCGGCGCACAATTGGCCCAGCTTCGTCTGGGGTAAGCTGTCATTGTAAATAAGAATTTGTTCTTAACTGACTTGTGTAGTTAAATAAAGGTTCAATATATATATATATGGACAAACCGAAGTAGCCGTTAACTGTGTTACATTAAAGTGGCTGGTGAGAAATTACATGAATGCTAAATAAGGATTTCTGAGCTGCAGAAAAAAATGACACTGACATAATCCATTTGTATTGTAGGGCAGAATTCAATGCCGTTTTTTGAAAGAATTCTCTGGCCTTTTGGCCTCTGTCGGCCTGCTACACAAAAGGCCCAAATGGCTCTGGCAAACAAATTGAGCACAAAGAAAAGGATTCAGTGACCTGACGACTGAGTATTCTTACCAAAAGTTCCAATTTACCAAAAGGTTTTGGCATTGGATTAGAAAGGCTTCAGAATGTAAGGGGTGAAAAAACACTGACAAAATGCACATTTATAATAGATGCTTCATGTGTTGACTACCTGCATTGCTCATCAACTCTTGACTGTCTTCACTTGTCTTTATAGCTCTTAGTCTTATGCACACTAATACGCTGTTCTTGTGCTGGTGGAAATGAAAGCCACAATAGCCCATGTAGAAATACTGACACATTGTTTATTTGGTTGACGTCGTTATGAGTGACCTTCCTTAAGGCATTACTTCAGTCTCACACACCATCACCTCAACACGTGACAGCACTGGACCGCAAGGCACTGTGGAATAGCAGTGCCCTGCTGACCTGAAGAGTGTTAAAGACAGAGGGTTGACCTCCCCACTGCTAATCTCCCACAGTACGCAAACAGAGTAGAGGGGGTGAAGCGGCTCCTTTTTAAGCTCCTTTTTCTACGACCGACTGAACCGCAGATAAACCTCTCTTGATTGATTTCGGGAGTATATTTATTGGTATTGCACACAGCAGTATGAGAAGATTAAGGTCGTTTTGAGGAACCCATCATTTGAGGATTAAAGGACTATCTGGTGCAGGTTCCTTCCATATGGTGGTAGACACAGTGAACCTGGCATGCCTCCCCTGTTTATGCACTGCTCTCACATCTCCACACATTATACAAGCAGAGGTCAGATCCATCCACAACACCCTCCTCTTATCCGAGCGGGATTCTTCTGTCTGGTGGTGAGAGTTTGTTTTCAACCCATTTTTTAAAACAAGCTGTCTCTGACAGTTGTTGTTTTTTTTCGGCAAAAGAAAAACTAAACAAGAGGAAAAGTGTTTCTTGGGAAAAGGGAGAAGAAAAATTGAGGAAGAGGAGAGACGATGACAAGCTCTGGAAAGGCACGGCGGAGTGCCTCCTTGAATCAATCAACCAGGGGGAGGACAAGCACTTCATCAATCCAGCCTATGCCAGCCTTTCCTCCCCATTTTACAACAATCAGACGGCTGATGAAAAGCAGCCTGTGAAACCACAGGAGATGAGGGGAGGGAGGTTGGGGTGGTTGTGGTGGGTCTCAGCTGTGCAAGCCGGAGTGGGCGGAGTACGGGGGGGGGGGGGTTGAAGTTGAGGAGCAGGTGCAGATGTGAGGAGATTGGAGGGACACTTAGGACCCTACTCAAACCCCCCCACTATAACGGAAACAACCTCTTCTTAAAAATGTACTGTACTGTATGTGTGTGGTTGTATAATATACCCATCAAAACAAGGAATCACCACATTCCTTTGACATGTGTAATGAGACAAACCGAATTGGCCCCGAGTGTAAAACACTGTTACTGAGAGCAGCCCGACTCAGACTCTTGACATCTACCACAGTACAGAGATGGCTGGGAGTGACTCTTAAGTAAATTGTCACATTCCAAAGCAGAGCGCAGGCCATTTGTGGCTCCTCTGAGTGTCCGAATGGAAAACAAACTATCAGGCACCTCTGGTCTGAGGTGAACAAACACAAATCTCCCAAAATAAAGTAGAGGTAGAGTCAGTGGGGATTAAAAAGTGAGACCTAGCATGCTTTAACCCCTGACCTGAGTGAGTTAGTTGTTCAGCCAGTTAAAAGACAGGGTAAAAGCAGTACAAACAGCTACCAAAGAGCCACGAGATAGGGAGACGTTTGCGTAGCCTAACTAAGGGTTACAGTCCGGTAAGAGGGAGAGTGTCCAATGTAATACCCATCTGTCATGATAAATACCGCAGCCTGTCACTTTGCTAATTGACTTGGAGATGAAACAGAGAAAATAAAGTGCCTTGACCTTTTCACTGCCCCCCTCTGACAAAGGACAGGCCAATCGGATTAGGAATAAGAATAACATGTAATTGAATAGGATCTCTAAAGGACAGACACTGTCTGGTTTTATGTAGGGGTGCATTCAGGGACTTAGCCTTCAAAGGTTTGTGTAACAACAACACTGCCAGCAGACTTAGAGAGCCCTCAAACACAACAAACAATTAATACCAGAGTTAAAAATTGTTTTTAAAAAAACAGTTATGAGATGGTAGGTTGAAAGGAAATGTCACCCTGGACCCCAACATAGTCTTCATTTCAGCGACCCATTCATTGTAGTGACGAAGGCTGTTGCCTTATAGAATCCATTTTGATTAGTCTGTCAGAGTCAGGGAAGTTATTCAAATTATAATGAAGTGATAGAAAGTGAAAAGGGGCTAGAGTTCGAGAAACTGGCCCATCACTAATGATTAACCAGAGAGTGCCAACCCAACCCTACCCTCCCCGCCACTCCTTTGTGATTTTTGAAATGGGTTTTATAGTTGAGACGTAATTTAACTGTAAATGTGCCATGAACACAACCACTCATGATGTTGTCATCTGATTGTCAAACAAATCACTACCGTCACACATTTAACCAAAATAATTCCAGCATCCGATGAGTGCACGTGTGTTCTTTCGTTCAATTCGCAAGTGGATGAAACTACCTCAACCGAGAAAGCTTCCAGGTGAGCGAAACAGCGCCCCTCTGTCTTACTATACGAATCCCATGTACAGTGGGGCAAAAAAGTATTTAGTCAGCCACCAATTGTGCAAGTTATCCCACTTAAAAAGATGAGAGAGGCCTGTAATTTTCATCATAGGTACACTTCAACTATGACAGACAAAATGAGAGAAAAAAAATCCAGAAAATCACATTGTAGGATTTTTAATGAATTTATTTGCAAATTACGGTGGAAAATAAGTATTTGGTCACCTACAAACAAGCAAGATTTCTGGCTCTCACAGACTTCTGTAACTTCTTCTTTAAGAGGCTCCTCTGTCCTCCACTCGTTACCTGCATTAATGGCACTTGTTTGAACTTGTTATCAGTATAAAAGACACCTGTCCACAACCTCAAACAGTCACACTCCAAACTCCACTATGGAGAGACCAAAGAGCTGTCAAAGGACACCAGAAACAAAATTGTAGACCTGCACCAGGCTGGGAAGACTGAATCTGCAATAGGTAAGCAGCTTGGTTTGAAGAAATCAACTGTGGGAGCAATTATTAGGAAATGGAAAACATACAAGACCACTGATAATCTCCCTCGATCTGGGGCTCCACGCAAGATCTCACCCCGTGGGGTCAAAATGATCACAAGAACGGTGAACAAAATCCCAGAACCACACGGGGGGACCTAGTGAATGACCTGCAGAGAGCTGGGACCAAAGTAACAAAGCCTACCATCAGTAACACACTACGCCGCCAGGGACTCAAATCCTGCAGTGCCAGACGTGTCCCCCTGCTTAAGCCAGTACATGTCCAGGCCCGTCTGAAGTTTGCTAGAGAGCATTTGGATGATCCAGAAGAAGATTGGGAGAATGTCATATGGTCAGATGAAACCAAAATAAAACATTTTAGTAAAAACTCAACTTGTCGTGTTTGGAGGACAAAGAATGCTGAGTTTCATCCAAAGAACACCATACCTACTGTGAAGCATGGGGGTGGAAACAACATGCTTTGGGGCTGTTTTTCTGCAAAGGGACCAGGACGACTGATCCGTGTAAAGGAAAGAATGAATGGGGCCATGTATCGTGAGATTGTGAGTGAAAACCTCCTTCCATCAGCAAGGGCATTGAAGATGAAACGTGGCTGGGTCTTTCCGCATGACAATGATCCCAAACACACCGCCCGGGCAACGAAGGAGTGGCTTCGTAAGAAGCATTTCAAGGTCCTGGAGTGGCCTAGCCAGTCTCCAGATCTCAACCCCATAGAAAATCTTTGGAGGGAGTTGAAAGTCTGTGTTGCCCAGCAACAGCCCCAAAACATCACTGCTCTATAGGAGATCTGCATGGAGGAATGGGCCAAAATACCAGCAACAGTGTGTGAAAACCTTGTGAAGACTTACAGAAAACGTTTGACCTCTGTCATTGCCAACAAAGGGTATATAACAAAGTATTGAGATAAACTTTTGTTATTGACCAAATACTTATTTTCCACCATAATTTGCAAATAAATTCATTAAAAATCCTACAATGTGATTTTCTGGATTTCTTTTTCTAATTTTGTCTGTCATAGTTGAAGTGTACCTATGATGAAAATTACAGGCCTCTCTCATCTTTTTAAGTGGGAGAACTTGCACAATTGGTGGCTGACTAAATACTTTTTTGCCCCACTGTATCTGATGCTGTCTAGACAAAATATATATATAAAAAAGGTATGACATGCCATACTCTTTTTGGCCAGACAGCATCAGATACATGGGCTACACATATGTCCTCTGCCTCGACAAAGATGACAGTATTATCAGCAGCACCGGTCTTTTTACTACAGAAATGCGTATTGTATGCCCCTAGAGTCTAAGGGCCCGAGGCTGGGTTTCTACTAAGCTAGCAATGTCAAGAACAAGGCTTGCCTAGTTCATGACAGAAAAATAGCTAAAACAAATGGGTGGGTCCCAGTGTAAATCAGTGACACCTCACTACACGTCAAACCAATCAAATGCCTTGCTTGGGTGGAGCACCAATAGTGCTCACTAGATTAGTGTCATAGGTGCAACAGTGCGTGACGATTCTTTTTTACAGTCTATGGTGAGGATGGCTGGGAAATCGCAGATTAAAACCCCATCAAAATATGTTGATGTATTCCGATTGTGTATAGAGCACACTTCTGACAAAACACAATTCAGCTTTTCGTCCATTTTCTGCAATGGTGCAAACTAGCATACGGAACAACTCTCTGCAAAATGTGTCAATCCCTGTCTGAAAACAGTGACAAACATAACACGTAGCACCAACAGGCATGTGGTAGAAAGGTTCTTGAAATGTAGCATCCAATCAAAATTTTGTCGCTGGGAGTCAGCGGACCATTCTTAAAAGTTTTTGCAATACAAAATTCTTTAGACTTCCAAGGGAGGTGTGACAGTGACGTGACTAAGCTAGCATATGGAATTGTTTTAAGATTGTCATACCAAGGATAATTTAGCTATTTGATTCAGAATTGTAAGTCCCCTGTATGTATAAAAAATTATATTGAATAAAATTATGTTGAAACATTGAATTTGGCCTTACTGCTATCAGCCCAAAGAAACACAATGAATAACTGATAGTCAAGATGTTTATCAAAAGGAAGTATGTTTTGAAATATTAGTCCTATATCCGAGTGATATAAGAAAGCTTATTTTACCGTGGAATTACCTGTATGACTTGAACGTGGAAATGCGCTATTCACTTCTAGAAATGTTTCGGCTCGGTACCGGCTTATTAGCGTTCGGACGCTACAGACGTTTTAGTGAGAAGACAGATTTTTGAGATGTCTCCTGGTCTGACAAACACCTCTGTTTGTCAAACACCACCTTCCACCGCAGATGCAGAAGGCTGATATCGGCGGATGCGGGGGATTGAGACGCAGCCCGTGCAGATAGAGATATCTTAAACAGATTTTGATGGGGATTCTTTATGTATTATGCCTCGAGCAGAGCCTGGCGGCACCTCTAGCCCCTTGATGATGTGAGGCCTGAGGCAATTGTCTCTTCTGCCCAATGGCAAGTCCGCCAGTGCTAACATCTCACCCTAGACATTCAGCAGTCTATTATTAGGATGTAATTGGCTGATTGTTTGATATAGGAAGTATTCATATCACACATGCACACTACAGCTATATTGCGGTGCTTTTTTTCATTAGCACTTTATCTGGTCTCTGCAACCTTGGAAGTCATGTGTGTGTGCACGTGTAAGTAATTGAAGGCATCCACTGTGTTTGCTGTAGTTTAAACGGCAGGTGGTGAATCAGCAGTAGTCACGCCTTGCAGCAAAGCAGATTCAAATGAATGAAAAGACGACATGGGACACTATTAAGGACGCATGGTTTCACCTACAGTTGAAGTCGGAAGTTTACATAAACCTTAGCCAAATACATTTAAAGTCAGTTTTTCACAATTTCTGACATTTAATCCTAGTAAAAATTCCCTGTTTTAGGTCAGTTAGGATTACCACTTTATTTTAAGAATGTGAAATGTCAGAATAATAGTATAAAGAATGATTTATTTCAGCTTTTATTTCTTTCATCACAATCTCAGTGGGTCAGAAGTTTGCATTCGCTCAATTACTAATTTGGTAGCATTGCCTTTAAATTGTTTAACTTGGGTCAAACGTTTCGGGTAGCCTTCCACAAGCTTCCCACAATAAGGGGTGAATTTTGGCCCATTCCTCCTGACAGAGCTGGTGTAACTGAGTCAGGTTTGTAGGCCTCCTTGCTCACACACGCTTTTTCAGTTCTGCCCACAAATGTTCTATGGGATTGAGGTCAGGGCTTTGTGATGGCCACTCCAATACCTTGACTTTGTTGTCCTTAAGCCATTTTGACACAACTTTGGAAGTATGCTTGGGGTCATTGTCCATTTGGAAGACCCATTTGCGACCAAGCTTTAACTTTCTGACTGATGTCTTGAGATGTTGCTTCAATATATCCATCCTCATGATGCCAACTATTTTGTGAAGTGCACCAGTCCCTCCTGCAGCGAAGCACCCCACAACATGATGCTGCCACCCCCGTGCTTCACAGTTGGGATGGTGTTCTTCGGCTTGCAAGCCTCCCCCTTTTCCCTCTAAACATAACGATGGTCAATATGGCCAAACATTTCTATTTTTGTTTCATCAGACCAGAGGACATTTCTCCAAAAAGTCTGATCTTTGTCCCCATGTGCAGTTGCAAACTGTAGTCTGGCAGTTTTGGAGCAGTGGCTTCTTCCTTGCTGAACGGCCTTTCAGGTTATGTTGATATAGGACTCGTTTTACTGTGTATATAGATACTTTTGTACCTGTTTCCTCCAGCATCTTCACAAGGTCCTTTGCTGTTGTTCTGGGATTGATTTGCACTTTTCGCACCAAAGTATGTTCATCTCTAGGAGACAGAATGCGTCTTCTTCCCAAGCGGTATGACAGCTGTTTGGTCCCATGGTGTTTATACTTGCGTACTATTGTTTGTACAGATGAACGTGGTACCTTCAGGCATTTGGAAATTGCTCCCAAGGATGAACCAGACTTGTGGAGGTCTACAATTTCTTTTCTGAGGTCTTGGCTGATTTCTTTTGATTTTCCCATGATGTGAAGCAAAGAGGCACTGAGTTTGAAGGTAGGCCTTGAAATACATCCACAGGTACACCTACAACTGACTCAAATTATGTCAATTAGCCTATCAGAAGCTTCTAAAGCCATGACATCATTTTATGGAGTTTTCCAAGCTGTTTAAAGTCACTGTCAACTTAGTGTATGTAAACTTCTTACCCGCTGGAATTGTGATACAGTGAATTATAAATGACATAATCTGTCTGTAAACAATTGTTGGAAAAATGACTTGTGTCTTGCACAAAGTAGATGTCCTAACTGACTTGCCAAAACTATAGTTTGTTCACAAGAAATTTGTGGAGTGGTTGAAAAACAAGTTTTAATGACTCCAACCTAAGTGTATGTAAACTTCCGACTTCAACTGTATATTCATTTTTCAGTGACGGGCCTTCTCTGCTAAATTATTGCCACCACTCCCCCAAAAAATAAGAATTTTTCAGGATGGTAAAAATGTTTTCAGTTTAAACTTAAAACAACTACAACACATACAGTGCCTTCAGAAATAATTCACAGCCCTTGACTTCTTCACATTTTGTTGTTACAGCCTGAATTGAAAATTATTTTGTCATTGGCCTACACACAATACAACATAATGTCGAAGTGGAATAAAGTTTTTCGAATTATTTTACAAATTAATTAAAAATGAAAAGCTGATATGTCTTCAGTCAACTCCTTTGTTATGGCAAGCCTAAATTTCAGCAGTAAAACTTGATCTCAACGAGTCACATAATAAGTTGCATGGACTCACCTTGTATGCAATAATAGAGTTTAACATGATTTTTGAATGACTACTTCATATCTGAACTCCACACATGCAGATAATTGTAAGGTCCCTCAGTTGAGCAGTGAATTTCAAACATATATTCAACCACAAAGACCAGGGAGGTTTTCCAATGCCTAGCAAACAAGGGAACCTATTGGTAGATGGGTAAAATACTTAGGTTTTGCTGTGAGATATGTGTCTGTACACAAGCATTTGTTCCAAACTAAATCAATTTAAGCATGGTCCACAGACCGATGCTGCATGCTAATAATATTGTTCCACTGATTTTCTTTTTCCTATAGTAACATTGACAAAAAAAATGAGTGCACTTCTGGTTATTTAAATGGGGAGCACACTTGTGTCAGAGGGAAAAAAAGTATAATCGAATTGATGTATATCCCATGATAAAAGTATACCAAATCCATCTTTGGTTCTCTAGTTTTAACCAGGACAACAGGTGTAAAAATATTATTATTTCTATTCCCTCCCTCCATACATTCCCTCTCTCCTCAATCCTCAGATGACAGAAAGGCCACATCTCTACCTCTAAAAAGATCTGAGGCAGCCCACTCTGTCTCCCTGTGCGTGTTTAAAATGACAGCTAATATCTCTGTCTGATCATCAATTATGCCACTATAACACTATAAGAGTTGGCGTGAGAGGAGTGTGTGTGTGTGTGTGTGTGTGTGTGTGACATACTTCTGCATGGTGAGGGCCAGGTTGAAGCTGGCAGACTTGATCTTGTTCTGGGCCTCTAGGTGGGTCATGCCTTCAGTGCTGACCCCGTCGATGGCCACGATGATGTCACCCTGGATCAGGTTGCCCTGCTGTGCCTTACTCCCTGGGGTGATCTGGGGACGGTGAGCACACACATAGGTCAATCATAATGTGCTTTGTCAAATGGAAACTAGTGCTAAGCGATTAACCAAAATGTCTAAACATAAAAAAATAAAATACAAAAAACAGCTAATTGACAGACATCAGTTCAATTATTATAATAACATTTTGTTCTGTTTTATTCTGTGAGCTTGATGGTCAGTTTCTATAGAGAGAAATTAGATCAACCCCGAACTTTGAAATTTAGTAAGGATTTGTAGTTTCCAACAGGCCAATATTCTACATAGTTTAGTGCAAAAAATGTGGTGATTAACTACAATGACCATAATCCATTGTCCGCTCGCTTACTTGCACGGTCTCGGTCTGTGTGGAGCAGACACTAAGAGCTTGTTGAATGAGAGACAACGCACGAGAGGGATAAAATCAGTTGCATTGCAGGACTTCCTCTACCTGAAAATACATGACGTAAGTGATTGATAGTTGGTATTAAACAGTCATAAAAGTATGCCTTATTTACTACCACTTAATCACAGCAGAGAAGTAAATATCTTAGGTCAATGAAATAGGAATGGAATTGATCAATGGTGTTATGAGTGAGCTGCCTGTCACGTAGGGCTCGGCTTAAGTCTCTCAGAGGTGCAAAGCCTCCTCCCAATCACAGTCAGGTGGAGCCCGACAACCCGTTTACACTGGACACAATAAGAGGACACAAGTGTACAGGCAGGCCTCCATGTCTAATCTTTGACAGCTGACTACATAACCGAACATGCGGAATATTCTGTGATTATTACGTTATCTCAGTTGTAGTACAGTATGTTATTATGGGTGTAGAAGACTGAACTTGGACGATCAGTTCATCAGTAATCACGATCACACTTTATTTGGATAGTCCAGAAAGTCCATCTGTAGATGCTCAATACATGGTCATACTATCACCAAACTATCTGTTGATAAGCAACTGTGTGCTATGGCTCGGTTCAGAATAAGGGTTACGTTTAGGGTTAGGATAAGGGTTAAGGTTAGGGTTAGTAGATACAATATATATACGCAAAAGTATATGGACATACCTTGAAATTAGTGGACTCTGCTATTTCAGCCACACCTGTTGCTGACAGGTGTATAAAAGCACACAGCCATGCAATCTCCATAGACAAAACATTGGCAGTAGAATGGCCTTACTGAAGAGCTCAGTGACTTTCAACGTGGCATCATCATAGGATGCCACCTTTCCAACAAGTCAGTTCATCAAATTTCTGCCCTGCTAGACCCGGTCAACTGTGTTGTTATTGGGAATTGGAAACGTCTCTGAGCATTTAAAAAAACTAACTAATTTTAGTCATTTAGCAGATGCTCTTATGCAGAGCAATTAGGGTTAAGTACCTAGCTCAAGGGCACATCGGCAGATTTCATCTAGTCAGCTTCAGGATTCGAACCAGCAACCTTTCATTTACTGGCCCAACCTCTTGACCGCTAGGCTACCACCCAGCCACAGCAACAACGGCTCAGCCGCAAAGTGGTAGGCCACAGAAGTTCCAAACTGCCTCTGGAAGCAACATCAGCAAAATAATTGTTCATCGGGAGCTTCATGAAATGGGTTTCCATGGCCGAGCAGCCGCACACAAGCCTAAGATCACCATGCGCTCGGCAGGAGTGGTGTAAAGCTCACCGCCATTGGACTCTGGAACAGTGGGAACGCGTTCTCTGGAGTGATGAATCACCCTTCACCATCTGGCAGTCCGACAGACGAATCTGTCCCCGCAGCAATGTTCCAACATCTAGTGGAAAGCCTTCCCAGAAGAGTGGAGGCTGTTATAGCAGCAAAGGCGGGGACCAACTCCATATTAATGCCCATTATGTTGGAATGAGATGTTCGACGAGCAGGTATCCACATACTTTTGGTCATGTAGTGTAGTTAGTTGAAATGTTAATGATACGCCATCTGTAGGTGCTCTACAGACTAATCTAAATAAAGTGTTAGCGTAGTCACCAATGCGATTCATGCCTCCGAACAAACCAGGAAACATCTAATTAAGTGCCCAGGATCATTAGTACACTGGAAACTATCTGTAATTTCCACCATTTAATGATGAAACTAGGGGAGAAAGGATGGGGAGGCTTCCAGACCACTCATTAGCCGATTTATCAGAGGCAGGGTTTTATTTATTTTTATTCTTTAACCCTCCAGTTTTGACACCATCTGCCCTCATTTATAAAAACCACCCTCGCCCCAAAATATCCCTCCTGTTAAAAACCCTTACCTCACCTAATCTCATGGTCTTTATCCCCAACTTTTACTCCCAGGAGTAGTACACAGTAATTGGCTGCTTCCTGTTCAAACTGTTCACTTTTCACATTCCCGCAATAATTTCCATCATTCAGGAAGAGAGGAATAAAAGAGCGAGAGAAGTGAGAGAGCTCTCATAAAGCAATCTAACTGACTAAATCCCTTGAGTGGAAAATGAAAGTCAGGGTGGCTTATTCATTATTACTGTTAAAAGAACATGGAATAACATTGCAACAATAGGGTCTGTGTGCACTTTCATCAAAGTGAAGAGAGTGAGTCGGCTGTAGACCGAGACACACTTCATTCATTAGAATGAGATTTTTATTTATTTTATTTAACCTTTATTTAACTAGGCAAGTCAGTTTAAGAAAAAAATCTTATTCACAATGACGGCCTACCCAAGCCAAACCCGGACGATGCTGGGCCAATTGTGCCTCGCCCAATGGGACTCTCAATCACGTCCGGATGTGATTCAGCCTGAATTCGAACCAGGGACTGTAGTGACACCTCTTGCACTGAGATGCAGAGCCTTAGACCGCTGCGCCACTCGGAAGCCAAGATGAATGGGCACCGATTTCACAGAGAAGATAGAAATGCAAATGAGCACAGAAAATGGAGAAGTGAATGGGCACTGACTTCAGAGAAGTGCAAATAAGATTTCAAAATCAAAGTAAACTTTAGCATTAAGGGGTTTAGTATCGGTGATTGCTACAACCATTTATGGACTGTTAAATGAATGATATATAGCCATAGAAGTTTTTAAGAATATAACTTATAACTGTCTATGAGTTTGAGAGTGGTTACATTTCTCCCGCCCCATCCCTCAGCTGTTTACCAAAAATACAAATAATTGAGTAATCACACACTGTTGCAGACCCGTTTGAGTGTGTTGTTGAAATGTCTCCACTAATCAGTTACATCCAGGAGGGCTTTTCAGCTATGCATTTCGGGAAACAAGCACCCCCCCCCGCTTCCTTGTCACTCCTCACAGTTCTATAAATGAAACTAATTCAAATTGGCCTACACCTCATTCCGGTAAAAAACAGACTGTCCCACAGCGGTGCAGAAGGCTGTCTGAGGCTGGTATCAAGCTCCACCAGCCATCTCGGTCTGTTGCCTTCACATATATCCCTCTCTCGCTATCTCTTCCACTCTCCCCCTCCTTAATTCCCTTCTTCTTACTCCTTCTCTCTATCCCATTATCTCGCTCCCTTTCTCACACCCCGCTCTCCCTCTTTTTCTCTCCCTCTACTCATCACTCTCTCCTTCCCTCCCTCCATCCCTATCCATCTCTCTCTGAGTGAAAAAATTAAATGGGTCCCTGTCTGTATCTCCCTGGGGAGCTCAGTTGTCACTAGGCACGTGCAAGACAGCCTACAACTAGCTGGTGAGACCACTGTGAAGAGTTCATTTAAAACACACACCAACAGGGAACTGGAACTAACCGGTGTTGGAACATATATTCTCAGGGCCTTCAGAAAGTATTCACACCCCTCGATTTTTTTTTTACATTGTCGTGTTACAAGGTTGGATTCAAATGTATTTAATTGTCCTTTTTGGTCAACGATCGACACAAAATACTCTAATGTCAAAGTGGAAGAAGAATTCTAACATAGGTAAAAAATGTATAACAAATAAAAACACTAATATATCTTGATTACATAAGTATTCAACCCCTGGGGTCAATTCATGTTAGAATCACCTTTGGCAGCGTGAGTCTAAGAGCTTTGCACACCTGGATTGTACAATATTATATATTTTTTCAAGTAGGTTGTTGATCATTGCTAGACAGCCATTTTCAAGTCTTGCCATAGATTTTGAAGCTGATTTAAGTCACAACTGTAACTAGGCCGCTTGGTACGCAACTCGAGTGTATATTTGAACTTGTGTGTTATAGGTTATTGTCCTTCTGAAAGGTGATTTTGCCACCCAGTGTCTGTTGGAAAGCAGACTGAACCAGGTTTTCCTCTAGGATTGTGCCTGTGCTTAGTTTATTCCGTTTATTTTCATCCTAAAAACTCCCTAGTCCTTATCGATGACAAGCATACCCATAACATGATGCAGCCACCACCATGTTTGAAAATATGAAGAGTGGTACTCAATGATGTGTTGTGTTAGATTTGCCCCAAACACAACGCTTTGTATTCGGGATAACAATTTCTTCTCCACAATATTTTTTATTTCTGTTCAGGCTTCCTCTTTGCACTGTCATTTAGGTTAGTATTTCAGGTCAACTACAATGTTTTTGATATATCCTAAAAATATATATATCACAGCCATTAAACTCTAACACCATTGGCCACATAGTGAAATCCCTGAGCGGTTTCCTACCTCTTCGGCTACTGAGTTAGGAAGGAGGCCTGTATCTTTGTAGTGACTGAGTGTATTGATACACCATCCAAAGTGTAATTAATAACTTCACTATGCTTAAAGGGATATTCAATGTCTGCTTTTTTCTACCCATCTACCAATAGTGTTCTTCTTTGTAAGGCATTGGAAAACCTCCCTGGTCTTTGTGGTTAAATCTGTGTTTGAAATTCACTGCTTGACTGAGAGACCTTACAGATAATTGTATCTGTGGGGTACAGAGATGAGATGGTGTTTAACATGATTTTGAATAACTATTTTTTATTTTTTTATTTCACCTTTATTTAACCAGGTAGGCCAGTTGAGAACAAGTTCTCATTTACAACTGCGACCTGGCCAAGATGAAGCAAAGCAGTGCGACAAAAACAACAGAGTTACACATGGGATAAACAAACGTACAGTCAATAACACAACTGCACACAGAGTGAGTCCATGCAACTTATGTGACTCGTTAAGCAAATCTTTACTCCTGAACTTATTTAGGCTTGCCATAACAAAAGGTGTGAATACTTATTGACTCAAGACACGTCTGCTTTTTATTTTTTAATCATACATTCTTAAAAAAAAAAAGAAATCCACTGACATTATGGGGTATTGTGCGTAGGCCAGTAACAAGAAAGATGTATTTATTTCAGCTTTTATTTCTTTCATCACATTCCCAGTGGTTCAGAAGTTCACATACGCTCAATTAGTATTTGGTAGCATTGCCTTTAAATTTGTTTAACTTGGGTCAAACGTTTCGGGTAGCCTTCCACAAGCTTCCCAAAATAAGTTGAGTGAATTTTGGCCCATTCCTCCTGACAGAGCTGGTGTAACTGAGTCAGGTTTGTAGGCCTCCTTGCTTGCACACGCTTTTTCAGTTCTGCCCACACATTTTCTATGGGATGGAGGTCAGGGCTTTGTGATGACCACTCCAATACCTTGACTTTGTTGTCCTTAAGTCATTTTCCCACAACTTTGGAAGTATGCTTGGGGTCATTGTCCATTTGGAAGAACCATTTGCGAACAAGCTTTAACTTCTTGATTAATGTCATGAGATGTTGCTATAATATATCCACATAATTTTCCTCCTCATGATGCCATCTTTTTTGTGAAGTGTACCAGTCCCTCCTGCAGCAAAGCACCCCCACAACATGATGCTGCCACCCCAGCTTCACAGTTGGGATGGTGGTCTTCGGCTTGCATGCCTCCCTCTTTTCCCTCCAAACATAATGATTGTCATTATGGCCAAACAGTTCCATTTTTGTTTCATAAGATCAGAGGACATTTCTCTAAAAAGTACGATCTGTGTCCCCATGTGCAGTTGCAAACCGTAGTCTGGCTTTTTAATGGCGGTTTTGGAGCAGTGGCTTCTTCCTTGCCGAGCGGCCTTTCAGGTTATATTATATCGATATAGAACTCGTTTTACTGTGAATATAGATACTTTTGTACCTGTTTCCTCCAGCATCTTCACAAGGGCCTTTGCTGTTGTTCTGGGATTGATTTGCACTTTTCGCACCAAAGTATGTTCATCTCTAGGAGACAGAATGCGTCTCCTTCCTAGGTGGTATGACGGATGCATGGTCCCATGGTGTTTATACTTGTGTACTATTGTTTGTACTTATGAACATGGTACCTTCAGGCCCTTGGAAATTGCTCCCAAGGATGAACCAGACTTGTGGACGTCTACAATTTTTTTATTTTCCTATGATGTCAAGCAAAGAGGCACTGAGTTTGAAGGTAGGCCTTGAAATACATCCACAGGTACACCCCCAATTGACTCAAATGATGTCTATTAGCCTATCAGAAGCTTCTAAAGTCATGACATCATTTTATGATATTTTACAAGCTGTTTAAAGGCACAGTCAACTTGGTGTATGTAAACTTCTGACCCACTGGAATTGTGATACAATTGTGAATTGTGATAAGTGAAATAATCTGCCTGTAAACAATTGTTGGAAAAATTACTTGTGTCATGCACAAAGTAGATGTCCTACCCGACATGACAAAACTATAGTTTGTTAACAAGAAATGTGTGGAGTGGTTTAATGACTCCAACCTAAGTGTATGTAAACTTCCGACTTCAACTGATAGATAGATATATATATCTATCTAAGACATTAACAGAATGATTAAGTGATTTGTATTTCCTGCAGCTAACCTGGAGAGGCAATGAGAATGCCCCTGTCTGTGTATGATGTGCGCATCTACCGCTTTGTGTAACCGTTAGCGATGATGCTAATGAAAACAGTCTTCTGGTAAGTCTAGATGGAAAAGCTTTCCTAAAAACCTTCAAATAAAATGTTAACTTCAAAGTTGCCTATGCTTACCTGGCAGAATGGTATCATGATTATTTTCATCAATCCAGTGAGTATTTGCAAACTCTACCATCACATTGGCACTACAAAAACACTGATAAACAACAGCCTCTTGCTAGGTGTGCACTTGAATTAAAGGGTAACTACACCCCTAAAAAAATATTATCAGAAAAGGGGTCTCCTCAAAAGGGGTCTCCTCATGTGGTTGAAGCATTATTGTGTACTTAAAACATGCAATGTTGTTGTTGTTGTTTTTCCATTTTAAAACAAAGTGTGCTTTTGAGTGCAAAAAAAAGGTAAAAACAGCCCCCCAAAAAAAATACACATTTATTTTTCAAAAATAAAATACATAATTTGAAGAACAATGGCATTTATTATATTGCAGTGATCCTGTAAATAAGACTTTATTCTCAAGACAGGTTCAAATGTTAAACACGGAGCCTGATGCTGTATTTAGTGGGGAGTCCTGGTGTACACATTCCTGGTGTACACTACATTTTTACAGATGGGTCACTGCTAAACCACAATCTTAAGGCCCTTCGATAGCCATTAATGGCTATTGATTGCCCCACACTCAATTGGTAAAACTGACTTTCTATTCTACTGCCAAAACCACTGCTGGATCACAGAGTGGTTTGTCATAAAATCCTGTCCCTAAATAAAGTGTTTCTTGATCATGATAAAGGAAAATCTCCTGAGCCAGTCATAATGTATTAATGGAGCTCCTAGACATTGTGTCCGTGCTGTTTCTCACATTAATATTGAGGGAAAAGAATGATGACAGTCATCGTTTATGACAGGGTCCAGGACAATTGACAGGAGCTTATTAATAGAATTTATGCTTTGCTATGTAAAAGGTTGTGATTAAAATAATAATTTGAAAAAGAGACTAAAACCCCACAATGTTTTAACAAAAATAGTTCCCCCCCCCCAAAAAAAAAATCTGATCAAGCCCCTCTAAATATTTATTATTATCATCATCCATGAATAAATCAAACTGTACCCAGTGAATGTCTGAAAATGTGTCATTAGTCTGAGGGGACAGACTATAGGGACAGACCGAGAAACCGAGAGACTGGCAGGTTTTTATTGCTAACCTACAAAGCATTACATGGGCTTGCTCCTACCCATCTTTCCGATTTGGTCCTGCCGTACATACCTACACGTACGCTACAGTCACAAGACGCAGGCCTCCTAATTGTCCCTAGAATTTCTAAGCAAACAGCTAGAGGTAGGGCTTTCTCCTATAGAGCTCCTTCTTTATGGAATGGTCTACCTACCCATGTGAGAGACGCAGACTCGGTCTCAACCTTTTAAGTCTTTACTGAAGACTCATCTCTTCAGTGGGTCATATGATTGAGTGTAGTCTGGCCCAGGAGTGTGAACGGAAAGGCTCTGGAGCAACGAACCGCCCTTGCTGTCTCTGCCTGGCCGGTTCCCCTCTTTCCACTGGGATTCTCTGCCTCTAACCCTATTACAGGGGCTGAGTCACTGGCTTACTGGTGCTCTTCCATGCCGTCCCTATGAGGGGTGCGTCACTTGAGTGGGTTGAGTCACTGACGTGATCTTCCTGTCTGGGTTGGCGTCCTCCCTTGGGTTGTGCCGTGGCGGAGATCTTTGTGGGCTATACTCGGCCTTGTCTCAGGATGGTAAGTTGTTGGTTGAAGATATCCCTCTAGTGGTGTGGGGGCTGTGCTTGGCAAAGTGGGTGGGGTTATATCCTGCCTGTTTGGCCCCGTCCGGGGGTATCATCGGATGAGGCCACAGTGTCTCCTGACCCCTCCTGTCTCAGCCTCCAGTATTTATGCTGCAGTAGTTTATGTGTCAGGGGGCTAGGGTCAGTCTGTTATATCTGGAGTACTTCTCCTGTCTTATCCGGTGTCCTGTGTGAATTTAAGTATGCTCTCTCTAATTCTCTCTTTTGGAGGACCTGAGCCCTAGGACCATGCCTCAGGACTACCTGGCATGATGGCTCCTTGCTGTCCTCAGTCCACCTGGCTGTGCTGCTGCTCAGCAGGAGTGGTAGAGATACTCTTAATGATCGGCTATGAAAAGCCAACTGACATTTACTCCTGAGGTGCTGACTTGCTGCACCCTCGACAACCACTGTGATTATTATTATTTGACCATGCTGGTAATTTCTGAACATCTTGGCCATGTTTTGTTATAATCTCCACCCGGCACAGCCAGAAGAGGACTGGCCACCCCACATAGCCTGGTTCCTCTCTAGGTTTCTTCCTAGGTTCTGGCCTTTCTAGGGAGTTTTTCAGAGCCACCGTACTTCTACATCTGCATTGCTTGCTGTTTGGGGTTTTAGCCTGGGTTTCTGTACAGCACTTTGAGATATCAGCTGATGTAAGAAGGGCTATATAAATAATTATGATTTGAGGATCAAAGCACACCCTCCCTGTCCATTGAGAGCTGCTCCCCCCTCTATTCAATTTAAAGGGCTTTATTGGCATTGGAAACATATGTCTACATTGTCAAGGCAAGTGGAATAGACAAACAAAAACGGAAATAAACAAGGGAAATAAATACAGTAAACTTTACACTCACAATTTTCTTTAAAGAATATAGACATTTCAACTGTTATATTATTTGCTGTGTCAAGTGTTGTAACAATGTGCATGTAGCTGAAGTATGAAAGGGAAAATAAATAAAACAGATAAATGTGCTCTTCCATGCCATCCCAAAGAGGGGACTCTCTCTACCGCACCTGCTGTCTCGAACTCTGAATGATCGGCTATGAAAAGCCAACTGACATTGACTCCTGAGGTGCTGACCTGTTGCACCCTCTACAACCACTGTGATTATTATTATCCGACCCTGCTGGTCATCTATGAACGTTTGAACATCTTGGCCATGTTCTGTTATAATCTCCACCCGGCACAGCCAGAAGAGGACTGGCCACCCCTCATAGCCTGGTTCCTCTCAAGGTTTCTTCCTAGGTTCTGGTCTTCCTAGGGAGTTTTTCCTAGCCAACGTACTTCTACATCTGCATTGTTTGCTGTTTGGGGTTTTAGGCTGGGTTTCTGTATAGCACTTTGTGACATCGGCTGATGTAAAAAGGGATTTATAAATACATTTGATTGATAAATATACGTTGTATTTACAATGGTGTTTGTGCTCCACTGGTCAGTCAAGTCAACTCTATTACAATTGGTGCCACAGAGGACAAGATAGTTTGATCAAAGAGTTACTAGTGACATCTTACAGTCAAGTTGACCATCAGGGTCACGCCGTAATAATGCAGGAAATGAGATAACACAGTGATTACAATGCTACTGGAGTAAAACATGCAACAGGTGTTGCTCCATTTTTTAGACAATCTTTCCCCCAATGATGACTAAAATGGAAAACTTCCTCCATCAGTAAATGATGACTAAATAAGCTACAAAATCCAAGTTCATTGAAACTTTTGTTTCTCACTGGAGCCACCAAGCAAATAAGAAGAAGAAATGTTGGGGCAACCAGGAAAAACAAAGGGCTTGAGAGAGAGGGTGAGGAGTGGATTACCAACTGGCTCACAAAACTTGTACTAACCCTCCACCCCGACTCTGGTCTATTGATATCTGGGTGAATGGCTGGCTGATATGCCAGCTCAAATCTCCTGTGCACTCACAACACACAAAGGACTGGCCTGTTCTATGGGCCAGGCAAAGACCATGCAGGAAAGTGGGGGCACACACACAGAGAGACAGAGAGAAGAAATATATAGCCATAATGACATTTCAAATGTCTCTATTCCTTTGGAAGGTTTATGAGTGTTTACTGTTCCTTATTTATTTCACTTT
The DNA here is from genome assembly GCF_018296145.1 of Oncorhynchus tshawytscha. Lineage (NCBI taxonomy): Eukaryota > Metazoa > Chordata > Actinopteri > Salmoniformes > Salmonidae > Oncorhynchus > Oncorhynchus tshawytscha. The sequence continues at coordinate 66,406,142 of NC_056434.1, forward strand.
TGTTTATTATCTATAACATATGTTGCCAATAAAGCCCTTTGACTTGAAAGAGATAAAGGCAAAAGGGAACAAAATAGAGAGAGAAAGAAAGAAAGAAAGAAAGAAAGAGGGAAATCCGCAAAGAGTCAAAAGTACAGTAGCTAACTAAAGAAAGAGTGATTGCCAGCCGAAGAGCTACAGTATCGATATGCTGAAATGAGGCCCCACACTTGTATCACAGTTTCACTGGCCTGCCACGATGTAATCGCTTCATCAGATCATGGTTTAATTCATATTTTGTTCATTATGGGTTTGTCCACTTATCATGACACAGAACTTCTGATTTGATTCATCTATGTGTCCCCAACACATTTGATTCAATACGTATTAATTCAAACTGCTCTTTCACAAGATCATTCTGAGGTTTCAAAAGTACACGCAATGCTTTTACATAAATTAACAACAGGTTTATGAGAGGAAAACACTTAAAAACCCAGAAGTTCCCTTGCTAGTACTGTATTCATTTCAGGGGGAAATAAGGACTACACCAAATTTACACAGAATATAGTGTTTCATTTGTCCAAAATATGTGTAATTTTACAAGCCACATACTTGAAGACCAAAGCTTGAGTCTTAGGTTAGTTTCTGCTAGCAAGCGCAAAAAGAATCAGGGTGACCCGATATCCTATCCCCCACACCACTGCTCTACCCAGCAGTCCTAGTCTGCCATGGGAAAGCATCAATGCTTCTTCACAGGTCAACAGTCCAGATTACCTCTCAGTAACAGCAATTAAACACCATGAGAACACAGCCATCATAGGCTCCAAGAGACATTAACCCACCGCTGACACCAATGGACAGCTAAGAAAGGCTGAGTCCCAACCCGGTCCCCTGACCCCTGAAGGGTTGGAGGTGGGCACTGTTGGTATATATAGCCCTCACAATCTGCCGAGCAGCGCTGACCTTCAGTGGTTTGCTAAAAACAGCCTTGCCTGTCAGCAGCCCCAGTCACTGACTCTCGTACCACAGGCCTGGGGGGTGCTGGAATGCAGAGGCCTGTGAGACCCGGGCTAACATCACAGACACGTTATCAGACTGAGTCAGCAGCCTACTGACTGCTCAGGACCTCAATCTTCAGTCTGCTACTGTGGGGGGAGGGTTACATCTTGTTTAGAGTTGCAGCGAGCTTGATTGATAGGAAGAGGGAATTTAACTGGGGAGGAAGATACGGCCCATAAAACTATTTAACTGGGGAGGAAGATACGGCCCATAAAACTATACATAAACCCGTATGGATTCGGAGAAGTGGGGGAATTCAGACCGCACAGTAAATTGAAAGGGTACAAACTGCATCAAGCAGACCTTGTTAGATCCTGGGGGCAAGGGGAGGAGTTTTACATTCATCTAATGTACACCAGATGGGTTTAGAGGGTGTGCCTTGTCTGCTGATTCTAAGACAGGTACAGTATTTAAGTCTAGTGTATGACACGGATTTATGGCAAATCTACAAGGGCGACGCTCTACAAAGGTTTACAACTCAGCGGTCCAAAGGTAAAACAGACAGTGCTATTCTGCTAGATATTGCCTATAAACATGATGTGCTTCACCCTCACACAAGGTTGCATTTAGCCTACGTTAAGATAATTAGACGCGTTTAGTGATGGCTGGATGGTGTACTGTATTTACTGATTTGAATGAACGAATCAGCTCCTCAAATCCACCTTGTCACAGACAGGGTCACATACCCAACATGAGGATCAGTGTATGAGAGGCAATGACTCTAAAGTTTGAAAAGCATGGCCCCATTTGCCCTCGATCTCGGACCGACACTCAAACAGAAAGAACATAATCACCCGCATCCACTCCAGGGGATGTGTTCATCTGTCAATATCAAATCTCTCAGCCAGACTAAAGGCCGTAAGCAATGACCACTTTGCCGCAACATACTATAGCCAAGAAGCTTCAACTAAAACTGTCAGATGAGCCCTTCTGTGTTGGATAACCAGCCCTCCCTCAATTGAAACAAATACTATTGCGGAAGGTAAGAAGACACTCGAAACTCAACAACCTAGGCCACTGCCCAGGGGAGGAGAAGAGACACATTTTAATAGCAACATGACACAGCTGAAGCCGCAAACTGCAAACAGAATTTCCGTAAAGGATTATTACAGATCAGATTAAAGCCTGTTGTAAAAACGTGATCTTCTGAGGCTATATTAGAGGACAGTCGAAGAAGCTCAAATAAATTACATTTTGTTTTAATCACTTTCATGAGTCCCATAAACTTCTTGATAACATGAATTGTTGCGAACCAAGGTGTCCTAACAGGCAACGCAGAATAGAAAGGATCATATCACAACCAGCAATCCTGCATGTGCCTCTCAATAGCGTGGGTAGGAGCGTTGGGCCAGTAACCGAAAGGTTGCAGGATCGAATCCCTGAGCTGACAAGGTAAAAAAAAAAAGATCTGTCGTTCTGCCCCTGAGCAAGGCAGTTAACCCACTGTTTCCCGGGCGCCGATGATGTGGATGTCAATTAAGGCAGCCCCCCACACCTCTCTGATTCAGTGTTAAATGCGGAAGACACATTTCAATTATACACCTAACTAGGTATGCCCCTTTTCCAATTCAGTGCTATTCTCCTTACTGTACCCCAGAGATTTGCTATGTACACATTTTGCATTACGAGTTAATGGATCTCCTTGCTGACATTTCTCTCAGACATCTTATGAAGGCCACATTAGTTTTTAATAGCAGTCCAATATTAAAAGGAAATGTCACAGTGCTCCCTCATAACTATGGGGAATTTATAATCCAATAAAATGGTGACTCACATCCGAGGAACTACAGGAAAAGGCGGGCTGAACAGGCCCCCATTAAGATCGACAGGGCTGTAGTGTATCATGGTACAAACACGCCAAGACAGTCGTGAAGAGGGCACGACAACACCTTTTCCCCCTCAGGAGACTGAAAAGATTTGGCATGGGTCCCCAGATCCTCAAAAAGTTCTACAGCTGCACCACCGAGAGCATCCTGACCGTTTGCATCACCGCCTGGTATGGCAACTGCTCAGTATCTGACCAAAAGGTGCTACAGAGGGTAGTGCGTACTGCCCAGTACATCACTGGGGCCAAGCTTCCTGTCATCCAGGACCTATATAATAGGCGGTGATAGGAAAGGCGGTCAGAGGAAAGACCATAAAATTGTCAGAGACTCCAGTCACCCAAGTCATAGACTGTTTTCTCTGCTACCGCATGGCAAGCGGGACTGGAGCGCCAAGTCTAGGACAAAAAGGCTCCTCAACAGCTACTACACCCAAGCCATAAGACAGCTGAACAATTAATCAAACGACCACCAGACTATTTACATTGCCCCCCCCCTCCATTTGTTTTGAACATTGCTGCTCCTCGCTGTTTTTATCTATGCAAAGTCACTTCACCCCCACCTACATGTACAAATGACCTCAACTAACATGTACCCCCGCCCACTGACTCAGTACCAGTACCCCCTATATATAGCCTCATATTGTTGTTATTGTGTTACTTTTTATTATAATTTTTTTTTTTTACCTCTGTTTATCTGGTAAATATTTTCTTAACTCTATTTGAACTGCACTATTGGTTAAGGGCTTGTAAGTAAGCATTTCACTGTAAGGTCTACACTTGTATTCGGCGCATGTGACAAATAAAGTTTGATTTGATGAGTCGTTCTCGAGGACGACAGAGACAGCAGCTGATTTTTCTCACACAAAGAAGCCAAGTCACATGCAAGCCAGCCAGGACCGGAATGTGGACAAATTAAGTGCCCCACTTGAAAACAGAGAACATTTTTTTTGAAAGGCCCCTCTTCCAACAAGGTTTATTTTCATCCCAACCTCACAGTGTCCCACTTGAAAACTGCAGAAATATTTTTGAAAGGCCTCTCTTCCAATGAGGTTTATTTTCATCCCAGCCTCACAGTGAGGTATTTATCACAGTCTGCTGCTTGATATTATAGCAGGGTTTCAAGTTCATGCTTCCCATGTGGTATCTACTTTAGCATCACTCCTGTTTTCACCTCTACACCAGGGGTGTCAAACTTACGGCCCGGGCGTTCCAATCCGGCCCGCGGGCGCTCCAATACGGCCCGCGGGTGGTTTGAGTAATTTAAAAAAATAATAATTGAAACTGTGTAGAAATGATAATGGACCTACATTCATACAGTTTATTGATAGTCCAGCACACTAATAATCATTAGACAGTCAGAGAGCATTAAAAATTCCAAAAACAATAGAGAGAGGACAATTTTTTGCAAATGTTTGCAAATGTTGATGGCAGGGTAGCCTAGTGGTTAGAGCATTGGACTAGTAACTGAAAGGTTGCAAGTTCATATCCCTGAGCCGACAAGGTACAAATCTGTCGTTCTGCCCCTGAATAGGCAGTTAACCCACTGTTCCTAGGCCGTCATTGTAAATAAGAATTTGTTCTTAACTGACTTGCCTAGTTAAATAAAGGTTAAATAAATAAAAATGAAGACCAAATGTGGCCCCTCTGGCAAACAGAGTTCAAAAACCCTGGTCTACATGGTTGTTATCGCCTCTACGGGACAGGGGCCATTATCTAATGTAGATATCTACAATTCCAGGGGTATCGATGAATTGTAAACATTTCACATGAACCAAACCACTGGGGTTAAATTGCTGTACATGGTATCTTAGGCAACAGACTGAGCTCAAATGCTTTAAACTTGAGCCAAGAATTGAAATTACATTTCACATGCAAAGGTGATGGTATCTAATTCATAGCCCACACATACATGTACATTAATAAAAAAATATTTTTTCAATGTAATGAATTTTGGAAGAGAGGTCATTGAACCAGGTATTTTGTATAAAGTTAGACAGAACTCTTAACCTGTTTCAGTATACCCAAAGCCAGACCTAGAGTTTAAGACATGCTCCAGAACATTCGCGACTACCAAGTATTTTCAAAACCTCCTGCTTTGGGTTGGATGTGTCAATGTGTAGTTCATACATCCATCGTCTTTGAGCACAATTACGGTCTTCCCTCAATGAGCCACAAAACCCATAGTTTGAAAGAAACTGTTTTTCTGGATGCTGTACTGCGCCATTTTCCCTACATTTTCCCCCCACGTGGGCCAGCCCCCTAGCCATTCCAGTTCAACCAATGAGCTTCAGTCCCTTGAGTGACAGCTAGCAAGATGCACATGATTCATCCATAGCAGAGAGAGAGCAATGATGTGGTGCACATACAGTGCATTCGGAAAGTATTCAGACAACATTGACTTTTTCCGCATTTTGTTATGTTACAGCCATGTTCTAAAATTGATTAAATTGTTTTTTTTTACTCATCAATCTACACACATGACAAAGCAAAAACAGGTTTAGAATTTTTTTCAATGAAACCGAAATATTACATTTACATAACTATTCAGACCCTTTACTCAGTACTTTGTTAAAGCAGAGATTACAGCCTCGAGTCTTCTTGGGTATGACACTACAAGCTTGGCACACCTGTATTTGGGGAGTTTGTCCCATTCTTCTCTGCAGATCCTTTCAAGCTCTTTCAGGTTGGATGGGGAGTGTCACTGCCATGTCCGGGCTTTGGCTGGGCCACTCAAGGACATTCACTTGTCCCGAAATCACTCCTGCGTTGTCTTGGCTGGGTGCTTAGGGTCGTTGTCCTGTTGAAAGGTGAAAATTTTCCCCAGTCTGAGGTCCAGAGCGCTCTGGAGCAGGTTTTCATCAAGGATCTCTGCTCTTCGCTCTGTTCATCTTTCCCTCTATCCTGACTAGTCTCCCAGTCTCTGCCACTGAAAAACATCCCCGCAGCATGATACTGCCACCACTATGCTTCACTGTAGTGATGGTGCCAGGTTTCCTCCAGATGTGACGCTTGGCATTCAGGCCAAAGAGTTTAACCTTGGTTTCATCAGACCAGAGAATCTTGTTTCTCATGGCCTGAGTGTCTTTAGGGGCCTTTTGGCAAACTCCAAGCGGGCTGTCATGTGCCTTTTACTGAGGAGCGGATTCCCTCTGGCCACTACCATAAAGGCCTGATTGGAGATCTGCAAAGATGGTTGTCCTTCTGGAAGGTCCTCCCATCTTCACAGAGGAACTCTGGAGCTCTGTCAGAGTGACCATCGGTTTCTTGGTTACCTCCCTGACCAAGGCTCTTCTCCCCAGATTGCTTACTTTGGCCGGGTGGCCAGCTCTATGAAGAGCCTTGGTGGTTCCAAACTTATTTCATTTAAGAATGATGGAGGCCACTGTGTTCTTGTGGACCTTTAAAAAAACTATTTTAGAACAACATAACATAACAAAATGTGGAATAAGTCAAGGGGTCTGAACACTTAGCTGACTTGCCGGGGCGACAGGTAGCCTAGTGGTTAGAGCGTTGGGCCAGTAACCGAAAGGTTTCTAGATCGAATCCCCGAGCTGACAAGGTTAAAATCGTTCTGCCCCTGAACACTGTTCCTAGGCCATCATTGTAAATAAGAATGTGTGCATAACTGACTTGCCAATTTAAAAAAACTTTCTAAATGCACTGTATCTGCACATATGTACGCAATTTTCGGGGACCACTTTTGGCTCGTGAGCTATACTTTCAGAACTACTGGCTAAAAAGTATACAAAAGTACTCTGAAAATCCCTTGAACTATTCTAACCCTGATAAACCCAGCGTAATATACAGTAAAGCATGCAGACAAATGGGAAGAATAATCTACAGCGGCAAAAATGGAATGTTACTTGTGCCCGCATCATGGAAGTGTACTCAACCTTCACAGCTATACTGTTATAATAATGTTTCAGATTTGAATTTGAGTCATGTTTTAAGTCGCTTGAGATGTACTGCACACAGAGCACCTTATAACACAACACATCTTTTTACAGCCATAATCCATCCAACCAGACCTCGGCCCTGGGGATCTGTCTCACAGTGCTAGATCTTATGTAGCCAGCTATATCACGAACATACTGTAACATGACATGGGTAATTGGAACCACCACAGTAGCCGTTGCAGTATGTGTGTACAGGGCTGAGGTTATGCAGTCCAGGCCGTCACATGTGAGTGACACGAGCAGCAGCTTGGTCATCAGCAACTTAACAACCCAACCCAATCCCCCCCCACCCCCTTAACTTCCCTCTCTATCATACAGTGCACGCAAAGTATGTAGGCTACAACACAACACACATTCTCTCCCTCTGTCACACCTGGCTATGGAAAAAAAAAAGACAGCAGTCATGGACCACCCAAACAAACAGCATTGTCCACCGGTGGGACAGGAACTATTTATAGGCGGGAGCAGCAGCTCTAAGCAGGCGGAAGTTCCTCTCCACCTGTCAGAGTGCTGAGTGACTGGGCCTTGTGCTCCTGTGCTGCAGACTGGAGAGCCCAGCTTGAAGGCCTCCTCTATACAAGACTGTACAGTAAGGTATTCAACAACCAGTTCTAAAGGCTCACTGAAATCAAAGTTAGTGCGTGCTGAGGCTACATGTATGCCCCAATTCCAAATGGACCCCTTGCCCCTATCCCTATCCACTTCCTGTAGATCTGAAAGGACTGTATTAACAATAGTAATAGCTATACTACTTTGCCCTTTGAAATGCTACAGTAGGTGGACTTTTTACTGTGTGGCTTACACTTCTCCAATCCTTTCAGATCAAGTAAGGAGAAGGGGCAATAGGTTGATTTGGAAATAGCTGCATTCTCCATGCCAACTTCTGTGCAGAGACAGAGCAAAGACAGAGACATGACTTTGACAGGCACGGCATCTGGCTGTGCATCTTTCTATTCTGCGGTGTGGGTGCTGAAAACCAGTCCATGACAGGGAGTTTTCATCACCGTAGAGGGATAAATGGAGAGCCTGTCCAGTGAACATTGTTCTGTGGCCACAATGTATGTGTGGATGGGTGACGGAACATCATTGAATCCTTTCAGTGTGGAGCACATCCAACTGCCACTGTTTGACACCCCTGGGTCTAATTATATGCCTCTATTTTCTCCAACCTCAGGTTCCTCTAATGCCAGTCAGTCACTGAGTGGAGAGACTTTCCTCACCTGGGGCCTAGGAATAGAAAAGGATCTGCGTGCGCACGCACACACACACACACACACACACACACACACACACACACACACACACACACACACACACACACACACACACACACACACACCACACACACACACACACACACATACACATACACATACAGTCACCAGTCCTAACATACTGTCAAGGTAATCTACAAGTGAGTTATGCACATATATCCAAAGACGCACCCGTTATGAACACATATGCTTCAGGAATACACACCAGAGCACACATACCAGACTCCTATTATACCAGTTTCCTCGTTTCTTCTAGGAAATATCTCTTCTACAAATATCTGTTTGAATGGCACTGATAGATTGATGTTCTTAGAAGAGATGTTCATTGAAAATGGATTTTTTTCTTCCCAGAAAATAACTTGTAATATTCAGGTCACAACACCTCTGGGGTGTTGTGGGGAAATACACCTCGAAACCTCAAAATTACAGGGTGAAAAAAAAACCAATTGGTTCAGTTTTTGGAGAGGAAATGGCAATGAACCCACATATCGGGTCGTGACAGCACAAACGCAAAACACTCAAAAAGGCATAACCACACCTGGAGTAGCAACTGAAGTAACTATGTACGTCGTGCCACGATTCCAGACTGAAAATACACAAGTTGGCCGACATCCTCACCCATCCACCAATTTCGGGTTCTAGGTTCACATGGCAGAGTTTTGGCATCATTTTATGCATGGCCTTTAGGGCTTTACAATGTGTAAGGTGAACATACTACTACAGAAAAAGGTCAAACACAACAAAGCCTATTCTCAGACTTCAGCAAATGCCAAGCTTTAGCACTGGATTGTCAATACCACACAATGATACCAACCAATGAGACAAATGTATTGAAACTACTACAATAAACACTGCATCCCAAACAATCTATCAAATCAACCAAACTTCCCAAAAAGGACCACCATGTTTAACATACCCACAAGTACTGTACTAGTACCGTAGCAGTAATACAATACTTGACGTCATACAAGGGTTGGGTGACTGCGTCAAGCACCGACCGTCAAGTAAACCACAACATTGAGATTCAAGCTTAATGCAGGACAAAGGATTGTCTCATTGGTCAAAAGACACATGGGCTATGGGATGTATAAATATCTTCATGTGTGTGTACACAAAGTATGATTATATGTACTTTGAATTGGATGAATCAAGCTCTTACCCTGGAGATGGTCAGGGGCATGTTGAAGTCCTTGCCTCCCTGCAATCGGAAGCCCCATGGGGCCGGCCCACTCAGAGAAATATTGTAGCTACTCATTCTTCCAAAGGCTTTGATTGCTTGTGTGGTTTAATCTTCCTGCAAAGTGGTGTCCAAAAATGGAGGTAGAGGGGGTGGAGCAGGAGCCAAGTAGCCTCTGAAAGCAGAAAAAAAGGTGCAAAAAAAATAGAAGTACAGGTGAGGACGAAAAAAAAAAGATACAATATCTCCCCGAAATGTCAAATGAGACTGGGAGCACAGCAAATTAAAAACCAACCCAGTTCAGTCACAGACAAATATGTTATTCACACCTAACCCTTTTTAAATAATGAGAGAAAGAGAGACAGAAGAGAGTAGAGAGCCAGAGGAAGAGAGGTCTTGCCTGTTTAGATGAGCTGAAGTGACAGCCTAAGAATAGTCACCCCTCTACAGAAAGCAATAGCACAGTGGCAGGGGGAGGGGGGGGGGGTCCCTTATATGGCATGTAAGGGAACACCCAGCACGCCAGGCATGCCATGTTTCACGGGGCTAATATAGCCTCTTCCTAGGCCAACTCCAGACTAGGGTCTTCCCAAAACCGTGTCTCGTCAACACCTCACAATGTGGGTGGTTTCAGGAAACATCTCGTTAATATTACAGTAACAGTACACAGGTTGCAAAAGACATAGTCTTGATTGTTAAGTCGAGGCTAAGGTTTGATCCTGTTTGATTTCTCCATGTGCTCCACTTCCACAACAATCTACCCCAGTTTAGATTCTCAACAGTTGAGCAACAGGTGAGCAACAGGTTAAAAACTGACCACCATCCGAGTCCATTAAATTTGGCATTTTGGCAAAAAGACACTTCTTTGTACACCATACAGTACCAGTCAAAAGTCTGGACACACCAACTCATTCAAGGTTTTTTCATTGTTTTTACTATTTTCTACATTATAGAAGACATGTAGTAACCAAAACAAAGTGTTAAACAAATCAAAATGTATTGTATGTATTTGATATTCTTCAAAGTACCCACCCTTTGCCTTGATAACAGCTTTGCACACTCTTGGCATTCTCTCAACCAACTTCATGAGGTAGTCACCTGGAATGCATTTCAATTAACAGGTGTGCCTTGTTAAAAGTTAATTTGTGGAATTTCTTTCCTGCTTAATGTGTTTGAGCCAATCAGTTGTGCTGTGACAAGGTATGGGGTGGTATACAGAAGATTGCCCTATTTGGTAAAATACCAACTCAATTTTATGGCAAGAACAGCTCAAATAAGCAAAGAGAAACGACAGGCCATCATTACCTTAAGACATGAAGGTCAGTCAATGCGGAAAATTTCAAGAACTTTGAACGTTTGTTCAAGGGCTGTCGCAAAAACCATAAAGCTCTATGATGAATGATTCTCATGAGGAACGCCACAGGAAAGGAAGACCTGGAGTTACCTCTGCTGCAGAGGATACCAGCCTCAGAAATTGCAGCCCAAATAAATCGTTCAGAGTTCAAGTAACAGACATCTCAACATCAACGGTTCAGAGGAGACTGTGTGAAATCAGGCATTCACGAACAAATTGCTGCAAAGAAACCACTACTAAAGGACACCAATAAGAAGAAGAAGACACTTGCTTGGGCCAAAAAACCCGAACAATGGACATTAGACCAAATCTGTCCTTTGGTCTGATGAGCCCAAATTTTAGATTTTTGGTTCCCACCGCCGTGTCTTTGTGAGACACAGAGTAGGTGAAAGGATGATCTCTGCAAGTGTGGTTCCCACTGCGAAGCATGGAGGAGGTGGTGTGATGGTGCTTTGCCGGTGACACTGTCAGTGATTTATTTAGAATTCAAGGCACACAACCAGCATGGCTACCACCACATTCTGCAGAGATACGACATCCCTGTGTAAGGGGTATTTGACCAAGAAGGAGAGTGATGGAGTGCTGCATCAGAAGACCTAGCCTCCACAATCACTAAGGCAAAAGGTGGCTACTTTGAAGAATCTAAAATATATTTTGATTTGTTTAACACTTTTTTGGTTACTACATGATTCCATGTGTTATTTCATCGTTTTGATGTCTTCACTATTATTCTACAATGTAGAAAACAGTCAAAACAAAGAGAGGCCCTTGAATGAGTAGGGGTGTCCAAACTTTTGACTGGTACTGTGCGTTCAGAAGCCAAAGAGGATCTAGGTAGTGTAGTTCTGGGAAAAGAACAAGTCGGATCATGCGGCCATGCCCTGCCACGATAAGAGCAGTGTTCTGATACAGGCAGGCAGGCAGGGTAGTGTGTCACAGGGGCTGTGTACTGACACAACACAGGACAAGAGATAATAATTAAGGGCTCGCTCCCCAATCTGAAACCCAGCCTAATTTGGTTGACACCCTCCTAAAGAGACGTCACATGCACTAAGTTTAGCTCTCATTGTCAACGGAGGAATACGTTGGAAAGAGTGAAGATGGTGAAAGAAACCTTTGGTTATGTTTGGCAGTCATTCACTCCACTGAATGACTCTCCTGGGAGTCTGGCTGGGATAAGTGAGAGTCCAACCTCTGATATGATGTGAACTACAGTGCAGCATCATCTAATACAGGGATGGGCAACTGGTGGCCTACCCCGTGGGCTCGATATCAAACACCTGTCCGCAACGGGTGTGGCTGAAATAGACGAATCCACTAATTTGAAGGGGAGTCCTCATACACACGCATACACACACTACCATTCAAAAGTTTGGGGTCACTTTGCACCTTGTGTATTCTACTATTCTAACTCTCAACAAGTTGAGACCCCGACTGAGTTACCCCAAAAATAATATATATTCACTACCGTTCAAAAGTTTGGGGTCACTTAGAAATGTCCTTGTTTTTGAAAGAAAAGCAATGATTTTTTTCTCCATTAAAATAACATCAAATTGATCAGAAATACAGTGTAGACATTGTTAATGTTGTAAATGACTATTGTAGCTGGAAACGGCAGATTTTTTATGGAATATCCACGTAGGTGTACAGAGGCCCATTATCAGCAACCATCAGTCCTGTGTTCCAATGGCACGTTGTGTTAGCTAATCCAAGTTTATCATTTTAAAAGGCTAATTGATCATTAGAAAACCCTTTTGCAATTATGTCAAGCACAACTGAAAACTGTTGTTCAGATTAAAGAAGCAATAAAACTGGCCTTCTTTAGACTAGTTGAGTATCTGGAGTATCAGCATTTGTGGTTTGTTTCTGGCCATTTTGAGCCTGTAACAAATGCTGATGCTCCAGATACTCAACTCGTCTAAAGAAGGCCGGTTTTATTGATTCTTTAAATCAGTTAGTCATTCTCCCTCAGATATATTAAAAACTGCAAACATTTCTCTCCGTCCCATGACAAAATGTGTAGAATTGAAGTAAAGAACTCTAAAACGTATATTTCTCTCCGCTGTCAATGTTTTGCCCAAAAGGCTGCATGTGTGGGTATGGATGTGGGTACGGATGTGGGTACGCAGACCTGTGAGCTACTGTGGCCCCTCATGATGGGGTTCATATTTTTTGTGGCCCCAAACCCCATCAGTGATCTAATACATCTAATTTAGAGTGACCTTTCGGGAAGAGTTATCCCTAAGAGACATTGTTTCTCTCTCTGTGTGTGCTTATGTGTTTATTTGTAGCTCACCGTTGTCCTCAGCAGTAGAGTCAACTATATTGTGATGGGGCGTGTATATATGTCCTTTGAATAGCCATGACTTAATGTAGGATCAAAAGGAGGGATCCGACTGTGAGTCTGCACATGCCATTGTGTTATTAAACCCACTCTCACCGTATCTCCCCAGGATCCCAATCCACACACACAGCCAGGCTGACCCTCCATCCAGGACAAACACAAAAGGGAGGTTTAATCCTAGTGTGTTGGGTGCCCTCCCTGGAACTCACGCTCCTGAGAGGGCAGACTAAGTACCAGTGGTCCAATTCCTGCCAATTCAAACAAGCTCAGAGCTATAGTCTCATCAGCTGCGGGTCTCTGAAAGTTAGACCACCTGATGTTTAGGCAAAGGTAATTTTGTCTTTGACAGACACTAAAACCATAAAACACACCATAAAAACCTGAAGCTTGCTACTATTGCTATTAGTATTTTCAGAGCAAACTGCAAAGCCTTTTTGTGAAGCATCCATCACATGACTACTACATATGTTACTTAACCACAACCTGGGCTATTGTACTTAGCTAAGCTAATAATAAGAGACCTCTCAGCATAATAAGTATCTTGTTAGCTAGGCTAGAAAATATCTCTTACATGGACTTTATGCTCAGGATATGATAGAAAACATGAGGAACACCTGCTCTTTCTATGACAGACTGACCAGGTGAATGCTATGGTCCCTTAATGATGTCACCTGTTAAAAATCAGTGTAGATGAAGGGGAGGAGGCAGGGTAGCCTAGTGGTTAGAGCGTTGGACTAGTAACCAAAAGGTTACAAGTTCAAATCCCCTGAGCTGACAAGGTACAAATCTGTTGTTCTGCCCCTGAACAGGCAGTTAACCCACTGTTCCTAGGCCGTCATTGAAATTAAGAATTTGTTCTTAACTGACTTGCCTAGTTTAAAATAAAGAAGGATTTATAAACCTTGAGTCTTTTGAGACATGGATTATGTATATGTGCCATTCAGAGTGTGAATGGGCAAGACAAAAGGTTTGAGTGCCTTTGAATGTGGTATGGTAGTAGGTGCTAAGAGCACCAGTTTGAGTGTGTCAAGAACTGCAGCGCTGCTGGGTTTTTCACACGCAACAGTTTCCCTTTTGTATCAAGAATGGTTCACCACTCAAAGGACATTCAGGGGTGGTGCTCACTCTCTCTGGTCTGCCATCTCCTGAGAGAGAGCCTGGAGTGGAATGCTTTGAAAATGGACATTGGAAAACACTGGCAAAGGCTGTGGTCCATCTACCTACATGCCTCCTTGGACTGAAACTCAATAATAATGTGCACAATCCAGGCCCCTCAGAATCACAAGTTATTACTATAGCCATGTTCCATTTCTGTCTGCAAAGACAGACTTTCTGTCTATAGTTGGAAACATCTCGTAGATTATCAATGAGGAAAATAGTTTGATTAACAAAGGTAACTGCCAATAATGTGACAATATAATGCCTATATTGACTAGAAATATTGAAGAATAAAAGTGAGTTAAATATATCAAAAGGCATATTTACAAATTGTTATAAATGGAAATGTCCTACTAATGAACCCATTCAAACATGCTGAAAAGTCAGAACATGTAAGGCCTCTAGGCTACATAGGGATTTGAATGTGAACAAGCACAGGCTTTGTTTGCACAAAACACATTTTGTAATGAACTTAAAAAATAAATACAATAATAAAACTTAGACCCATAACTGGTAATAAATAAATAAAATATATATACACACACACACACACACACACACACACACACACACACACACTGCTCCAAAAAATAAAGGGAACACTAAAATAACACATCCTAGATCTGAATGAATGAAATATTCTTATTAAATACTTTTTTCTTTACATAGTTGAATGTGCTGACAACAAAATCACACAAAAATGATCTATGGAAATCAAATTTATCAACCCATGGAGGTCTGGATTTGGAGTCACACTCAAAATTAAAGTGGAAAACCACACTACAGGCTGATCCAACTTTGATGTAATGTCCTTAAAACAAGTCAAAATGAGGCTCAGTAGTGTGTGTGGCCTCCACGTGCCTGTATGACCTCCCTACAACGCCTGGGCATGCTCCTGATGAGGTGGCGGATGGTCTCCTGAGGGATCTCCTCCCAGACCTGGACTAAAGCATTCGCCAACTCCTGGACAGTCTGTGGTGCAACGTGGCGTTGGTGGATGGAGCGAGACATGATGTCCTAGATGTGCTCAATTGGATTCAGGTCTGGGGAACAGGCGGGCCAGTCCATAGCATCAATGCCTTCCTCTTGCAGGAACTGCTGACACACTTCAGCCACATGAGGTTTAGCATTGTCTTGCATTAGGAGGAACCCAGGGCCAACCACACCAGCATATGGTCTCACAAGGGGTCTGAGGATCTCATCTCGGTACCTAATGGCAGTCAGGCTACCTCTGGCGAGCACATCATGGGCTGTGCGGCCCCCCAAAGAAATGCCACCCCACACCATGACTGACCCACCGCCAAACCGGTCATGCTGAAGGATGTTGCAGGCAGCAGAACATTCTCCACGGCGTCTCCAGACTCTGTCACGTCTGTCACATGTGCTCAGAGTGAACCTGCTTTCATCTGTGAAGAGCACAGGGCGCCAGTGGCGAATTTGCCAATCTTAATGTTCTCTGGCAAATGCCAAACGTCCTGCACGGTGTTGGGCTGTAAGCACAACCCCCACCTGTGGACGTCGGGCCCTCATAACACCCTCATGGAGTCTGTTTCTGACCGTTTAAGCAGACATGCACATTTGTGGCCTGCTGGAGGTCATTTTGCAGGGCTCTGGCAGTGCTCCTCCTTGCACAAAGGTGGAGGTAGCGGTCCTGCTGCTGGGTTGTTGCCCTCCTACGGCCTCCTCCACGTCTCCTGATGTACTGGCCTGTCTCCTGGTAGCGCCTCCATGCTCTGGACACTACGCTGACAGACACAGCAAACCTTCTTGCCACAGCTCGCAATGATGTTCCATCCTGGATTAGCTGCACTACCTGAGCCACTTGTGTGGGTTGTAGACTCTGTCTCATGCTACCACTAGAGTGAAAGCACCACCAGCATTCAAAAGTGACCAAAACATCAGCCAGGAAGCATAGGAACTGAGAAGTGGTCTGTGTCTTGCTAATTGCCTATAATTTCCACCTGTTGTCTATTCCATTTGCACAACAGCATGTGAAATTTATTGTCAATCAGTGTTGCTTCCTAAGTGGACAGTTTGATTTCACAGAAGTGTGATTGACTTGGAGTTACATTGTGTTCATTAAGTGTTCCCTTTATTTTTTTGAGCAGTGTATATTTTTTTAATCTATTGGGCAACATTTTCTAAACATTTTGAATAACTAGGCTACTGTGCTACCCCTCAAAAACAATGGCTAGTGATGTCGAGACTCGAGAGCTGTCGAGACTCGAGGCATCCACATACATAGGTTCAACTAGGCAAAGTGAACATCTGTGCTCGCAAACTCCCTAAAGACCTTAGCTTGAAAAACAAAACAAACAAAAAAAAGCAGCAATATTACACTTGTTTGCCCCTCTTGAGCCACCGTAGCAACAACATAGAAATCTGTAATTCATTTTGACATTTTTGCAGAGTAGGTCTTGGTCACACAATTTTACGTTGAGCGAAAATGTTTGGTGCAATACCGCTCAAGTGAAAAATGTGCACTCTCGTTGAACGACAGCTAACACTGAATTGAAGAATCCCGTCCATAGTTCCCACCGCTACTGTCGACCAAACACAGATGAAGGGTGCGTAGACGTCGACTATCGAACTTCGACTTACCTCAAGAAACAAATACATCACAAAATGTCTTCATAATATATACACAAACTGTTTAGACTTGGAAGCATGTGACAGGCTTAAAGGTGCAAGCATATTAGGTTTGGTTTGCTCCTAGCAGAACTAGGCTAGGTAATGTGAATGTCTGTGCCTTGCTTACTCCCTAAAGACCTTTGCTTGAAAATCTAGGGGAAAAAATTGCAAAATTACTGTTGTATGTACTTATTGAGCCACCATAGCAACAACAGTCAGAAATGCATCCTTAAAAATAGTCCAAATAAATCAAGAATCTGTAATTAATTACAATTTTTGCCAAGGTCTTAGCCATTAAGATGTGTAGTATATCTTCAGTAAACAAAATGTTAATGAAAACTAATATTTTACTGAACGCCAACAAACACTTCATTGGAGAATTCCGTGCCTATTTCCCATTCCTACTAGGAGTAGTAGACTACTGTTGACCAATCACTGGAGAAGGGGCGCAAACAACCGGAAAAGGAAACCTTGCCGAACACAAAAACGTAATAATAAGCACAAACTGTTTCGACTGGGAAGCATGCGACATTAAGTCAACCCCGCCCACTAACTGACCACCACAAACACACACATACAATTCGTCCTACACTGAAGTTGCATATTCAAAATAACTGGGAACTGGGAAATCTCCGACTTCAGTGTGTTCAAGACAACTGGGACATCAGGAAAGAAACGAGCTCCTACTGGGGAAAATGGTTTATAATGGTCATACAATGAAGATTTTTTTGTTGGAAACTCGGGGATCATTATTTAAACGTCTGAATTTTCGACCTAAAGACCACGGACATCGTGATTTGACCTCGTTATTTTCCGAGTTCCCGGTTGTCTTGAAAGCTCCAATTGTTAGAGGCAACACTAGCACCATCCCACACCTGACAGTGTCATTATGCAAACGAATTCCTTGATGAGATCCAGCATAAATGAATGGAATTTTTTGATTGAATGGGGGTGTTGCGTTCAAGGTCCTCTATGCAAAACCGGTGCTGCAAGTGCAGCTTTATAGCTGTTATGACAAACAAACATGAGGTCCCGATCGTACAGTGAGCCTGTTGCATCCAATGGCGACCAACAAGGATTATTGTAAAGAACTACAATTGCTTTAAATTGCATTCAGTTCAGGGCTCACGGTAAGCGCTCTAAACAAGCTGACGGCTTTAACGTTACTACCTGCCGTTGTTTTTGCAGTTCTCCTTTCCGTCCAGTCTTGTGTTGCCGCTATGTTACTCGGGACAACATTATCTGATCCCCGGGACCCGTGGCTGTTGTTAACGGTGGATTTTCATTCAAGTGGGATTATTAAAGCGACAGTCGTCCTTTATCTATCTACAGGCCATCTCAGAGTTACATGTTGAAGCACCAAAACAGGAACGATATATAAACAATTCCACACCTGTCAGCTGACTAGGCCTAAACTGCCAATCATAATAACACTGCAGATTCGCTGTATGCATGTTTTAGTGTCAATGTTGTCAAATGCACAGTAGGCTAGGCAGGTAGATTAAATAGCATTTATTCACCTCATTGCAAGAGAGATGACTGTCTGTTTGATGAAGATGATATGTCACAAATATGCTGAAAATGGCATATTTTGCTCCAGGTGAGACAATGAGAGAAGATAATGTTCAAATGTTTTCCTACATTGATGGTGGTGTATAGTTCATGGACTGAAATACCAGCATAGCCCATAGGTGTCAGTCACAGCAGGCCTGAGATCAGTGAGGGAAGGATGTGTCCAGGGGACTCCTTCATGTCATCTCCTCACCTGCCTCCCAGGCCCTGAGCTCTGAGCACACACACCCTCTCTGTGGGGGGGAATCCAAATGGAGAAGGAAAAGGTTCTTCTGAATTTCACAGGTAAGGAAAATCATTGTACATTTATTTTTCCTACCTTATGGAGAGTGAGGGTGTAAATGCAGTGGTATGCTACATATACAGTACCAGTCACAAGTTTAGACACACCTACTCATTCAAGGGTTTTCCCATTATTTTTTACTCTTTTCTACATTGTAGAACAATTGTGAAGACATCAAAACTATGAAATAACACTTGGAATCATGTTGTAACCAAAAAAGTGTTAAACAAATCAAAATATATTGGAGATTCTTCAAAGTACACACCCTTTGCCTTGACAGCTTTGCACACTCTTGGCATTATCTCAACCAGCTTCATGAGGTAGTCACCTGGAATGCATTTCAATTAACAGGTGTGCCTTGTGGAATTTATTTCCTTCTTAATGCATTTGAGCCAATCAGTTGTGTTGCGACAAGGTCGGGATGGTTTACAGAAGATAGCCATTTGGTAAAATACCAAGTCCCTATTATGGCAAGAACAGCTCAAATAAGCAAAGAGAAACAACAGTCCATCCATTACTTTAAAACATGGTCACTCAATCTGACAAATTTAGAACTTTGAAAGTTTCTTCAAGTGCTATCACAAAAACCATCAAGCGCTATTATGAAACTGGCTCTCATGAGGACCTCCACAGGAAAGAAGACCTAGAGGTACCTCTGCTGCAGAGGATAAGTTAATTAGAGTTAACTGCACCTTAGATTGCATCCCAAATAAATGCTTCACAAATTTCAAGTAACAGACACATCTCAACATCAACTGTTCAGAGGAGACTGCGTGAATCACGCCTTCATGCCCGAATTGATGCAAAGAAACCACTACTAAAGGACCTTTGGTCTGATGAGTCCAAATTTGAGATTTCTGGTTCCAACGGCCATATCTTTGTGAGACACAGAGTAGGTGAACAAATTATCTCTGCATGTGTGGTTCCCACCATGAAGCATGGAGGAGGAGGTATGATGGTGTGGGGGTGCTTTGCTGGTGACACTGTCTGTGATTTATTTATGCACACTTAACCAGCATGGCTACCACAGCATTTGCAGCGATACGCCATCTCATCTGTTTTGAACTTAGTGAGACTATCATTTGTTTTTCAACAAGACAATGACCCAAAACACACCTCCAGGCTGTGTAAAGGCTATTTGACCAAGAAGGAGAGTGATGGAGTGCTGTGTCAGATGACCTGGCCTCCACAATCATTTGACCTCAACCCAGTTGAGATGGTTTGAGATGAGTTGGACTGCAGAGTGAGGAAAAAGCAGCCAACAAGTGCTCAGCATATGTTGGAAAAGCCTTCCAGGAGAAGTCGGTTAGAGAATACCAAGAGTGTGCAAAGCTGTCATCAATACAAAGGGTGGCTACTTTGAAGAATCTAAAATATAGTTTGATTTGTTTAACACTTTTTTTGGTTACTACCATATGTGTTATCACTGCTATTCTACAATAGTAGAAAAAAGTAAAAATAAAGAATATCCCTTGAATGAGTAGGTGTCCAAACTTGACTGGTACTGTATAATCACAGTAGTGGTACACCAGTGCAAAAATATCCCAAGTGCTAGTACAATAATATAATCCCCATCACATGATCCATGTTTACCTGGCATTTTAGCCTCTGTCCCTTTTCATATGGACCTTGTTTTGGGTTTGCATGAACAACCCCAGAGCTCTGTAAAATGTCCAAATAGACCCTGAAGTTTTTAAACCTCAAGTCAGTGTGATAATGTGATAGTCACAATTTTATAAGTGCCCTTGGATGAGAAATAGGGCTAGCTGGCTTACAACAACAGCGGCAATTTATGGGGCAGAAAGAGTCATTTCACACACTATATTTATCCATCTTTCTGATTCCATTGCTGTCATTAAACTGTAAATAACAGACCAAAGGGTGACTTTGGTGTGGCACAGATACATATATAATTTAGGCTGTCTGGAGGACATACTGTCTGACTTTTCAAAACACCTAAATAAGCGTAAATTGTGTATGAAATAGCAAAAGGCCTCACAGACAGGAAAACAACATTTGTTTCTCAGAACAATCTGTCTGTTCGGTGAATAACAGCCTCGGTATATGAGTTGTTTATTTCCTGTCATCAAAGATAGTGCACAGAGATTTCACCTGAAATTGCAAAACCATTATGATGAAACACAAAGGTAGTGTACAGAGAATGTGTAGTTTGTCAGTTGAGGCATGCACTTCAAGACCTTTGGACATTGTATAATCTTCTTGTTGATCATTCTTCATGTGTAGTAGTTGGAGCTATATCCTGGAGTAGCTGTCGTTCTCTTGTTCTTCTAGGCCTATGGGCACAACCACTTATTACTGAGCATGCCACATGAACGTGGGAATGATTACTTTTGTATAAAAGAACATCCCATTGCAGCCGGATTTACATATATTATTTGTCAAGTGGTGTGTTCAATTATGGGCCATCCCATTCTTGCATATAAATGGACAGTTGATTGACAGGTTCAGCCCTTACACAATCTCTATATTTAAAAAAAAAAATGTTGTTTTACATTTCACCTTTATTTAACTAGGCAAGTCAGTTAAGAACAAATTCTAATTTACAATGACGGCCTACTCCGGCGACGCTGGGCCAATTGTGCGCCACCCTATGGGACTTCCCAATCATGGACTGTTGTGATACAGCCTGGAATCAAACCAGGGTCTGTAATGATGCCTCTTGCACTGAGATGCAGTTCCTTAGACTTCCCATCCCATGTTCTGTAATGTGTGAATCCATTATCTGGGACATGACTAGGGTTGCAGTAAGCAAGCAATACCAAATCCCCAATGGGGCAGACATGTTGAAATACATTCTTTTTGCGTATTCAGTAGAGTTAGATGTACAGAATAGCATGTTACAGACTCACCAATGCAGGTCTGATGATATGAGTGGTTTGTATAAACTGGTCTGTCCAGATAGCCTTAAAGTCAATATGGATGAGAACTAATGACTGCATGTCGAATGTTTGCATAACGTCTTCATAGTTGGATCCAGCTATGCTGGTATATTTTTTTAAATGTTGTCGGTGAAAAATGCTGTTGGTGAAACAGCTTCCATTATTTGCCAGGAGATGGTATCTGACGTCAACACGTTCTTTCTTACTCACATGTTCAAGTAGAAACATGAGAAGGTTTAAGATGCCAATGTCAAGTGCAATGGAAACTAATTGTATCATAACCATGTATGGAGCCCATAAGGTCAAACATTATTTTCAAACACATAGAAGTTGAGAGAACCTTGTTTTTGTTATCAAAAAATAAGTGACAGGAAATCTCAGGAGGGAATACTGTAAAAATAACCTGCATAACGCTCTCTTTGAAGCCTACTAAAGTGGCCTACAAGTACATTATGACTCTAAGTATTGATCCTATAGGTGTTTTGCAGTTCAACCTCCTACCAGAGGAGGTGGGATCAATTCTGCTAGTGGCCAATGGCCATATACTTTGGGCTCAGGGGGTATCTAATGAGAACAAAGTGGGTAACAAAGCATCCATAATTCTTCATTCCTAAATTCACTTTCTGACTACTGGGGCCATAAATCTGCTGTTTCATAAGGTCCACCCACCAGGGATTACCCCTTATCTGGCTCAGGAGATCAGAGGTTTTAAAGGAAGGTGTGCGTGCGTGAGTGTGCGCGTCAGTATGCGCGTGTTTGTTAAAATAGCAGCCTCCTGAGAACAGCGTTCCATGCCGGAACCCCAGGGAGAGAAATCAATGAGGTAATGATGGCTGACAGGGAGCATGGCTGCTGTAGGAGTGCCAGGAGAATGGTTAGAAAGAGACTGCAGAAACTTCTAATGGTGAATAAATTACAACAACCACATACTGTACTGTGTTAGTAGACTAAGTGTTGAATAGATGACTATTTTAAAGTTGCAATCATAGTAATTATGTTGTCGACATGGACCTAAGCTGTCTCACATTTTGGATCTTTTATTATCTTTTGTTTGCCTCTTGTTTGGACAATTCTTTAAAAATACTGAAGCATCACAAGGTAGAGGGTACATTGAGTAATATATATTTATTTACAAAAATAAATAACATTAACACTGATTGGACATACTTTAAGTAACAAATCTACAGTAAATCCTTTTTCATATTTCCAAACATATAGTCCTTTTCTGTACGATAGATGTCTCTCAATTATACAAATACACATAAACAAATTAATTAAACACCTGTATTTAAGTTAAACACTATTATACTACAGAACAACAAAATTAGATTACAACTTAGCATTTGATAAGACTGAATAACATTTATTTTGAAAACATTCGGCAAATGAATCCATTTTAGGAACACTTCCTCCTCTGAGAGCGGAGGGGGGAATAAAGTTATCTTTCATTGTTAGGAATGCTTTTGAATCAACCTTTCAATCTCAGTCCATCTGAAATGACGCGGAGCTCTCAAATCTCTCGCCATGAGACATTGGGAACACTATTTACATGTCACTGTGTGGCTCAATCATATATAATCACGGGCATGGTGACACGGTCCCAATCGCCCCCTGTGCACTTGTGTAGTTGGAGAGGATTTGACACATGGTAATCAATCTGGTAATAGCACCACCTTGCCCTCTGATAGGCTAGGTGGAAGTTTCACCATACCAAAACCTCTCAGATATCCACAAGTGCATAGGGCTTAGGTTTTATGGGACGATTTTGGATTGGCCCACAGTTTCCCTTTCCCAAAACATTATATGGATGACACTACCCACTGAGTTGTCAGTGAGATATAATAACCAAGCATGATCTGACAAACAGGCCGTCTTCATGATTGAGTGCCAATGCAATTGCCAAGGAGCAATTTATGGTCAATTTACTCTGATGTATCAGTCAACAGGAAGTGTGTTTTCCACTTCGTAGGGACAAGGCTCAGTGAGACACATCCTGTACCGCAATGAGAAAGCTTTGTAAAAGTGTATTCTACTCATACAGGCAGATAAATTGCAAACACTGGGGTGAGGTTATTTTATGTTCACATTCTAACTTTCCAAATTAGACAACAAAACAACTTGCTGCACGTGACTCAATATTTTGTGTTTCTGATCTTCAGACCTATTCTAGAGTATGATGCAGTCTTTCATACCCTATAATATCATTATAGTCACATATATTATAGTGATGCTCTGTATTGAAACTCACTATAGACACAATTTAGGGAAGGCTATATAACAGCTGAGGTACAATCAACAATAATGTTCCTTTTTGCCACCCATACAAACACAGGGAACATTGAATTCACATTCCACAACACTCCTCATAGAACTGTACTGTACAATGCACTTTACAGTTACTTCCAAAAGCTTGAATCACGAAATAAAAGCAGTACAACACAAATATACAGAAGCGAATAAGAATTGTTAAAAAAAAAAACTTCAATATACAGTATGTACTTTACAAAAAATTGCTTCTGCAGATCATAACATTATTGGATGATTTAGAAGTTTGATTTCACAAGAGTGGCGTTATTAACCCTGATGCCATTAGAGCATTAAGCTTCACAATGAATCGTCTGATACTGATTCTTCCATGAATTACAAGCAGAAAGACCCCCATGGGACATAAAAATAAATACTTCTGGTTATCTTGGTGTGGAAATATTTTTAGTATATTAAGCAGTGGTGTAAAGTACTTTACCATATTTTATTTTTTGACAACTTTTACTTCACTACATCCTAAAGAAAATAATGTACTTTTTACTCCATACATTTTCCACGACACCCAAAAGTTACATTTTGAATGTTTACCAGGGAAATGGTACAAAATGGTACAACACACTTATCAAGAGAACATCCCTGGTCATCCCTATTACCTGATCTGGCAGATTCACTAAACACAAATGCTTTGTTTGTATCTGTAAATTAGAAAATCTGGTTTGCTTAATATAAGGAATTTGAAATGATTTATACTTTTACTTTTGATACTTAAGTACATTTTATTAATTACATTTAATTTTGATACTTAAATATATTTAAAACCAAATACTTTTAGACTTTTACTCAAGTAGTATTTTACTGGGTGACTTTCACTTTTACTTCAATAATTTTCTATGAAATTAATTTTCTATTCCATGAATACATGCCACTGGAAACTGATGAAACTCACCTCAGGAGGTTGTAGAAATGTGCCTTGTCACCAAAAACCCTCACTAACTTTTACAGATGCACAATTGAGAGAATCCTGTCAGGCTGTATCACCGCCTGGTATGGCAACTGCACTGCCCACAACCGCAGGGTTCGTCAGCGGGTGGTGCGGTCTGCATAAAGCATCACCGGGGGGCAAACTACCTGCCCTCCAGAACACCTACAACACCCGATGTCACAGGAAGGCAAAAAAGATCAAGGACAATAACCGCCCGAGCCACTGCCTGTTCACCCCGCTTCCATCCAGAAGGCGAGGTCAGTACATGTTCATCAAAGCTGGGACCAAGAGATAGGAGCTGTTTTTCAATCTCAAGGCCATCAGATTGTTAAACAGCCGTCACTAGCACAGAGAGGCGGCTGCCTACCTAAAGACTTGATATCATTGGCCACTTTAATAAATGGAACACTAGTCACTTTAATAACGCCACTTTAAGAATGTTTACTTATCTCGCATTACTCATCTCATATGTATATACTATAATCTACACTATCTATTCTTTACTATCTATTGCATCTTAGCCGCTCTGTCACTGCTCATCCATATATATTTCTATATTCTCATCCCATTCATTTGCTAGATTGTGTGTATTAGGTTTGGTTGTGGAATTGTTGATATTACCTGTTAGATACTGCTGCACTGTCAGATCTAGAAGCATAAGCATTTCACTACACTCGTAATAACATCTGCTAACCATGTGTATGTGACCAATAAAATTGGATTTGATGCTGGAATTCAAATCTGCCATAGACCATATTTACACAGTGTCTTTGTTTACCAACTAAGCTACTGCCTATGGACCAACCACTTATTATTCAGTAAACTGGATGCTTCTAGAATAGCTTAAACCGTTCTGTGATTTTTTTTTTTTAAGAAAGAAAATGGGGCTGGATTCGATCCAGGTTCAAATGTAAAGGTAATTTCCGATTGTGCCGAACGCGGGAACATTGCCTTTAAATTTCAATCGCGCCACAACGTGAATCTTCTGCAATACGGATTGAATCTATACTGCATAAATACAGCAACAGAATACTGTATTACAATGTAGGTTCTATCAAATTCAGCGTCTTACACATTCTAATGGCCAATTACATTTAAGTCTCTCTTTCTTAAGGCCCACGGTCGTGTGACGGAATCTGAATTGACTACAACCTGGATCCACAATAAGGACAATATCCTTAACGGCCTGATATTTCTCCCATGAAGATGCTCTACATGACCAAAAGTATGTGGACCCCTGCTCGTTGAACATCTCATTCCAAAATCATGGGCATTAGTATGTAGTTGGTCCTCCTTTGTTGCTATAACAGCCTCCACTCTTCTGGGATGGCTTTCCACTAGATGTTGGAACATTGCTGCAGGGACTTGCTTCCATTCAGCCACAAGCATTAGTGAGGTCAGGCACTGATGTTGGGCGATTAGGCCTGGCTCGCAGTCGGCGTTCCAATCCATCCCAAAGGTGTTTGATGGGGTTGAGGTCAGTGTTCTTCCACACAAATCTTGACAAACCATTTCTGTATGGACCTCGCTTTGTACACAGGGGCATTGTCATGCTGAAACAGGAAGGGCTTTCCCCACTGTTGCCACAAAATTGGAAGTACAGAATTGTCATCCTTTGCTGTAGCGTAAAGATTTCCCTTATCTGGAACTAAGGGGCCTAGCCCGAACCATGAAAAACAGCCCCAGACTATTATTCCTCCTCCACCATACTTTAGTTGGCCCTAGGCATTTGGGTAGGAAGTGTTCTCCTGGCATTCGCCAAACCCAGATTTGTCCGTCGGACTGCCAGATGGTGAAGCGTGATTCATCACTCCAAAGAACGTGTTTCCACTGCTCCAGAGTCCAATGGTTGCGAGCTTTACACCACTCCAGCCGACGCTTGGCATTGAGCATGGTGATCTTAGGCTTTTGTGCTCCTGCTCTGCCATGGAAACCCATTTCATGAATCTCCCGACAGTTCTTGTTCTGACGTTGCTTCCAGAGGCAGTTTGTAAGGCCATTCTAGTGCTAATGTTTGCCTATGGAATTGCATGGCTGTGTCCTTGATTTTATACGCCTGTCAGCAATGGGTGTGGCTGAAATAGCCGAATCCATTAATTTGAAGGGGTGTCCACATACTTTTGTATATATAGTGTAGATCACTCAGATGGCCATCTCCAGCTCAGATCAGTGCTGCCTGTTTCAGTCACAAATGCATTACTACACACAACAGTTCTATATCATCTGTTTCAGCCATCTTCCTCTTGCAGATCTAAGAGGAGGGGACCTGAGCTAGGGGAAATGTTTGAAAGGCATTTGAAATGGCTGGGCTTCTTGTATGATTGTAGCTCACTCAGATGACCTGGTGAAAGTTTAGCAGACAACACAACCTATCCCATTTGCTTACAGTAGATACCAAACTGCAATTCTGTACTTTGTCACCTTGCACATTAACAAAGCAACAAAACAAAAACGTTTTAATAAAGAACATATTCACATGGGGGTTAACTTGACTTTTAGAAAAGTTGCATGTTGAGTACAGACCCTGGCATTTACTATAAATAATCAAGTGCTGTACATAAAAGCTGGGTGGTTGTGATCAGATGAGTGGTGTAGAGCCATCCCTGTTAGAGGGAAGTGTTGACCCCTGCTGGACACTCTCCCGTGGCCCCTTGGTTACAGATCCTACATCTACACTGCCACTGGCTGGCCTAGTACTGGAACCATGGGAACTGGCTTTAAGGACAGGTAAGAAGGGGCTGGTCTCAGAGGTGATGACGATGCTGGGAATCCGGCCAATCATTCCTCTAGTTATGGTGCCTTCTGACGAATCTCCTGCCTATCGATGTCAAACAGAAGGTGAGATGAGAACAGCGAACATAAAATGCTAAATGATTGACTTTCACACCCAATTGTCTAGCTATGCAGCATTGCAATTTAAGACAAAGATTGGATTTATGGTTTGACATTATTTTCACTAAAAGACAGTCCTTGAAGGATAAAAGACTATTTAGACCTGGGATGGTTAACTTTAATGGCGGTAGGGGCCACAATGAAATTGTAGGGCTGCGGTGGCTTGTGGGTCTGCATACCCACATCAATATCCACATGTCGTCAGAACCAGCGGCCCTAAGCAAAATTTTGTTTGGATTTATTAACTACAATCAGGTAAGATGTGTTTTTAATTGTGGTGCCGCTCTGCACACACCGACGTGTTAGCCAGCTAGCTAACGTAAGCTATGGTCCAACTCTAAGCCAACTCTCGTAAGTCCATAGATTTCAGAGGTTTAAAACAGAATGATATAAACCGGATCTTTTTTGGAGTTCGAACCGGTCCAGAACTTTATTTTGCTCTTCAGAACAGTGGAACAATTTTACCTTTATTTAACTAGGCAAGTCCGTTAAGAACAAATTCTTACTTTCAATGACGGCCTAGGAACAGTGGGTTAACTGCCTGTTCAGGGGCACAACAGATTTTGTACCTTGTCAGTTCGGGGGTTTGAACTTGCAACCCTCCGGTTACTAGTCCAACGCTCTAACCACTAGGCTACCCTAGGCTCTGTTCAGAACAAAACGATTGGGAAATTGTTTTGGTTCCAACCCCTGGCAGGGCGCTAGACTAATTTACCAATCTAAAACATTTTAGCTGACATGGGCCAATTGAGTGACTGTCAGTGACTGACATAACAAGAGAAAAACTGCTGATGCACAACCAAATCTTGTGTATTTTACTATACAGTAAGTTGAGACCAGACTGAGTAACCCCCAAAAATAATATATATATATATATATATATATATATATATAATATATATATTTTTTTTTTTGTCTTTGGAAATTGATCTGCTGGCGTACAAAAGGGGGTTGCCCATCCCTGAACAAGACCGTTAGATTTATTTTCCTTTGTCTTTACAGATCAGTGTCAATATAATCAGCCACTGCCGTTCCTACCCTGACATTATCAGCACTGACTACAAATGAAAGGGAAAGTGGCAATATTTCTCCCCCGTTGGCTTAGCCTGCCACCAGGCATGTCACAGGACAGTTAATTGTGTCTCTCATTCATAAACCTGGTTAGTCCACTGCGACATTTATTAAGATTAAACTGCCGTGATTTATCAAGGCCACTTGTTCTGTGCCATCTGCATGCCTGCTGTCTGCTCATGGCCAATCCCTGTCTGACTGCACAGGAACACATTCACATCAGTCATATTTGGCTAAGGCAGAGACTATAGTGAACGGTTCCCCGAATTTGGCCCGTGGGTGATTAATTTTTTTAATTTTTTATTGTTGGACATAAAGTACTTTTAAAAGCAGCAACTCAGCTCCAAATGATTTTCATTTTGAAAATCTGTTCCAAAGTATTTCCACGCATGAACGAGAGATATATTGGATTGTTTACAATTGTAAGCAAGGTTTGACATTGTTACATTTTAGTCAAATATTATATCTGGGCTTCTTGAAGTCTACAAATTATTTGTAATTATGTTCCGGGCCCCTGACCATCCACTCAAGAAATAATCTGCCTGCGGCTGAATCTAGTTGATGATCCCTGCTATAGTGCCTTCTCTATATGGGAAACTGGGATCCATATTACGTAGATGGAATCAAGAGGGTAGAAAACAGGGGGAAACATGTTGTGTTTATATTTCAGACTGAGAGAAGATTAAATAGGGCACCAGTGCTGCTTTGTTTTTTATTGGAGGTAGGTAATGGCAAGCCACACTAGACGATACAGCCACGAGGAATTAACTGACACTAATTATGGGTACTTACACTTGGAGGGAAGCCGTGGTCACTGTGGCCCACGCCTGTCATGGAGATGTTGTCCATGGCATTAGAGCTCTGGAAGATACAAAATATATGACGTAGAGGTTGGTTTCTGCTATTATAATAAGTGACAACTCTGAGTCATTTCAAGGTGTAACTCAATTAAATTCCAGTCACACAAAACACATTTGTTGGGTCACATGTAAGTAAAGACGTACTAATAATTGTAGGGATTGGTCACTCCTTATATTAAGAGGAGACCCATAACAATTGAGGATCTTCAATTTTCACCTGAAATGACATACTCAAATCTAACTGCCTGTAGCCCAGGCCCTGAAGCAAAGATATGCATATTCTTGGTACCATGTGAAAGGAATGTAGGAGAATATAACACAATAAATCTGGTAAAAGATAATACAAAGAAAAAACCAACCGTTATTTTCAATTTTTTTTGTACCATCATCTTTGAAATTCAAGAGAAAGATCATAATGTATTATTACAGCCCAATTCTACAGTGCATTAAGAAAGTATTCAGACCCATTGACTTTTTCCACATTTTGTTTACGTTACAGCCTTATACTAAAATTAATTTTATTTTTATTTATTTCACCTTTATTTAACCAGGTAGGCAAGTTGAGAACAAGTTCCCATTTACAATTGCGACCTGGCCAAGATAAAGCAAAGCAGTTCGACACATACAACAACACAGAGTTACACATGGAGTAAAACAAACATACAGTCAATAATACAGTAGAAAAATAAGTATATATACAATGTGAGCAAATGAGGTGAGATGGGAGGTAAAGGCAAAAAAAGGCCATGGTGGTGAAGTAAATACAATATAGCAAGTAAAACACTGGAATGGTAGATTTGCAATGGAAGAATGTGCAAAGTAGAGATATAAATAATGGGGTGCAAAGGAGCAAAATAAATAAATACAGTAGGGGGAGAGGTAGTTGTTTGGGCTAAATTATAGATTGGCTATGTACAGGTGCAGTAATTTTTGAGCTGCTCTGACAGCTGGTGCTTAAAACTAGTGAGGGAGATAAGTGTTTCCAGTTTCAGAGATTTTTGTAGTTCGTTCCAGTCATTGGCAGCAGAGAACTGGAAGGAGAGGCGGCCAAAGGAAGAATTGGTTTTGGGGGTGACCAGAGAGATATACCTGCTACAGGTGGGTGCTGCTATGGTGACCAGCGACCTGAGATAAGGGGGGACTTTACCTAGCAGGGTCTTGTAGATGACCTGGAGCCAGTGGGTTTAGTGACGAGTATGAAGCGAGGGCCAGCCAACGAGAGCGTACAGGTCGCAGTGGTGGGTAGTATATGGGGCTTTGGTGACAAAACAGATGGCACTGTGATAGACTGCATCCAATTTATTGAGTAGGGTATTAGAGGCTATTTTGTAAATGACATCGCCGAAGTCGGATCTGTAGGATGGTCAGTTTTACAGAGGTATGTTTAGCAGCATGAGTGAAGGTTGCTTTGTTGTGAAATAGGAAGCCAATTCTAGAATTAACTTTGGATTGGAGATGTTTGATGTGAGTCTGGAAGGAGAGTTTACAGTCTAACCAGACACCTAGGTATTTGTAGTTGTCCACATAGTCTAAGTCAGATTCGTCCAGAGTAGTGATGTTGGACGGGCGGGCAGGTGCAGGCAACGATCGGTTGACGAGCATGCATTTAGTTTTACTTGTATTTAAGAGCAATTGGAGGCTACGGAAGGAGAGTTGTATGGCATTAAAGCTCGTCTGAACCAGGCGAGGCAATCATTTGAGAAACCAAGGCTATCGAGTCTGCCGATGAGGATGTGGTGATTGACAGAGTCGAAAGCCTTGGCCAGATCAATGAATACGGCTGCACAGTATTGTTTCTTATCGATGGCTGTTAAGATATTGTTTAGGACCTTGAGCGTGGCTGAGGTGCACCCATGACCAGCTCTGAAACCAGATTGCATAGCGGAGAAGGTATGGTGGGATTCGAAATGGTCAGTAATCTGTTGGTTGACTTGGCTTTCGAAGACCTTAGAAAGGCAGGGTAGGATAGATATAGGTCTGTAGCAGTTTGGGTCTAGAGTGTCCCCCCTTTGACGAGGGGGATGACCGCAGCTGCTTTCCAATCTTTGGGAATCTCAGATGACACGAAAGAGAGGTTGAACAGGCTACTAATAGGGGTTGCAATAATTTTGGCAGATAATTTTAGAAAGAGAGGGTCCAGATTGTCTAGCCCGGCTGATTTGTAGGGGTCTAGATTTGGCAGCTCTTCAGCTATCTGGATTTGGGTGAAGGAGAAGTGGGGGAGGTTTGGGCAAGTTTCTGTGGGGAGCGCAGTGCTGTTGACCCGGGTAGGGGTAGCCAGGTGGAAAGCATGGCCAGCTGTAGAAAAATGCTTATAGAAATGATCAATTATAGTGGATTTATCGGTGGTGACAGTGTTTCCTATCCTCAGTGCAGTGTGCAGCTGGAAGGAGGTGTTCTTTTTCTCCATGGACTTTACAGTGTCACTGAACATTTTTGAGTTTGTTGCAGGAAGCAAATTTCTGCTTGAAAAAGCTAGTCTTGGCTTTTCTAACTGCCTGTGTATATTGGATTCTAGCTTCCCTGAAAAGTTGCATATCACGGGAGCTGTTCAATGCTAATGCAGAACACCATAGGATGTTTTTGTGTTGGTTAAGGGCAGTCAGGTCTGGAGAGAACCAAGGGCTATATCTGTTCTGGTTCAACATTTCTTGAATGGGGCATGCTTATTTAAGATGGCGAGGAAGGTATTTTTAAAAAACAAACAGGCATCCTCTATTGACGGGATGAAGTCAATATCCTTCCAGGATACCCCGGCCAGGTCGATTAGAAAGGCCTTCTCGCTGAAGTGTTTCAGGAAGCGTTTGATAGTGATGAGTGGAGGTCGTTTGACCGCTGACCCATTACGGATGCAGGCAATGAGGCAGTGATCGCTAAGATCTTTGTTGAAAACAGCAGAGGTGTATTTAGAGGGCAAGTTGGTTAGGATGATATCTATGAGGGTGCCCGTGTTTACGGCTTTGGGGTGGTACCTGGTAGGTTCATTGATAATTTGTGTGAGATTGAGGGCATCAAGCTTAGATTGTAGGATGGATGGAGTGTTAAGCATGTTCCAGTTTAGGTCGCCTAGCAGCACGAGCTCTGAAGATTGATGGGGGGCAATCAGTTCACATATGGTGTCCAGAGCACAGCTGGGGGCAGAGGGTTGTCTATAGCAGGCGGCAACGGTGAGAGACTTGTTTTTAGAGAGGTGGATTTTTAAAAGTAGAAGTTCAAATTGTTTGGGTACAGACCTGGATAGTAGGACAGAACTCTGCAGGCTATCTCTGCAGTAGACTGCAACACCGCCCCCTTTGGCCGTTCTATCTTGTCTGAAAATGTTGTAGTTATGGATGAAGATTTCAGAATTTCTGGTGGTCTTCCTAAGCCAGGATTCAGACACGGCTAGAACATCCGGGTTGGCAGCGTGCTAAAAGCAGTGAATAAAACAAACTTAGGGAGGAGGCTTCTAATGCTAAAATGCATGAAACCAAGGCTATTACGGTTACAGAAGTCATCAAAAGAGAGCGCCTGGGGAATAGGAGTGGAGCTAGGCACTGCAGGGCCTGGATTCACCTCTACAACACCAGAGGAACAGAGGAGGAGTAGGATAAGGGTACGGCTAAAAGCTATGAGAATTGGTTGTCTAGAACGTCGGGAAAAGAGAGTAAAAGGAGGTTTCTGGGGGGCGATAAAATAGCTTCAGGGTATAATGTACAGACAAAGGTATGGTAGGATGTGAATACAGTGGGGGTAAACTTAGGTATTGAGTGATGATGAGAGAGATATTGTCTCTAGAAACATCATTGAAACCATCGCATGTGTGGGTGGTGGAACTGAAAGGTTGGATAAGATATAATGAGCAGAGCTGGAGGCTCTACAGTGAAATAAGCCAATAAACACTAACCAGAACAGCAATGGACAAGGCATATTTACATTAAGGAGAGGCATGCTTAGTCGAGTGATCATAAGGGTCCAGTTAGGTTGGTTGGGGTAACAGCGATTCCGACAGCTAGCCGGGCCATCGATAGCAAGCTAGCATAGGATGGAGGTCTGTTTTTAGCCACCTCGTGCATTTCCGTCGGTAGATTAGTGGGGTTCCATGTGGTAAAGGGGATCAATCCAATTGGCAAAATAGATATAGTTATAGTGACCCAAGAAAAATTGTCCGATAGATCTATTCAGATAGCAGCCAATAAGACCGCTAACGATTAGCGGGACGCAGATGGGCGTTCAGGTAACGTCGCGACGGAAGGGCCAGTTGGATAACTCCCTCGAGCAGATAACGTTGGTAGTCCAGTCGTGAAGGCCCGGTGGGGCTCCGCGTCGGCAGTAAAACGGGTCCGGATAGGTGATGGTAGCCCAGGAGTGGCTGATGGGACTCTTCAGCTGGCTAGCTCTGGAATAATTTATGTTTGCTCCGGGATCGACGTACGCCAATAGTCACACGGATAGCAGCTAGCTAGCTGTGAGATCCAGGTGTAAATTTCCAGAGCTTTTAGTTGAAATCTGGGAATATGGAGAGAAAAATAGGTCTGGTATGTTCTGGTCTGAGTCACGTTGTACAAAACTGGCGATAGCTTTTCGAGCTAAAGGATAGCTGATGACCATCAACCGTGGTTAGCTTAATACTAACGTTAGCCAGTAAACTGGTTAGCTTCTGGTTAGCTTCTGGTTAGCTTCTGGTTAGCTTCTGGTTAGCTTCTGGCTAGCTTCTGGCTAGCTTCTGGCTAGCTTCTGGCTAGCTTCTGGCTAGCTTCTGGCTAGCTTCTGGCTAGCTTATGGCTAGCTTCTATTGTGGATTTCAGATTTGAGGTAAATAATGCTTTTTTTAAATTGGTGAGGCGGGTTGCAGGAGAATGTTTTGAAGTTGAGTTTTTGGAAAAGAAAATACATAAAAGATATGTGAAGAAAGATGTAAATATATATATATACGGGACACGACAAGATGAGGACAAAGGACGTCTGACTGCTATGCCATCTTGGAGAATAGATAAATACAAATAAAAAATAATACATAAAAAATGTCTTCATCAATCTACACA
The DNA here is from genome assembly GCF_018296145.1 of Oncorhynchus tshawytscha. NCBI lineage: Eukaryota > Metazoa > Chordata > Actinopteri > Salmoniformes > Salmonidae > Oncorhynchus > Oncorhynchus tshawytscha. The sequence continues at coordinate 66,440,748 of NC_056434.1, forward strand.
CAATACCCCATAACGTCAAAGCTAAAACAGGTTTTTAGAAATTCTTGCAAATGTATTAAAAATAAAAAACAGATACCTTATTTACATAAGCATTCAGACCCTTTGCTATGAGACTCAAAATTGAGCTCAGGTGCATCCTGTTCCCTTGATCATCCTTAAGATGTATCTACAACTGGATTGGAATCCACCTGTGGTAAATTCAATTGATTGGACATGATTTGGAAAGGCACACACCTGTCTATATAAGGTCTCACAGTTGACAGTGCATGTCAGAGCTAAAACCAAGCCATGAGGTTGAATGAATTGTCCATAGAGCTCAGAGACAGGATTGGGTCAAGGCACAGTTCTGGGGAAAGGTACCAAAACATTTCTGCAGCATTGAAGGTCCCCAAAAACACAGTGGCCTCCATTCTGAAATGTAAGAAGTTTGGAACCACCAAGACTCTTCCTAGAGCTGGCCGCCCGGCCAAACTGAGCAATCTAGGGAGGAGGAATTGTCAGGGAGGTGACCAAGAACACGATGGTCACTCTGACAGAGCTCCAGAGTTCCTCTATGGAGTTGGGAGAACATTCCAGAAGGACAACCATCTCTGCAGCCCTCCACCAATCAGGCCTTCATGGTAGAGTGGCCAGATGGAAGCCACTCTTCAGTAAAAGGCACATGACAGCTCGCTTGGAGTTTGCCAAAAGGCACCTAAAGGACTCAATATTCTCTGGTCTGATGAAACCAAGATTGAACTCTTTGGCCTGAATGCCTAGAGTCACATCTGGAGGAAACCTGGCACCATTTCTACAGGAAAGCATGGTTGTGGCAGCATCATGCTGTTGGGATGTTTTTCAGCGGCAGGGACCGGGAGACTAGTCAGGATCGAGGGAGAGATGAACGGAGCAAAGCACAGAGAGATCCTTGATGAAAACCTGCTCCGGAGCACCCAGGACCTCAGACTGGGGCGAAGGTTCACCTTTCAAAAGGACAACGACCCTAAGCACACAGCCAAAACAACGCAGGAGTGGCTTCGGGACAAGTCTCTGAACGTCCTTGACTGGTTCAGCCAGAGCCTTGACTTGAACCCGATCTAACATCTCTGGAGAGACATGAAAATAACTGTGCAGCGATGCTCCCCATCCAACCCGACAGAGCTTGAGAATGGAAGAAACTTCTCAAGCAGAGGTGTGCCAAGCTTGTAGCGTCATACCCGAGAAGACTTTATTTATTTTTATTTTATTTACCTTTATTTAACCAGGTAGGCTAGTTGAAAACAAGTTCTCATTTGCAACTGCGACCTGGCCAAGATAAAGGATAGCAGTGTGAACAGACAACAACAGTTACACATGGAGTAAACAATAAACAAGTCAATAACATAGTAGAAAAAAGAAAAAAAAGAATCTATATACATTGTGAGCAAAAGGCATGAGGAGGTAGGCAATAAATAGGTCATAGGAGTGAATAATTACAATTAGCAGATTAACACTGGAGTGATAAATGATCAGATGAACAGGTAGAGTGCAGGTAGAGATACTGGTGTGCAAAAGAGCAGAAAAGTAAATAAAATAAAAACAGTATGGGGATGAGGTAGGTAAATTGGGTGGGCTATATACCGATGGACTATGTACAGCTGCAGCGATCGGTTAGCTGCTCAGAGAGCAGATGTTTAAAGTTGGTGAGGGAGATAAGTCTCCAGGCTGTAATCGCTGCTAAAGGTGCTTCAACAAAGTACTGAGTAAAGGGTCTGAATAGTTATGTAAATGTGATATTTAATTTTTAATACATTTGCAAAAATTTCAAAGAATCTGTTTTTGTTTTGTCATTATGGGGTATTGTGTGTAGAATGATGAGGAATAACAACAATTTAATCGATTTTTTTAATAAGGTTGTAGCGTAACAAAATGTGGAAAAATGACGTTTTGTTTTTATTATTGTCCGGCCAAATGAATTGTAGGCAGATCATTGGATAGGTGGTTCTGTTGTCTTACTATGGAGGTTATTTTTTTATTCATATTGACCCTGACCTCTGACCTGACCCTAGACGGCAGTTACTGCCTTCTTGCTTGGTACACCCACTGGAATACGTTTCCATTACGATTTTTTTTATATACAAAAACTTGTTAATATAATTATTTGTATGTGGCTGTCAGTGTCATATAGTTTTATACTTGTATCAGCGAAGAACAATACATAATACCAAGGTAAACCTTTGAGCCAGCAGCCCAAAGGTAAAAAGCAGTAACTGAGGTTAGTGATGGCAGCTGCTGCCTTTTTCCTTGGTTTCACTGTAACTTTTTGTTGTTAATGCAAACATGACCCCCCCAATTTCTCCATAAAACAACAGACACAATTAAATGTGATATTAGGCCTGTATGGCAGTACTTTTACTGTTTGGCAGTACTGTATTGGCTAGTGCTTTCTCCAGTATGTTATTCTATTTTGCATTCAATTGTATGTCGATGCCATTTATCTTTTAATATTTATTTAATATATGTTTTATTTAAATTCTTGTAAGACAGAACATGGACACAATGCAATTGGGATCAAGAAGAAGGTAAGGATATGTTGTAGGACAGCTGCATTTGAAGTGTGAATTTAACCTACATAGCAGTCAATACAAACTAACAATGGCATTCAAATGGCACAACAAAGTGTCTTTTAGTTGGTTTTGGGTAATTTCATGGGTATTCCGGGACACTGTATGTAGTGCCTTTGCATAGCCTAACTGAACCTGATTCTGTTGTTTATTTTCAGAAATTCTGAAGTATCTGGATGGTCAGTGGAGGATGTCTGCCAGTGGCTTCAGCAAAATCAGTTGGAGGACTACACCTCTCCTTTCCAAGGTTTTACATTTAAATAAAAAAATCAATTGCATGCTAGGTCCAACCAAAACTTTACTTCTGCTTTTAACCCAACTACCAGGTAGCTCTTGTTGTGGGGGTGTTATAACTGCTATGCTCAAGGACCAAATTACAGATTTTTTCACCTTGTCGGCTGGACAATTGGAATGCTTTAAATGCTAAGCTACCTATCAGTCAACACCAGTCAAAATACCTGCTAACTGCCAAATATGCAACAAGCATTTTTTGAGGAATCATAAAACGGATTCGCCACATTGGTCTGTACCAATGGTTCCTGTTAACATGTGGACTTGGAGGTTACATGTTTTCATGCAAATGCTTTGCTTCATATAGGACACATGTATACAAAAAAACACAATCATTTGCTGACAAGTAGGCCTAATGGTTCTGTAATCCCTGTGCCTGACTACATTAAGGAAAATGTGAATGATGATGACTCTGATCTCGCGTGGGCACCTGCAACTAATGTTGTTGAGTCCATGGACTTCAAAACTGAAGACTTAGTTAGAGGCCTTATGAGAAACCTCTGCATGTTTATGGTGAAGATCAGAGAGAAGTATTGTGTTACTATGCAGGGCAGTATAGTGGAGAATCATAATATTTGTTAAACTAGGAAAGTCAGTTAAGAACAAATTCGTATTTACAATGACGGCCTACATCGGCCAAACCCTCCCCTAACCTGAACGACGCTGGGCCAATTGTGCGCCGCTCTATGGGACTTCCAATCACGTCTGGATTTGATATAGCCTGGATTCGAACCAGGGACTGTAGTGACACCTCTTGTACTGAGATGCAGTGCCTTAGACCGCTGCGTCCCTCGTTGTTACCTACCTTTACCATCTGGGGGCGGCCCGTCAGGAAGTCCAGGATCCAGTTGCAGAGGGAGGTGTTTAGTCCCAGGGTCCTTAGCTTAGTGATTTGAGGGCTCTATGGTGTTGAACGCTGAGCTGTAGTTAATGAATAGCATTCTCACATAGGTGTTTATTTTGTCCAGGTGGGAAAGGGCAGTGTGGAGTGCAATGGAGATTGCATCATCTGTGGATCTGTTGGGGCGGTATGCAAATTGGAGTGGGTCTTCACTGAAAATGTCAGTGAAGACACTTGCCAGTTGGTCAGCGCATGCTCGGAATACACCTCCCGGTAATCCGTCTGCTCACCATGCGCGACTCAACAAATTACAGCTACCACCTGCAGGCAGTCCAAGAAAACCCAGAAAATGCCAGAGTCTATGGTGTTAGAAGTCCGTGCCACGTCTCTGAGATGACATATGCACCTTTACCCTTTATGTATTTATTCCCCTCGATGTGATGCATGACTTCCTTGAGGGCATCATACCTGGATGGTGTTACACAAGCTTGTGAAGACGAAACAAATCACTGTGGCTCCGCTAAATGACGAGATTGATGACTTCCCGAATGGCAACTACGACAGATCATCTAGACAAATACCACTATCTGAGCGCGTCCTGAGGAATAATGGACATCTGGTTGGGAGTGCATCTGAGAAATGCTAATGATTGGGTGGCAAATAGCCAGCTGTGATGCATGGGAAGTGTGCCTGTTACTGAGATAACTTGGGGACATAATAATGGCACCTACTATCAAAAGGTCTTGGGCACCATACCTGGAAGAGAAAATAATGGAATTTCATGCTTTTTCAATTTCATGCTTTTCCCAAACAAGCAAACACCCAAGATGCAGTTTCCGAACCATTACTACCGACTGCTGATGGCATAAGGACCACTTATCCATCTGTCGTGTATGTGCTTTGAAGCCAAACATCAGCACTTCAAGAGAATTGCACATGTCATCTGTGACTACAAACACATTGCAAAGACACATGCCAAAAGACACCAGATGAGACAATGCTGGGAGCAGTCAAAGAACACATGCTTAGGAATCACAGTACCACTCCAAAAAGACCAACCCACCACAATTTGCTACAAGCCAACAACCAACCAATAACCAGCATCCACCAACCAACACAAAACTGTGGCCCACAATATGCACCCTTCCTGAGTTCCTCACAGCCCTACAGTGTAAACTCAACCAACAGAGAGAAGAGTTCCAACTTTCCCACTAATTGGTCCAAGTGGAGGAGACTAATCATCCAGGTTTTAGTTGATATCACGTGCACATATACCTGGTAAGTTTATACATTTGGTACATCATGTGAGTGTGTGTGTGTTTACATATTACTGCACTGTTGGAGCTAGAAACACAAACATTTCACTACACCCGCAATGACATCTGCTAAATATGTGTATGTGACCAATACGATTTGATTTGTGTGTAGTCATAGGATGTGTTATACTGTAATGGAACACCACATTGATCTACCCTTTTCAAAGGTACCCTACAAGCAGACTATATAGTGACATCATTGGTGGCCAAGTACCCATTTCTAAGGGACTGTACAGGACAAGGATATGTGAGTGATATTTTTATGACATTTTTGTACACTTGGTCATTACTAATAACTCAACCTCAATTCTCCTTTACGAAGGAATCGTGGCATGGGATGATTGAAAAAAAAGAAAGGCAATCTCTTGTCTGCAAATATGAAACAAACTCTCACTTTTTTTTAGTTTGGTTACACATTTGCTATTTTTTAAATCTATGTGAATCAAGTTAAACCTCCAGAAATAAAAAATATGTGCAAATTATCTTTTCAGATCTTCCATGGAATGGATATAGATAAAAAGATCATTCAAGGACTCTGCAAGGCTAGTGGCAAAATAATAGCAGAGGCAGAGAGGCGAGGCATGGGCGAGGACCTGCTATTTCGACAGGTCCTGAAGGACAATACAGAAGAGGCGCACGGGTATTTGCTCTTATTCCTTCCCTTTCTCTAATGTAGCCTATACAGTACATAGTACATACAAAATATGTATTTTGTAATAGAATTGTAACACATTTTTTTGCAAATGTAGTAAGATCTTTACTTTACTTTTCCCCAGGACTCGAGACCCCAGCAGCGATCCTGCTCTTGCCCTAACGCTTCAATGAGGACCCGAGTGCCCTTTATGTCCGTGACAAGGTATGTCTCTGCACAAATAATCTGTTTCTTCATAAACATAAGTGTGCATGCTTATATAAAATTACAGCTGAACATTTGTGATGTTCTTAAGTTGCGGTGTTCTGGGTATAAGAGAAGTTGGGGTAAAGTTACTAGGGCCGGACATAAAGATGGCAAACTTCCTAACATAAATAAATGGTTGTTGGGCAAGTGGTTGTTGGACACACACACACACACACGTGCGCACACACACACACACACACACACACACTAAAGCAAAAAAAATCAAATTTGTATTTAGCATCAAGTTTACAATTTTGTTAGTTTACCTTAATTATTTTTTAATGTATGTTGTTTTTATTGTATTTTATATTTTCACCATGAGAGTGAAAAGCACTATACAAAGTAAATGTATTATTTATTATGTTCTGACATGTCTGCATAGATGTTCCAATGTTTTTTATGTGTTTTGTTTGGTAAATTGTTGTGTAATTGTTCATTCACATTTGTGGTTGTCACACCCTGACCATAGTTTGCTTTGTATGTTTCTATGTTTTGGTTGGTCAGGGTGTGATCTGAGTGGGCATTCTATGTTGGATGTCTTGTTTGTCTATTTCTATGTCTGGCCTGATATGGTTCTCAATCAGAGGCAGGTGTTAGTCATTATCTCTGATTGGGAACCATATTTAGGTAGCCTGGGTGTCACTGTGTCACGCCCTGGTCAAAGTATTTTGTGTTTATCTTTATGTATTTGGTCAGGCCAGGGGTTTTTGTAATTGTGGTGTGTTTGTCTTGGGGTTTTGGTGGTGGTATTGGGATTGTAGCTTAGTGGGTTATCTAGCAAAGTCTATGGCTGTCTGGAGTGGTTCTCAATCAGAGGCAGGTGCTTATCGTTGTCTCTGATTGGGAACCATATTTAGGCAGCCATATTCTTTGAGTTTGTCGTGGGTGATTGTCCTTAGTGTCCTATGTGTACTCTCGGTTAGTTTGCACTAGATAGGCTGTTTCGGTTTCGATTACGTTTATTGTTTTGTGTAGTGTTCGTGTTTCTTTATTTGATTAAACATGAATCTCAATCGACACGCTGCAGTTTGGTCCGACTCTCCTTCATCACCACTAGAAAACCGTTACAGAATCACCCACCACCAACGGACCAAGCGGCGTGTCAACAGGCAGGAGAAGCCGAAAAAGGAGATGCTAAATAAGGATTTCTGGACATGGGAGGAAATCCTCGACGGGAGAGGACCCTGGGCTAAACCAGGGGAGTGTAGCCGCCCAAAGGTGCAACAGGAGAAGAGGCAGCAGCAGCAGGAGCAGCAGCTGCTACAGTGGGAGAAATGGACATGGGAGGAGGAATTGGACGGTAAAGGACCCTGGAATCAGCCTGGAGATTATTGTCGCCCCAAAGCCGAGCTGGAGGCAGCAAAAGCAGAGAGGCGGCATTATGAGGAGCTAGCACGGCAGAGCGGATGGAAGCCCGAGAGTCAGCCCCAAAAATTTCTTGGGGGGCTTACAGGGAGTATGGCTATGCCAGGTAGGAGACCTGCGCAAACTCCCTGTGCTTACCGGGGGGCTGGAGAGACCGGGCAGGCACCGTGTTATGCTGTGGAGCGCACGATGTCTCCAGTGCGGGTGCACAGCCCGGTTCGGTATATTCCAGCTCCACGTATCGGCCGGGCTAGATTGAGCGTCGAGCCAAATGCCATGAAGCCGGCTCTACGCATCTGGTCCCCAGTGCGTCTCCTTGGGCCGGCTTACATGGCACCAGCCTTGCGCTCGGTGTCTCCGGTTCGCCTGCATAGCCCAGTGCGGGCTATTCCACCTCGCCGCACTGGCAGGGCGACCGAGAGCATTCAACCAGGTAAGGTTGGGCAGGCTCGGTGCTCAAGAGCTCCAGTGCGCCTGCACGGTCCGGTCTATCCAGTACCACCTCCACAACCCAGCCCTCCGGTAGCAGCTCCCCGCACCAGGCTTCCTGTGCGTGTCCTCGGTCCAGTACCACCAGTACCAGCACCACGCATCAGGCCTACAGTGCGCCTCGCCTCTCCAGCGCTGTCGGAGCCTTTCTCCTCTCCTGCGCTGCCGGAGTCTCCCGCCTATCTAGCGCTGTTAGAGCTTTCCTCATCTCCAGCGCTGCCGGAGTCTCCCGCCTGTTCAGCGCAGCCAGAGCCTTCCTCCGACACAGCGCTGCAGGAGTCTCCCGCCTGTTCAGCGCAGCCAGAGCCTTCCTCCTCTACAGCGCTGCCGGAGTCTCCTGCCTGTTCAGCGCAGCCAGAGCTGCCAGTCTGCATGAAGCAGCCAGAGCTGTCAGTCTGCATGAAGCAGCCAGTCTACATGGAGCTGTCAGTCTGCATGGAGCAGCCAGAGCTGTCAGTCTACATGAAGCAGCCCGAGCTGCCAGTCTGCATGAAGCAGCCAGTCTACATGGAGCAGCCAGAGCTGTCAGTCTGCATGAAGCAGCCAGAGCTGTCAGTCGGCATAGAGCTGCCAGTCTGCAAGGAGCTGCCAGTCTGCACGGAGCTGTCAGTCTGCACGGAGCTGTCAGTCTGCACGGAGCTGTCAGTCTGCACGGAGCTGTCAGTCTGCACGGAGCTGTCAGTCTGCGGAGCTGTCAGTCTGCACGGAGCTGCCAGTCTGCACGGAGCTGCCAGTCTGCACGGAGCTGCCAGTCTGCACGGAGCTGCCAGTCTGCAAGGAGCTGCCAGTCAGCACGGAGCTGCCAGAGCGGCTCAGTCTGTAACGAAGCTGTCAGCCTATATGGAGCTGCCAGCTAGTGCCGCCAGTCTGCCCAGCGCCGCCAGTCTGCCCAGCCAGTCGAGCTGCCAGTCTGCCCAGCACCGCCAGTCTGCCCAGCTGTCAGCCAGTCTGCCCAGCTAGTGCCGCCAGTCTGCCCAGCAGCGCCGCCCCCAGTCTGCCCAGCGCCGCCAGTCTGCCCAGCGTCGCCAGTCTGCCCAGCGCCGCCAGTCTGCTTAGCGTCGCCAGTCTGCCCAGCGCCGCCAGATCTGCCAGTCAGCCAGACTCTTCCAGATCTGCCAGTCAGCCAGACTCTTCCAGATCTGCCAGTCAGCCAGACTCTTCCAGATCTGCCAGTCAGCCAGACTCTTCCAGATCTGCCAGTCAGCCAGACTCTTCCAGATCTGCCAGTCAGCCAGACTCTTCCAGATCTGCCAGACTCTTCCAGATCTGCCAGACAGCCAGACTCTTCCAGATCTGCCAGTCAACCAGACTCTTCCAGATCTGCCAGTCAGCCAGGATCTGCCAGTCAGCCAGGATCTGCTGAAACCACCAGCCAGCCAGGATCTGGTAGATCTATCTACCTGCCTGAGCTTCCTCTCACTCCCGAGCTTCCTCTCACTCCCGAGCTTCCTCTCACTCCCGAGCTTCCTCTCACTCCCGAGCTTCACTCCCGAGCTTCCTCTCACTCCCGAGCTTCACTCCCGAGCTTCCTCTCACTCCCGAGCTTCACTCCCGAGCTTCCTCTCACTCCCGAGCTTCCTCTCACTCCCGAGCTTCCTCTCACTCCCGAGCTTCCTCTCACTCCCGAGCTTCCCCTCAGTCCCGAGCTGTCCTTCAGTCCCGATCTGCTCCTCAGTCCAGTGGGGTTCTGGGTGAGGACTACTAGGCCATGGTCGGCGGCAAGGGTGGACTATCCAGGGACGAAGGGAGAGGGGACTAAGACATTAACTGAGTGGGGTCCACGTCCCGCGCCGGAGCCGCCACCATGGACAGACGCCCACCCGGACCCTCCCTATTGTTTTGAGGTGCGTTCGGGAGTCCGCACCTTAGGGGGGTTCTGTCACGCCCTGGTCAAAGTATTTTGTGTTTATCTTTATGTTTTTGGTCAGGCCAGGGTGTGTGACATGGGGTTTTTGTAATTGTGGTGTGTTTGTCTTGGGGTTTTGGTGGTGGTATTGGGATTGTAGCTTAGTGGGTTATCTAGCAAAGTCTATGGCTGTCTGGAGTGGTTCTCAATCAGAGGCAGGTGCTTATCGTTGTCTCTGATTGGGAACCATATTTAGGCAGCCATATTCTTTGAGTTTGTCGTGGGTGATTGTCCTTAGTGTCCTATGTGTACTCTCGGTTAGTTTGCACTAGATAGGCTGTTTCGGTTTCGATTACGTTTATTGTTTTGTGTAGTGTTCGTGTTTCTTTGTTTGATTAAACATGAATCTCAATCGACACGCTGCAGTTTGGTCCGACTCTCCTTCATCACCACTAGAAAACCGTTACACTGTGTGTTAGTGGGTGATTGTTCCTGTCTCTGTGTTTTGCACCAGATAGGACTGTTTTAGGTTTTCGCACGTTTGTTGTTTTGTTAGTTTATTCGTGTACAGTTTCTTTATTAAAGTACAATGAATAACAACCACGCTGCATTTTGGTCCGCCTCTACTTCACCTAAAGAAAGCCGTTACAGTGGTGCCACTAAATTAGCAATGAATTATTTAAATCAATATTGTCATTGTTATTAAAATATGTTTGTATAATGGTGGACAGGGAGTGAAAAAAATTAACCCCAAAAGGTTCTTTCTTAGAGGAACCATTATAACCTTTTGAGAAGTTTTCCGAAGAACTTATAGGGGTTCCCCCACAAGGTTCCTTAAATAACCTTTTTTCAAGGGTTCTTTGAAGAACTAATAGGGGTTCCACCACAGTTTTAATTTAAAGAACTCCTAAAGAATATTTCAGGACATTTAATTAACAGTGAAATCTAACCTCTCAATAAAGATTATAATTGTATCACAATATGTTGTAAAGAGATTTAAGACACATTTAAAAGACCATTTTTATTTGTAATGAACCCTGATAAGACACATCAGCTATCTCTATATATCCGCTTTACAGAAATATGTCTGCTGACCCCTATACGATTGCTCATACATTTAAAAAATAGATTCTTATCCTCCGATACAGATTGCCTCTACAAGTACTGTGCTCCATAGAGCTATAGCTTGTGTTCTCATGGGGGCACCCTATACCACAGTTAATAAAACACCGCTTTAGCAGGTGACATCACATTTTAAATAGTAACACTGAAAGACGCCGTAAAGATGAACACGTTTCAAAAATGTCAAAATTGGATTAGACGTCTATGGTACAGCAAAGCCCTCCTAAAGCTTCCTCCCTGGAGTGACCCCTCTGCTGTGGATTCATCTTACCATCCTGTCTGTAACAAGGTGCCAGATTAATTTAGGAGCCATGCGATTGGCTGACACAAATCCAGGGGTGCTTTCCAGGCCAATAGTTGGTTTAATAGATTTGTGGCGGACTACACAGAAGAATCCTTTATGATGGAAATGTGTACTTAGTTCTTGCCTAATTCTCCTATGAATCTTGTTGCATTACAGTACAGCAAGTGTGTTACTGTTTGATTAGGTGCTTCTCAGGTAGAGGCACTGAATGTTAGGTATCATTGGTGGCATTAATGTGTATTGATGTTGGGAGATGAGCACATAAGTGCAAGTGGGATTTTTTTTTAAACCCTAAATTGGCTTACTTACCGACCTTTACTGTGTTAGACAACGCATTCACACTGTTCTGCCTCTAGAGCCCAAAATATCCTCCACACATTTGGTACATTGTCACACATGTGAAAGAGGACAGGGAGCAGGCTTGACCTGACCTTGCCTTGATGTGTTAGTTACCTTCTCAAAGATACCAGAGTCGTGGCTCTTCATCTTGGACTTGGAGCTGGAGGGCTTGAAGTGTGGGAGCTCGGCGGTGTCCTTACTGATATCACAGGACACCTGGCGGCTAGCCAGCCAGGAGCCCATACCGGATAGGTCAGCCTCAGTATCTGTCCAGGCCTGGGGGGATGGAACCATTATATAAACGTCGGACACACACACACACACGCACACAGACAATCTCATGATTTCATATCAGGACATATTTATTCATACCGATTCGCTGTCGGAGGCGGAAGAGAGGCGGGACTTGACAGTGCTGGTGCGGTGTAAGCGGTCGCCGATGTCGGAGGTCTGGCTGGTGACAGTGGATCGCCGGGTGGACATGAAACTGCTGTTGGTGGATTGCAGGTCGCGTCTACGTACACACAGCAAAAACCCCAGGCATGGGATGTACTTGGCTATGGCCATCCTGAAGACCAAGAGTGCAGGGGGCAGATTTAGGAGATGTAGGTCCAGAGGTTAACTAATATATTTCCTCTAGCATAAGACAGAAAGGCAAAGTACCATACAGTACAAGGCGACACCATAGGCAGTCTGATGGGACAGAACATGGCAGGGACTTGGCCTGATGTATCATGTCAGAGGAAACAATCTAGGTGCCCTATCCAGTTTATTAACCCTTGGCATCCTTCCTGTGTGGTGGGAATAAAATAATGTCCAGTTGTATTAACATCCAGGTTAATGAGTGATTGTAGAGAGGAAAGTTTAGATTGTCTGTGTATAGTTGTATATAAGACAACTGCTGTGTCTGCCTTGGCAGAGCTCCTGATTAACGTGTATATTGGTGCATTGAGTTGGTTGGAACCTTTCCAGCGTGCTGACAAATAAAGGATGATTCATTTAAGATTGACTTTGAGTGTCCCTGTGTAAGAATGACCACGACACCCACTATGTCGAATATGATCTAAACGTGCTTTATAAAGGGTCACATGTTGGGTCGAAGGATTGGAAAGCGCTCTAAAGTGAAGTCATGGTAGTCACATTACACCTAATCTCGTTCCAAGACATCCCCCCCAAATGTGCTGAAGGCCTGGTGGACCAACGCATCAAACTTGGCCTTCATTAGTTAGGGTTAGCTTTATCAAGTCACATTTTTGCCATAATTAGGACTTTGTTACTGTGTTAACTAGTGACGATGACAATAACTTTACTCAGTAAGGTCACTCCTTTAGAATTCTATGGTCACTCCCACCTACTGTAGGCCAACTTTGAATAGTTGATATCTCAGGCTTCTTTCTATGTGCTGTGTGTGCAATGGCCTGGGGGATGACGTAGGCACCATTGTAACAGGTTGTAATCAAGCCCCTTCTTAACTTTATTTTTTAGAACTGCACCATTGTTTAAGGGCTTGTAAGCAAGCGTTTCACGGTAAGGAATACCTGTTGTATTCAGGGCATTTTTTATTTGATTACACAGGAGTGTGAATAGTGTAGCTTGTCCCTGAGCTGGCAGAAAAGTGTTGAACAAATCTAAATATATTTTCACACTCTTTGCATTCTCTCAGTCAGCTTCACCTGGAATCCTTTTCCAACAGTCTTGAAGGAGTTCCCACACATGCTGAGCACTTGTTGGCTGCTTTACCTTCATTCTCTCAACCAGTTTCATAAGGTAGTCACCTGGAAGGCATTTCAATTAACAGGTGTGCCTTGTTAAAAGTGAATTTTTGGAATTTATTTATTCTTAATGCGTTAGAATCAATCAGTTTTGTTGTGATAAGGTAGGATTGGTATACAGAAGATCATAAGTCCATATTATGGCGAGGACTGTCAAAACGACAGTCTATCATTACTTTAAGATATGAAGGTCAGTCAATCCGGAACATTTCAAGAACTTTGAAAGTTTCTTCAAGTGCAGTCGCAAAAACACGAAGCGCTATGACGAAAGAAAGACCCAGAGTTACCTCTACTGCAGAGGATAAGTTAATTAGGATTAACTGCACCTCAGATTGCAGCCCAAATACATGCTTCACAGAGTTCAAGTAACAGACACATCTCAACATCAACTGTTCAGAGGAGACTACATGAATCAGGCCTTCATGGTCGAATTGCTGCAAAGAAACCACTACTAAAGGACACCACTAAGAAGAAGAGACTTGCTTGGGTCAACAAACACAGGCAATGGACATTAGACCAGTGCAAATATGTCCTTTGGTCTGATGAATCCAAATTTTAGATTTGTGGTTCCAACCACCTTGTCTTTGAGAGACGCAGAGTAGATAAACAGAAGATCTCTGCATGTGTGGTTCACACTGTGAAGCATGGAGGAGGAGGTATGATGGTATGGGGGTACTTTGCTGGGGACACTGTCAGTGATTTATTTGGAATTCAAGGCACACTTAACCAGCATTGCTACCACAGCACTCTGCAGGGATACGCCATCCCATCTGGTTTGCGCTTAGTGGGACTATCATTTGTTTTTCAACAGGACAATGACCCAAAACACACCTCCAGGCTATGTAAAGGGCTATTTGACCAAGAAGGAGAGTGATGGAGTGCTCCATCAGATGACCTGGCCTCCACAATCACCCGACCTCAACCTAATTGAGATGGTTTGGGATGAGTTGGACTGCAGAGTGAAGGAAAAGCAGCATATGTGGGAACTCCAAGACTGTTGGAAAAGCATTCCTCATGAAGCTGGTCGAGAGAATGCCAAGAGTGTGCAAAGCTGTTATCAAGGCAAAGGGTGGCTACTTGGAAGAATCTAAAATATATTTTTTGGTACAACATGATTACATATTTATTTCATAGTGTTGATGTCTTCACTATTATTCTACAATGTAGAAAATAAGAAAAATAAGAAAAACTTTTGAGTTGGTGCGTCAACTTTTGACTGGTATTGTAAGTTTCGTAGATTTTTCACAGACCTCAAAAGTAATCCCCAATGTGGTTCAAGCATTGTTGTGAACACAGAAAGTCAAATGTTGTTTTTCTACTAAAAAAGTTTGAAAATAATTGGGGAAAATCTGGGGGAAATCGAAACCTGGAAAACAAAACTGAGAAAATGGAATTTGGGGGAAAAAACTGAAGTAAAGCAAAAAGTGTAAATGGATTTTAAAAGGCCTCACTAAGTTTTTTTTGATGTGCATGACTGCAATTTAGAGTGTGAGTCATCCTGCAGCACAGCATTTTGGGGAAAGTTGAGGTTAGGTCCAATATTGACAATGCACCTAAGAGGGAAAGCATTTCGGCCACCCTAGAAATGTTTTAGAGTAATGTAATATATACAATTTAGCAGACGCTTTTATCCAAAGTGACTTACAGCGATTGGTGAATAAATGTTTACATATGGCGTGGTCCCGGGAATCAAACCCACTATCCCGGCATTGCAATGACAGTGTTATAAATGCTTTGTGAAGCTTCCATTTAACATGATTTATAAGGCTTTTTTAAAGTGGTGCTTATGCCACCCTTTATAAAGCACAGGTTTATGTCATATTTGACATAGTGGGTTATGTCACATTTGACATTGGTGGTTGCCACACAGTTAGGCCATATTTATGAACCCTTTATAAAGGTATACGGTTCTAGATGATTTGTAACACATTGATGCAGTGTTTATGCCGGCTTTATGAAAGCTTTAAAAAGCTGCACGTCAGTTACCAAAGCGGGACCATGTTGGGTCAAAAGACATGACCAGAATGCATCAGTGATTCGTATTCCCTTGCAACTTTCTGAAGTCTGTATGTGGGCAGTGCGCATATTTCTACCGTTTTGTGTAGCCGTTAGCGATGCTAATGATAACCTTCAGGTAAGTCTTCAGGTAGACGGAAAGGCTTTTTCAAAAACCTTCTCTGTCACGCCCCTGATCTGTTTCACCTGTCCTTGTGCTTGTCTCCACCCCCCTCCAGGTGTCACCCATCTTCCCCATTTATCCCCTGTGTATTTATACCTGTGTTTTCTGTCTGTCTGTTGCCAGTCCGTCTTGTTAGTTCAAGCCTACCAGCTTTTTGTCTCAGCTCCTGTTTTACCCTAGTCTCTCTTTTACTCATCCTGGTTTTTGACCTTTGCCTATCCTGACCCTGTACCAGCCCGCCTGACCACTGCCTGTCTCTGACCCTGATCCTGCCTGCCGTCCTGTACCTTTGCTCCACCTCTGGATAACCGACCTCTGCCTGACCTGACCTGACCCTGAGCTTGCCTGCCGTCCTGTACCTTGGACTCTGCTCTGGCTTGATTCCTGATATTCTCAATTAAAAGTTAAAGCTAGAATCCTTGGTTGCTACATCCATTTTTGGACTAATAAATGTATGTTATATACCCAAAATGTAAACAAACACTGTTTAGCCCCAAGACATGATTACAACTATAATGTTGATATCATGGATGTTCAGTCCTTGCATCCATAGCTCTGTCTGTGAATTTGAGAGTTATATTTCTCCAGGCCCATCCCACAGCTTTTTACCAAAACAAAATCTGGTTGAATCAATGTTGTTTCCACGTCATTTCAACCAAAACATATGTGATGCCGTTGAATCAACGTGGAAAACTGATTGGATTTGCAAAAAGTCATTCAATTAAGGGAAGTGACCATTTTCTTCCAACTTTTAACCTACAGTTAATCCAATGACATGGTGACAGTTTTTCACATTGAGTTGACAACTCAAACAAATGTAAATCAAAACGTGATGTTTAAATGACGTCTGTGTCCAGTGGGAAGGAGGGTGAACACTTTGTTATTGTTTCAACTGTAGAATCTAACCAAGTACAAAGTACAAAGTTACCTACTGTAACAGTATGTCTACTGGGCAGAATTATGATTATTTGTTGCAATCCAGTGTTCATTTCTTCTGCAAACTCCAACACAACAGAATCACTGCTAACCAAAACAACAGTGCTAACTAGGTGTGATCTCCTGATGTAAGAATTGTTTGGAACTAAGAACACATTTTAAAAAGTTTGTCCTCTCTTTCTTTTTTTGCTGTGGTATTGTTTTAGTATTGAGTATCGTGATACTAAACCTGGTATTGGTATCAAAGTAAACATTCTGGTATCGTGACAACACCAGTCTGATCGCTAGCTGACAGGGGCTATACCCTTCCTGTCTCTCAGATTTGATCGATTCTTATGGGATGGAATGCAAATGGTTCACTTGGCCAGTATCAGATTAGTGAAATTAAAAACAACAGAATAGCCCTTTGACTTTGTTGCTTAGCGGAATTTCCAAATGGGGTTGGGTAAGCAGATTTGACCCATACTGCAACAATAGAAACCATTATATTTTATTTTGTGGCAGCAAGACTACAGTACCTGTACTTGGGGTTGCAGCAAGACTACAGTACCTGTACTTGGGGTTGCAGCAAGACTACAGTACCTGTACTTGGGGTTGCAGCAAGACTACAGTACCTGTACTTGGGGTTGCAGCAAGACTACAGTACCTGGACTTGGGGTGGCAGCAAGACTACAGTACCTGTACTTGGGGTGGGTGATGGCATAGATGATGGGGTTGTGAATGGCTGAAGCCTTGGCGATCACAGCAGGCACTGAGTTCATGTAGGGGGTCAGAAAATCTGTATACCTACAGGGGACATGAGGAGGGCAGAGAGAGAGGGCTGTTAGGCTTTAAGGTAGAATTATACAATATATATTGTATAATATATTGAATGGTCAAGGTATGAATGTTGTGGCTGCGGCAATGCTTTTAGAAGTGGGTGTGTATTGTGTCTATATAGTATAGTATATCAAAACCACTCACCCTGAAAATGCGGTCAGGGCAACAGCAGAGTAGGGGGACCAAGAGATGACATAGAGGAGGATGACAATAAGAGCGATCTTAGCCATCTTCCACTCATTCTTCAGCCGATGGAAACTCTTAATGGAGTCTCTGGTGCTACCAGTGCCGTTGATCTTGGTTACAGCCCTATGACACACACACACACAGATTTATTTTTTCATGTGAGAAATTAGAAATGCTTAGAGAATCCAATGCAGTAACTTAATTTGACACTTCCAGTGACATCTCTAGACCAGCTCTCTGGTGTCAAATCCACTCACTTGTTAGTTGTACGTATGGCTCTGAAGATGAAGAAGTAGCAGTACATGATGACGATCAGGGGGATGAAGAAGACAAAGGTGAAGAGCAGCATGGTGTAGGCACGCACAGACGGGGTAAAGGTCACATAGTCCCATGTACAGGAGGTCAACAGACCCTCTGGAACATAGGCACCTTGGGTGGAGAGGGGGGGGGGTAAGGGAGAGACGAGAGGAAAAGGGAAGGAGAGACAAGGGGATAAAGAAAGGAGGAAAGGAGAGGGGTACGGGGTAAGGGAGAGGGAAGAGGAAAGGGGAAGGAGAGACAAGGGGATAGAGAAAGGAGAGAGAAGGGGATAGAGAGAAAGGAGAGAGAAAGGAGAGAGAAGGGGATAGAGAAAGGAGAGAGAAGGGGATAGAGAAAGGAGAGAGAAGGGGAAAGAGAAAGGAGAGAGAAGGGGA
Organism: Oncorhynchus tshawytscha; assembly: GCF_018296145.1. Classification (NCBI taxonomy): domain Eukaryota; kingdom Metazoa; phylum Chordata; class Actinopteri; order Salmoniformes; family Salmonidae; genus Oncorhynchus; species Oncorhynchus tshawytscha. Next base: position 66,458,728 of record NC_056434.1, read on the forward strand.
TAGAGAAAGGAGAGAGAAGGGGATAGAGAAAGGAGAGAGAAGGGGAACAGAGAAAGGAGAGAGAAGGGGATAGAGAAAGGAGAGAGAAGGGGAACAGAGAGGGGGATAGAGAAAAAGGAGAGAGAAAGGAGAGAGAAATGAGAGAGAAGGGGAAAGAGAAAGGGAACAGAGAGGGGGAAAAGGGTAACATATAAGGAGAGAGAAGGGGATAGAGAAAGGAGAGAGAAGGGGAAAGAGAAAGGGAACAGAGAGGGGGATAGAGAAAGGAGAGAGAAGGGGATAGAGAAAGGAGAGAGAAGGGGATAGAGAAAGGAGAGAGAAGGGGATAGAGAAATGAGAGAGAAGGGGAAAGAGAAAGGGAACAGAGAGGGGGAAAAGGGTAACATATAAGGAGAGAGAAGGGGATAGAGAAATGAGAGAGAAGGGGAAAGAGAAAGGGAACAGAGAGGGGGAAAAGGGTAACATATAAGGAGAGAGACAATGTTCTTTCTTCAACACCACTTCAAAGTCATCTACAAGTTGTTTGTCATGCATCATCCATTGAAGCCCTGCTATGGTAAAACAATCAGTCAGGGAAAGCAAAGGACATTCGCATCAATAGGAAGACACAAGAAAACCAAAGTTTGGATCAAGGGAGCACTCCTGATTAACTAAATGCTCTGGACGATCAAAGCCTCAAATTGTATAACGGCGCAGTTTTGTTTTGCTTTCATGTTATTAATGTTTTTTCCCCAGAGGGGGTGAAATGATGTGGTAATCTGCGGAGACGGGGCAAAGATGGGGACGTCAGATGGGTTTAAGGAGACAGACGCCCTTCTTGTTGTCAGATAGGACATTCGTGTTGCGAAACCATGTCTGGGTTGGCACGCCTGCATGCAGAGCCCAGCCCCAGACTGTTGCAGGAGGTAGCCAGTCCATGATCTCCTATCCCTATCCCTATCCCTATCCCTCTCCCCAAACCCCCTCTACCCTCCACATTGTCTGAGTTAGTGTCACCCCAAGGTCCTTTCCAGCATATCACCCATTAACGTGCTGGGCAGAATCGGGCTGGATACATTTGTTATTTGCCAGAGATTCACACAATGATGGGGTGCGAGTAATTCTGAGGACAGCATACTGTAAGGCCAGGCCCATGTGAGGCTTATGAGGGGCCCATTCCAGCCAGTTCGCCCACTAGTTTAATTTAATTCCTTATCACTGAAAGATCTCAGGCAGCTCAGAACACCTGATCCAATGCCTAAATCCTCATTCCTAAACTAAGCTACTGCTAACTGGAGTTCAAAGAGAGAACACAGAGCCAGGGGGAGCACTCGTTCCCGCTGTCTTTCTATCTTGCTGTCTTTTTTAGCTCTTTCTAACACATGCATACACTGACACAACCACAACTCTCCCATACAGCGTGTACAGCCCTGGCATACTGAATCTCATCCCAATATGTGTGTATGTGCGGATGCGTGCGTGAGTGATGATCATGTATGTGTGGACCTACTCCAGCCGAAGAAAGGGGGCAGGCTCCACCCCAGTGAGTAGGCCCAGGCAGCCATGAGGACGAGCAGGGCTCGTTTCTTGGAGAGCACCCCAATGGAGGCCAACGGACGCGTGATCACAAAGTAGCGGTCCACTGCTATCACCGTCAAAGTGATCATAGAGCAGATCCCAAATAGAGCCCCGCAGAATGCATAGAGCTCACAGCCTAGAAGACACAGAGACAGAGAGAGTACAGTTAACTACTGAGATCAAAGGTGGGAATAGAAAAGAAACAGATTGATAGAGAGTCAGAGTACTGTTAATTACTGAGAAAAGTATTAAAACCCCCCAGAAGGAAACAGAAAGGGTGAGAAAGAGAGAGAGAGAAAGAGATACGTCGGTTGGTGTGTTGTAATGCCCCCTGTGGGTGATAGTCACTCCATAGCCTGGATAATGATCAGCAGAGAACCAGGTCAAACACAGGGCCAGCCTGCAGAGAGAGTGGGCCTAGCAGAGGGTAATGACTCACCCCATCTCAGATTCACACTCAACACTCACCCTGTTGTGACACCCATCCACCTCCACTCTGCAGGGACCAGAACATATAGAGTATCAGTCAAAAGTTTGGACACACCTACAGTACTCATTCTAGGGTTTTTCTTTATTTGTATTATTTTCTAAATTGTAGAATAATAGTGAAGACATCAAAACTTTGAAATAACACATATGGAATCATGTAGTAACCAAAAAAAATGTTAAACAAATCAAAATGTATGTTATATTTGAGATGCTTCAAAGTAGCCACCCTTTTCTTCAAATGCAGTCGCAAAAACCATCAAGTGCTATGATGAAACTGGCTCTCATGAGGACCGCCACAGGAAAGGAAGACCCAGAGTTACCTCTGCTGCAGATGATAAGTTCCTTAAAGTAACCACCCTCAGAAATTGCAGCTCAAATAAATGCTTCACAGAGTTCAACAGACATCTGAATGTCAACTGTTCAGAGGAGACTGTGTGAATCAGGCCTTCATGGTCAAATTGCTGCAAAGCAACCCCTTCTAAAGGACACTAAGAAGAAGAGACTTGCTTGAGCCAAGAAACACGAGCAATGGACATTAGACCGGTGGAAATCAGTCCTTTGGTCTGATGAGACCAAATATGAGGTTTTTGGTTCCAACCGCAGTGTCTTTGTGAGACGCAGAGTACATAAATGGCTGATCTCTGCATGGGTGGTTCCCACCGTGAAGCATGGAGGAGGAGGTGTGGGGGAGCTTTGCTGGTGACTCTGTCTGATTTATTTAGAATTCAAGGCACACTTAACCAGCATGGCTCTGCATTCTGCAGAGATACGCCATCCAATCTGGTTTGCGCTTAGTGGGACTATCATTTGTTTTTCAACAGGACAATAACCCAACATACCTAAAGGCTGTGTAAGGGCTATTTGACCAAGAAGGAGAGTGTTGGAGTGCTCCATCAGAAGACCTGGCCTCCAAAATCACCCAATCTAAACCCAATTGAGATGGTTTGGGATGAGTTGGACTGCAGAGTTAAGGAAAAGCAGCCAACAAGTGCTCAGCATATGTGGGAACTCCTTTAAGCTGGTTGAGAGAATGCCAAGAGTGTGCAAAGCTGTCATCCAGGCAAAGGGTGGCTACTCTGAAGAATCCAAAATCTAAAATATATTTTGATTTGTTAATACTTTTTTTGGTTACTACAGGATTCCATATGTGTTATTTCATCGTTTTTGATGTCTTCACTATCATTCTACAATGTAGAAAATAGTCAAAATAAAGAAAACTCTTGAATGAGTAGGTGTGTCCAAACTTTTGACTGGTACTGTACCTCAATCAAAACCTCAATGTCTCGCAAAATATAGATATTGTGCAACATATTATTTGTATATATGTCATGATAGACCACTCCATAGCTGTGTTAATACAAATCACACACTCCAGGGGTGATGTCTTGCCTGGGGTAATACCTTGTGTTAGTGTGGTATGGCAGTAGCCTAAGGCTGTTACACACCCTCAATGGTGGGTGATGCCAGGGAAGATTTGACGCCTTAACTTACTGGAGCAAGTTGGGTTTACCAATGGCAGAACTGGGAATACACAGTACAGCTCCGGTTCTGGCTATTTCAACTGAGCAAAAATAGATAAAGATATTAAAACTCTTGAATATATCAATGAAGAAGCAGATTTGGCACAACGATTTTCAATATCAAGCTTGAGTCATCTGTAATCACCTAAATTGCAGGTATTGAGTTGTATATGAGTGCTGCCCACCAGGACACAGGAAATACACTTGAACACAATTTCCACTTTATTTATTCTTTCCCAGTTAATTTGGACGACAACAATAAGGTAGGAGGGTAGGTGGGGGTAGGGGGTTGTTAGAGATATGTGATCTGAAGATCACTAGGATTTATAAAAATGGATTAGGTTCAATATAATTCCTCATGATGTCAAAAGGTCTGTAATTCAACGAGAATAAATCTATCTTCCATGCTCATAAATAAAAATCGAGATATTCTAGCACTTGCTGTTTATAATACAGAATGAGAATAAAGCAGCTGTGCCAGTTAGGGCTTCTTCTTTCTCCCACAGCTATTGTACACTCTTAGAAAAAAAAGTGCTATCTAGAACCTAGAAGGGTTCTTCGGCTCTCCCCATAGGATAACCCTTTGAAGAACCATTTTCGGTACCAGGTAGAACCCTTTTGGGTTGCAAGTTCCTACATGAAACCAAAAAGGGTTCTACATGGAACCAAAAAGAGTTCTCCTATGGGGACAGCTGAAAAACCCTTTTGGAACCCTTTTTTCTAAGAGTGTAGTGATGTTGTGTGAGGTGTTTGCAGAAGTAAGTAGCCTTTCCCTGTATCTCTAGGCAACATCTCATTGAGAGTTTTCCATTCATATGTTCTTTAATTCCATGACTATGGTAATAAATAAACACATTCCTTTCATAGACTTCTCCCTCTTTCCATCCCCCGCCTTTTCTGTCCAACGTATTAACCTTGTAAGACACAAGCTCTGTCAATTCCTTCATTCCACCTCCTTCCAGTCAATTATAGGAAACGGACGCAATTCAAAGACTGAATTTGTCCACACAATTCTATGCTATTTTGTGTTTTTTGGTTTGAAGTCAATTATAGTTTTTTTGTTTTTTTGGGGGGGGGGGGGGGTGTCTGAGTGGAAAATATTGGCCTCAGACATGTTCGGAGATGGGTGTTGAGTACCTTTCTCCCCGAAGATCCACCTCCTGTGCATGGAGTTGGTGAAGAAGATGGGTGCCTGTATGATGCACATCATGAAGTCAGTGATGGCCAGGTTAATGATGAACATGTTGGCTGGAGTCCTCAGTGACCTGCTCCTGTCGAACACAACACATACAGCACAGGGAAACACAAGATGGTTATTGTTCTGTAATTGCGTACAGTAGTACCCCTCTTTTTATGGTGAAGGGTTTATTATTGTTGACAACTTTTTAGCTATGGATAGAGCTTGTGCCATCAATTTGTCCAACACGTATGACTTATATCTGCATATGATTGTGTGTGTATGCCTGTATGTATATTATTTTAGAATTTTACCCCCTTTTCTCCCCTATTTCGTGGTATCCAATTGTTTTAGTAGCTACTATCTTGTCTCATCGCTACAACTCCCGTACGGGCTCGGGAGAGACGAAGGTTGAAAGCCATGCGTCCTCCGATACACAACCCAACCAAGCCGCACTGCTTCTTAACACAGCGCGCATCCAACCCGGAAGCCAGCCGCACCAATGTGTCGGGGGAAACACCGTGCACCTGGCAACCTTGGTTAGCGCGCACTGCGCCCGGACCGCCACAGGAGTCGTTGGTGCGCGATGAGACAAGGATATCCCTACCGGACAAAACCTCCCTAAACCGGACGACGCTAGGCCAATTGTGCGTCGCCCCACGGACCTCCCGGTCGTGGCCGGTTACGACAGAGCCTAGATTATCTGCTCTTCTAAAGTGGAGAGAGAGAGAGTTACACTACCATAGGGAGCAACTGTCCCTTACCTGCTGAAGGCATAGATAACCAGGAAGTTGCCCACCATGCCGGTGATGCCGATAGCCAGGATGACGGCCCCTATAGTATAATGGGCGTGGTCAGGTACATCCACAGTGGGGAAGGGGTGACGAGGGGCCTCGTGCACCATGGCCACCTACAGGTAAACGAAAATAACTGCATTTAAACAGGAACCTGTGCAACAGCCACAGTTGGCAATACTAAATTGTGATTAATTAACCGTATCCACTTGTCCACTTGTTAATGTGCACTCTCAAACTTTTTGTATAATTTCAGCCAGTAGTTTTGAAAGTGGTGCTCACGAGCCAAAACGGTCCTTCCTTTAGTCATCCATTTCCTGTGATATGTTACGAATTTAGCAATTTGTATGATATGTGAATTTTGCAATTCATGTGATATGTTAAGAATCCAATTTGTGCAATATGTTACAAATCTCTCTTCAAACTGACTGACATTTCACAAATAATTGGGTTTTAAATCAAGTCCTTTGTGAAGGATCAAACAATGCATCCTGTCTCATTCTAATTCTTAATCCTTTGATTCATGTTGGCATTTCAAAAATAAACTAACCAGTAAACTTGTTTCCCCTCTGGTTTGTATTCTTTTAAAACAAGGATTTAGTTTCTTAATTTTGTTCTTGAAACCTGCCCCCAGAATCCTTATGCAGGATAGAACAATTGTAAAATGCTGGCCTGCACACTTGCATGAGCCTATTTGATAGTCATTAGGATAGGATGTACCCAGGAAATGTGATCCCAGGGGGCCAAACAACTGGGGGGGGGAAGCTGTACACGTTCAACACATGACTGGACTGAGACCAGAATCCTCATTTGAGATTTGCATGAGTCTACTTATAAGTTAATCTTACCCAAAGACCATCACAAGCCACATGGAGGATATTTTTTGAAACATTTTTATTTAACCTTTATTTAGCGAGGCAAGTCAGTTAAGAACAAAATTCTTATTAACAATGACAGCCTACCGAACTGCCTTGTTCAGGGGCAGAACGACAGATTTTTACCTTGTCAGCTCGGGGACTCAATATCAAGTTGAGTTTGACACCAAACTCCACACTGTTGTCACTGACTAAGTACAATTTCTGTACTTACAGCGTTCATATAATGTTTTTACTTTCGCTGACCTTATTTTTTTTATCGACATTTCTCAATAAAACTCATGAATGCAACATGATGAATGTTCATGAATGTTTATGTCAAATAGTTTGGTGTTTAACTTGTAGAAATGGTTGTCCTGAAAAGAACACGGGGAAAACAAGTGTTGGACATGCAGATAAATGAAAGTCAGAAAAGGGTTAAACACCATCACATTGGAAACATAAATGACAAAAATATGCTAATACACATAACAATAGGGCATATTGTAGCCTACAGTGCCTTCGGGAAGTATTCAGACCCCTTGACTTTTTCCAAATGTAGTTAGGCTACAGCGTTATACAAAAATGGATTTAAAAAAAACAAATCCATCATCAATTTACACACAATAGCCCATAATGACAAAGGAAAAACAGGTTTTTCAAAAATAGTGTAATTTCTTACGAATAAAAACTGAAATATCATATTTACATAAGTATTCAGACGCTTTACTCAATCCTTTGATGTAGCAACTTTGGCAGCAGTTACAGCTTCGAGTCTTCTTGGGTATGACGCTATGAGCTTGGCACACCTGTATTCGGGGAGTTTCTCCCATTCTTCTCTACAGATCCTCTCAAGCTCTGTCAGGTTGGATGGGGAGCATCACTGCACAGCTATTGTCAGGTCTCTCCAGAGATGTTCGATTGGGTTCAAGTCTGGGCTCTGGCTGGGCCACTCAAGGACATTCGTTGTCCTGTTGGAAGGTGAACCTTTGCCCCAGTCTGAGATGCTGAGCACTCTGGAGCAGGTTTTTATCATGGATCTCTCTGTACTTTGCTCCGTTCATCTTTACCTCGATCCTGACTAGGCTCCCAGTCCCTGCCGCTGAAAAACATCCCTACAGCACAGTGATGATCCGTCATACAGGGCAGGTGGGGAAGAGTCTAAGACCATGTCTAAGAGTAGAGCTTGGAAATTCAAGCCCCTTGGGTGCTGCCATAGAGTTACATTAGAAGTGTCCATCCAAGAAGGCTCAAGGTCATTGGCCACAGATAAAATTACATCACGTTATATCGACAGTAGCTTTGATTGGACTAATCATGTCAATATCATACTTTCAAAATCTTAGTTAGCAGTCATCATCATGAATCAAGTCGACAATCTCCTGGCAAATCCTTTTTAATCCTTGTCACGTGAAGAGAAATAACAAAGAGAAATGGTAGAAAAAACGTATCGGTGCTCATCGGCCATTGGACATACACATTATGGAAAATGCAAATTCAACAATGAATGGTTTGGAAGGAACCGGTGTCTAACTGCAAGTATTGCAAAGCAATCACTAACCTACTATTCAGTGGAGTGTGTGGTCCCAAGTCTGAGATTAAGGGTCTCTTTTCTAAGCCTAAAATGATAAACATTCAACATTGGCCATGATGTCAATGAAACATGATTTGTGCCGCGCTCAAAACAACTGTTAACTCGGAACTGCAAAATTTGACTTCAGTGAGTTCAAGAGAAAAGGGAACTCTGCAAAAAAACGAGCTCCGACTGGGAAAATACGTTTTGAATGGTCATCCAACTCGGAATTGTAAATTGGGAACAGACAGGTCTGTTTTTCTCTGAAGTTATCAGAGGAATTCAAGGTATTTGTCTACAGTGATATTGGCCTTGGACTATTTGTCTGGGTGTATTTGTGTGGGTGCAGTGAGAGTGGGAGCCATTATCACCATCACCACCATAATTGTCCTCTCCTTTTTCCTTCTCAGCTTCCTCACAATTGTCCTCTTCTTTTTCTTCCACCTCTTTTACCTCTTCCATTTCCTCATAATTGTCCTCCATCTGCTCCTTCTTCTTCTCCGCCTTCTCCTCCTCTTCCTCCCCATCATTGTATTTCACCATGTTCTTACCTTCACTAAACATGCTTTAGCCATCTCTGTTAGACTATGTTAGAGTGAGGTAGTGAGACAACCATATGTACATTCCACTCAGTCTGAAATTACTGAGATTTTAAATGACAGAGGGAGATGTTGCCTGGTCTTATTTATTCCATCACGCCTTTGATGGTGGGGACGCTTATCCCTGTTGATTTGTGTTCTCCTGCGGCGGCTTCAGAGCAGTCGAGCAGGAAATTGGCCCTGCGTGCCCTGAGTTCCTAACTCAAACAAATGATCTCTTCATTAAAGACATTCCGGAGAGACTCCAGAACAACATGACAGATGGAGAGGGATTCAAAAACAACGTGTGATGTTTGTATGTTGAGTTTAACTGGTGTGAGTTAATGGGGAAACTGGCTTCAAGCCTTTGGATGCAAATGGGTCTCCATTCATATTGAAGCTCAGAGAAGTTCATTTAAATGTGCAACTCCAGATGATTATTAGCAGAGTTAGTGTGCTTGGTGCTTTAAGGTTGGATAATCACTTCATCTTTCTGTTTCCAGCTTGTTAAGAGAAAAGGAAAAGGTTGAAAACAGCATCATATGGTCTAAATCCAGTTGTCTACAGTCACAGTCCTGCTAGTTTTTATTTTCCCCTGAAGCCTAGTTGAAGAATTAATGTCACTGACTGCCCAAAACTAAGTTAACCGCTAATTTAAAACGGCAAGAGCGGAAACCTAGCTTGCACCAGGACCTTCGTCTAGATAAAAAAACAACTGAAATAAACTCTCCCTCTTTTATTATGATGTGAATAGGAATGCATTCATCCTGTGAATTGTAATGAAATGGACTCCTCTCCTGAATGTTATATATATATAATTTGCATATGCATGAAAATGAAGCATGGTGGGAAGAGAAATGTCAGTTTCATCTGTTTCACAGTTGTACCTTTGCTCCCAGTAAAAACCTTTTTTTTTTTGTTGCTCCCAGTAAATTGATGAAGTTGGTAACAGCGGCTTATGACTGTGTCCTGTGGGCTTTTGGCGCCAGTTCTCAGCATCCCCTTTATCAACTTTTGATTGTGGTGGAATGAGTTAATGATTTACATTTTTCTATTTCTATTTGTCTCATAGGGTAAAATCCCAACTTCCTCAATAAGAGCAGAGAGAAAATACATGTTCAAACTTTAAGATCACCCAAAAGCCCTTGTCAAGAAACTATTATCTGAGGAGATCTGTTTTAAATTGTTTCACCTCACCTTGTCTGCCAGATATCATTCTGGGGCCATTATGTGTCCCGTGGACATCTTTTCTACAGTTTAACTGACAAAAGGTTGTACGGAGTGACTTAGGGATTCTCAAAGTCGGGACTTTTCACATAGAGGACTTACTGAGCTGTAGGAGACCCCTACACAATAATTACCGAACACAGACATTGAACCTGGGTTGTCTGTGCACCTCAAGATCACGTACAGCAGCATCTCTGTGAGCTAACAAGAGTCAATAGGAACAATCTCCACTAGACATCTGAAAATAGGTAATCTCCTTTCCCAGTGATCTAAAAAGGCCTGCCGTGAATGACTCACCTAGATGACCACACTGTATACACTGAGTATACACATCATGACATATACTGACCAAGTGAATCCAGATGAAAGCTATGAACCCATATTGATGTCCACTTCAAATCAGTGTAGATGAAGGGGGAGACAAATAAAATAAAATCGAATCACATTTTATATTTCACATACACATGGTTAGCAGATGTTAATGCGAGTGTAGCGAAATGCTTGTGCTTCTAGTTCCAACCATGCAGTAATATCTAACAAGTAATCTAACCTAACAATTTTCACAACAACTACCTAACTACCTTACAAGTGTAAAGGAATGAATAAGAATATGTACATAAAAAATATATGAATGAGTGATGGCCGAACGGCACAGGCAAGATGCAGTAGATGGTATAGAGTACAGTATATACATATGAGCTGAGTAATGTAGGGTATGTAAACATTATATAAAGTGGCATTTTTTAGTGATACATTTATCACATACATTTTTCCATTATTAAAGTGGCTAGAGTTGAGTCAGTGTGTTGGCAGCAGCCACTCGATGTTAGTCATGGCTGTTTAACAGTCTGATGACCTTGAGATAGAAGCTGTTTTTCAGTCTCTCGGTCCCAGCTTTGATGCACCTGTACTGACCTCGCCTTCTGGATGATAGCAGGTTGAACAGGCAGTGGCTTGGGTGGTTGTTGTCCTCGATGATCTTTTTGGCCTTCCTGTGACATCGGGTGGTGTAGGTTTCCTGGAGGGCAGGTAGTTTGCCCCCGGTGATGCGTTGTGCAGACCTCACTACCCTCTGGAGAGCCTTACGGTTATGGGCGGAGCAGTTGCCATACCAAGTGGTGATACAGCCCAACAGGATGCTCTTGATTGTGCATCTGTAAAAGTTTGTGAGTGTTTTTGGTGACAAGACAAATTTCTTCAGCCTCCGGAGGTTGAAGAGGCACGACTGCGCCTTCTTCACCACGCTGTATGTGTGGGTGGACCATTTCAGTTAGTCCATGATCTGTACGCAGAGGAACTTAAAACTTTCCACCTTCTCCACTACTGTTCCGTCAATGTGGATAGGGGGGTGCTCCCTCTGCTGTTTCCTGAAGTCCACGATCATCTTCTTTGTTTTGTTGACATTGAGTGTGAGGTTATTTTCCTGACACCACACTCCGAGGGCCCTCACCTCCTCCCTGTAGGCCGTCTCATCATTGTTGGTAATCAAGCCTACCACTGTAGTGTCGTCTGCAACTTGATGATTGAGTTGGAGGCGTGCATGGCCACGCAGTCATGGGTGAACAAGGAGTACAGGAGAGGGCTGAGAACGCACCCTTGTGGGGCCCCAGTGTTGAGGATCAGTGGGGTGAAGATGTTCTTACCTACCCTCACCACCTGTGGGCGGTAGTTATTTAGCTCAGTTACCTTAGCTTTCTTGGGAACAGGAACAATGGTGGCCCTCTTGAAGCATATGGGAACAGCAGACTGGGATAAGGATTGATTGAATATGTCCGTGAACACACCAGTCAGCTGGTCTGCGCATGCTCTGAGGGCGCGGCTGGGGATGCCGTATGGGCCTGCAGCCTTGCGGGGGTTAACACGTTTAAATGTTTTACTCACTTTGGCTGCAGTGAAGGAGAGCCTGCAGGTTTTGGTAGCGGGCCGTGTCAGTGGCAGTGTATTGTCCTCAAAGTGAGCAAAAAAGTTGTTTCGTCTGTCTGGGAGCAAGACATCGTGGTCCGCGACGGGGCTGGTTCTTCTTTTGTAGTCCGTGATTGACTATAGACCCTGCCACATACCTCTTCTGTCTGAGCCATTGAATTGCGACTATACTTTGTCTCTATACTGACACAGCTTGTTTGATTGATTTGCGGAGGGAATAGCTACACTGTTTTTATTCGGTCATGTTTCCGGTTACCTTGCCCTGATTAAAAGCAATGGTTCGCGCTTTCAGTTTTGCACGAATGCTGCCATCAATCCATGGTTTCTGGTTGGGGAACGTTTTAATAGACGATGTGCGTACAACATCACCGCTGCACTTGCTAATAAACTCGCTCACTGAATCAGCGTATTCATCAATGTTGTTGTTCGACGCTATGCGGAACATATCCCAGTCCACGTGATCGAAGCAATCTTGAAGCGTGGAATCCGATTGGTCGGACCAGCGTTGAACAGACCTGAGCGCGGGTGCTTCCTGTTTAAGTTTCTGTTTATAGGCTTGGAGCAACAAAATGGAGTCGTGGTCAACTTTCCGAAAGGAGGGCGGGGGAGGTCCTTATATGCATCGCGGAAGTTAGAATAACAATGATCCAGGGTTTTGCCAGCCCAGGTTGCACAATAGATATGCTGTTATAATTTATGGAGCCTTGTTTTCAGATTAGCCTTGTTAAAATCCCCAGCTACAATAAATGCAGCCTCAGGATATATGGTTTCCAGTTTACATAGACTTGAATGAAGACAGGTTAAAGAAGGATTTTTAAGCCTTGAGACAATAGAAACATTGATTGTGTATGTGTGCCATTTAGAGCGTGAATGGGCAAGACAAAATATTTAAGTGCCTTTGAACGAGGTAATGTAGTAGGTGCTATACGCACCGGTTTGTTTCAAGAAGTGCAACGCTGCTGGGTTTTCACACTCAACAGTTTCCCATGTGCGTCAAGAATGTTCCACCACCCAAAGGACATCCAGCCAACTTGACACAACTGTGGGAAGCATTGGATTCAACATTTCGACACCTTATAGAGAGAGTCCTTGCCCCGACTAGTTTTTCGGGCAAAAGGGGGTGCAACTCAATATTAGGAAAGTGTTCCTGGTTTTGTACATTCAGTGTATATAACAGCCCGACTGGACAAGAAATGTACAATCCTGAAGTGTCCAGAGGTGTACAATCTAGTGCTTCACATTATTCACAGAACATTGAATGGCATTCTATTCTATTCACTAGAACCGGAAGGTTGCAAGTTCAAACCCCCGAGCTGACAAGGTACAAATCTGTCGTTCTGCCCCTGAAGGCAGTTAACCCACTGTTCCTAGGCCGTCATTGAAAATAAGAATTTGTTCTTAACTGACTTGCCTGGTTAAATAAAGGTCAAATTAAAAAAATTAAAATTTAAAAAAATGATGGGGAATGTTTTCTGTCTGTTGGCAGTGTTGTGAATGCATCCGTGGTAGTGGACTTGGGAGGGAAAAGCAACAATATTGAATTTTGAGATACAGACTGGCAACCAGACAATTTGGCAGGGCTGAAGCCACGGCACGACCTGGCAGGGCACCTGAATTTGAATCTTGTCTCAGCCAATCAGGCTAGCTATTTTTATAAATATTTATATTTAGTAGCCTATTCACCAATAATACGATAGGTGCACTTGATTCAGCTGCCCTGCATGCCGGGTAGGTGAAGTGTTCCCATTTTGAACCATTTAATTTGTCTAAAGATACAAACTCCTCCTATTGGCAGGCCCAGAGAGCTAAATCAGGTTCACCTGTAGGCATATTGCTGGCCAATCAGATAGGTGCATACCACTGGCCAAATGGATAGCTTAGATCACTGTGTCTTCAGCAGCTTCCACGAGCCCACAGCAAAGTTGTTACTGACTGTAGAGCATGCTAACCAGGGCCGGCCCCAGGCATAAGCAACATAAGCGGTTGCTTAGGGCCCCCAGCCACTAAGGGGCCTCCAATGATTGGAGATGATTGTGGACTACAGAAAAAGGAGGACCGAGCACGCCACCATTCTCATCGACGGGGCTGTAAGGGAGCAGGTTGAGAGCTTCAAGTTCCTTGGTGTCCACATCCCCAACAAACTAACATGATCCAAGCACACCAAGACAGTCGTGAAGAGGGCACGACAAAACATAGTCCTCCTCATGAGACTGAAAAGATTTGTCATGGGTCCTCAGATCCTCAAAAGGTTCTACAGCTGCACCATCGAGAGCATCCTGACGGGTCCATCACTGCCTGGTATGGCAACTGCTCGGCCTCCGACGGCAAGGCACTAAAGAGGGTAGTGCATACAGCCGAGTACATCACTGGGGCCAAGCTTCCTGCCATACAGGACCTCTATACCAGGCGGTGTCAGAGGAAGGCCTTAAAAATTGTCATAGATTCCAGCCACCCAAGTCATAGACTGTTCTCTCTGCTGTCCGGAGCGCCAAGTCTAGGTCCAAGAGGCTTCTAAACAGCTTCTACCCCCAAGCCATAAGACTCCTGAACATCTAATCAAATGGCTACCCAGACTATTTGCATCCCCCCCCCCACTCTTTTACACTGCTGTTACTCTGTTATTATCTATTCATAGTCACTTTAATAACTCTAACTCATGTAGGCCTACATATTACCTCAATTACCTTGACTCTGTACCTGCACCCCCTGTATACAGACTCACTATTGTTATTTTACTGCTGCTCTTTAATTATTTGTTGCTTTTATTTCTTATTCTTATTTTATTTAAGTTTTTTATTTTTTTTTACTGCATTGTTGGTTAGCGTTTGTAAGTTGCATTTCACTGTAAGGTCTACCTACACCTGTTGTATATCGGCGCGTGTGACAAATACAATTTGATTTGATACATTGTAGGCGCCCTTGATCTCTCGCATCCAGCAGAGAATTGTTTCTAGCTCCAACAGTGCATAATACCTAACAATACAAGACAATACACACAAATCCCAAAGATTAAGAGAATGAGCAATGTCAGAGTCAAGAATATAAAGATATATATGTACAGTATTTTAGTGGTGTGCGGGTCAGCCGTTTGTTCACCCGCACCAGCCCGCAATTGCTAATAACCCATCCGCCTCCACCCAACCCTAATCCAAAAACATAGAAAATGCACCATCGGATATGCACAGTGATTTTTTTGACAGGGGTTGGAGGATATTTTTTTGGTCTGATTTAGATATATTTCTGCTTATAATTTTCGACATTTTGGTAGGCTATTTGTTACTCAGCTTGTCTATAATTAGATACATGTAGTTTCTCTTTTGTCATTATATGTTGCCCTAGAAGAGTACAAATAAACCCTTTCTCAACAGAATAATGTAATGGATCGATCGAATTAATCCTTCAATCTAGTTGACATAGGTAAAGTTTACTCTGTCATCTTTCACCGAGCAAAGACGTTTAGGGACTGGGGAGAAAATACAATTGTTGTAAGGAAAAAGAAAGCTGTGAAAATTACCCAAAGTGTTTCTGATAAGATTTCAGTGTGGTTTCGACACATGTGTTATGTGGTTAAAATACTATCAGCTTTCATGGTGAAGACAACACCTCTACAGATGGTATCCAACTGAGCATGGCATTCTCTCAAGATGCAGAAATAAATCAATCATATTTCTCCACTCCTGTGGAGTCCAAATGCCTACATTTGGTATATCATTTTATTGCAAGAAATGCCTTATTCTGCAGGAGTTATTATTAAGGCTATATGAGAGATTATAGACCTACAGTCAGTGTCCAGATTTCAATTTCCATTTAACCCATCTAAACAGTAGGCTACAGTTCCCTTGACATGCCACAGGTATATTTTGAATTCCCGTCTTGTGACTGTCAAATTTGTATAGCGCCTCATTATCATCAAACATAACATAACTGGCACTGCTATCATCCTCTTACCACTTCACCAAATCTTTTCCAAACATGACTTTTCAGCCCCTCCCTTATCATTATTTTCAATTCTCCTTTCATAGCTTTTGTTTATGGAAATACACTTTGACAATGCCCTTTTTGCCTCCATGTATTGACATGAACTTTTTCTGCCCATTCCCAAAAGCATTATTTGTCGATTGGCTGTGTAGGCTATTTGGCACCCGTACAGTTACATCTTGAAGCTTAGGCTCATGCACAAATCCCAGACAGCCTAATATAATGAAAGAAAAAACTAATTGTAGCCTATATAATTTCCACAAGAATATAAATGTATGGATTTTTTAAAGTTATTGTTTCTATTACGCACGCCACTCACCCGCCCCTCAGCCACACAATATTTCATGACCCTAGACCTGTCTGCCGGGTGGATATAACCGCGGGGACTGCGGGTCATGAGTCAACCCGCGAATTACTAATATATATACACAGTACCAGTCAAAAGCTTGGACACACCTACTCATTCAAGGGGTTTTCTTTATTTTTTACTATTTTCTACATTGTAGAATAATAATGAAGACATCAAAACTATGAAATAACACATATAGAATCATGTAGTAACCAGAAAAGTGTTAAACAAATCTAAATATATTCTATATTTGAGATTCTTCAAAGTAGCCACCCGTTGCCTTGATGACAGCTTTGCACACTCTTGTCATTCGCTCAACCAGCTTCTTAAGGTAGTCACCTGGAATGCATTTCAATTAACAGGTGTGTCTTATTATAAGTTAATTTGTGGAATTTCTTTCCTACTTAATGCGTTTGAGCCAATCAGTAGTGGAAAGGGTGGTACACAGAAGATAGCCCTATTTGGTAAAAGGCCAAGTCCATATTATGGCAAGAACAGCTCAAATAAGCATTACTTTAAGACATGAAGTTCAGTCATCCAAAAAAATTCAAGAACTTTGGAAATTTCTTCAAAGTGCAGTCAGAAAAACTATCAAGCACTGTGATGAAACTGTCTCTTATGAGGACCGCCACAGAAAAGGAAGACCCAGAGTTACCTCTGCTGCAGAGGATAAGTTCATTAGAGTTACCAGCCTCAGAAATTGCAGCCGAAATAAATGCTTCACAGAGTTCATGTAACAGACACATCTCAACATCAACTGCGTGATTAGACTGGTGGACATCTGTCCTTTGGTCTGATGAGTCCAAATTTGAGGTTTTTGGTTCCAACCGCAGTGTCTTTGTGAGACGCAGAGTAGATAAACGGATGCTCTCTGCATGTGTGGTTCCCACGTGAAGCATGAAGGAGAAGGAGGTGTGTCTTGGCTGAATCAGAATTAGTTAGGTAACATAGATAAATAAGATGTTTTATCTTATTTTTGGACCATAATATAACTGACTTGTGTGTGGTTTGCTCTCTCAATGTTTAGTAATACAGGAAAGTACCACGACAGGTGTGATGGTGCGAGGGTGCTTTGCTGGTGACATGGTCTGTGATTTATTTAGAATTCAAGGCACACTTAACCAGCATGGCTACCACAGTATTCTGCAGCGATACGCCATCCCATCTAGTTTGCGCTTAGTGAGACTATCATTTGTTTTTCAACAGGACAATGACCCAACACACCTCCAGGCTGTGTAAAGACTATTTGACCAAGAAAGAAAGTGATGGAGTGCTGCATCAGATGACCTGGCCTCCACAATCACCTGACCTCAACCCAATTGAGATGGTTTGGGATGAGTTGGACCGCAGAGTGAAGGAAAAGCAGCCAACAAGTGCTCAGCATATGTGGGATGTCTTTCAAGACTGTTGGAAAAGCATTCCAGGTAAAGCTGGTTGAGAGCATGCAAATAGTGTCATCAAGGCAAAAGGCTGGCTACTTTGAAGAATATACAATATATTTGGTTACAACATGATTCCATATATGTTATTTCATAGTTTATGTCTTCACTATTATTCTACAATGTAGAAAATTGTAAAAATAAAGAAAACCCCTTGAAATGAATGTGTGTCCAAACTTTTGACTGGTACTGTATATACACACTATATATACACAATAGTATTTTGACACCCCTTCAAATTTGTGGATTCGGCTATTTCTTTTTTACTTTTACATTTTTTTTACCCCTTTTTCTCCCCAATTTCATGGTATCCAATTGTTGTAGTAGCTACTATCTTGTCTCATCGCTACAACTCCCGTACGGGCTCAGGAGAGACGAAGGTTGAAAGTCATGTGTCCTCCAATACATGACCCAACCAAGCCGCACTGCTTCTTAACACAGCGCGCATCCAACCCGGAAGCCAGCCGCACCAATGTGTCGGAGGAAACACCGTGCACCTGGCCACCTAGGTTAGCGCACACTGCGCCCGGCCCACCACAGGAGTCGCTGGTGCGCGATGAGACAAGGACACCCCTACCGACCAAGCCCTCCCTAACCCGGACGACGCTAGGCCAATTGTGCGTCGCCCCACGGACCTCCCGGTCGCGGCCGGTTACGACAGAGCCTGGGCGCGAACCCAGGGACTCTGATGGCACAGCTGGCGCTGCAGTACAGCGCCCTTAACCACTGCGCCACCCAGGAGGCCGGATTTGGCTATTTCAGCCACACCCGTTGCTGAGAGGTGTATAAAATCGAGCACACAGCCATGTAATCTCCGTAGACAAACATTGTCAGTAGAATGGCCTTACTGACGAGCTCAGTAACTTTCAACGTGGCACTGTCATAGGATGCTACCTTTCCAACAAGTCATTTCAGTTTCTGCCCTGTTATAACTTCCCTGGTCAACTGTAAGTGTTGTTGTTGTGAAGTGGAAACCTCTAGGAGCAACAGCGGCTCAGCCGCGAAGTGGTGGGTCACACAAGCTCACAGAACAGGACTGCCGAGTGCTGAAGCGTGTAGCGAGTAAAAATCTTTGTCCTCTGTTGTAACACTCACTACCGAGTTCCAAACTGCCTCTGGAAGCAACGTCCGTACAAGAACTATTCGTTGGGAGCTTCATGAAATGGGTTTCTATGGTGAAGCAGCTGCACACAAGCCTAAGATCACCATGTGCAATGCCAAGCATCTGGAGCAGTGGAAACACGTTCTCTGGAGTGATGAATCACGCTTCACCACCTGGCAGTCTGATGGACGAATCTGGGTTTGGCGGATGCAAAGAGAATGCTACCTGCCCCAATGCATAGTGCCAACTTTAAAGTTTGGTGGAGGAGGAATAATGGTCTGAGGCTGTTTTTTTATGGTTTGGGCTAGGCTCCTTAGCTCCATTGAAGATAAATCTTAACGCCACAGCATAAAATGACATTCTAGACAATTGTGTGCTTCCAACTTTGTGGCAACAGTTTGGGCAAGTACCTTCCTGCTTCAGCAGGACAATTCCCTGTGCATAAAGCGAGGTCCATATAGAAATGGTTTCTCAAGATCGGTGTGGAAGAACTTGACTGGCCTGCACAGAGCCCTAACCTTAACCCCATCGAACACCTTTGGGATGAATTGGAATGCTGACTGCGAGCCAGGCCGAATTGACCAACATGAGTGTCCGACCTCACTAATGCTCTTGTGGCTGAATGGAAGCAAGTCCCCGCAGCAATGTTCCAACATCTAGTGGAAAGCCTTCCCAGAAGAGTGGAGGCTGTTACAGTTTAGCAGCAACAGGGGACCAACTCCATGTTAATGCCATGATTTTGGAATAAGATGTTCAACATACTTTTGGTCATGTAGTGTCAGTATTCCTCTTGTCCAGATGGGATAGGGCAGTGTGCAGTGCGATGGCGATTGCATCATCCATGGATCTGCTTGGGTAGTATGCAAATTGTAGTGGGTGTTGGTTAAGGTGGAGGTGACATGATCCTTAAATAGCCTCTCAAACCACTTTAAGGTGACAGAAGTGAGTGCTACAGGGCAATAGTCATTTAGTTCAGTAACCTTCGTTCGGCTTGCATTTTGACTCTGAAAATGATCTCGACTAGGAAAATGTTGATGAGGACTGTTCTAGTCTATATACAGTGCCTTTGGAAAGTATTCAGACTCCATGACTTTTTCCACATTTTGTTACATTACAGCCTTATTCTAAAGTGGATTAAATTAAACAACGTCCTGAGAAATCTACACACAATACCCAATAATGACAAAGAGAAAAGGTTTTTAGAAATGTTTGCAAATGTACTAAAAACAAAAAACAGAAATACCTTATTTACACAAGTATTCACACCCATTGCTATGAAACTCGAAATTTAGTTCAGGCGCATCCTGTTTCCATTGATCATCCTTGAGACATTTCAAAAATTTGAGTCCACCTGTGGTAAATTCAATTGATTGGACATGATTTGGAAAGGTACACACCTGTCTATATAAGGTCACACAGTTGACAGTGCATGTCAGAGCAATAACCAAGCCATTTTTCCGTAGAGCTCTGAGACAGGATTGTGCCGAGGCATAGATCTGGGGAAGGGTACCAAAACATTTCTGCAGCATTGAAGGTCCCCAAGAACACAGTGGCCTCCATCATTCTTAAATGGAAAAAGTGTGGAACCACCAAGACTCTTCCTAGAGCTGCCTGCCTGGCCAAACTGAGCAATCGGGGAGGGAGGGCCTTTGTCAGGGAGGTGACCAAGAACCCCATGGTCACTCTGACAGAGCTCTAGAGTTCCTCTGTGGAGATAAGAGAAGCTTCCAGAAGAACAACCATCTCTGTAGCACTTCCCCAATCAGGCCTTCAGGATAGAGTGGCCAGACAGAAGCCACTCTTCAGTAAAAGGCACATGACAGCCCACTTGGAGTTTGCCAAAAGGCACCTAAAGACTCTCAGACCATAAGCAACAAGATTCTCTGGTCTGAGGAAACCAAGATTGAACTCTTTGGCCTGAATGCCAAGCGTCACGTCTGGAGGAAACCTGGCACCATCCCAGCATCATGCTGTGGGGATGATTTTCAGCGGCAGGGACTGGGAGGCTAGTAAGAATTGAGGCAAAAATGAACAGAGCAGAGTACAGAAAGATCCTTAATGAAAACCTGCTCCAGAGCGTTCAGCACCTCAGACTGGGGCGAAGGTACACCTTCCAACAGGACAACAACCCTAAGCACACAGCCAAGACCACGCAGGAGTGGCTTTGGGACAAGTCTCTGAATGTCATTGAGTGGCCCAGCCAGAGCCCGGACCTGAACCCGATCAAACATCTCTGGAGAGACCTGAAAATAGCTGTGCAGCAACACTCCCCATCCAATCTGACAGAGCTAGAGGGGATCTGCAGGAAGAAGGGGAGAAACTCCCAAGATACACATGTACCAGGCTCGTAGTGTCATACCCAAGAAGACTCAATGCTGTAGTCGCTATCAAAGGTGCTTCAACAATGTACTGAGTAAAGTGTCTGAATACTTATGCTATTTCAGTTTAGATTTTTTTATACATTTAGAAAAATGTCTAAAAAACTGTTTTTGCTTTGTCATTATGGGGTTTTGCGTTCAGATTTATGAGGGGAATTATTTTAAAAATGAATTATAGAATAAGGCTGTAACGTAACAAAATATGGAGAATGTCAAAGGGGCTGAATACTTTGTATGTCTGGGATAGTTTGGGCTTCTCCAGGTAACTGACAACTTTCAAAGAGAACAATGCGTTCCACGTCCAACTCTCTGGGCCAATGTTAAGCTGAAGATCTCAACTTTTATGGCAGTCAATCTTATTCTGTCACTATCACACCATCTATTTGATCCATTGATACCTTGGAGAAGTCCACCGGAATGATTTTACCTGGAGTGATTACTATGGGGTATTAAGACTTTCTTTCCCCCATTATGACCATAGTATTGGATGAGACGTGGGCCGCCAATAAGATACTTAATAACAATCCAATTGCACAACTTCAGACATAACACCTGGGAAACCTCAATATAAAAGGGAAAAATTTGGAACAATACACATCTGGCAACCACTTTATTTCTCCATTTCCTTTTATTTCATTTAGTTGGGACAGTTTCCATCATTCATATTATTCTATGTGATTAGATGACTCTTATGATATAAACTTTGTCTCTGGCTGCACATTTGTTTGAAATCTTTTTCTATAGAAGACACCCTGATTCAACAAAAATGTGTTTGGGTCGGCCATGAGGTTAAATCAATGTAGGTAGTAGTCCGAATATTATCAAAAGGCTCTGGATCACAAGAGTGGATGAACAAAAAAGGTCATTATCTTAAAAGCTTTGCCCTTTCAATTAACAAATAAGCAGTGATACATCAAGCTTGAAAAAAACATTGAAGATAATACCCAACGTGGTTTTTGAAAAGGCGACTGTTTCTAGCTTTGCTTTCTGAGCTATACATTTTTTTTTTAAATCTCTCTGCCCATATTTTGGTATGCATGCAGGTCAGCTATTAGACCATTAGGTACCAATACACAGCACAATACAATCTGGTGCTACTGGGTTGCAAAGAGATCAGAGCACTGGTCATTATCCCCAAAACAGGGCTGGCTTTTCCGAACAGAAAGTGTACAGCATTCAAATGAGCATATCGATTGGGAATTGTTCAAAGGATCGCAGTGAAAATCGCAAAATATTTTTTTACATTCTGGCTGATGAACATGGATCAGATATGACATGTGCTACTACAGTACATCCATGAGTTTCTAAAGTATTGGGACAGTGACAATTTTTTGGTTGTTTTGGCTCTGTACTCCAGCACTTTAGATTTGAAATGATACAATGACTGAGGTTAAAGTGCAACGGTCAGCTTTAATTTGAGGGTATTTTTGTCCATATTGGGTGAACCGTTTAGAAATACTTTAGGTGACAAAAGGTATTGGGACAAATGCACTTATGTATATTAAAGTAGTAAAATGTTAAGTATTTGGTCCCATATTTAAAGCAGGCAATGACTATATCAAGCTTGTGACTCTACACATTTGTTTGTTGTGGTTGTATTTCAGATACTTTTATGCCAAATAGAAATGAATGGTAAATAATGTATTCTGACATGTTGGAGTCTCTTTTATTGAAAATCAAAATAGAATATGTTTCTTACCACGTCTTCATTAATAATGTGGATGCTACCATAATTACGAATAATCCTGAACTAATCGTGAAGAAAAAAAAATGCTAACCTCCCCTGTTATTGTAATGGTGAGATGTTAGCATGTCTTGGGGGTATCAATCACATTCAATCAAATGTATTTATAAAACCATTTTTACATCAGCAGATGTCACAAAGTGCTACATAGAAACCCAGCCTAAAACCCCAAACAGCAAGCAATGCAGATGTAGAAGCACGGTGGCTAGGAAAAACTCCATAGAAAGGCAGAAACCTAGGAAGAAACCTAGTGAGGAACCAGACTGAGGGGTGGCCAGTCCTCTTCTGGTATGATATTTGTGCATCTCTAACTTTGTCACACGTCATTATGTGTCAAAATGTGTCATTGTCCCAATACTTTTGGAGCTCACTCTGTAGCCCAGGAGAGGGACTTCTGACATAGTGACACTAAAGACCAACTGAGATCTGGATGACTGACTACTGAGAGTTCCTTCCTGACACCATGTTGTTGAGATGTATAATTTCTGAATAGGTTTGCTTATTAAAAAGCAAATGATAATGCCATAGAGATCCTCAGGGGCTCTTTTCCCTGGTCTCTCTCTCTCTCTCTGAGAGTCGTCTCTGTCTGATGGCAGATGCAGTGCTTGTTCATTAGTGAGGAGGCTACACTGCCGCCTCACTCGCTTTTTGTGGTGTGTGTGCCTGCGCGTGTTTGTGTGTGTATTTGTGTTTGTGCGCGCTGTGTGTGTGCGTGCTAAAAGGCAGTCGACCCTCTCTTTGGGAGCGACAGAATGCACCATCATACTGCACCTCGAGATATACTAAATACATCAGGGTATACAGTATTTGGGTCATTGTCTCTCCACAGTTTAATCAATTCTAACGCAACATCAATTACATCATGGACTTAATCATTCCTGTTTCATCCTTTATCGCGCTTTTACAGTCTAATTGTCAGATCTAAGATAACATTAATGTCTCTTTCTGTCTTCTTGTGGAGGATATAATTGTGCTCGTATGATCTCTCGCCATAATAATAATCCCAGAGGGGATTAATGATACTCATATCTAATTGAACCAAACCAGTTCTGACTCTAATGCTACATTCCAAAACTTGCTAATGCCAACAATATCTGAATACCATTTGCATTAATTGATAGCTTTAAAGCTACTGAAGTCCTGCCATCTTGGCACATTAGCTTAATTAATTTAATTTGGCATTAATTAGGAGCAGGGATAGTTCAGGTCTCCCTCTTTAGAACAGTAACTACAAGGTGTCGCTATCAGAGCCAGCGATCAGTGGCGTGGTGGGTGGTAATAAGTGAGAGAGGCATGTGAGAGTCAGTGGGAGAGTGTTTTCAAGGGCACCAGACAGGAAACAGAGTGTTGAATAACTGTTCAATCTTCCCTCTACTCCTCTTCCTCCAACCGTGAATTCCAATGTTCTTCTGAAGATGGAAGGAATTTAAATAAACTCCAGACCTGATGTCACAGGAAGGACTGCATTGTTGGAGCTAGAAAGCAGGTTGCTACACATGCAATAACATCGGCTAAACAAGTAAATGTGACCAATACAATTTGATTTGACAAATATGAGCTCATATGAATTCATGTATGAAGCTGACATCCAAAATTAGCAATATCCTTACTGTCTGAGGACACACTACAGTAGTCAGCTAAAAATCATGTGGGAGGTATGGCAACAATTCTGCCGTAGCTTCACTATTTCAGTTATCTGTGGACACTTTTTCCTGGCCCTCTCCCTGGCCTGTGAGATTGGGATTGTGACGCTCTGTTAAGAGATAAAGCCGTGTTGGCCAGTCATGCTAACAGTACGCTAGTCGTCCAACTCACTCATCTGAAACATTCCTACCCCTTTTGGAAGAGCCTGTGGTTGATATTTGCAGCATATTGTTGTCCTTCTGGGGTCCATTTTTTTCCCACAACGCTTCAATTTCTGTGAGGCGAGTGAAAAGGAACACAGTGATCAATCCATACAGTACATACCCTCCCATCGGCACCCGGGCATGTATTGTTGAGACTAAATCTCTTGCTAATTAGAAAAGGAGAGAATTAAATAAACAGCAATATCATATCAGGCTGCTCTAATATTCCCTTCACACACTGAGGATTTCAGGCAAATGAGTTTGCACATTCTTAAGACGCTAGGGGACACTTCATTTGATACAACTAAGCTGGGTTGAGATCAGTTACAGAGCACATATGATACGAGGGCAGAGAGCTAACATCAGAGGGTTGACAGAGTCTGCTGAGATAGGGAAATTGATGAAATTGTTCTTTTCCCTCATCAATCTACACACAATATCTCATAATGACAAAGCAAAAACAGGTTTATGTATTATGTATTTTTTTTTAATGGAAACATCACATTTACATAAATATTCAGACCCTTTACTCAGTACTTTGTTGAAACACCTTTGGCAGTGATTACAGCCTCGAGTCATCTTGGGTATGACGCTACAAGCTTGTCATTCATTTATTTGGGGAGTTTCTCCCATTCTTCTCTGCAGATTCTCTCAAGCTCTGTCAGGATGGATGAGGAGCGTCACTGCACAGCTATTTTCAGGACTCTCCAGAGATGTTCGATCGGGTTCAAGTCCAGGCTCTGGCTGGGCCACTCAAGGAAATTCAGAGATTTGTCCCGAAGCCACTCCTGCATTGTCTTGGCTATGTGCTTAGGGTCATTGTCCTGTTGGAAGGTGTACCTTCACCCAAGTCTGTTCCTGCCGCTGAAAATCATCACCACAGCATGATACTGCCACCCCCATGCCTCACCGTAGGGATGGTGCCAAGCGTGCTCCAAGCATGGCCACTCTACCATAAAGGCCTGATTGGTGGAATGCTGCAGATATGGTTGTCTTTCTGGAAGGTCACAGAGGACCTCTGGAGCTCTGTCAGAGTGACCATTGGGTTCTTGGTCACCTCCCTGACCAAGGCCCTTCTCCCCACGATTGGTCAGTTTGGCCGGGAATCCAGCTCTAGGAAGAGTCTTGGTGGTTCCACACTTCTTTCATTTAAGAATGATGGAGGCCACTGTGTTCTTAGGGATCTTCAATGCTGCAGAAATGTTTTGTTGTCTCGGAGCTCTACGGACAAGTCCTTCGTCCTCATGGCTTTGTTTTCGCTCTCACATTGCACTGTCAACTGTGGGACCTTATATAGACAGGTGTGTGCCTTTCCAAATCATATCCATTCAATTGAATTTACCATAGTTAGACTCCAATGACGTTGTAGAAACATCTCAAGGATGATCAATGGAGACAGGATGCACCTGAGGTCAATTTAGAGTCTCATAGCAAATGGTCTGAATACTTATGTAAATAAGATATTTCTGTTTATATTTTTAATAAATTTGTAAAACATTCTAAAAACCTAATTATCACCTTGTCATTATGTGGTATTGTGTTTAGATTGATGAGAAGAAAACATATTTAATCAATTTTAGAATAAGGCTTTAACATAACAAAATGTGGAAAAAGTGGAGGGCTCTGAACTTTCCAAAAGCACTGTGTATGCTAACACACACAACCTTTCATGCTGAGAATGTACGGCACACAGACTGACAGGCTTTTCATCTATTATAGGACGAGGATACTTTGTGGAAACAGTGTGTCTGTGGTTCTTCACAATCCATTTTCTCAATGGACCCCCATGCTTCTGGAATCTGGATATTTGAATTGGAAAACCACCATTTGAAATGGTTATGGTGGGGTAGAAATAAGAATCTCAGTGAGTGAGAGCCTGACTTTGCTTGCCAGGATTATAGTATTACAGGGTACACATGGCTGAGGATGAGACGACCACGACTCTAGTGAACGTTCCTTCATGTTTTCTGAATTTCTCTCTCACTCTCCAAGCCTAACGTTGAAGCATAACACAACGATAGACGGTAAACTTGGGGAGCTTATTTTCGGAGTTTCTCTCATTTTCTCTCGATAATTCTGAAGGCCTCTGGCTGGGTTAGCTGGGTGTTTGGTTGTCTATCGTGTGTCTACAGCTCAGTGGGGGAGAATCGATTCCGACAGGCGAGACGCTCATCCATCACCTGCATGTAAAGACAACGCCCCAGCGTCAGCCTTACTCATGTGCTGAACCCAGTCACAAGGCCTCCTCCATGGGAAGATCTGTTGATATGGGGACTTAAGGCCGTTATTTGGAGCGCTCCTCATCTCATCACGGTCTTTCAAAGCTTGGATTAAATACCACACAAGAACTTGGTGTGGTTTTGCATCATGCTTAAATTAATTACTAAAAACAGAGGTTAAAGGTTAAAACAATTAAAACATGACTTTGACCTTGAAAATCAATTAATTTACTAATTGAGTATTTAGAGTGTGAAGAAGGCACGTGAGACGCATATAGAAAGATATGAAGGGTTTTCGATTCAAAGAAGCAGCCACAGTGATATTCTTCAATCAGCCAAGCGATTTCCTCATCATTAGTGATCATGAACATGAATGAGTCCATTTTACAGTCCAGTGATCAACTCTGGTACAGTTATTACCTGTCAACTCTTAAAACAGAGATGCTATCAAGTATTAAGAGAGTAAGGTTTGAGGAAAGGCCACATGTCAGTAATCTGGAGGTCAGTGACCATCAGCCAATCTCAGGAGGCTATGCGCACCCTGCAGCTTCAGCTGTGTCATTATAATACAGTCCTGTTCGACACAAGGTGACTAAGATGATTGGGATATGGCCTCCCAGAGGTTGGCATTACACTGGCTTAATTAAAGCTGGAATTGAATGGAAATACCAAAGCAGTCTGTAATTACTCTCAAATTCAAAAGCGAGAGCTATGTATGCAAGGACTGACCATCTATGATAACAGAATGATAGTTTTAACCATGTTTTGAGGCAATGTTTGCCCTCAGAACAGCCTCGATTTGTCAGGGGCATGGACTCTACAAGGTGTCAAAAGCTTTCCACAGGGATGCTGACCCATTTTGACTCCAATGCTTTCCACAGTTGTGTCCATTTGGCTGAATGTCCTTTGGGTGGTGGACCATTCTTGATACACATGGGAAACTGTTGCATGTGAAAAACCCAGCAGCGTTGCACAAACTGGTGCGCCTGACACCTACTACAATATCCCGTTCAAAGGCACTAAATCTTTTTAAATATACACAATCCATGTCTCAATTGTTTCAAGGCTTAAAAATATTTTTTGACCCTGTCTCCTCCTTTTCATCTACACTGATTGAAGTGGATTTAACAAGTGACTTCAATAAGGGGATCATAGACTGACAAGGTGAAAGCTATGTCATGGAAAGAGTTATATCTTTCAAGGTTTTACTGCTAACCTACAAAGCATTACATGGGCTTGCTCCTACCTATCTCTCTGATTTGGTCCTGCCGTACATACCTACACGTACGCTACGGTCACAAGACGCAGGCCTCCTAATTGTCCCTAGAATTTCTAAGCAAACAGCTGGAGGCAGGGCTTTCTCCTATAGAGCTCCATTTTTATGGAACGGTCTGCCTACCCATGTCAGAGACGCAAACTCGGTCTCAACCTTTAAGTCTTTACTGAAGACTCATCTCTTCAGTAGGTCATATGATTGAGTGTAGTCTGGCCCAGGAGTGGGAAGGTGAACGGAAAGGCTCTGGAGCAACGAACCGCCCTTGCTGTCTCTGCCTGGCCAGTTCCCCTCTTTCCACTGGGATTCTCTGCCTCTAACCCTATTACAGGGGCTGAGTCACTGGCTTACTGGGGCTCTCCATGCCGTCCCTGGAAGGGGTGCGTCACCTGAGTGGGTTGATTCACTGATGTGGTCATCCTGTCTGGGTTGGCGCCCCCCTTGGGTTGTGCCATGGCGGAGACCTTTGTGGGCTATACTCAGCCTTGTCTCAGGATGGTAAGTTGGTGGTTGAAGATATCCCTCTAGTGGTGTGGGGGCTGTGCTTTGGCAAAGTGGGTGGGGTTATATCCTTCCTGTTTGGCCCTGTCCGGGGTGTCCTCGGATGGGGCCATAGTGTCTCCTGACCCCTCCTGTCTCAGCCTCCAGTATTTATGCTGCAGTAGTTTATGTGTCGGGGGCTAGGGTCAGTTTGTTATATCTGGAGTACTTCTCCTGTCTTATTCGGTGTCCTGTGTGAATCTAAGTGTGCGTTCTCTAATTCTCTCCTTCTCTCTATCTTTCTCTCTCTCGGAGGACCTGAGCCCTAGGACCATGCCCCAGGACTACCTGACATGATGACTCCTTGCTGTCCCCAGTCCACCTGGCCGTGCTGCTGCTCCAGTTTCAACTGTTCTGCCTTATTATTATTCGACCATGCTGGTCATTTATGAACATTTGAACATCTTGGCCATGTTCTGTTATAATCTCCACCCGGCACAGCCAGAAGAGGACTGGCCACCCCACATAGCCTGGTTCCTCTCTAGGTTTCTTCCTAGGTTTTGGCTTTTCTAGGGAGTTTTTCCTAGCCACCGTGCTTCTACACCTGCATTGCTTGCTGTTTGGGGTTTTAGGCTGGGTTTCTGTACAGCACTTTGAGATATCAGCTGATGTACGAAGGCCTTATAAATAAATTTGATTTGATTAATGTTTCTAAATGTTTGTACACTCAGTGTATATCATTAATCAGTGGTGATTTTAGCATGTAAATCTTGGTTGGGCAAAACAAAGAAATTGCGGATGCATGCCAGCAAAGCCACATCACAACACTAAACAATACATGAATTGCACTATAAGGGTGACAAACGGTGCCCACAAACTGTTAGGGCCTACATAAAGCTGTCCCAACACCTTACCACTGCTACACCTGGCTAACAGCGGAGCCTTGTCTGGCAGTGAAACAGTTCATTCAGCCTCATTTACTGCCTTTAAAAAACATAGCTGATATGGCTGACTTGCTTAAACAAATGTGGTTTCTGCTGACAATTGATATGTACAAACTATGCCATAATGGAACGACAATCGGATAAGAGGCAATCCGTAATTTCGATTAAGACATTAATTAGTGAGCTAGGACGGACGTAGTCAATATAACTATTTGAAATGTAGCCTACAGCGACAGAATTCAGAACACGGACCTTTCTTACAGTGTTCTCCCTGTACACCAAGTCAGAACCGTAGGATAACTAAAGGGGGCATATAAGCAGACAATGAAAGCTCTTAGAATATTTTATTACTACATTTCTCTAAAACAGGTTATAGGCTACATGTGCACCACCAAGTCAGAACAGTAGGCAAATTGTATTATTAGGGTGAGGCACATGGGCTACTAACAGCTTACTACACAACGTGCATTTAGTATTACTTTCTTAGCTACAGTATGGAGTGCATATCTCCCTGGCATATTACATAATTTATGCAGCAGCATACAAAACATTTTTGGACTCACCTTGTCGTGCTGTGGTCACTTGAACAGGAAGGTCCTTCGTGGGCAAATTCTGTCATCAAACTTTGTCATCAAAGTCTGTCATTCTCTGGATTTATGGTGCTTTCAAGACAACTGGGAACAAGGTTGATTCATGAAAGCTCTAGAAAAGAGGCCCAAGTTCCAGATGTACAATTTCGAATTGGATGACCGTTCAAAACTTAATTTTCCCAGTCGTAGCTCATTTTTTTCCCTAGTTACTAGTTGTCTTGAACTCACTAGTCAGATGTTGCAGTTCCGAGTTAAGTTGTTTTGAGCGCGGCACAAATCATCCTTCATTGACATAATGGCCAATGTTGAATGTTTATAATTTTAAGATTGGAAAAGACACCATTAATCCTAGACTTGGGACCACACAGCCACTCCACTGAATAGTAAGCTAGTGATTGCTTTGCAGTGCTTGCAGTTAGCCACTGATTCCTTCCAAACCACTCATTGTTAAATTTGCGATTTCCAACTTGTGTAATGTTTGTCTAATGGCCGTTGAGCACCAATAGATTTTCTTCATTATTTCTCTTCATATGACAAGGATTAAAAAGGATGACAATGATTAAAAAGAATTTGCCAGTAGATTGTCAACTTGGTTCATGATGATGGTTGCTAGCTAAGATTTTGAAAGTATGATGTTGACATGATCAGTCCAATCAAAGCTACTATCGATATAACGTGATTTGACGTAATGTTATCTGTGACCAATGACCTTGAGCCTTCTTGGATGGGCACTTCTAATGTAACTCTATGTCAGCACCCAAGGGGCTGGAATTTTTTAGCTCTACCCTTAGACTTGGTGGTGACGTAGTGTCCCCATGAGTGAAAGAACACTGAGCCAATCATGTGGCACGCTCTGTATTTTCCGCCGGATGCCCCACCATCACAGAAAGTACTGAGCTACAGTAGGCTGAAACACCTGCATTTTGGAGCTGCCTTTCTTAACAAAAAAGAGACCATGTTTGTATGTGGCTTTATTAACTCAATAGTATATATTTCTTTTTACATTGCTTGCAAACTGATATGTGAAACGTATCAATGCCAAAATAACATGCAAAACATGCAACATTTTAGCTAAAAATGTGGGTCGCCACACCACAAAACATGTATCTAGCAACCAAGGATTCAAGGCTTTTTTCTTTTTTTTAAAACCCCTTTTTCTCCCCAATTTCGTGGTATCCAATTGTTTAGTAGCTCCCGGTCGCAGCCGGTTACGACAGAGCCTGGGCGCGAACCCAGAGTCTCTGGTGGCACAGCTGGCGCTGCAGTACAGCCCCTTTAACCACTACGCCACCTGGGAGGCCAGGATTCAAGTTTCAATCTTTGGAAGGCCTGTTTTATGAATCAACAAGCCTAGTCCCTCTGGAACAAGTGTTAATGGATTCATATTTTTTAAATTCATGTTTATATGAATGAGACACTGATTCTCGAGTGCCACTAACCCATTTTTCACCAGCCTCCAGTGATATCATTATGTCTGGCTACAGATGCAGAAGTGCCACAAAAATCCGACCTGTCAAGTGCCTATGGGGTATATGGATAGTATTTAAGACTATTAATATACATGTCATGTCTTTTTATTGCACAAATCATTAACCTCCTGCATTCAGTGCCTGACTTCCTTCAGAAATAAAGTGGGATGGGTACATCTCCCATGAGCACATCTTATCACAAACGGACAGTTCCCTTACAAAAAATAATTTGTTGGGGCAAACTTCCCCAAGTTTGTGGCAAATTTGCTGCAAACTAAATATTGTCCTACAAAAATGTTGCCCGAAGTTTGCAAAGGTTTTTCCACTAGTGGTAAATCTGCAACAAACCTTAGGCACAATAATATGTATTGCCATTTTGTGGCATACAATTCTCTCAAGATTCTATTTCAATCTGTGGCAACAATATTTATTGCCAGTAGTGGCAAACAGTTTACCAGAAGCCGTTTCTGGTGATCATATGAGTTCAAAGACCAGTAACCGTTGAAGACCAGGAGAAGAAAAATCTGTTTGAAAATGGAAAACAAGTTGATGGATTGATTTTATTTGCCAGTTAAAAAAACAAACATACTCACAGTACATACATTTTTAAAACGTGACAGGGATATCACAAAAAAGTCAGAGACATTGATATTGTGGTCCCTAAATTCCATAGAGCAAAAACATTACAACATTACATAGATACAGATACAGTAGATGCAGATATTAAACAATGTTTCTATTCTTTGATCATTAGCCAGCTTTTGACATTCTATTTAATATAAGTTATGGTTGGCGTAGCTTTGAGTTGCTGTGGTAGTTTGTTCTACTCCACAGCGCTGGTATAAAAAGGTGCTCTTACCAGATAGACTCTTAAATTTAAAACCGGCAATATCAGAGTCTCTGGCCCTGGTGTTGCATTGGTGGACATCTCTAATATTTGTGAAATTATTTGAAATGTACCTGGGGGATGAGTCTGTAAAAATTCTGTGGACCAGACAGAGTTAATTAATATTACACTTTTTTCTACAGAGAGCCAGCCTAGCTGCTTAAAATGAGTAAGAGGGGGGAGTTTAAGTACAATTCTCACCAGCTTGTTTGGCATGTAGCTTATTCTTTTGATGTTTGGGCCTGCTGGTGAACCATGATGTGCAGCCATAATCAAAGTGACACTGAACTAGCGCACCTGCCAGAGTCTTTAGGTGTCACTATCAAGTTATTTTGAGGTCCGAGCTTCTGTAGGAATTGCATTTTTTGGTTTTCTTTGTTAAAACATTCAGGGCCATAGTCTCACCAGTCAAGTACCTACCCAATTCACACCCAAGGTAGCTGACTGAATTACCCACTTCAACACTAAAACCAGGGGACCTTCAAAGTTTTACTCTGGAACCAGGACTGGATAAAGAAATCATAGGCCCATGAAGGAAGAACAGTACTCGCTCCAAAGCAGCATGTGTACATGCGGTGTCTGTGTGGAGTCTGGAGTCTGTAGGGCAACAGGTCTGCCTGCTCTGCTAGGAGAAGAGGGGGGAGGAGCAGACAGGCTGAGAACAGAGAGGAAATCAAGCAGTGGCAGCTGTACAGATAACTCATCCAAAGGGCTTTGACTTCTCAAACACTGCAGAAAGCGAACACTATATGACACCCTGTGACCTTATTAATTCAGCCACTTGCTTAGATAACGCAAGTTTAATGCATAATTATGCGTTTTTCACACAGGGAAAAATGATAACCCAAATTGGACACACTTTAGGAGCCCTGCCTGTAAAAAATAATGAGTCATTGGGAAGATGTTTTTAGGACATTCTTGGGACGTTGAGTCATGGTCCCCTGGAGGTTTTGTCTAGTTCCCGGTTTGTCCCGGGGATGTTCCAAGGACTTTTTATGGACGTTCTTGGGACATTGTGTCATGTTCCCTAGAGGTTTTTGTCTAGTATCCGGGTTTGTCATGGGGAACGTCTCAAATAAAACTGTGAAGGACCTCGGCGTTACTCTGGACCCTGATCCCTCTTTTGACGAACATATCAAGACTGTTTCTTGATTGGTGGTTGAAGATATCCCTCTAGTGGTGTGGGGGCTGTGCTTTGGCAAAGTGGGTGGGGTTATATCCTTCCTGTTTGGCCCTGTCCGGGGGTGTCCTCGGATGGGGCCACAGTGTCTCCTGACCCCTCCTGTCTCAGCCTCCAGTATTTATGCTGCAGTAGTTTATGTGTCGGGGGGCTGGGGTCAGTTTGTTATATCTGGAGTACTTCTCCTGTCCTATTCGGTGTCCTGTGTGAATCTAAGTGTGCGTTCTCTAATTCTCTCCTTCTCTCTTTCTTTCTCTCTCTCGGAGGACCTGAGCCCTAGGACCATGCCCCAGGACTACCTGACATGATGACTCCTTGCTGTCCCCAGTCCACCTGGCCATGCTGCTGTTCCAGTTTCAACTGACCTGAGCCCTAGGACCATGCCCCAGGACTACCTGACATGATGACTCCTTGCTGTCCCCAGTCCACCTGGCCATGCTGCTGCTCCAGTTTCAACTTCCACCTGACTGTGCTGCTGCTCCAGTTTCAACTGTTCTGCCTTATTATTATTCGACCATGCTGGTCATTTATGAACATTTGAACATCTTGGCCATGTTCTGTTATAATCTCCACCCGGCACAGCCAGAAGAGGACTGGCCACCCCACATAGCCTGGTTCCTCTCTAGGTTTCTTCCTAGGTTTTGGCCTTTCTAGGGAGTTTTTCCTAGCCACCGTGCTTCTACACCTGCATTGCTTGCTGTTTGGGGTTTTAGGCTGGGTTTCTGTACAGCACTTTGAGATATCAGCTGATGTACGAAGGGCTATATAAATAAATTTGATTTGATTTGATTTGTTTCAAGGACAGCTTTTTTCCATCTACGTAACATTGCAAAAATCAGAAACTTTGTCCAAAAATGATGCAGAAAAATGTATCCATGCTTTTGTCAATTCTAGGTTAGACTACTGCAATGCTCTACTTTCCAGCTATCCGGAAAAATCACTAAATAAACTTCAGTTAGTGCTAAACACGGCTGCTAGAATCTTGACCAAAACCAAAAAATGTGATCATATTACTCCAGTGCTAGCCTCTCTACACTGGCTTCCTGTTAAGGCAAGGGATGATTTCAAGGTTTTACTGCTAACCTACAAAGCATTACATGGGCTTGCTCCTACCTATCTTTCCGATTTGGTCCTGCCGTACATACCTACACGTACGCTACGGTCACAAAATGCAGGCCTCCTTACTGTCCCTAGAATTTCTAAGCTGGTGTAACTGAGTCAGGTTTGTAGGCCTCCTTACTCGCACATACTTTTTCAGTTCTGCCCACAAATGTTCTATAGGATGAAGGTCAGGGCTTTGTGATGGCCACTCAAATACCTCGACTTTGTTGTCCTTAACTTCTTGGATATAGGGGGCGCTATTTTAATTTTTTGGATGAAAAACGTTCCCGTTTTAAACAAGATATTTTGTCACGAAAAGATGCTTGACTATGCATATACAGTGCCTTGCGAAAGTATTCGGCCCCCTTGAACTTTGCGACCTTTTGCCACATTTCAGGCTTCAAACATAAAGATATAAAACTGTATTTTTTTGTGAAGAATCAACAACAAGTGGGACACAATCATGAAGTGGAACGACATTTATTGCATATTTCAAACTTTTTTAACAAATCAAAAACTGAAAAATTGGGCGTGCAAAATTATTAGCCACTTTAATATTTATAAATTGGATGTAATAAATGTATCACTAGCCCCTTTCAAAAATGCCACTTTATATAATGTTTACATACCCTACATTACTCATCTCATATTTACAGTGAGGGAAAAAAGTATTTGATCCCCTGCTGATTTTGTGCGTTTGCCCAAATCTATAGTTTTAATGGTAGGTTAATTTGAACAGTGAGAGACAGAATAACAACATGCCAAAAAAGTTATAAATTTATTTGGATTTTAATGAGGGAAATAAGTATTTGACCCCCTCTCAATCAGAAAGATTTCTGGCTCCCATGTGTCTTTTATACAGGTAACGAGCTGAGATTAGGAGCACACTCTTAAAGGGAGTGCTCCTAATCTCAGTTTGTTACCTGTGTTGTGTCTTTGGCTATGCCGGATTAAGTGATATGACATGCTATTCTATAAAATCCTTTCTCCGTAATTAATATTACCTGATTGAGCTAATCATGTAAATGTAATTACCTAGAGAGTCGGGGCACCACAAAATAATATTTATAGAGCCGTTATCTTCCGAATAAACTCTTAAAGACCTAGTAATATTTTACATCAATAGCAGTCAATATTAATAGTCACTTTAATTCAGTCTCATCTGAAAATGGTAAATTCTTGGTTATCTTCGCGAACCCTGGCTAACAATTTGAATCAGCAATAAAAATGGGGTTTAATTATTTATTTACTAAATACCTAACTAATCACACAGAATTACAAATACACATAATTAATCATACCTTGATTACAAATTACATCATAAAAGGAAACGGTCCCTAGCGGACGGAACAGATATGACAGCTGGTTACACAAAAGAAAAGTGGCTGGGTTTGAGTAAAAGAGCGGGAAGACTGAGGGACAAAGGGAGAAGCTGTGATATCGTAAATACAGTATTTTATGCATTCTAAATTACCGCCCATTTGGAAAAGGAAAAGGAAATAAATATTTACTCTGAGCTGCGCTTCGGTAGGTTGGTGGTAGATGGAAAGCCATGTTGCAAAACCAAGTCCTTTGAAGAATGTCTCTGCTGGTCAATTGAATACATTGTAGTTACGTTGTTGTGTGATAGACGGGATACTCTGTTCTTTCCTAGCCTGTGTGTGCAGCTGTTGTTGCTAACTCAACGGCTAGGAGGTATCACTTCTGTAGTGAATAAGAGTTTAAAGTTCATACAATTCGCAACCAAAGCTCACGCTGGGGTTGGGTTAGTTCTGTGGTTGACATGTTAGTCCTTTTAACACAGAGGCTGCAGACCTCACGTACTTGGAACAGGAGGTTATATTGTTGAAAAGGCTTTATATAGGAAGGGAGAGGAGGGCGTGTTTGAAAAGTTTGTCACGTGTCTTTGGCCCATCCCTTCACAGGGGCGGGCCACTGATTGAGCAGAGCCCTAACCCTAAATCTCTCATTTGGAAGCGAAAATTACATTTCATCTCTTCACCAATAATTTTATATTCAAACATTTAAATTGAACAACAATTCCATGTGAATCCGATAACTACAATGTGCAGACTTTCCACTGTAGCGTTTGTCATCTTATCATTGATGAGAATGACTCAGATGACAACCGAACTGACATTATATTCATGAAGTACCACCGCATATGTTCAATTGGTCAGAT
Organism: Oncorhynchus tshawytscha; assembly: GCF_018296145.1. NCBI lineage: Eukaryota > Metazoa > Chordata > Actinopteri > Salmoniformes > Salmonidae > Oncorhynchus > Oncorhynchus tshawytscha. Next base: position 66,495,581 of record NC_056434.1, read on the forward strand.
TACCAGAATATAGTTATTTTCCCCCCACTGTCTGATGTTCCCAGAATCTCTGTTAACCAAGGGGTTTCAAATGTCACATCAGTATGGTAGAGAGAGGAAACAGCGGGGAAGAGGTATTTTTGACTGTCATAAACCTACCTCCCCAGGCCAATGTCATGACACCTGTATAAAAGACACCTGTCCACAGAAGCAATCAATCAGATTCCAAACTCTCCACCATGGCCAAGATCAAAGAGCTCTCCAAGGATGTCAGGGACAAGATTGTAGAACTACACAAGGCTGGAATGGGCTACAAGACCATTGCCAAGCAGCTTGGTGAGAAGGTGACAACAGTTAGTGCGATTATTCGCAAATGGAAGAAACACAAAAGAACTGTCAATCTCCCTCGGCCTGGGGCTCCATGCCAGGTCTCACCTCGTGAAATTGCAATGATCATGAGAACGGTGAGGAATCAGCCCAGAACTACACGGGAGGATCTTGTCAATGATCTCAAGGCAGCTGGGACCATAGTTACCAAGAAAACAATTGGTAACACACTACGCCGTGAAGGACTGAAACCTGCAGTGCCCGCAAGGTCCCCCTGCTCAAGAAAGCACATATACATGCCCGTCTGAAGTTTGCCAATGAACATCTGAATGATTCAGAGGACAACTGGGTGAAAGTGTTGTGGTCAGATGAGACCAAAATGGAGCTCTTTGGCATCAACTCAACTCGCCGTGTTTGGAGGAGGAGGAATTTCCCTCATTAAAATGCAAATCAATTTATAACATTTTTGACATGCGTTTTTTCTGGATTTTTTTGTTGTAATTCTGTCTCTCACTGTTTAAATAAACCTACCATTAAAATTATAGACGGATCATTTCTTTGTCAGTGGGCAAACCTACAAAATCAGCAGGGGATCAAATACTTTTTCCCCCTCAATGTATATACTGTACTCTATACCATCTACTGCATCTTGCCTATGCCGTTCGGCCATCGATGTATTTATATGTACATATTCTTATTCATTACTTTAAACATGTGTATAAGTTAGTTGTTGTGAAATTGTTCGATTACTTGTTAGATATTACTGCACGGTCGGAACTAGAAGCACAAGCATTTCGCTACACTCGCATTAACATCTGCTAACCATGTGTATGTGAAATCCCGCTATCCGCTATCCCGCTATCTCGATTGCACTCCACACTGCCCTTTCTCACCTGGACAAAAGGAACACCTACGTGAGAATGCTAATCATTGACTACAGCTCAGCATTCAACACCATAGTGCCCTCAAAGATCAGCACTACGCTAAGGACCTTTGGACAAAACACATCCCTCTTTAAATGGATCCTGGACTTCCTGATGGGCCGCCCCCAGGTGGTAAGGGTAGGTAACAACACATCTGCCACGCTGATCCTCAACACATGGGCCCCTCATGGGTGTGTGCTCAGTCCCCTCCTGTACTCCTTGTTCACCCATGACTGCAATGGCCAGGCACGACTCCAACACCATCATTATGTTTGTCGACGACACAACAGCGTTAGGCCTGATCAAGGACAATGTTGAGACAGCCTATAGGGACGAGGTCAGATACCTGGCAGTGTGGTGCCAGGACAACAACCTCTCCCGCAACATGATCAAGACAAAGGAGATGATTGTGGACTATTTTCTTATTTTTCACTTCAGTTTATTTTAGTAAATAATTTAACACTTATTTCTTAAAACTGCACTGTAAGGTCTACACATGTATTCAATGCATATGACAAATACAATTTGATTTAATTTGATATGGCATCATGTAGTAACCAACAAAAACAAAGTGTTAAACCAATCAAAATATATTTTATATTTGAGATTCTTCAAAGTAGCCACACTTTGCCTTGATGACAGCTTTGCACACTCTTGGCATTCTCTCAATCAGCTTCATGAGGTCGTCACCTGGAATGCATTTCAATTAACAGGTGTGCCTTCTTAAAAGTTCATTTGTGGAATTTCTTTCCTTCTTAATGCCTTTGAGCCAATCAGTTGTGTTGTGACAAGGTAGTCGTGGTATACAAAAGATAGCCCTATTTGGTAAATATCAAGTCCATATTATGGCAAGAGCAGCTCAAATAAGCAAAGAGAAATGACAGTCCATTACTTGAAGACATGAATGTCAGTTAATGCGGAACATTTCAAGACCTTTGAAAGTTTCTTCAACTGCAGTGACAAAAAACATCAAGCGCTGTGATGAAACTGTCCCTCATGAGGACCACCACAGGAAAGGAAGACCCAGAGTTACATCTGCTGCAGAGGATAAGTTCATTAGAGTTACCAGCCTCAGAAATTGCAGCCCAAATAAATGCTTCACAGAGTTCAAGTAACAGACACATCTCAACATCAACTGTTCAGAGGAGACTGCATGAATCCGGCCTTCATGGTCGAATTGCTGCCAAGAAACCACTACTAAAGGACAACAATAAGAAGAAGAGACTTGCTTGGGCCAAGAAACACAAGCAATGGACATTAGAGCAGTTGAAATCTGTCCTTTGGTCTGATGAATCCAAATGTAAGATTTTTGGTTCCAACGCGTTCCACCGGGATGCTGGCCCGTGTTGACTCCAAGGTTTCCCACAGTTGTGTCAAGTTGGCTGGATGTGTTTTGGGTGGTGGACCATTCTTGAATGGCACACATACACAATCCATGTCCCAACTGTCTTAAGGCTTACAAATCTCATCCCCTTAATCTACACCGATTGAAGTGGATTTAACAAGTTACATCAATAAGGACATTATAGCTTTCACCTGGTCAGTCTATGTCATGGAAAGAGCAATAATGTTTTGCACACTCTGTGTATCCCCTCCTGAACGACTACCACAGACTATGTTCTAAGGCTAAGATGTGATAGGCTAAGAGGTTCCCACACAAATGTGGCACTGGCACCATATATATTCTGGAGTCTGACATTACAGGTTCTGACATTGCTCGTTCTGGTATTTTTTTTAAATAAAAATTGTAATAAATTAGTTATTGTATTGTTTCTAGACATTACTGCACTGTTGGAGCTAGAAACATAAGCATATTGCTGAACCTGCAATAACATCTGCAAATCTTTGTACGCGACCAAGACATTTTGATTTGATGTTAAATGTTGAAGCTACATAAAAATATTAAATAAACTATTTATTTGGGAAATATTCAGTCTTTGCTCTTTCCGTCATTAGCATGCTGATGATTTGAAGTTGAATTGGATTTCTTTTTATCATACTGGTAAGACATTTAATACACGTTGTTTAGTATATTTAGTACTTTTAATATGTTTAGTTTACTTTTTTTTAGTTTACTTTTTTTTTTAGTTTACTTTTTTTTTACTTTGTGAGAAGCAAGTTAATTTAAAAGTTATGTGATTTGGTTTACATAGATACGACATTTCAATGTCGTTAATACACAAAGTAACCAAAAAACAGATATAATTTGCAGCAAACAGTACGTTAGTCACAAGTTTCCCAGAATTGTTTCCCAGAAGTTCACAAGTCGCAAATTTGCAAATTTGCTGCAAGTTTGTCACAAAACAAATGTCCATGTGAAAATATGAACTTGTGGCAAATTTGCCAAAGATTTGCCACAGCTGTTTTTCAATGAGGGAGTCCTGCTATTGTTCCACAACATCAATGAAGTGCACTCTCTATGCAAAACCCAACCATGTATAGTAATGCCCGAGCAACTCAGCACCTGTCTGTGCATGCCAAGAAGCGTTATCTCTTGAAAGGGGACGGCGGCAGTTTGAGTGTGTGCCCAAAATCAAAACCATAAACCCCAGAATGAACAGACAAACTAAATCTGGAAATGCAGGAATCTGCATTTTTAGAATATTGAGAGTGGATTTTATGGAGTTATGTTGAGCTAAAATAACAATAACCCAGATGAAATATTGCGTGTTGGAGGGAAATCTGGAGGGGGCGGCTAAAATGAGTGTCACGCGGGACTTGGTGTGTGTGCAGGAATCAGACGCAGAGAGAGAGAGTAACGGAGTAAAGTGCTTTACTATTGCACGCCAAACTTCTAAGCCCAATACAATACAGGGTGAAGGACACTATACCAGACAACCCAAAACCACAGGGTGTCCAGTATAGAAAATAAATACACCACGACCGAATATGTACACACGTAACAAAGACAATCCCGCACAACACAAGGGCGGGTCAAAATACTACATATAGGGAAGCTAATTAAACCAAAATACACACAGGTGAAACTAATAAGACAAAACCAGTAGGACGGTGACGACGACCGCCGAGCACCGCCTGAACAGACAGGGGAGCCAACTTCGGCCGAAGTTGTGACAATGAGTTAGCCATCTGACAGGACGGTTCTGACTGAAGTTGGGCTGTCTAATTGTGATGCTCAGGCAACCTTTTTCTGAATGCAATTATTCACAGCTGCGTCATCTCAGGGATTGGGACAGACTAACACGGAAATGCCATCAGAATGTACTTGATATTTCATCAAAGGTGGCAGGTGATATTTACCCACTGAAAGGGCTCTGCACCTCATTGTCCCTTTGGTTAAAAAACCCCCACAAAAAACAGCATTAGTATTTACACTGTGGGTAACATTCTGTAAGACCATTTAGTAAGACAGATGAGAATGTAAGCTAGACATTTACACTAACTACCACTAAAATACGTATGACAGACAAAAACACACATGCAGAGCGAGACAGACAGAGAGGAGGGACATACGCACAGAGAGGGAGAGAGAGGGTCCACTCGCCAACCAAGAATTCACAAAATGGGACAAACACCAAATTGAGGCTCTGCATGCAGAATTCTGCAAAAATATCCTCCGTTTACACCGTGAAACACTAAATAATGCATGCAGAGCAGAAATAGGTTGATACCCGCTAATGATCAAAATCCAGAAAAGAGCCGTTAAATTCTACAACCATCTAAAAGGAAGCGATTCCCAAACCTTCCATAACAAAGCCATCACCCACAGACAGATGAACCTGGAGAGTTCCCTTCACAAACACAAACAGACCCCACAGAGCCCCAGGATTACAGCAACACAATTAAACCCAACCAAATCATGAGAAAACAAAAATATATTTACTTGACACATTGGAAATAATAAACAAAAAAAAAGAGCAAACTAGAATGCTATTTGGCCCTAAAGAGAGAGTACACAGTGGCAGAATACCTGACCACTGTGACTGACCCAGACTTAAGGAAAGCTTTGACTATGTACAGATTCAGTGAGCATAGCCTTGCTATTGAGAAAGGCCGCCGTAGGCAGACCTGGCTCTCAAGAGAAGACAGGCTGTGCACACTGCCTACAAAATGAGGTGGAAACTGAGCTGCACTTCCTAACCTCCTGCCAAATGTATGACCATACTAGAGACACATATTTCCCTCAGATTACACAGATCCACAAAGAATTCAAAAACTAGCCCGATGTTGTTAAACTCCCATATCTACTGGGTGAAATACCACAGTGTGCCATCACAGCAGCAAGATTTGTGACCTGTTGCTATAAGAAAAGGGCAAACGATAAAGAACAAACACCATTGTAAATACAACCCATATTTATGTGTATTTATTTTTCCTTTTGTACTTTAACTATTTGCACATCATTACAACACTGTATAGATACACATAATGACATTTCAAATGTCTTTATTCTTTTGGAACTTCTGTGAGTGTAATGTTTACTGTTAATTTTGATTGTTTATTTCACTTTTGTTTATTATCTACTTCACTTGCTTTGGCAATGTTAACATATGTTTTCCATGCCAATTGAGAGGAGAGGATAGGAAGAGAGAGAGAGAGAGAGAGAGAGAGAGAGAGAGAGTAGTCACTCCATCACAAATAACCAATAACCAGCATCTTAAAGGGGCTTCAGTTGAACAGCACAATCGGAATGGAGCGTTAACATAATTTGTTTACCCTTTAAAAGGTACCCCTTTGCTCCGAATTCTTTAATAAATACATTTTAACCCACAAAAAAAGTGAGTAAATGCAAAAGCCAGGATCATTGAAATGGATCATCAATTAAAGGTTTGCAAGTAGGTGCCAAATCAATAGAGCACCATGGTAGCCTTAGGTAGAGTGAGGCTGAAGTAAGGGAGTCCATCTGAATCTTGATGTACAGTGGACGTTTGATGCACATACTAGATGACTGTAAATGTAATGCACATCTTTCTTACTTTCCATTCTCTAAAGTCAAATCTGCACTGTAGAACAGAACACTTTGTATTGCAGGGTGAATGAATGAGCATTTTTGATCATTCAGATGTGCCCCAAGAGAATAAGGTTATTCATGCATTTCAGGACAGCTGTCAAGAGAGCTTTTTTAGCTGAGCAGATTCTCTGCAGTCTGCCTATCTCATTGTTACTTTTGTTGTGGATGTCAATCTGAATTATTTATTATTTCTGAACAAGACAATGTCATTCAGAAATTATAGCTGCATCAGTCATTGAAATAAATATTTTGACATGAGGAACGGCAATCTGTTATCGTTACAAACATAGCGAAGTCTTACAATCACGATCAAACCAAACGCATGTCCTGCATGAATGATCAGGCTACTTCAACCTGGGATAGAATAATAAACAGGCGAAACACTTACAGAGGTGGTAACAGACGGCAGGTCCACCATCCGGTACTCATTGACCCCCGTGTCGTTCCAGGAGGAGAGGGTCTCCACGATGCACGTGCAGTTCTGGTCCTGGAACGGACACGAGATGCCCTTCGGAACCGAGCGCATGGCGCCGCTCATCTCTCCACTTTCGCCCTCCAAGACTGACGGGCCACCCAAGATGGACTGTAGGCGGACGATGGGAAAGAGAAATAAACTGGGAGTCCGGACACAAATCCGACAGCTGTCCGGCTAGAGTGGAATATCCAACTTCAATATGGCCAAGTGATGATAACTTCTCTTGTTGGCTCCACAGTGGGAATCTGTTCTGGAAAGTTATCGATTCTCGATATGAATGTTAATTGACTACAGTCTACGTAGGTTATGGGACTTGATATGTGTGGTCGGTGAGACACAGTTTGACAACCGCAAGAGAGGCTGGCGTTTCATACTCTCTTGCGCGCCCGCCACGCAACACAACAGCACTTTCTTCTTTTAAATTTACATATTTATATATCGCTCTTTTCTCCATGTCCTTGCTCCAAGTTGTCACTCCCCATCAGGGGGCCAGGGTTCAGCTCTGGAATCACACTTTCCACAGTCCTCAGAGGGTCCGTTTCAAAATGACTGAAAAGGCACTTTCATTATCACATTTGTGCCAAAAATATCCATTGCATTTGTCCAGTAATTGTCTCACAGTCAAATATATTAACATGTAATACGATTGTGGCACTAGTTACCATAGTCACAAAGTCCAAATTGGTTATATCATACAAATTCCTGAAAACCAAAATGAGTTTTTTGGTCTTAATTGAAGGTTAGGGTTGGGCATAAGGTTAGCAGTGTGGTTAAGGTTAGGTTTAAAAATCAGATTTTATCTGTTTATAACTGAATGTGCTAACTAGTGATGACCAATTTACACTGGCCAAAAATATAAAGGCAATATGCAACAATTTCAAAGATTGTACTGAGTTACAGTTCATATAAGGAAATTGGTCAATTGAAATGAATTCATTAGACCCTAATCTATGGATTTCACATGACTGGGAACAAAGATATGCTCTGTTGGTCACACATACCTTAAAAAAGGTAGGAGCGTGGATCAAAAAACCAGTCAGAATCGGTGTGACCACCATTTGCCTCATGCAGCGCGACACATCTCCTTCGTATAGAGTTGATCAGGCTGTTGATTGTGGCCTGTGGAATGTTGTCCCACTCCTCTTCAATGGCTGTTCGAAGTTGCTGGATATTGGCAGGAACTGGAACACGCTGTCGTACACATTGATCCAGAGCATCCCAAACAGGCTCAATGGGTGACATGTCTGGTAAGTATGCAGACCATGGAAGAACTGGGACATTTTTAGCTTTCAGGAATTGTGTACAGATCCTTGCGACATGGGGCTGTGCATTATCATGCTGAAACATGAGGTGATGGCGGCGGATGAATGGCACATGGGCCTCCAGATCTCGTCAGGGTATTGTAAATAAGAATGTTCTTAACCGACGTGCCTAGTTACATAAAGGTTACATTTTTTTAAATTATAAAAATCTCTGTGCATGAAAATTGCCATCAATGAAATGCAATTGTGTTCGTTGTCCGTATCTTATGCCCGCCCGCCCATACCATAACCCCACCACCATCATGGGGCACTCTGTTCGCAATGTTGACATCAGCTTAACCACACAATCCCAAACACGCCGTCTACCAATCTGCCTGGTACAGTTGAGACCAGGATTCATCCATGAAGAGCACACTTCTCCAGCGTGCCAGTGGCCATCGAAGGTGAGCCTTTGCTCACTGAAGTCAGTTACGACGCCGAAATGTTGTCAGGTCAAGACCCTGGTGAGGACGACGGACAGGCAGCGTCCCTGAGACGGTTTCTGACAGTTTGTGCAGAACTTCTTTGGTTATGCAAACAAACTCAGTTTCATCAGCTGTCCGGGTGGCTGGTCTCAGGCAATCCTGCATGTGAAGAAGCCAGATGTGGAGGTCCTGGGGTGGTGTGGTTACACAGGGTCTGGGTTGTGAGGCCTGTTGGATGTACTTCCAAATTCTCTGAAATGACGTTGGAGGTGGTTTATGGTAGAGAAATGAACATTTTCTGGCAACAGCTCTGGTGGATATTCCTGCAGTCAGCATGCCAATAGCACACTCCCTGCCAATAGCACATGAGACATCTGTGGCAATGTGTTGTGTGACAAAACTGCACATTTTAGAGTGTCCTTTTATTGTTTATTTTAAGTGCACCTGTGCAATGATCATGCTGTTTAATCAACTTCTTGATATGCCACACCTGTCAGGTGGATGGGTTATCTTGACAAAGGCGAAATGCTCACTAACAGGGATGTCAACAATTGTGTACACAAATTGAGAGAAATCAGCTTTTTGTGCGCATGGACATTTTCGGGGATCTTTTATTTCTGTATAAAAGCTGAAGAACATATGCACATCCAGGTACTTTTTGTAGGTGCTGGAGTTGTAGGTGAATTCATGGAAAACAAAAAGGAAACAGTTGCACACTGCTGCTCATGATCCCAAGTGATTTTATTATAACAATGCTTTGACCCTTAGGCCATGTGTGCTTGGTATTCCTTGGGTCCCAGACCAGATGGGAGAGTTAATACACATGGCGGAGTACGGAGAGTGTTCACACCTGCATTCTCCATTTTTGCAGTCTCCCTTTGATGACGACAAGGGTTACAGCATGAATAATTCTGTAGCATTAACAGACCCACTGTCACGTTCATCATATTGATGAGAACAAGGCGCTGTGTGATAAGCATACATTCTTCTTTTAATTAACGAATAAACACTAAACAAACTAACAAAGAAACAAAACGAACGTGAAGCTATATAACATGAGCGCTGACCGGCAACTACACAGACAATAACCCACAAAACCAAAATGGAAAATGGCAACCTAAATAGGATCCCCAATCAGAGACAACGATAAACAGCTGTCTCTGATTGGGAACCAATTCAGGCCACCATAGACCTACAAATACAAAACCCCCATAGATATAGAAAAACCCCTAGACAAGACAAAAAACACATAACCACCCTCATCACAAATCAAATCAAATTTATTTATATAGCCCTTTGTACATCAGCTGATATCTCAAAGTGCTGTACAGAAACCCAGCCTAAAACCCCAAACAGCAAGCAATGCAGGTGTAGAAGCACGGTGGCTAGGAAAAACTCCCTAGAAAGGCCAAAACCTAGGAAGAAACCTAGAGAGGAACCAGGCTATGTGGGGTGGCCAGTCCTCTTCTGGCTGTGCCGGGTGGAGATTATAACAGAACATGGCCAAGATGTTCAAATGTTCATAAATGACCAGCATGGTCGTATAATAATAAGGCAGAACAGTTGAAACTGGAGCAGCAGCACGGTCAGATGGACTGGGGACACACCCTGACCTGACCAAAATAATACAGAAAACATAGATAACTAAGGTCAGGGCGTGACAGAACCCCCCCAAAGGTGTAGAATCCCGACCGCAAACCTGAACTTATAGGGGAGGGTCCGGGTGGGCATCTACCCTCGGTGGCGGCTCTGGTTCTGGACGCCACCCCCCCATCTTTACACTGGTCCCTCCGCCTTTGTTGAGCTGTACCGTGGCTCATCGTCGGAGACCCCGGGCTGGGGACCATCGCTGGAGGTTCCGGGCTGGGGACTGTCGCCGGAGGTTCCGGGCTGGGGACTGTCGCCGGACGCTCTGGACTGCCGAGGCACACTGTATGCCTGGTGCGTGGTGCCGGCATTGGTGGTACTGGGCTGGGGACACGCACCTCAGGGCGAGGAGGAACAGGGCGTACTGGACCCTGGAGGCCTGATGCGTGGTGCCGGTACTGGTGGTACTGGGCTGGTGACACGCACCTCAGGGCGAGTGCAGGGAGGATGAACAGGACGTACTGAACTCTGGAGGCGCACTTGAGGAAGAGTGCGAGGACTAGGAACAGGAGACACTGGGTTGTGAAAGTACACTGGAGACCTGGTGTGTATAGCCGGCATCAATTGTTCCGAAACTTTAACGCATGTTTCAGGATGAGTACGAGGAACTGCCACAGGTGGCATCGGACAGTTAACACGCTCCTCAGGGCGAATGCCATGCATACTATGCCAAACCAACGGCTCTCTCTCTTCACTCTCCTCCAATTTAATCAACAACTCCTCGAAGGTCTCATAATCTCCCCTCTGTTCACTCTCCTCCAATCTGTCCAATAACTCCTCGACCATCTCAGACTCACCCCTCAACTTCGCCAACTGCGCCATGTTGCCCCCCCCCCAAAAATGATTTTGGTGTTTCTGTGGCCTACCTCCCCGGCGTCGTTGCTGTCCCCTCTTACTTCACCGTTCCTCCTGTGCTGTTTCCACCTGCCTCCATGGTAGGCGATCCTCTCCTGCTAAAATCTCCTCCCACGTCCAGGATCCTTTACCGTCCAGTATTTCGTCCCAGGTCCATTTTTTCCACAAAGCGCGGTTCCTCCCTTTCACGCTGCTTGATCCTTTTTTGGTGGGTTATTCTGTCACGTTCGTCATATTGATGAGACCAAGGCGCAGCGTGATACATTCCTCTTTTAATTAACGACTAAACAAAGAAACAAAACGACCGTGACGCTATATAACACGAGTGCTGACAGGCAACTACACATAGACAATAAAAATGGAAAATGGCAACCTAAATAGGATCCCCCATCAGAGACAACGATAAACAGCTCTCTCTGATTGGGAACCAATTCAGGCCACCATAGACCTACAAATACCTAGACATACAAAACCCCCATAGATATAGAAAAACCCCTAGACAAGACTAAAAACACACATACCCACCCTCGTCACCCCCTGACCTGACCAAAATAATACATAAAACATAGATAACTAAGGTCAGGGCGTGACACCCACAGAGTGCAGAGAAAACCCACAAAAGAAGAGAAAAGGAAATAAGAGGGACTGAGTGTGAGTTCTTCTCCTGCCTGGGGAGAAAGCTTCTTGATAGTTGCAGACCAGGAACCTGGCCAGAGACACTCACACACATATCCCATGTCAACAACGGTTACCTTTTACACTGCAAAAGCTAGCACAACACGTTTTCCCATCCCATGTATTGTTCACACACAGGACTGTGTCTATGTTATCGCACTAAAACGCACACACACACCTGTTGAATCCATAACAAACAAACAAATATATCTTATAATACAGTATAATGATAGGGAAGTCACTTGCCTAAGTTTCAGCTTCAGCTGACAAGCCGTGTCCTAAAATATGCAGCCCTGTAATGTAATTAAGTATGAGAAAAATGGCCAGCGGCCCAGGTGAGACAGCTATAACCACTCCAAGACTGTTTCTTTGTATGTGTGTGTGTGTGTGAGTGCAGGAAGCCACAGATATTGAGTCTGAATTTAGAGCTCAATACAAATCCTTTATTCTGTTAATGTATTACATACGTGCATATAAAGAGTGGGTCCACTAGCAAAAGACGGTTTTAAAATTTAAGCAATATTCCAAGGTGCATTACAGTTTTTGACGGTTGCATAATAGCATGGATCTTAATCAAAGTGTGAACCTCCTATTGGCCACAGTGCTTTATTATAGTGATCTATGGAATTATCTAGAACAGGGTCAGCAGAGTGGAGAAGGGAGGCAAACCACTAGATAGAAATAAGCAACTCCATAAGTTTAATGCATCTCACAGCCATTGTGGTGGAAAAGCCAGATTCATAATTCTACATGCCGAGTCCTTACCCCTGGTCCACTGCTCCAAAAAGCACAAAGTGTGTCAGATCTAGACAGAAAGGTGCAGAGTGCACTGAAGACACACACAGTCATACACAGTCTCTCTCTCTCTCTCTCTCACACACACACACACACACATTTTAAATACTTTATTTGAATCCTCCCCACAACCGGAAGCTGCATTTACTCAGCATGCTGGTGAATAGAGCGGAGGTCTGGATGGCAAGTCCACTGTGAACTCTCTGTATGCTACCATAGCTCGGCATTCAACACCATAGTACCCTCCAAGCTCGTCATCAAGCTCGAGACCCTGGGTCTCGACCCCGCCCTGTGCAACTGGGTACTGGACTTCCTGACGGGCCGCCCCCAGGTGGTGAGGGTAGGCAACAACATCTCCTCCCCGCTGATCCTCAACACTGGGGCCCCACAAGGGTGCGTTCTGAGCCCTCTCCTGTACTCCCTGTTCACCCACGACTGCGTGGCCATGCACGCCTCCAACTCAATCATCAAGTTTGCGGACGACACAACAGTGGTAGGCTTGATTACCAACAACGACGAGACGGCCTACAGGGAGGAGGTGAGGGCCCTCGGAGTGTGGTGTCAGGAAAATAACCTCACACTCAACGTCAACAAAACTAAGGAGATGATTGTGGACTTCAGGAAACAGCAGAGGGAAACACCCCCATCCACATCGATGGAACAGTAGTGGAGAGGGTAGCAAGTTTTAAGTTCCTCGGCATACACATCACAGACAAACTGAATTGGTCCACTCACACAGACAGCATCGTGAGGAAGGCGCAGCAGCGCCTCTTCAACCTCAGGAGGCTGAAGAAATTCGGCTTGTCACCAAAAGCACTCACAAACTTCTACAGATGCACAATCGAGAGCATCCTGGCGGGCTGTATCACCGCCTGGTATGGCAACTGCACCGCCCTCAACCGTACGGCTCTCCAGAGGGTAGTGAGGTCTGCACAACGCATCACCGGGGGCAAACTACCTGCCCTCCAGGACACCTACACCACCCGATGCTACAGGAAGGCCATAAAGATCATCAAGGACATCAACCACCCGAGCCACTGCCTGTTCACCCCGCTGTCATCCAGAAGGCGAGGTCAGTACAGGTGCATCAAAGCTGGGACCGAGAGACTGAAAAACAGCTTCTATCTCAAGGCCATCAGACTGTTAAACAGCCACCACTAACATTGAGTGGCTACTGCCAACACACTGTCAATGACACTGACTCTACTCCAGCCACTTTAATCATGGGAATTGATGGGAAATGATGTAAATATATCACTAGCCACTTTAAACAATGCTACCTTATATAATGTTACTTACCCTACATTGTTCATCTCATATGCATACGTTGATACTGTACTCTATCTCATCGACTGCATCCTTATGTAATACATGTATCACTAGCCACTTTAACTATGCCACTTGGTTTACATACTTATCTCACATGTATATACTGTACTCGATATCATCTACTGTATCTTGCCTATGCTGCTCTGTACCATCACTCATTCATATATCCTTATGTACATATTCTTTATCCCCTTACACTGTGTATAAGACAGTAGTTTTTTGGAATTGTTAGTTAGATTACTTGTTCGTTATTACTGCATTGTCGGAACTAGAAGCACAAGCATTTCGCTACACTCGCATTAACATCTGCTAACCATGTGTATGTGACAAATAAAATTTGATTTGATTTGATTTGATTTAGTGGTGCCAATAAGTCACAAATCCAGTGCGACCTTTGCTGGTCAGAGGAATTACACCGAAGTTACACACAAGAATGATCTTTATTTCCAGAGGACATATGAGGTGGACATGGTTCTGTACAAAGAGCGATATGAAAGAATACTGTTCATACAGTATTCAGTAGCATTACAATGCAAACAGTAGCAATACAATGCAATGGGGAATTTAACAGTGAATAGCAAACTAGAGCAATCTATATCAAAATAAAATAAAATGTTATTTGTCACACATGGTTACCAGATGTTAATGTGAGTGTAGCGGAATGCTTGTGATTCTAGTTCCGACCGTGCAGTAATATCTAAGTAATCTAACCATTTCACAACAACTACCTTATACACACATGTCTAAAGGAATGAATAAGAATATGTACATATAAATATATGGATGAGCGATGGCCGTGCGGCATAGGCAAGATGCAGTAGATGATATAGTGTACAATATATACATATGAGATGAGTAATGTAGGGTATGTAAACATTATATAAAGTATAATTGTTAAAAATGACTAGTGATACATTTATTACATTCAATTTTTAATTATTAAAGTGGCTAGAGATTTGAGTCAGTATGTTAGCAGCAGCCACTCAATGTTAGTGATGGCTGTTTAACAGTCTGATGGCCTTGAGATAGAAGCTGTTTTTCAGTCTCAGCTTTGATGCACCTGTACTGACCTCGCATCTGGATGATAGTGAACAGGCAGTGGCTCGGGTGGTTGTTGTCCTTGATGATCCTTTTGGCCTTCCTGTGACATCGGGTGGTGTAGGTGTCCTGGAGGGCAGGGAGTTTGCCCCCGGTGATGCGTTGTGCAGACCTCACTACCCTTTGGAGAGCCTTACACTTGTGAGTGGAGCAGTTGTGGTACCAGGCGGTGATACAGACCAACAGGATGCTCTCAATTGTGCATCTGTAAAAGTTTGTGAGTGTTTTCGGTGACAAGCCAAATTTCTTAAGCCTCCTGAGGTCTATACTCAGGAGAGGTGAGCGATGTGCCCGTCTACGGAGCCTGACCAGGAGGCCGCTCCATCTGTCCCTTCTGCTCGCCGTTGTTTTGGGTCGTCTACTGGGATCCGATCCAATGTTCTGGGTGGTGGTCCAAACAAAGGATCCACTTCGAGAAAGTCATATTCCTGGACGTAATGTTGGTAAGTTGACGTTGCTCTTATATCCAAGGACTGTATGAATATGAGATTGCTTCCTGAGCATGTTTACAACAAAAACATCATGACAACTAGACAAAATAACTACAACCAATAACAAGTTTAAGTACACAACAAGTTACAATAGTCACACCCACTTCTGTCCAGGCACACCATCACACATGTTCACCTGGAGAGAGACTGAGGAGTCTCGGATCTGAGCAGGCAGAAGTGCTGTCAGGTGTCCACCCCCTTAGCAACCTATGAGTGGCCTGGTCACAGAGGTCACAGGGATTTTTTATTTTGGTTTCACTCTGGCACTGTCGGGGATGGGTTGCGTGAGGTCTGAGATGTGATAACAGAGGGACAGCACCACTGGGAGTGGGAATTCACTACAGTTTGGCATAACAATTCCATAAAGAGTTGGCGAGTAAACAGAAACAGTGAAGGGAAAAAAAGTATAACATACCCAGCCATCACGTCTTGAGAGATCTTGTTTTAAAAAGGTGGACTCAGCTAAATGATGCCACGAACAGCACCGCAGATATTGAGATGAGCAAGATGCAAGACCTTGCTCTCACACAGTCACGCACAGTATCGGCGCATGTGCACGGGTTCACTTCACGCTGTTCACAGTGTGGTTGCCAGGGTACCAAAACAGTAGAGAAGTTGATCCTCACGCTTCAATGCTATTGGTTGTTGTGGTCACAGACAGGATGTGCTTACCATTATATATTTAATTATATGGTGTAATAGGGTATTCTGTAATAGGCTATGGTGTCAGAAAGAGGTGTAGTCACAACTATTGTCAGACCATGTCATCCCACATCAAATAATAAGTGCTGCACATCATGCACTATTTAGAGCATCATCATCATGCATCATGATATAATAACAGCATCATCAGGTGGTACTGATCCTCCCTCTGAATGGGACCCCCTCCACCCCAGTGGACTCAGGACTTCAGCATGACTGGCACCTGATGCAAACACCACCTGGGGTGCTGACTGTGTCCTGACCCACCAGCCCCAGAACTGTTGGTCCTCATCTCTATTGGCCCATAAGCCTCACTGGAAGAGCGTAATATACAGTATCCCTAGAGTGACCTGCTTTTCCACATTTTTAAAAGCCAATGGCCGATATATCAACTATCATCTTGCCTCAACTTAGACAGTGGCTGATCAGCTGTGGAGAAATTATCTTAAGAAGATTGCAGTTCTGCCTGGGAACCCAGCCCTCTCTATCATCCAGCTGACCCTAAAGGATTTCTTCAGGGTCGTGTGTCATTTTTAGCCATGAAGTACTCAGTCACAGCTCTACATGAATCAAATCAGATTTTATTTGTCACATGAGCCAAATACAATTGGTGTTACCGTGAAATGCGTGCTTACGAGGCCTTCCCAATGATGCAGCAATTCAAAATAATAATACAAATAAAACAACAAGAGGAAAAAAATCAAATACAGTAGAATGGAGCAACAGTGCATTCGGAAAGTATTCAGACCCCTTGACGTGTTCCACATTTTTGTTATGTAACAGTATTATAAAAAATCTAAAAATCCCTCATCAAACTACACACAATACCCTATAATGACAAAGTAATTTTTTTTGCAAATGTATTAAAAATGAACAACTGAAATATCACATTTCCATAAGTATTCAGACCCTTTACACAGTACTTTGTTAAAGCACCTTTGGCAGTGATTACAAAAAAATCTAACTTGAGCGTGCATTACTAATCAACCTTTTGCAGCAATTACAGCTGCAAGACTCTTGGGGTTTGTCTCTATAAGCTAGCCACTGGGATTTTATCCCATTCTTCAAGGCAAAACTGCTCCAGCTCCTTCAAGTTGGATGGGTTCCGCTGGTGTACAGCAATTTTTAAGTCATTCCACAGATTCTCAATTGGATTGAGGTCTGGGCTTTGACTAGGCCGTTCCAAGGCATTTAAATGTTTCCCCTTAAACCATTCGAGTGGTGCTTTAGCAGTATGCTTAGGGTCATTGTCCTGTTGGAAGGTGAACCTCCGTCCCAGTCTCAAACCTCTGGAAGACTGAAATAGGTTTCCCTCAAGAATTTCCCTGTATTTAGCGCCATCAATCATTCCTTCAATTCTGACCAGTTTCCCAGTCCCTGCCTATGAAAAACATCCCCACAGCAAGATGCTGCCACCACCATTCTTCACTGTGGAGATGTGGTTCTCGGGGTGATGAGAGGTGTTGGGTTTGCACCAGACATAGCATTTTCCTTGATGGACAACAAGCAACATTTTAGTCTCATATGTTTGGGGAGTCTCCCACATGCCATTTGGCGAAAACCAAACGTGCTTGTTTAATTTTTTCTTTAAGCAATGGCTTTTAACTGGCCACTCTTCCCTAAAGCTCAGCTCTGTGGAGTGTACGGCTTAAGGTGGTCCTATGGACAGATATTCCAATCTCCGCTGTGGAGCTTTGCAGCTCCTTCAGGGTTATCTTTGGTCTCTTTATTGCCTCTCTGATTAATGCCCTCCTTGCCTGGTCCGTGAGTTTTGAAATAGAGATTAGACCAGTGAAAATCTGTCCTTTGGTCTGATGAGTCCAAATGTGAGATTTTTGGTTCCAATCGCTGTGTCTTTATGAGACACAGAGTAGGTGAACGGATGATCTCCGCATGTGGGGTTCTCACCATGAAGCATAGATGAGGAGGTGTGATGTTCTGGGGGTGCTTTGCTGGTGACACTGTCAGTGATTTATTTAGACTTCAAGGCACACTTAACCTACATGGCTACCACCGGCATGCCTACCACCGTGCACTCACCTGTCATATCCCACAGGGGAGTTGTAGTCTTTGTTGTAGGTGGCCTGGACTTTGTCAAGCTGCCTTTTCAGAGGCATGGAGTTAAAACTTCTTCAGGATTGGTGGGTCCCCTGCGGGACATTGAGCTAATGTAGGCTAATGCGATTAGCATGAGGTTGAAAGTAACAAGAAAATTTCCTAGGACATAGACATATCTCATATTGGCAGAAAGCTTAAATTCTGTCCAATTTACAGTAGCTATTACAGTGAAATAATAGCATGCTATTGTTTTAGGAGAGTGCACAGTTTTGAACATGAAAAGTTATTAATTAACAAATTAGGCACTTTTGGGCGGTATTGATACAATTTGTTTTACAGAAATTCAATGGTTCATTGGATCGGTCTAAAACTCTGCACATACACAGCTGCCACCTGGGCTGGAATAATACATTATAGCCTTTTTCTTGCATTTCAAAGATGATGGTACAAAAGAAATACAAAAAACTGTAGATTTCTTTCTTTGTATTGTCTTTTACCAGATCTATTGTGTTATATTCTGCTACGTTCCTTTCACATTTCCACAAACTTCAAAGTCTTTCAAATGGCACCAAGAATATGCATATCCTTGCTTCAGGGCCTAATGTCATGTTCTGACTTTAGTTCTGTTGTTATGTCTTTGTTTAGTATGGTCAGGGCGTGAGTTGGGTGGGTTGCCTATGTTCCTTTTTCTATGATTTGGGATTTCTGTGTTTGGCCTGGTATGGTTCTCAATCAGAGGCAGCTGTCAATCGTTGTCCCTGATTGAGAACCATATTTAGGTAGCCTGGTTTCACTTTTGAGTTGTGGGTGATTATTGTCCGTGTTAGTGTTTGTGCCACACAGGACTGTTTAGTTTTTTTTTCATTTTGTTATTTTGTATTTTGTAGTGTTCAGTTTTACATATGTGTCCAAAATGGACACTTACCACGCTGCAAATTGGTCCGATCTCTCTTACTCCTCGTCAGAAGAAGAGGACGAGCGTTACACCTAAGCTACAAGCAGTTAGATTTGGGTATGTCATTTTAGGCAAAAAATGGGGGAAAAAGCGGTGGATCCTTAAGAGGTTTTAATGCTGGCTGCCATCATCCATCTGCCGTAGCTCCTCACGTACACTTTCATATCTGACATGTCTGTAAAGTACACCTGCACAGGGAGATCGCAATGGCATCCAGATCGTTAGCCAGCAGTCTTTCAAAAAATACATGACATACCTGACATGTGTTGAGTTTAGGAATGCACCGATATTACATTTTTGGCCGATACCGATATCCAATATTTTCCTTGCCCCAAAAAAACGATACCGATAATCATAATTTACAATTTTAGCGGCCTTTTAAGCATTCTAGTACAGTTAAATAGTTGAAACACACACACACACACACACACACACACACTGACCAAAAATTTATTTTGTTGGCATTTACGTATGTCCCCATTACCAGTAAAACATAATCAAAACCAATTTCTTTCACTTAATGTGCTGTTTTGTTGTTCATTTGTTCAGTCGTTTCATTCTCAACCAGGATTTCATCATACATGTCAAGCAGTGAAGTTTCAGCTCTGTCTGCTCGTGGCCTCTTCTGTCGTGGGTCCGCTTCCTCGTTGCGCACTGTCACTGTGTCGGTTTCCATCTTGTCCAGCTGAGTCTGTTACATTTCACGTAAACCCTGTTTCTTGTCTGCATCGAAGTAGCGGTCCTTGTACCTAGCTTTGAGCATGGTGGCGACACAGTAAAGAGGCTCAGAGAGAATGCCACCGAATCGCTTGTTCACAGCCTGTGTCAGCAGTTTTGTTGAGAAGGCGTTTCAATGCCATGACAGAGGGTATCATTTCTGCTGCAGGCGCAGTTGATGAGCTTATTTCTCCAGCCAGTTGTTCATGTTTCCAAGTTTCAAACATGTTCCCAAATGCCATTTTAATGGCAGCAGCGGTATGAGAACCAGCACATTCTTGAGTATGCAATACGACTTTCCACAGTACTAAATCCTGGACAACCCACTGTGCTGTCAGACTCAGCATGCTTATGGGGCTGACATCGCTGGTCCAAACTTCAGTCGTGAAGCTAATAGCAGTGACGCTAATAGCAATACTGTGTAACTCCAGTAGGGCAACATCTGAAAAATAGCGCCTACTTGGTAGCATGTACCGGTGCTCGACCAGTCGGAAAAAGCCAACATCGACAGAGAACGGTTGACTGTCAAGGGCAATGAATTCCATTATCTTGGCGTTACTGGATTTAGCTTTAGAGTTGTCTCTCTGAAATGTTCTTACTCTTTCAAATGACTGCTCGACTTGTTGACTGCTCAACCAACACAGCAGACATTGTGGGCTAAGTTAGGAATGCTGTGTTGCACGTGTAGCGCATCATTTTGCGTGGTGTCATTATGTCATGTACCTACGTTATATAGGTATGCACGTCAACTTTGATATTGGTTTTGCACACGGGCATTAAATTAGACATCGGACCGATGCCGTTGTTGGCATTTATAGCTAATTTCGACCAATTCCGATATGCTTACCGATATATTGTGCGTCCCTAGTTGAAAAAGTCTTTGTGTTATTTAAAATACTTAAGCTGCGCTCGAATGAGCTTGTCTTGCATAATGGCAACAATGGAATAGTCCCAAAAGTGCAAACCGCACCCATCTGGCACTCTAGAAAATCTGAATCAAAGTATTTTAAAGATAGACTACATGAACCCAGGTCTGATAGACAATCATATTCTATACATGCTCGGAATGACTGCATTTGGTGACACAGAGTAAACATGCAATGACAATGACCATGTAAGAGTTGTCTATACAGAGTGTACAGATCTGAGGCATCCAGGTTAAAATCAGTTATATAGAGTGTTAGGCCAATCCCAAATGGACCCCTTGACCCTACACCCTATGCACTTGTCAGGTTGACACGTTTTTTGACAGTCAGCAATATGGTAATAGCTCCACCTTACCCTCTGATAGACTACGTGGAAGTTCACCATATTGCTTAAACCAATCAAATCCTCTCAGATCTCCACAAGTGCATAGGGCATAGGGTGTAGGGGTCTATTGGGCCTTACCTTGTCATCAGTGGGTTGTGGAGGAGTCATGTGATGGGCAGATGGCATGACAAAGCTGAGGGTGTAGACAAATGACCGTGAAATCCTCTTCATCTCCTCGACAATCACTGGGACTGTCATGTCAATGTTGATGCCTATCGGAAAAATGTATGGGTAAACACATCTTGCCAGGTAGACACACAAGCATGGAAACAGACTCATGCATATGCATGCACACACACACACACAAATAGATGTACACACACAAATGATGTAGGTTTGGGTTAGGACGGTGCAAAAGTGAAACATCCCTGCATAACTGATCTACAACTCAACACGATACCCCAATGTGGTGAAACAATTGACATTGTGGGTGCGGGGGAAGGGGCAGTCCATGGGTGGAGGGTGTGGGGGAAGGGGCAGTCCATGGGTGGAGGGTGTGGGGGAAGGGGCAGTCCATGGGTGGAGAGTGTGGGGGAAGGGGCAGTCAATGGGTGGAGGGTGTGGGGGAAGGGGCAGTCCATGGGTGGAGGGGTGGGGGAAGGGGCAGTCCATGGGTGGAGGGTGTGGGGGAAGGGGCAGTCCATGGGTGGAGTGTGGGGGAAGGGGCAGTCCATGGGTGGAGGGTGTGGGGGAAGGGGCAGTCCATGGGTGGAGGGTGTGGGGGAAGGGGCAGTCAATGGGTGGAGGGTGCGGGGGAAGGGGCAGTCCAGGGGGAGGGTGTGGGGGAAGGTGCAGTCCATGGGTGGAGGGTGTGGGGGAAGGTTGGTAGCTGGGTAGGGGAAGCTTGGTAGCTGGGTAGGGGGAAGCTTGGTAGCTGGGTAGGGGAAGCTTGGTAGCTGGGTAGGGGGAAGCTTGGTAGCTGGGTAGGGGGAAGCTTGGTAGCTGGGTAGAAGGAAGCTTGGTAGCTGGGTAGGAGGAAGCTTGGTAGCTGGGTAGGGGGAAGCTTGGTAGCTGGGTAGGAGGAAGCTTGGTAGCTGGGTAGGAGGAAGCTCCTGTTTTTACGCATGCCGGCACGTATATTTTTTTCTTCTCACAATTGTATGGAACGTTATGATCAAGTTTTATTGTGATGAAAATGCTATTGTATTGTCTCTGCAACCCTGACCTAAAACTAAACGTGTAAAAGAAAAAAAGGTGGAGAAACAAACTCCTGACGTATTTTTAGCTGCTATGCACCATTCATTTGTGCTTTACAATCGACTCCCCTCATAATCATCATTCTTGCAAACCAGATCACAGAGCAGACATTCCTTTGTCTCGGTACAGAAGCTAGACTCAGAGGAGTTCCTATACAGGGGTCAGTGGGAAACAAATCAATAAGGAACAATAGCATTTGATTTCACACGGCCAGCGTTGATTCAATATGTAAACAGCGTATGATTTCTGAGTTGTGTGGTTATGATGTGAGAGGAAATAGCAGAAGTGTACCTTCCTTAGCCAACTCTAGCGTCAGCAGTCAAGATGAGCAGCAAGCCAACCGACCCAGCAAGATAAACCCTGAAGTACACACAAATAGTCAGTGTCATCACATTAAAAACCTAAAGTGCACACCACTCTTGCAATAAATTGTAATACTTTAAAAGACAGTTTGTAAACAATGTTATTGCACATGTGCATTTCTATAAAAATCTCTCTTCTTTTAAATACTTAACACATCACAAAACAAGCAAACCTTATCAAAGCAACTATCATTTCTACTTACATTATGCTGAATGTGTGTAATTTATACCAGCTCACTCCAGATGCATCCACTCTGAGAGAAACGCTTGCAGAGAAACTATTTATACTAAATACAGATTATGAAAGAACAAGTTGATCACTCCCCAAAACTTGTAAGACACCCACTTCCCCCGTAAAATAGCACAGGGGCCTCAACTTTAATGATATACTTCAGGGGCCTCAACTTTAATGATATACTTCAGGGGCCTCAACTTTAATGATATACTTCAGTGGCCTCAACCCAGGGGCCTCAACTTCAATGATATACTTCAGGGGCCTCAACTTTAATGATATACTTCAGGGGCCTCAACTTCAATGATATACTTCAGGGGCCTCAACTTTAATGATATACTTCAGGGGCCTCAACTTTAATGATATACTTCAGGGGCCTCAACTTCAATGATATACTTCAGGGGCCTCAACTTTAATGATATACTTCAGGGGCCTCAACTTTAATGATATACTTCAGGGGCCTCAACTTTAATGATATACTTCAGTGGCCTCAACAAATATGTGCAATGGACTTAACCTGCGGAAGAGAAGAAAAGGTGGTTTATAAATGAGTGTGTGCCAAGTTAGATAATGTGAGATGATCCGTGTTGATGTTTCCTTGCAAAACTGGTATAAGCTTGTTGTGAACGAGGCGGTGACCTAGATTTATCACATGCAGTAGGCTCTTATATATTTCTGTTTTGCAATTGAAGCCTTTGCTGTTTCGCAATAGGAGCCTGGCTGTCACATTTAGAGGAAATAAATAACTTGGATGGAGTTTATTTACTGAGCACAGTGGCACACCTGCTCCTCCTCCCTGGCGCTCGGGGGCGCCAGGCTACCTGTCATCATACACACCTGTTACCAACATTACGCACAGCTACGCTCATTGGACTCACCTGCACTCACCTGGACTCCTTCACTTTGTTGATTACCTCCTGTATATCTGTCTGTTCCTTGGTTGTGTTCCCTGTGTCCGCATTGTTCCGTATTGTGTTTGTTATGTGTTCCTGTCCAGACGCTGTTCCTGTTCCATTTCATGTCAGTCAGCTAATAAACCTTCACTCCCTGTACCTGCTTCTCATCTCCTACGTCGCACTCGTAACGACAGGTAACACACAGTTGGGCCAAAATCACAAGTCGGCAATGGAGTCTCAGTGTCCTCCTACAGATGACCCTGGCATTTGTCTTCCCTGCTATTCCTCTACTTAATCAGTTTTCTTTATTCATTGTCTTGTCCAACCATCATCATCACTTCCTTTTCTACATTTTGT